>NC_055700.1:10173965-10831215 GCF_017639745.1 Melanotaenia boesemani
CAGTGTTACTTTTGAGGAACAGAGATTAATCTTTCAGACTCTGTATGAGTAAATTTGTTTTATTTCCTTCATGGTTTAGCTAAGCTCCTCCTGTGAAAGTAACGTTAGCTGTAGTTTTTTGTTTGGACTGTCAGGACATGTTGGAACTTCTCTGTTATTGTCTTTTTGCCATTCCTCATCCATCAGTACCACTGAAGGTATGGAGGCCAGAGTTGACAGATTTTGTATCTCCCAGCTCTGTGTTTAGAGGAAGTTGATGGATTGTTGCTGCAGCCATCTCTGGGGGTTTGACTTAGTCTTGTAGAGTCAAATCTCAGTAGATCGCATTAGAAGTTGAGTGTTTTCCTCTAACCTCAAGTTAAATACAGCATCACTGCTACAAGCTAGTTGTTTCACAATCCACCCAGATGTTTTATAACTGTCATCAAGTGACTATAGTGTGGTAAAATTGTTGAGTTGTTTTTTAAGAGATAAAAATCCATTGGTTTAACAAACACTAATTATAGGGTTGTTGGATTATTTGCAGTAATTTAAATCAATATATTGGTCAAATAAGTAGGTCAGCAGTGAGTCCAACCCTTCAATACTGTAGTGTGAGTTGATTAAATTGCTCATTTTCCAGAAAGCTTTTGTATCTGGCTTCTACAATTTACAGACTCTAGTCATAATGACATGACACTCAAAACTCCTGCTTTTCATTAGAGTAACAGTTCATCTTTCCAGCTACACTGTAACCTGTTGCCCACATCTGTCCATCCCTTAAAATCATGTAATTCTTATAGCTTCCTTTGTCTCTCACTCACTTTGAGGATAAGCCCTGCAGAGACAGTGGAGGGATATTCCAGCTCTGTAATTCAACTGCAGCATGTTGATACAGGCTTTTGCCACTCCTTAGTGTTAGTTCTGAATGCACAATCAGAAGCAGAGAGAAACAACACCCTGCTTCCCTGTGTGGTTGTTCATTTTTCTATCAGTGTTACAATGCTTTTTCCAATCCCCAAGCTTGTCTCCAAAATGCCCCCAAAATATGTAGATTAATAGAAAGTAGTTACATTAAATAAAGTGTTTCTGATTTTTCTACCTTCCTGTCCAACATTTTCTTTTTTTTTTTCTCCACCCCCCCTCATTGTTTTTTTAAAACTATCTCTCACATTGTCTGTTTATTCTTTACCGTATAATCATATTTCTTTCTCTCTCTCCCGATTTCCTCCACTCATACACCCCACCCCCCCAAATCCTCACTCCTTTTTTCAACAGTACGGCGCTGTCTTCTTGCTATAGTCGCGTGTTTCAGAGTCTGGCCAACCTCATCCGTTGGGCAGACCAGGTGATGCTGGATGGCATCAACTTGGAGGACAAGGAAAATGTGGCAACTGTCACTGGTTTCATCAAAGCAGTGCTGGATGGAGTAAAGGTATGCTAGTTGCACCAACTTAGAAAATTATGTTGGTATTGGCAATCTCTTCTTATCATTTTAATCATGGAGCTGCCTGCATTGTCTGTCTGTTAACAGGAATTGGTGAAGTTGACCATAGAAAAACAGGAGCAGCCGTCACCCACCACTCCTATCAAACCAGCACCACCTGTTACCACAGCAGAGAGGTGAGAACAAAGCATGTTTGCAGAAACACAAACAGAAACTGAAAGTAGATAGTTCACTTAAATACCATCTTTGTTACCCAGCAGTGTGTCATCCGAGATGCCCCTGATAGATAAACAGCAGGAGGTCTCAAATAAGACAGCTCCAGCAACTTCTCCTGCAAAGGCTGCTCCTGAATTACCCAGTGAGGATATGGCCCCTCCCAAACCCCCCCTTCCTGAAGCCAAAATGGCAGAAATCAGGTGAGAAAAATGAATTACAGTCTAAATATTACCAATAGTTGATAATGGACTAAAATAATATTTAGGTTATTGACCAACAGTTGAAACAGCTCTTGCTAAAGCTTATGCAGGCTGTGTGAAGTGTGCATTGCGTATGCTGAATGTCATGAATTTTAATTTGGCTCGCATATTAACAGATTAAAGCTTGACATGCCCATCTCATCCGTGGCTGAAGCCACAGTGCACCTTCATGCCCTCTTAAGTGCCATCATGGTGCCTTTTTCACACTTGAGGTAGACATCAGGAAAGCAACTCTTTACAATATACACAGCTACAACAATCATAGGTCATCACATTAACCTGGTATCTGCAACAGCACACATTTACTCTGGTTTTAGTGTGTGGGGAATATGTCAGGCATTAAAATTACAACTTACTTGTTATGCTGATTACAACTTGGCAACTTTAGTTTTTTTTTTTTTTTGGTAATATATGAATCATTGAGAACATAAAATGGTCAATTTACAACTGATAACAATTTGTAAAAAGACTATGCAGAAGGGTTGGTGGTTTGAATACACAGTTTTAGCCATGATGCAGCAGTTCAGCCTCACACCCATCATTCTGGGGGTGTGAGGCCAGCTTTACGCTTTGGGTAAAACTGCCATCAATCAGTCCCAATTTTTTAGACCCTTTGCTCTGTTGTCACAGGTGCTTGTTTTTTATTCATTCATAATAGCTGTTTCACTTCAAGTTTAATTTATCTTTAAAGCATTTTATGCTACTACAAATGACGAGTAAAGAGTGTGTTAAGGTTATTTCCACAGATAGCTTTAATTTTAAGAGATATGGAAGTTCTTGGAATTAAACATTTTGCTGTTTTGTATATTGTCCAATCTAATTTTACATCCTCTGCCTCTTATACAACTTTAATACTTGAGGTTTCAACTCTGGATCATTTTGTTTGTTTCCTGCTCTGTCTCTTCTTTGCTTACTCTTTCTGCTGTGTCTCAATTTTTTTTTTCATCCTTGGTCTCCCTTTGGATTCTGGGAACAGAGCACAGTTGAGTGCTGACGCTGGCCAAAGGAGAACCTCTCAGAAAGAGAAGTATGTCGGCCCATAGGTTCATCCAGTTCCATAGTAACATCCCACCCTCGACCCCATAAATCTTCTGGATTGGATGAAATCTTATGGTTTGCATGGTTGCATTATCCTAAAGTTTGTTTCATCCTTGGTATTTTTTAAAGATCTTATCATCCAATCAGAAGTCTGTCGAGTGCATGAGAGTGTATGACTGACTTATGAAGTGTCTTTTCGCTAGCATCCATATCATGGTTGCTTACGTTCACTAGACCCTTCCCATTTTGACCTAATATTAACTCACTGAAAGTAGCTATGCAGGCAGGATGACTTCATGTCATAGATGAAAGAGGCTAACATGAAACACCCTTAATTTCATCTCACTATTCCACAGAAGGGATGATAATGTGTGTGTTCATGCATCTAAATGTGGATCTCTGTATGCATACATGCCAGAAAATGTGTTTTGTGTGCTTACCATGACCTATCCTACTGACCCTGGCTCTGAGACGCTAGCATCCAACATTCCTGTTTATTTATTCAGCTGTTTTTGTTTATCTGTGAATAGTCCGCCACCAGCTCTGCCCCCTAAGAAGCGCCAGTCAGCCCCTTCACCTACACCAGTGGCAGTGGTTGCTCCAATGAGTCGTGGCTCCAGCTTGCCTTGCAGTGACCACAGACAGGTGAAACATTAACTGAATTATGCTTTATGATGACCTTTGGGTTTAGCTTATAAATCCATCACTATAATATACAGTATATATACCTGCCATTAAAGAAAAATAGAGGAATAGATCTTGCTGTGTCTGCAGGAGTATGAGCAGGAGCTCCTTCAGAGACGTTTCTCTGGGGGGAGCCAGTCCTATGGTGGAGACTCTCCGCGCCTTTCTCCCTGTAGCAGCATGGGGAAACTCAGCAAGTCTGATGAGCAGCTTTCCTCCATGGAGCAGGACAGTGGTCAGTGTTCTCGCAACACCAGCTGTGAGACGCTTGGTAAGAATGCAAATACAGAAACTAATTGAAAGGCATTGCATCTCATTCAGTATTGTGTGCACTTAAATCTTTTTAAACATAACACCATTCATTATTTTAAAAGGGAAATAAATACAGATATAAAATTTTTGTTTTGTTTTAGTTCTGTAATTGTCTCATTGTTTGCTGAAAAGCCATGGCTACAATTTTCATGTAGTCTGACCACTACTGACCATTTATCACAACCTGTAGCTGCAACTGCAAAAGTGACCTGAGCGATACAAATGATGAAATGTTGATTTTGATGTATCTAAAATATTTGATAGCCTACTTATTTTGTGCCACTTAATTGACAAGCTACTAGCTAAAAAATACTTCAATTGAAGATCAGCAATAAAAAAATAGTTCAGTTTTGCCGCTGTGCATTTTGTCATTAATTTTTTCCATTTCATTTATTGTAAAGTTGTTAAAATTTAAATCTACATCCATGCTCAGGGTTTACTTTTATTAAATTTTTTTTTGTCATTTTTTCTTTGCCTTTGCAGATAACACCGAGAATTACGACCCAGATTATGACTTCCTCCACCAGGACTTGTCTGTTGGGGATAACCTGCCTCCAGTACCTGTGGGAGGTTGCCTGAGCCCCCTGCTCGAATCTCATAGCGAGTCCTCCTCCCCTGTTCCTGGACAGCACCCCTCACATCCCCGTTTCAGTGCTCCTACACTCCAGCATTCAGAATACTGGACCCCCCAGCCTAATCAAACGAATCCACTACAGTCCTCCCGCATCAGCGCTCCACCTATTCTGCCGCTAAAGAAGCGCCGCAGCACCCAAACACCGCCGTTCCCTGATGGAAGATCCAGGGTGCTGTATGAGCGCTACCCTTCCCAATATGACAACTTATCAGAGGAAGAGCTTCACCCTACACCACCATTTCCCCTTTTCACACCCATCTCACCTATGCCACAAACAAATGGGGGAGTGTTTGCTTCCCAGTACATTGCTAGTGAGAATGCAGATGTCCCCACCAGACCACCGCCGCTGCCAGAAAAGAAAAGCAAACACAGTAAGTGAGAGAAAAAGTGGTGCTGGGGATGAAATTACTTAGAGAGGACGAGATAGAAAGACCTTTAAATGAGATGTAGGGCACATATGCCATAAAAAGCAAAGGGAGGAGATTGATTTTACACAAGCAGAGCAAGACATGAGCTGCATTTCGTCATGTGCTTGTTGACGCATAGCTTACGTCCAATAAATATTCATTGTGAATTGAGGCAGGAAGTGAATGCTAGGATGTGCCACAATGGGTCTGGTTCAGGGGGCACAGAGGGCATTACTTGGTCATTTCCTGGCCCGCCTGCTGCATCACTTCCTTTCAAGCTACTGTATTATGTCATACATACAGTCAGCCCTTCCTGCTTGTTAAAATGCTTTTCACAGTGTATGACTTCAGTCATGTAGAATGTCAAAAAGACAATAAGGTCGATGTGAGTTTAAATAGTTCTACAAATTTTCCACATGATCCATCACAGTACTACTTTTTGTTGTGGCACTGGGAGCGCTTTGTCTCTTCTGGTGTTTTAATGAATGTTTGTTTATACAAACTTAGAATTAAATTGATGTGAACCAGGCAAACAAAGATGTAGGATTAATGGCCATACAGGGGACAAAAAGTCAGGATATTTCTGCTTTTGCTAGTACAAATGTAGCTTTAATTTCAAAGTTTGAGATATTTTCATGTTTAAGTAAAAGAATAAAAATCTCAAATTAGTCATGTGGATGAATTGAATATCCTAAATATAATTTAAAAATTATTTAATAACTTAATCCCTTTTCCTCCTCCAGTCCTTCAGTACATGCAGTTTGTGGAGGACTACTCTGAGCCACAACCTTCCGTTTTCTACCAAATGCCACAGAGTGAAAGCATCTACGAGCAGCGCAACAAGCGTTTTCAGGAGGTCTGTGGTTTCAATGACTCATTCAGCAGCACTGACTCAGTTCACGAGCCCCTGCAGCCCCCAGCATTGCCACCAAAACAGCGACAACTGGTGAGAAACCCCTTTTATATATGTACATTTATATTGGCACACATCAAAGGATCCCAACTGTTAGTTTGATTTTATAGCGTGTTTCCTGAACTGCTTTTAAAGTACAGCAAATCTGGGTTTACTACTGTAGACTGAATGAGCAAGTTGCCCTTAAAATTCTTGAAATTGTGCATTTCACTTTAGGGTTAGACCTCAAAGACCTTCATAAATAGAACTACGAATTTGTCAGATTGTATTCGCAGTTGGGTCAAAAAAAGTTGTGAGCACCTGTGAACACTTGGGTAGTGCTCACTGGTTATCCATTTGTCTTGATGCTTTATATGCTGGCTAGATAGAAAATGGGAAAGAATGCATTATGCATTCTGGTCCTACAGTACATTCCGGTGGTAATCCTTGTCAATTTTCTCTCGAGCCATGTCCTGTCTTGTTATCTCCCTCAACTATTCAGCTCCTCCTCCCTGCTCTCTCGGTCTCTTCTTTTTTACTTTATTTTTTTATTTATTTTACTTTTTTTTGTATGTGGCCAAAGCCGACATTAGTGCACACACAGAGGTGTTTGCTCGTTGGGGAGATAAGGCTTGCCTTATCAGCTCCACATCAGATCCAGCCCACTTATCTTAATCTGGGGTGGCGTCTGGGTTAATTGAGACAGCCGTCTGCCAGTGAGACAGTGGCAGTAGGGATATAACAGGATGTGTCGTACCAGGGAAAGGTAGTTTGACATAAAACCTTTAAAGGTCATGAAAACTCTTACTTCTCAGTGTGATTGACAAGTCCTACCTGAACACATTCTTCTGCCAAATTGGAACATTTATCATTTCTTCTCTTGAGGTATTTACCTTTAGTCAGGTGTATAACTAGCATATGTTCTGTTCATCTGTGCAATAATCATTGTAGAGCATTGTAGGATTGTAATCAAGTAGCAGCTAACTGGCTGTCAAAGCACTGCAATCCCATATGTACTCACACAGTCCTGATTAGGGCTGCAACTAATGACTATTCTGATGGTTGATTAGTCATCAACCATTAAAATGACTAGACGACCAATAGGATTATGTATCTCATAATTATTAAATGGATCTTATATCACTGTCAGCTTTGAAATCTTGCATCAGGTTGTTATGCAAGTCCGACGTGCCTCGTCTTTAAATGTTCGAGCATTGCAGACGTACTTCCATGGTACGCAAGGTCCTCTTTACAAATCTCACATGCATTTAATTTATTTTGTAAGTTTAACGTGAAGTTATTTCAGACTTTTGACGTCCTCTGGAAACCGTTCTGTTCCCCGGTCGACAGCCATATTTTTCCCCTGGCGGACTTTTTGCGCAGAAGAGATAAGAAAAGAAGATGATGTCTCACTCTGTAGTTTTTTTTTTGTTGTTGTTTTCTTGTTTTTTTTTGCTGACAATAGTCAATGGGTAAATTAGTTGACTATTTTCATTGTCGACTATTGTCGACAACGTTGACTAATTGTTGCAGCCCTTGTCCTGATTAAGCAAATTAGTTGAGTTTTCAGGTTAAATATTAATACCATCATGAAACATTTCATGATCAATACTATAAGCTTATAGAACCCAACTAAATTTGAGACAGATGTGACTAAATTGATCCGTGGTTGGCTTGAAGCTTTTTGGTAATATTGAAGACAATATTTGCAGACTGTAAACTGATGTAAGGTACAATTCTGTAGCTTAGAAAAGACGATGGCTTTAGTGGCCGAGAGATGTCCACCCAGGCCACCTAAATTCTCGTCCATTGTTCTCTTTTTGACTCCACAACTGCATTTTGAGCGGATTTTATTTTTATTCTTTTGTCTGAGCGTGCAGTCAAACTGCAGCCATCTCTGCTCCTGCTGTTGCAAGGCCTAATCTGGCCTCGTGTTTTGGGCTTGATGAGCTCGTGGCTCAGTGGAATAAGCCTGTTTGCCCCCTCCATAAACCCATGTTTCAGGCTTACATGCTTTGGCGACTTTACACGGCTTTGCAAATAAAAAAAAAGTAATTCCAGCTGCTGTGTGGATAAGGAAATGGATAGAAAGGGGGGAAAAACCCCCAAAGCAGATCATATTGGCTCTGTTTAGACCATGTTGATGATGGCCTGGTTTTTCTACAGCCCTTAAAGCTAAGGATATTAAAAGATTTATTGGACAGTCAAAGTAGATATTATTGAGTGTTACCTGTACACATTATTCCAACTTCTAGTAATAAAGGTTTTCTAAGAATTATCACATAAGTGGGCTGATTGTACAATCTCAGCAACAAGAATCCTTCAGTTTTCTCTTCTCTGACTTCTCTCCCTTGTAGCTGCTGAATTTTGATTACATCTGCTTTAATTCAGTCTTGCTTACTAGTGTAATCAACTCTTTCTTTTCTTCTCATAACACCTTGTTTTCCCTCTTTGCCTTTTCTTAACCCTCATTACTTTCACTATTTTATTTTTCTATTTCTGTCTTCTTTTTTTTTTTTTTTTTCTTATCCTTATTTTCGATCTCAGGCCTCCCACTCCTCTTCCCCTTCTTCTTCCTCCTCCTCTTCTCTCTCCTGCCACCTCCAGCCGTCTGTAGCGGCCATGGAGGAGGCGGGCTCTGGGCTGGGCCTCAGCATGTCCGTCTCTAACTCCTACTTGAATGGCCAGGCATCTCTGACCACACCCACGGTGAGTCACCCCTCCCCCTCTTCCTCCAGTCCCTCCCATACTCTGCTTTGGCATGGGTGCTGTGTGGTCCTGGATTGGTCCATTGGTGGCATGACTTGTGTGTGCTCCATATGTGATGCAGTCTGTTCACCTTTGTGGTTTCCAACAGGGTTATCCCTCAAGGGTCAGTGCTTTGGTTGCTGTGTTGTCCTTGAGTTTGTTCATCCGCCCTTCCATGTGTGTATTTGTTTAGACTAGGCGGTGCTGTTTTTTGTTTTGTTTTCATTTGGGGAATTGGAAAATATGTGATCAATGTGTGTTTTGTATGATCATGAGTGTGTGTAGTTATTTGTTGTAACTGCGCAGCTGCTGCCTAGCCAGCTTGACAGGTAATTATTTGACCTTCTTATTTTTATACTTTGCCTCAGAAATAGTCGCTTAATTGGTCGTTTGGAGCAGCCCCTAAAAAAATCACAGGAGGCTTTCAAGCCTTTGGTTTGGGATCATAATCAGCCAGTTAACCCTGTCTGTGTAAGTCTTAATGGAACATTTTGGCCATCAGTGGATTCTTGTGAATGGATTAGCTTTTTGGTCAATAAGTAAAATATCCCAGTTAGTTAGGGCCTGACCTTAATCCCTAAGGTGGACTAGACTATGTGTAACATTGTTCTCTTCAGAATTTTGTGAGAATTGACCCATGGTGACCCCATGGTGTGCAAGGCATGCTAAGACATGGCATGGATCTCCCTCAGGATATCTCAAGTGGATTGCAGCACCAGGTGGACCTGATGGAAAACACATTCCCTCTGTTTTGACTATTCCTCTCTCCTCCTCGTCTTCTTTCTTCTGTAGTGCCAGTCACTCCATGCTCTCTAGTGTCTCATACCTATCTAGTCTAACCCCATTCCCTCACCCTCATTCTGTAACCTCCTTTCCCGCATATACCCACATACCTCAACACCTTTCATTTGTGTGTTTCCTTGGATTGTTTGCATTCCTCAGCTCCATAGGGAAATATGATTTTGGGGGGATGCCAGAAGGGAAAAGGCATATTTATTAATAGACAAAATTTGATATCGTTATTTGAATCTCTATGTTGTTGGGGGGAAAAAAAGTTAAATTAGCGCTTTGCATGAAAATCTGCATTCATTGGAGTTTTATCAGCGATCTGTGTTTGCAGCTATATGTTGGTATGCTGAAACAGGGCTGGTATGTGAAACATGTTATAACAGGTTACCTCTGGCTCCCTGCTGACATGCATCTCCCCAGCTGGCTACATACTAATACCCATTAAAGCATCTCGTGTCAAGCTTTTTTCAATGTGTTAGCTAATGTGCTAGGTAAACATCTATGTCTTGTATTTCATCTTATTTCGCCTGTTGTTGCTGGTTTCACTTTTGCATTGTTTTATGTGTGTTTGTGTGTCGTGTCTGTCCATGTTCAGTCACATCACACCCATAGTCCAGGCTTAATGGAGGTGTTGTAGAATGAGGTGAACATCACTTCCCTCTGCTTCCTATTGTTCAGCTTCTGTTTCTGTCTGCTCTGACTTCTTTCTGATCTCTGTCCTGTCTTTTATTTTATACCTTTTATCGCTTTCTTGCTTCCTTTTTTTTTTCCAACCAATCACAGAGCTTGGAACAGGTTGCCTTGACCAATGCCACCATTCTGGATGGCAGCGGGGGCGGGCCCAACGGTTCCCTGGCTGGCTCAATGGGCTCTGTGGCTGTCTGTCTTCCTTCTGAGTCTTCTCTCACTGACTCTCTCCACACCTCAGCGGTGAGCTCACAAAGGGTAGATGTTGGAAGCACAAGCAGGATATGATAAGGACTTCTTTAGGATAGATAATATAATCTTATACTGGACCCCTTGTCTTGGCAGATTGAACTTAGATAACAGCTTTTTTTGTTTGTTTTTCATTGTATTGTTGCTGAAATGTTAATATACTGACTCATTCGCTTAGTGGTATCTTGTTGTCATTATCACTGCCCACAAACTGCTGTCTGATTGTTGGTCTTAAAAGAATCCCAGTGGAGCATGTTGCATTGCATGTTCTTGCCAGTAAGTACTGTTACTTTTACATATGATGCACTCCAGTGCCACCTGGTGGACATGAGGAAGCAGAGCTGGAAAACATCCCACTTCCTGTAGAAAACCAGACCTTGGCCAGCTGCTATCTCTCCTCCTTAGCCACATATTCACACTTCACGTTTGCTACACCCTTAGCAAACTCTCTGTGCCCCTCTCTGCTGCTTTACGCCTTGGTTTGTGTCCCTCCTCTTTTCCCATAGAGCGAGAGTGCGAATGACGAGGGCGGGGAGGGGGAGTATGTCAACTTGTACTCATCCAGCCAGGCCAATGGGGAGCTGCCTCACTCCCTCAGAGTAAGTAGCTGTCTGCCACGGGTGAAAGGTCAATTCCATTTGCGCGTCCCATCACCTCAGGGTATGAATCAATTCAAATGTGTTGAGGGATTTGAAGTACAGAGGTCTGATCGACGGTCACATGTTACACTCACATGTGTTGCACTGCCCAGTTTTTGATTCATCTCCTGGACAAATGGCGCTGAAATGGAATGTGAGCGTAACCAAAACTGACTGAGCATGACTTCAGGTTCACAGGTTTGCCTGTAAGGGACTTATGTGCTCTGGTTGGTGTCTGTGGAAAAGATGTCCATCTGTTTGCTGTTTTGACTGCCTGGCTGGTGATTGTTGTCTCTCTGGCTGCGCTTCAAATGTAACAAGCGTTTAACCTTGTTCTAATCTAACATCTGATGTGTCTTTGCTCCAAGAAGGGATTTTCAGTGGGTTTCCAGGTTTACAATAACATTTCTCATAACAAATTATGTGCACCTGTGCATGTGTGACAACTTGTGTGTGTGTGTATGTATGATTGTATTTCTTTGGGCTTACTTACATACTTGGGGTGTATTTTAGGCATAATGGGATGAGTTTTTTTTTCTTTTTTCTTTTCTAAATGGGAAAATGGGACAGAGTGCTGATGTGTGGTTGTACAGATGTGTTGGTTTAATCTTGGTGAAGTTCGAATTCAAGTGAATTCTTCCCTCTGGTGGTGTTTTGTTTTGAGTCTGTTGGGTTTGCTTTACTCGTGTGGAGGAAAAAGAGCATTTTCCCATTAATCCTTTATTTTCCCCCTGTAATAGGGAGCCATGATGAACGTGTCTATAAAGCTTCCATCCTTCCTTCCATACAGACATGTTGCATGAGATCCTGTTGGTTCATAAGATCTCATCTTTAGCTAGTCTGTTACTGCATGGAACTATTCACCAGTGATTTTCCATTTTACAACCTGTATGGAGGCTGATTTTTTTTTTGGTGTTCCTCTATTAATTAGGAAACGGTTGCAACTGATGATGTACTTCAAGACCCTGCCCCTCAGATACCATCCAGCAATAGCAAAGAAACTTTGGATAAAGAAAGGTAATACTCAAAATGTTTACTTCATTTACTGATTATGTATACCTCCACATTAAAAGTTAACTATGCAGAGTATGTACTCGAAACTGATCTTTAGTTTGTACTTTCTGTTCAGAAATTTATCAAGCTGCTAATAATGCTATAAGTGTGTATAGCTATGATATCTTTTACAGTGGTATCTATTTTATGAGACGCTGGAGTTCCTTAAGAAGAAGAACATCCAGTCTCCATATTTGAGAAGCTAAAACCAATCTGTTTTTGGTATTTTTTCTTCTAAACTGGCTCTAACAACAAAGCGATTGTGCTAGTTGCTGATGAGTCTTTTTTTTTTTTAATCAATCGGATAATCAGTTGTTTCAGCTGCTGCATGCAGTTTAGATTTGGAGCCTGGCCTTGGTTATGGCTCAGATGGAAATGAGTGTGTCTGCACTGACTGTGGTCTGTTGTATGCGTTATTAGAAGGCAGAAGTCAACAGAAACGGCCGGCGGTGATAAAGAGGATGTGGATGAGCTCTCCCTCATAGACCACACAGAGATTATGAGCAGGATAACACTAAAACAAGAGGTAAGACAACAACTGCTGATGCTTTGTGCTGTTTTTAGAAAATTACTGTTACACAAATGTGCAGCAGCACTGGCATACAAAGCACATTTTATCCCGTTAGTCTAGCTCAGGGTAAAGGTCATTCTGAGTCACTCAGATGTGAAGTCAGATC
Organism: Melanotaenia boesemani; assembly: GCF_017639745.1. Classification (NCBI taxonomy): domain Eukaryota; kingdom Metazoa; phylum Chordata; class Actinopteri; order Atheriniformes; family Melanotaeniidae; genus Melanotaenia; species Melanotaenia boesemani. Next base: position 10,186,676 of record NC_055700.1, read on the forward strand.
CTGAGCTGCACCTCTGATGATCATTGCTGCCCTCTGGAGTTAAAAGTCTGAAGTTTTAGAGCTAGAATCGACAACCCTCCCTACTTCATCGCCTCCTCTGGCTTTGTCCTGTGTGGTGCAGTCTTATATACAGATGAGTGGAAATGTTGCCCGCCTGTCTGCAAGGTTAGGCACAGTGTGACAATAGTGAGTTTCAATGAGAGGTGGGAAGAGATGAGAAATGCACAGGGGGACATACATAACGCATGATAGCATGTAGGGGAGATGCAGAAGGCATATTGCAGTGCTGGAGATTGTATACAAGTCTGACTTTTTCTTCGTCATCAGAAGAGCTGCTGCAGGATTTTGGGGGGGGTTGGGGGGTGGTTCTTGGGGGAGAGGAGGGATAAATGGGCATGCTACGTTTTGGGCTAGACTGCATCACCGCACATTAACTCTTTTAAATCTTCTGCTTTCGATCTCAAACATATTTCTCCCCTTAGTGCTTTCTTTTTCATGCTTTGCTATTTCTTCACTTCTCATGTATGACTTTTAATTTTCCCAGAATGATGATGGCCCTGACGTTCGTGCTGGATCAGGAGATATCCTATTAGTCCACGCAACAGAGACCGACCATAGAGGTATGATGTTAGTTACCTCCACTATGTTACTGTGCTTCTGGGTCATTGGCTCAGCTCTGTTTAGTTTGCTGGACAGATCTGCATGAGTGATTGTTATGTTACTTTCTATGAGCAGCATTTTAAACAGCCTCAGCCCCGCTGTTATTGTCAGTATGTTAGTCTTCGTGTGTAGCCGTCACATTTGACGATGTGCTGTCGGCTTTAATTAGTTCACTGGCTGCTTTCCACTAAAATCTGCTGCTTTTTCTTCTGTTTTTACTTGACAGATCTTGTTTTGTACTGTGAAGCCTTTCTGACTACATATAGGACTTTTATAACCCCAGAGGACCTCATTAAGAAGCTACACTACAGATATCCTTTTTAAATTACACAACTTGTCACAAAGCTTTTTTTTTTTTTTTTTTTTTTTTGTCAGCACATCTGTTTTTCTCGCTTTAATCCTTATTTACTGAGGGAAAGACTTGTTTATCTTGTTTGTTCTTATTCAGATCTTTTACTGAAAAGTGTTCAGAAACTTATAAAGGGGGGTTGTGATTCTTTAACTTTGACTGGTTCAGAATCCTAAAATAAATTTCTTTTGTTGTGGGTTATGTTCACCATGATGGGCTCTTCAAAAACAAAATGTCTTCTGATGTTTTGCTATTGCTATACAGCGCAGAAACTGTTAGCGAAATGACTGTGTAAGCAAACAGAAAATTAATTAACTGCATTATTTTACCTCATCCATTATTATTGCTTTGTCTTGTCATTATTACGTGATTTTCTTTCTCTAATCATTTATTACTTTGACGGTTTAAAGTCTGAACATTTAACCAACTGATTAAAGATATAATCACTAGATTATTTGCTAATTGAGTAAAGAGTTGCAGTCTTGCTGTTTTTACTGTGGAACTTAATAAGCAATACAGCTGTGACAGTGTTTGCTGTGTAATGATGGATATTGTCTAAACAAGGAAATGAGGCTGAGAGAACTTAAAATAATCCAGTCTTTTGTTATGCCATACATGCCCTGATATTTCTGTTATTCTTTACAAAGACATGCATGTTACTGCATTTTAAGAGAGCAAAACTCAGCCCTTCTTGTCTCATCCTGCAATGAAAAATAATATACACTGCCTTGCAAAAGAATTCACCCCCCCTTGGCATCTTTTGTGTTTTGTTGCATCACAACCTGGAATCAAAATTGTTTGAGGTTTTGCGTCATTTTAAGAGAACATGCCCACCACTTTGAAGATCTGATTTCTTTATTATCATTATTATTGCGACGCAAACAACAAATAGGACAAAATAATAGAAAAGATCAATGTACATAACTATTCACTCCCACAAAGTCGGTACTTTGTAGAGCAAGCTTTTGCAGCAATCACAGCTGCAAGTCATTTTTGATAAGTCTCTGTGAACTTGCCACATCATGCTACTGGGAATTTTGCCCATTACTCAAGGGAGAACGTCTCCAGCTCCTTTAAGTTTGATGGTTTGCGCTTGTGAACAGCAATCTTTAAGTCTCTGGATTGAGGTCTGAACTTTAAGAAAAGATCATGTGACACTTAGATTGCACACAGGTGGACTTCATTACAGTAATTATGCTGCTTCTGAAAGTAATTGGCCGCACCAGAGGTTTTTAGGGGCTTCATAACAAGGGGGGTGTATACATATGCACATGCAATTTTACATTTTTTATTGATAAAATGAAAAAAATATATATTTTTCATTTCACTTCAAAATTTGCAGTTTCAACACACAAAATTAAACTTTAAAGGGTCATTTAATTTGGAAGTTGTAGGTTGTAATGTAACAAAATAAGTAAAGGCAGTTGGGCGGGGGCAGGGGTCTTTTGGAAGGCACTATATGTTTAAAAGCCATTTTTTGAAATTAGTTTCAAATATATAATTTCTCATTAAGCCAAAATTATTTTAAGCAAAAAAAAAAAAAAAAGTTATTGAACCATGTTGTGTGTTGTTGTTTTTATTGTATTTACCAAACAGCTGTTTTAATCATCCTTGACCACAAAGCACATATACCACGTTTTGTCACAGTCCAGACACTTTCAAGAAGCGAGTCAGCAAGAACACTTTCTTTGTCCTGGTTCGTGTAGTGGATGAGCTGTGGTGAGTCAGATTTTTCTGTAAACCGCATCTAATACATGCCAGCACCTTATGAGGGGCATCACATGCATTGTTCACACCATGATGAATTGTTATGTTTAATAAAAATAATAATAATATATATATATATATATATATATATATATATAATACGGGTATATTTATCTAAATGTTAAAGCCTAATTTGCCATAATCTGTAGATCCATTTACGTAATCATCCATCTTTGCTATTATATCTTAAAAAAAAATCCAATCTTTTATTTAAAACATCAAACCCCGCCCCCCCCCCCCCCCCCCCCCCCCCCCCCCAAGAAAAACACACAAAACATTTTCAATTGCCGCATCCCACATTTTAAACATTAAATCATGTCTTCTCTATCTCCTCTCCCACCCAGCCTGGTGGAGCTGACGGAGGACATCCTGAAACAGCTCATGGACCTAGTGTTCACGCTGGTGTGTAATGGCGAGCTCAGCCTTGCCCGTGTGCTCCGCAAGAACATCCTCGATAAGGTGGAGCAAAAGAAGCTGCTGCGCTACACTAACTCACTCAAACCCCTCGCTGCCCGAGGGGTCTCTGCAAGGTACTGAAGGAGGGCTTTGTCTGAGATGTATACTGGTGTGTTTATTGTCACAAATAGAAACGCACAGATCAGTCAGGCACAAATTATTAGGAACTGTTAGTAGACTTGTTTCACAGTTGAGGCAAACAAATAAAAGTGAGCCAGGCTGGTCCTACATCATAAAGTCAAGAACATAAGAACAGGGCTGGAAAACATTGGCATGTAGCAGGGTTGTCCATCTGCCAGAGGACAGGTAGCTCTGAGCTAATTTACTGTACTCTACTATATTGTAGCGAAAGGGCTAAAAGGGAATGGGAACATTTATGAAGGTGAGAAGAAAGATGAGGTAAGGTTAGAGCACAGTTAGAGGCTATCTGGTGGACAAATAGAGAATGGCAGCTAATGAAAGGATTCATAATTTAGGGTAAGAGACTAAAGAAAGGGACAGAGAGTAAGATTGTGCAATAAATACAACAAACACTTCTAATCCTTGTTGTTCTATGAGATAATACCAAGATAAATTGAAATCCTTTCCAGATCAACAGCTGAAGCTGAAATCATCAAATACTTTGTGTTTTTAACAGACCAGGAACTCTTCACGACTTCCGCAGTCATGAGGTTGCTGATCAGCTCACTCTTCTAGATGCTGAGCTTTTCTATAAAATTGAGGTAGTGACTTTTCTTTTGATTGCTGTTTTCTGTGTTTTTGACTCCGAGTGCCATAGAGTCAACACTGATTTGTACTATTTTTTCGCTTGTTATCCTTCAGATTCCAGAGGTTCTGCTTTGGGCAAAGGAGCAGAATGAGGAGAAGAGTCCGAACCTGACTCAGTTCACAGAGCACTTTAACAACATGAGCTATTGGTAAGACAAAAATTACCGTCCTGGGCCCTCATTTATCAACCGTGCGTACACTCATAAGTGTGCATAATGTGTGTGTATGAACATTCCCAACCCAAAATATGGGATTTATCATTTGTACTTGTGCATAGGAAAATGTGTAAATTTAAGAAAAATTTTTACCAAACTTAAGCACAAACCGTAGTTGTAGAACAGTGAAACTACAAGTAAAACGCACTGGGAGTCTGTGTTCTGCAATGTCAAACCTCACATTACCTAAGAAAAATTCTCAATTAGTGATGAAGTATATAATTTGAAAACTTGGTGTAACAGGTTATAAGAGACAGTTGTGACAGGTCAACCTGGAAAGAAAACTCATGCCATGGCTTATCTTGCACTATTTGAGGATTTGGAGAACCGTGCGCTCGGCAGGGAGTGTGTTTTCAAAGAGTGTGCTGATCTGTTTAGCAAGAGCCAGAGTGGCTTCTCAGCAGGTATCGCTTCCCCAAAAATATCCTGTTGAATGCCGTGATTTTCAACCCATGTTGGAACGAGAGACAAAACACACCAAAGCCATCCCAGTGCACATCCAGCTCCTGTCTACCCTGGGATTCTTGGCTTCCAGAACATTTCAACAAGAGATTGGGGAGACATACGCGGCATTTCACAGCCAACACTAAGCAGAATTATGCCGGCAGTGTTGAATGCAGTCATTTCTCTGGCCCCAACTTACACCCAGTTCCCATACAGACCTCACCAAGAAACCAAAATTAAACAAGGATTTCACACCATTGCCGGATTCCCAAACAATTATAAAGATTACATCCACATCTCAATAAAAGCACCATCAAACAGTGAATTCAGCTACGTGAACAGGAAAGGTTTTCATTCAATTAATATCCAACTATTTTCTGATACACATATATATCTGTTAAACGTTGGTTCCTGGTGGCCTGGAGGAACACACAACTCATTTATGTGGAAAAGCTCTGTGGGTGTGTGCCTCCAAGCAGCAGCTGTTGAGGATGGCTGGCTGATTGGTGTTACATTTCAAGATTAATTTCTGTGCTTCACATGGCTTATTATAGCATTTCTATAGGTGATTGGGGATATCCACTGAAGCCGTGCTAATAACCCCCATAGCCTACCCGAGGACCCGGCATGGGGAAGACTTTGATGTCAAACCATTTCTTTTTTATTTCTAAGACTTTCCTCTGATCCAGCAGAGTTAACTACAGCAATTAGCTTCTCCCAAGCCGTATATTTTTTCTTTGGTTGGTCACACCCTGCATTAAGTGTTCCAAACAGTATTTTCTGGTTCTTTCTACTTCTCCTACAAGTACCTCAATTTCGGTGTCGGAGAAATTCCTCTTCTTCGCCTCCTTTGCCATGATTTTAGAGAGGGGGAAAAAAGTTCATTGATGCATTCTTAGGGATTGCTGCTACCATATATGTTCAATTAGAGGTGTGGATGCAAATGAGCCTGAACATGCACAAGCATGGTTATTTAGAACAGAGAGTACTTACTGATGTGCGTACGCACGTTTAATAAATCAGGATTTTTTTGCACTTGCATTCTAAATTTCAGTCCTACGCAAGAATTTAGAACCGTTTCTACACACTGTTAACAATGAGGCCCCTGGTGCTGTAATGCTCAAGTGAATAACCGCTTTCATATTACTGGAATTCCTGGAGTTTTTCTCTTGGGAAGCTGAAGCCTAAGTGTTTTCTCTCCTACAGGGTCCGTTCTTTGATCATTCAGCAGGAGAAAGCCCAAGACCGAGAGAAACTGCTTCTCAAGTTCATTAAGATAATGAAGGTAAGACACCCTAACAAGAATGCATGCTGATTTATTGCAGTATTTAACATTTATACTTTTCCTTCTATTGCAGCACTTAAGAAAGTTGAACAATTTCAACTCCTACTTGGCAATACTGTCTGCCCTGGACTCGGCCCCCATCAGGAGGTTGGAATGGCAAAAACAGACCTCAGAGGTGAGAGGATTGTTCATGAAACGTGTCATGTCCACAGATGTCACAGTGATAAAGATACACATCTCCTCACATTGCCACACCTCTCCCTGATTTACTTTCTCAGGGATTGGAAGAGTATTGCACGCTGATTGACAGCTCCTCTTCCTTCAGAGCATACAGAGCTGCTCTGGCTGAGGTGGAGCCCCCATGCATCCCCTATCTGTGAGTAAATATGCTTGTTTAGGCTTGTGCAGTTCTGTTCAACCACAGCTTAACTTGGTCTTTCATTTTTGCCATCTTCCTCCTCTTTGTTGCAGAGGTCTCATCCTCCAGGACCTGACCTTTGTCCATCTTGGGAACCCTGACCTCATTGATGGGAAAGTCAATTTCTCCAAACGCTGGCAGCAATTCAATATTTTGGACAGCATGCGGCGCTTCCAGCAAGTGTAAGTCTGTTGGTTTAAATGAAAAGAAAACTTCTAAAAATTTTTAATTATTTTAAAAACCCAATAAAATAAGAAAAGATTATTTCCACAAATTTTTTTTCTGAGTTATTAATTTCTGTCTTTATCAAACTTCTAATGATTTCAGGCATTATGAGCTGAAGCGCAATGAGGACATCATCTCTTTTTTTAACGACTTCAGCGACCACCTCGCTGAGGAGGCCCTGTGGGAACTGTCGCTGAAGATTAAGCCCAGAAACATTACCAGGCGCAAGACGGACCGAGAGGAGAAGACCTAGGGCCTGTGGGCCCACAAAACTGACCTCCAACTGTGCTTCATGACACTAACTCCACTTTACTACAGACTGAGAGAAGGACAAATGGAAGATATCTGCTGAAAGCTAATAAGGAGGCTCATTGTGGGGAATCCAGAACAAATACAGACAACTGAAGCGTCGTCGAGGTTTACAAGGAGCGCTGTTGCTCTGGGAGATTATATTTGGGATTACTGTGGTCTGGCGTGTAGACAGGGAGAGATTCAAAGACCATGATGAAAACAGAGAAAACCTGGTGCCAAGTAGGAGCAAAGAATCACAGAGCGGACAGGGAGACACTACAGATTTTTTACCAAAGTCTGCTTCCTGGGCTCTCTGTTTTAGAGTGGAGCTGTTGGGTGTGAGTGAGATTGAGCTGAATGGTCCATTACTCTTCAAATCCTTCTTCCTCTTCCTTCCTAATGTATGTGCCATTTGCTGGTCATCTTCTGCAGCCCTCTCACTGACTTACGAGTTCCCCTCTGACAGCAGACCCTTGAGAGCAACCTGCTACGAACTGTTACATCCACACAGGCTGCAGAGTGAGAATCTGCTGTGGGTGTAAGGGAATTTGAACTTGAAGAGAGGATGGCCAATATAGACTGGAATTTTTGAGTTTGTTTTGAAACATTTTGTGTAAGAATCATGTATGGTTATGACATGTATTATATACAGTGCTCCTTTTGTTCTTAAAAAGGACGTTTATGCTTATGAGAAGAGCTTAGCTTCTCCCAAGTGCCATATGTATGTGCACTCAAAAAAGCAAAGCAAAAACAGAAAAAAAGATGAATTTCTAAAGATGCTGTGATCTATGGACGTCATACTGAATCAAGTGCCATGGTCAAGTGTAGAGAACCATGAGGCAATCACAATCATGTCCCAGTCATGTCTGTGTGTGAAAGGGTGTCTGTGTGTGACTGAAGTCCACAGTGGCTTGTGTGTTTGTCATCCCAACATGTGCTGTAGTAAATCATCCAGTTCCTTTTTGGAATAATGTTAAAACCAACACATCACACTGTGCTCTCAAACTTCAATAAAAACAAACAGCTCTGTTTCTATAAAAACTGTCAAAAGCTTCATTGTCCTCCAGGTAAGACTTGACACTTAGTGAAAAGAATTAAAAGAATTTCCATTTATTGTTGTAAAGAAACAGTAATTGAAAAATTGTTTTAAAAAATTAAGGCGTGGATTCAGCATTAAATAATGAAAAGGTGCTATGTATCAAACTAAGTGTAATATTTCTAAACAATACATCTGGCTCTAATCTGATTTTAAGAAGTTATTACAAACGGGAAAAGGGAAAGCAACATAACTATATTAATTTAAATATACTAATTTTAAAGAAGCCCAACACAGCTTACCTGTACAGTCAAATTCGAAGTGCAAAAGCACAAAGAAATTAAATTTTTAAATAACACTTCTTACTCTCAAATATAAGACCTTCCATATCAGTAACACCTCATGTAACCATTCAGGTAACATTAAAAAAAAAACATAATGGAAGACTCATTTATGGAAAGAAAACCTATATGCATGCTAGATACACACTGACAATTTTAGTAAAAATAATGAACTGACTACAGCTTTGAATGTTTGCAATGTGATTGTAGATAATATTCTCAAAACCTGCAGAGGGTGATACAGTGACTGACACATTAATAGCAGCAATTCCAAATAAAAGCTCACAATCACAGTCTGGACCCATTCATTCACATGCACACACAAACCCACTCAGCCTCAGTGAGGCCGACTACTGGGCTCCAGCAGGACCCTTTTAGGTGGCGGGTTGGTGGCACCGTTCTGCAGGTCGCACTGCTCAGAGATGACCCGTTTGAAGCTTCGGCCATGGCCATTAATGGATCCACGCTGCCATTTGCAAATGTCACCGTTCAGAATATCTTGGATGTGCTGCACGATGAGGTTGATGGCAACTGAAGGCAAACAAATGAGGAATTTTTGAGGCATTCCCGATCCTGAAGAAATTAAAAACTATCTTATTTTTTTAGATTAATTACCCATATTGTCAACTCCTCTTGGAATGATGACATCTGCATACTTCTTAGTCTGAAGAAAAAAAATACTTAGAAACACAGTGAGGCTGTTTAAAATAATTGAACATGTGAACAGAGATGACATCATACTTACAGGCAAACAAAACTCCTCAAAAGCAGGCTTTACAAACGTTGTATACTGACTGAGAATCTGCTCCAGGTCACGCCCTCTGCTCATGTCTCGCAAGACTACAGGAAAATTAGGTCAAACCACTGACGGACTGGGACAAGATCAGGTATTTTGTGTGAATGAGACATAAATACCTCTGCGAGACAATCTGACATCTGAATCTGTGTCCACAAACAGCTTCATGTGAAACATATCACGCACATTCTGGGGATAGAAAACAAGGATTCCCTCAAAGAGAACCACATCTGCTGGGTACACTGTGATCCTGTCTTCCAACCTATAAACAAAGAAGTTTCAGACTAAAGACATTGAAAAAGGAGGACAGAGGATTTTTCATCAAGGTTTAATCAGCATTAAAAGCTTCTTTCTAACCTGGAATGGGTGACGAAATCATATGTTGGCACTTCAACCACCTTTCCCTCCACAATGTCCTTCAATGTTTTGTACATTAACTCGGTGTCAAATGCCTCTGAAATACATTAGAAAGTTAAAATTTAGTAATACAGTGGATCTATCATGTTGCCAATCTGTATATCTCTATATTAAACAAAACATTATTGGTCAAAACATTAAACCCATGAAATAACAGATTCTTGAGTAACGTTTGAAGCATGTAAGTTGGGATAAAAGCACAACAGATGTTAAGTGTAGTGTCAAAGCCTATTTTGTTTACATACCTTAAATTAGTCACATAATCATTGCAAATTATTTGTCAAAACCTAAAATTACCTCCCCAAACATTTAGTAGACCCAGCACAAAAGCTTTCAAAACTGTTTCACACCAAGTCAGGCCAAGCAACCCAATACAAACTCTCTCAAATAAAATCTCAAAACCCAACTAGTACTCTTTTAGACTTCCCAGAATAATAATTTTCTGGGTAATAAGATCTGCATCAGCCAACAGCTTAGCTTTTTTTTTTTTTTTTTAATGATTTGCTCCTGATTTTGACATCTCTCCAGATGTTAAATCATACAGGACCTAAATAAATTCTAAGATTTTTTTAAATAATACTACTGAAAATTGCCTTATTATATTATTATATATTATATTGAAAAATGGGAAAATACTGATGTTCTCATAACCCTCAAGCATGTGAACTTAGACACAACTTTTAATTAATCCAGACGCTTGTGTGGTGCTGTAATTAAACCTGATTAAAACAAGTACTGTTTGTAAGCTGGTCATACCTGGGTGATCAAAGTTGTACTGGCCTTTAAGAGCTTTTGCTTTCTGATCTGGAGTCAGGACTTTGTAGAAGCTGTCCTGGCTTATAATGGCCACTTTCCTCTGGCGGTGGTCCACCTTGTTTTGGCCCAGGAGCTCCATGATCTTGGCGCAAACTGTTGACTGTGGAAGAAGACTTCACTCATCTGGTGTTACTACTTATGTGTAATAACGCGTGACTTGGCTGAACGAGAAACATGTTAGTTTTTTTATGAAGGTATCTAGGATAATAGAGATGGCCCTTGTGTAAGGTAGTGTATCAACAGTGACCTCAGTTTTAATATCCATCACCTGACTCTGAGTCGATCACCGAGAGGGTAGTTTTGTTAAGAGCAGTTAACTGTGCGGTCTTTTGTACAAAAAACGTCGCAATAAAGAGGCGACACAAGCATCAATCATTTCTGTAGCTCAATTTAAATAACGAAAGTATTAGTGAACAGTTTCTCGTCAAGTGGGCGTACGAATTGTTTAGACAGTTTGAAATACGCTAATGCTAGCTCTACTCGTAAAAAACGCTAAGCTAACCGGTATTTGTGTTTAAAATGATTGACCTTGCCGCTGGCTGTTCCTCCGCTAACCCCAATTAGGAACGGATGATGCCTTGGCCTTTCTGGTTCGTCGATGGCTTCGGGAACATCCATTGCCGTAAAATGGACAGTGAATATGTTCAAAATCCAGATAAATTGGCTGTGAGCTACCTGTACTGTCAGCTTGCAGGCAGCGACAGTATGCTGTTCTCGCGAGACATGGCACTTTGCGACGATCAACGACTCAACGACATCGGACGCACACTGCATTCGCCAGATCTCTGCGGTTCATAGGACACAGAAACAGCCCTGAATTTTAGCCTATAAAGTTATAATTCCGAAAAAAATGTATTTATCTTTAATACAGCAAACCAGAGCATAATTTAATAAACATGTAAAAAAAAAAAAAAAAAAACACACAATTAAACATGCAATACAATGTGCAAGTACAATGAGATTTTGAAAACACAAAAGTCCCCCTACATTTAGTTTATGTTCGTGTGTTTTGTGGTTTAGTTTTCTGTAATGCTTTCGCATTTGCTCAAACATGGTTTATTTTTGTGTTCTCTGATATGTCCTTGTTTGTGAAAAGCTTTGATTTCTCTTATATTTTGTTTTCTCTGATGCTATGTTTCACACCTCAAAAGTTGAAAGAAATGTTCCTTTTGTATATTTTTGTTGCCACCTTGCAGGATATTTTACATCTCTGGCCCTGACTTTAATTCTCACCCTCTTTGAAAGCAAACAAAGACCAAAACGGTATGAAAAGATTTGTATTCATTAACAAATAAAATATAAACATCTTACATAGTTAATATACACAGGAAACACATAACTATTGTTTCACTGGGTCATTGTCTGACTTTTCTGTGTCGTCACCACACTGTAACTTGTCTTTGTTGGATTCATCAATCATTATCTCCAAAGCATTACTTCCTTCAACTCTCTTCACTGTCTCTCCTTTGGCAGCGAGGATTTCCTCAATGTTTCTGAAACACAAACACAAGATAAATAGATTCAACAAATGCCACCATGAACATAAGATGCAACATTCCTCACTACCCTCCTTCTAGTTTCAATGTTTATAGGCTGAAAGTTGTTATAAACCAATGTCATAAAACAGTTTATCCTCAGAAGGGCAGCTAATGTATGTTAGGAATTCACAGCGAGGTCAGCATGTCCTTTTACTGTCTTTGTTAATAAAAATGTTTCGAAAACTTTATCAAATTTTATTTATCAACAACTAAGGAATTAAAATTACATATTTTTGGTAGAATCATAACAAAAGAAAAACCTAGAACCACACAAGGGAAGCATGTTCAATGTTCTTTAAGCTTTCCATGTTTTAAGGAGTTTAAAGGACCTGACTATCCCTCTGTTGATGCTGCTTGTTCTTTTCTAACATCCATCTTTGCATGCTGATCCCCTACCTCCAAGATTTAAATCAAGCTGTTTTGCAAGTTCAATATGGTCATTTGATTTTATCAAAAATGTGTACACTCTTCCTCACTGCTTGGGCTTTTCATCATGTTCCCCTTCATCACTATAATTTTAACATGCTGTTAAATTTGTTGTCACTACTCTGCTACAAGTTTTTTTGCCTGTTACTTTTTCAGCCAATCAACCTGTTTGTTGTTCTGTAAAACTTTCTTCTGTTCTGTTTTTCTACCTCCAGGCTGACTTTCACACAACTCGTCACCTCTTTCTGATAACCAAGGAGCTTCATCAGAAGTCTTGCTACCTCACAGATCTGCTTATCTAGCACCTGCATCTAGATTTTGGGGTGTCATATTGCCTTCTTTGTTCACTTCACTGCTCCACTAAGATAATGCATCATATTCTGATAAATAAATAGCTTTTTCATCTATGAATTGTGTCCCCTCATTTTTATTGATCTTTCCTAGGCTGCAAATGAACCACACTTCAAAGATCTGTCAAGTAGTCAAAATGCCACAGCATCACTAACCTCTTCCCCTCTAGGTCTGAAAACCATTTCAGGTTATCAGCAATGATATGGTGATTCTCACAACCTGGACATGTCACTATCACTACACCTTTGTGGTAAGCCAACTTAGAGATCTTCTGCATGGATCTGGTGGAGCAAACCTGCCAACGTGACACAGTCTGCAGGTTAAATATTGGACTTTTAAAAACACAGGTTAGATCACGAAAAATAATATTTTTGAAAGACTTTAAAATACATGAATCAGGGTTCTGTTACTTTGCATGTGTAGATTAGTTGATAGTGAGTTGACTGGATTTTCCCAATAGCGTCTTCTCTGGTAGCCAGTGAGGTTGAAAATGCTTTGTAACCGCTCAGACGAGCTTCACATCTGTCAACAGGCAACAAATGATGAAAGATCCTTTGGTCCTGCGAGGAGAGCTGCCCGGTCCTGGTTGTGGCTGTCAGACAGTGAAGGACAGAACAGAATCTAGACACCGCAGAACGGCCGTAAAAACACCGCAACAACAGGCTGGTCGTCCTGGTATATTCTGTAAAAGTCAAACATTTTTGTAAGACTGACATGATTTTAACATTACGGTTTAGCAGACGGTTGTGGCGCACTAAAACGACTCATCGACTATGACTCTGACGCTCGTTGATGATGTCACACAGTCGTCTTTTCAAAATAGTTTATGCTACCGCACCAAAATACTTAGATAATTTTCTCTTTCTTTCTTTCTTTCTTTCTTTCTTTCTTTCTTTCTTTCTTTCTTTCTTTCTTTCTTTCTTTCTTTCTTTCTTTCTTTCATGACACCTCTTTCACTGTTGGTGCTCACATGAAAATCACAAGACCATTAACTATAACTATAACGTTATTACAAGACTTGTTTTTTAGGGGTAAAAATGGGAAATATTCCCAAAAATGGAACATGTACCTTCAGCTGCCTTAGAGAAATCTTATTTGTCATACATGATCACCAACGTTGATCTCTGGGGGAGAAACTACCTATGGAACAAGAAGATGAAGGAGATGAGGATGATTTTAGTTTAGGCTCAAAGTAGAGTATAATCAGATAGGCCTTCAGATTAAACCATAAGAGCCCGACGTGACATATTTGTCACATAGAGTTTCTGAGACATTTTGCTTCAATTTATGGTATAAACTGTGCTTTAAATCCTGTTGAACACAATCTGATACTTGTCTTCTGTCCCATAATAGATACCCAGAAGCAGAGCAATATAATTTCCTTTTTGATGGAGTTTTGGGTTTTCAAAAAAATAACACATAACATAATGCTGTATAATTAACAAGCGAAAGCTCCAGCAAAAGAACTGCATCAAAAGTAAATGTTAGACAACACAGATTGGTCACTGAGTCATGTTGTCAAAAAGATAAGCCAGGAAAGACACAGTGAAGGCCATCATAAAAAGCATAGTCAAATCAGAGTGTATAACAACTTGAGAAGCTGAACCAGAAATTGAACATTTGGCAGTATCTTAACAATCAGTTTAGGTTGGCCATCTTCATAATTTATGGATCCATAAACTAGCTGTCAATATGCATGATTAGTAAAAATTAATTCTATAATGTAAAGAAAGTTTGTTTTTAGGAGTACTATTCATTGTGCTGACAGGGATACAATCGTGTTAGAAAGCAATCCCCCAAAACATTAACGATGCTGTTTGTTTCCTTTAAAGCAACGAGGGAAAAGTAAGTTTAATAGAATAACCATTTAAAGATTAAATCATATTGCACTGTTGGTTTAGTAAATATATAGAGTGATCAAATACAACCACAAACTTTGACATCACCTCTCAGATAAGTTTTTTATTCCCACACTCCAAATTACCTCTGGTATGCTCAGTGTGACCCAATACAGGGCCAACATCCTATTTTATAATATTAGTTGGCCTATTAATGTTTTACTAAGTAGTTCTCAGAATTAATAAAATATCTGCACAGTGTAACAAGACATTTGAGACAGCAGGAAAAGAGGCCAATTTTACATGTACATTAAGAAGTCTATTTTAACTGACTAAGGCCAAGGCTGCTGAAATCCTGTAAATCGGGACTGAGAGGCAATCTGAACAAATGACAAATTAATTAAAGTGATAGTGAAGAGTGTGTTGCTTAATCCTGCTTGGTTGGGGAGGAGTTTGCGTTAGGAAAAAGTCATGACCACCAGAAACTGGGAGGCCTCCGACACACTGAAATTATGGAACAACAAACTGACACCATCAGGGATGAAAATGTCCATTCACAATTCTAATTGCTTTCTTCAAGCTGACTAAGAGAAAACTTAACAGCAAAGTGCATGTTAAGGGTATCAAGGGACTTTAAGAGGGCAATGGGTTTAATTAGTAAATTGAAAATGTAATTCTAATAAACATTTTTGTTTTTATTTGTAAATTAAAGCTAATTATTCTAGTCTTTGAAATCAACATCACTCCTTTTTTGTTTTCTTTTTTACAGCCAAAACATTTGCACATGAGCTATCAAATCTAAATGATTCACAATTGGATAGAAATAAATAGATAGATAGTTTTATTGTGAAAGTGATATATTTTAGTACTTCCGGCTGTCTTGTGCAACAGTACAGCAGTCTTTAGAGCGAGCCAACGTACCCACCGGACTCGTGCCTTTGTGCCGTTTTCTCTTCTTCAGCTGTTATCCCGAGGCTCCGGCCCGGTGTCAGACCGTTCTCAGTTTCTGAGAACTGTTTGAGAAATGTGTCACCCGTGTGTGGAGGAGTCGAGAGTCGCCAGCTTTAATAAAACAGGTGAGTATTTTCTTTGTGATCAGAGTGTGATAGCAGCTAGCAGTGGGTGATACTTGCAAGTATATCCCCGGGGCTGGGATTTTGGCTGCCGCAGCGCGCTACCAGGGCGCTGCGTCCCAACACGCTGCGGCAGTCCAGTGTTACAAGTGTGAGGATGAGATATGTTACCAAGTATAGGACCGGTGATGTACTTGCATGTTATACTAGTATGGCTGCCACGCTTTCCTAGCGTACGGTTGTTAGTCGTGTTGACGCGAGAAAACGTATTGTGTATGCGAATTGCAATACTGACTTGAACGCTAGAGGCGCTCATGCATGATCACGAGGTCAAAGGTAAATAAAGCTAATAGATTTGAAGAGCGCCTGTTGGACCTTGTTCGCACCTACGAGCATCTTTATGATTTTTCCTTCCCGTTACACAGTAAAAAAAACAAACAAACAAACAAAAAAAAACAACAACAACAAAAAAAAAAAAACAACAACAACAAAAAAAAAACAATCAGTTTTTTTTTGAGAAATTGCCCCAGAAATACAATGTGACTGGCAGATTGGCCTTTTCACTATTTCAGAGGCCAAGTGTTGTTTACTGCCCCTAGCAGTGACCTCCAGTATCTTGCCTGCTAGACTATAGGCCGTTTTGTGTTTTGCGCCATCTTGTTTCGAGGCCATTACTGAGGTGGCAGTCCTAATTACCTCAAATCTGCAGACATGGACAGCGCCATGGAGTTCTGGACTGACTACTTAGTAGTCAACAGTTATGGATAAAGGTATCTTATCTGGAGAGCTTAAAATGATTCAATAGTATGGGTCTGTAGACCCGAAGACTTCCAGATTAAAACTTAAGCTTGTTATTTACTCTGCAAGAAGCTTGTTTTCGAGGCTGCAAGAACAAGAAAAAAGTTTGTATTGTCCCGATAAAGGCTTACTTCACCAGAAGCTTTGTATGCGATGGGCGGGGATTGTTGCAGGGGAGATGTCTGTGTTCTTATGTGCAACAAACAGCTGACCAGTTATTTCATATTTAATGAGAAACTTTGTCCGTGGCAGGGCAGGGTTGTGCACGCGGCGGTGTCCCTGTCTTTACATCCCACGTGTTGTTTACATTTATATACTCTCTCACGACCTAGATCAGCTGTTCATTAAAACTAGCCATTCAGTCTTGCATCAGAGGGATATTCGGAAGCCACAACTTTCCACTTTGTTTATTCCCGCTTTAACAACACCCACCTTAAATGTCCAACCAATAGCAACCAATACTTCTCAGAGCCCCACGATAATAAAGTTCTGCTTGACGATGTGTCAAGAACTGTCCTCATTCATTCAAAGTTCTTGCTTCTGTGTAACAGCCTTACATGTTTAAAGCTAAAACAATAAATAAATAAAAACATTAATTTTTAATTGTTCATGAAGCTTCAAACTTAATAATTTCCCTGTGGAGATCAGTACGTCTGGTTCAACAGCTTTAAAGGTTTATTACATCATTAATTCTAATAGCTTAAAGGTTTAATTTCATCCAGTAAGAAGTTTGGCTTATTACATGAAACTTCTAAACACTAACAGTTAGGGCTGGGCGATATGGCCTAAAAATAAAATCTCCGATTTTTTATAACCAAATCCGATTTCCGATTTTAATCGATTTTTTTTCCTTTTCTTTTACAAAACATAAATAAACTTATTAAAAACGTTCATTTGTTTATATAGATGAATGCTAGCAAAAATAAAGCATATAATGTCAGAGTTCTTCCACCATATAAACGACTTCATATCTTACATTGAAATATGCGACACAATGCATCCGTGATCTCTTTCCATCTGGATCCTTATCATACAGGATCCACTGCAGAAATAATTCCCCAGATGAAGGTTGTCTCTTAACTAGGGTTTGTGGGTTAAGTTGATTTCTGCATCTCATAGAGAGCAGCATTTCTCACCGCAGTTATACGCACAGCTAAATCCCAGGCATGAGTGAAGGGTTACTTTAATGAAAATCTGTCAGACAAACACCGTTCTGGTGTGGAGGGAGGGCTAAGTCTGCTGCTAACTAACTATGGAAAAAAATCCCGATTTTCAAAAAAATTAATCTCCAGAAATGGAAAATTCGATTTATCGATTTTATCGATTAATCGCCCAGCCCTACTAACAGTTGATTTTAAAAAGTTTGTTTAATCTAAATATGTTTTCCTTAAACTTTATTACACAGAAATATGTGGTCTTTGGTGTCCAGTCCTTAGTTGTGAAATTTGACACGGAGTGAAACACTGAAATGGTATAAAATGTTTTATTGACTGATCACTAATCAGGGGAATCTGTAGAGAATAGAAAAAAATAAAGCATATCTATCGCAAGTAAAAAAAACAAAACAAACACTTTCCTTTAATTTGTAATTATCACAGTCAGAAAGGATGGTGAAAATCTTTACAGCAGGACCATCATCTGTCCAGGCTGGACAGGTTTGTCCTCACTGGAGTGTTGTGCACTTTATCAAGAGCGCGTAAAAAGTCATTAGTTAATGTATTTAAAAAAAAAAAAAAACCATAATAACCATATATGATATATAATTTGAATAATAAACCATAACTTTAATTTGGATATTTTACTTGATATATATATTGCCCTAGAGGGTAGTCTGACACAGACAGTGCAGAACGTTGACATGCACGGTTGTATATAGTAAGTCTATCCCAATGAGCTCGGGGTGAGACATCACTTCCCGATCCGCTCGGCAGACTGTTGTCATGGAGGAGAATGAAAGAAAACTTACTTCTTCCGCTTACATTACATGTAATTGAATCTGATTGCATTACAGTAAGACTCTTCAATCATGGATTGATTTTAGCTTTTGAGATTGTTTCCTATCAACAGTTTTGATTCAGAGGCCATCAAGGTTCTTAGGCACAAACAATGATAAAGCACAGAGATGGTAAACGACAGATTAAAATGCTGATTTGTGATACATTTAGTCTCCTTCACATAGTGTAGGTCTTAAGAAAAACTATTAGTTAATATTCCTATTTAGCTCATTTATTTAGGGGCAAAATGCTGATATTGCAGATGACTGGGTAATTACTCTACTAATATTGAATGACCTTTGTCTCAGATGTGTATTGTGACCATGTCTGTGGGTGTGTATGATGTCATCACTGTTGTCCTGACAAAGACAATTTTTCTGGTCAGAACCAGTTATGCCTGGTTTAAAGAAGAATGTACTTGTCCACCCCATCTAATCTTCTTCAAGTATTTAAACAGGCCAGGACAGATGGACTGAGAGTGGAAGGTGTCGTTAGTGTCCATAAAAGATGCCTCGTCTAAAGAGATCTCAAAGTGGGACAGATTTGTCTTGAGACCCAATTAATGTTTGTATTTATTTCAGGGGGTCTTTAAACCAATAAGACTGATGCTGTTTTGTGAAAGGTCAAGCTGGCAATTTTCATCACATCATTGATAACGTTTGGAAAAATTGTACATGTATATAATACAAGTTTGCAAGTTCACATTCATTTACTAAGTCTGGTGCTGAACTGTGAGACATTCAGAACATAAAAAAATCTGTTTAGCTGGTGGTGACTGATGGCTATGTTGCCTAATTCTGGGGTGGGGTAGTTCAAATGTGAGAAACTAGTCAGCATGAAGCTGAGAAACCTCTGACACACTGAATCCATGCAGAGTCTGTTTGTTGTTTTTTCAGATTATTACAGTGAGGGAAAAATGCCAAGCAGACGTCCTGAGTTTGGAAAGCTGGGATAACTCTGTTTAGTAACCAAGGCAGATCTTGTGTTTTCACAGTTGTGCTAAACACAAGGGAGGTTCAAGTCTACTATACATGGGGGGGATGGAGACGTTTATGCTCTGGACAGGTTGTCAGATGAAGACACAATAATGTTCTTATATGGAAGGCCCCTGTTTGCTATCATAGTCAGAACCTAAATGTTGCCTATGAGCTTAAATGGGCCTGTAAAGGTTTTTATCCTCTATCAAATTATAAAGATAAGTCATCTTCAGGCTCAGTTTAAGCTAATATCTTAGGGTGATGTAGCACTTTAAAAAAAAAAACAAAAAAAACAACACATATAATGTCTAACGTCCTGATTGGCTTCAGCTGAGAGACACTGGTGTCCTTTTCTGAAACTGATATTTGGCTCAGTCATATTCTAGCCCCTGAACAGCCAGGTTCACCTTACCTCTCAGCTCCTCTGGCTTAGCTTCATCGACAGAGATGGCACACACAGAGGCAGCTCTGTTTGAGAAACAGCTTCAGGAGAAATGTGCCAGGGTATGGCTGCAAACAGGAAGCCAGGAGAGTCACCTTTTAATCCAGTTTTGACTTTGTCTTTGTAAATCCAGTTTAAATGTTAGGATAAGCACTGCATACTCCTCTGGTTTTGTTTATATCTGTTCATCAGAGAAGTTATCCGTAGTCTAAATGAAGGAGGATAGTTTAGGAAGACGGAGAGTGAGATTCTCATCAAAGAATCTCCAGTAGATAACTTAAAGTGGGCTATGCAACCATAATCTAAATGTTAATGCTTTTAAACCAGAATATAGTTATTTAACATACTAAAAATTGCTTAAATTTTTAATTTGTGTCAATGATTGTCTTTTGTTTGTTAATACAATGCTAAAAATATTTTAGCAGCTGTTGTGGTCTCTGTTGTGGGTTGAGGTGGAGCCTAACAAAGGAGGCCCACTGGAACTGCACTGCTATTCTGGTTTGAACTGGATAAATACTTTGTTGAGACCACTTGACCAGTTATCTTTTAGGCAGGGTTTAGGATGAGTGAACAGGGGGAAGCAATTTTGGATAGGATCCTTTTTTTTTTAAAAAATCGTGTTAACTTACTAAAACCTGTTGTTACATATGTCATCACCACAGTTATTCCCTCGATCTTCATGGGTTAGAATAGAAAGCAAAGGTAATAAAAGAAATTTCCTTTTTGCTACAAGATACGTTGTCAATTTTTAACATTCAAAACGTCTTCTAGCATTAAGGTCAACCTTTGACACTCAAGTTTGTTTTAAACAAACAGCTCAGACTGCTGCATTTCTTGTGTTACTGACACGTTTACATATCACAGCCTAGTTAAGGTTTTACAGTGTGTTTAAAACCAGTGTGGTCGGTAGGGGGGTTTCTTTAGTTTGGAGTTTTATTTCTTTGAATGGTCAGCAGCTTAAAGTTTCACTTCAACTATTTTAAGAACGTTTTTAATTTGACTTCATTATTCTTGTTAATTCTGATCACTGAAATTGAAGAAAAATACAGAAAGATAATGTTTTGTTTTGAGCTGTTTGGGTGGGATTCCACCTAATTTCTGAAATAACAGATTGACTTTTTTTAGAGAAGGCATAGCCATTCAGAGATTTTGCTTCACATGAGTACAGATGGAGAAAGCGGAGCTTATGTAAACGTAGATGCTTTCTCTGGTCCTTTTAACATCTGGCTTTTTTCTGCAATCTCAACCCCAACGTGTTTGCCAAACTTCGTGTGCTTCCTATTTTGTAACCTTTGCAGACTTTGCCAATGTGACCTGATTGAGGTGCACTTATGAAGGTGATAACTACATAAATGTTCAGTTCCAACAAGGTCAAAGCAAGCGCTTTCTGATTGTACAGCATAAAAAATAATGCCAGTAGCTTTATAGATGGATATTGGTTATTAAAAAAAGAAATAAATATGCTAATATACTAATGCTAAATATTCAAAGTGTTTTTAAGTAATTGTAAAATTCAAGGTTTTGTTTTGAAATCTTAAAAACTGTGTAAAATTCAATTGCCTTTATGACAGATTTAATCAGTGTATTTAAACTTGTTCATTTTCACCCCAACAATAAAAAAGCCACAATACAAGAAGTCATGTTTTGCCTTCTTGTAGCACAAACTAATTCCTGTTTTTTCTGCCTTTTTCTAGATAAACCATCATGATTCCCATCACAGAGCTCCGGTACTTTGCTGACACCCAGCCAGCGTACCGCATTCTGAAGCCATGGTGGGACGTTTTCACCGACTACATCTCAATCGTCATGCTGATGATTGCAGTGTTCGGTGGGACACTGCAGGTCACGCAGGACAAGATGATCTGCCTGCCTTGCAAGTGGGTCGTCAACATGTCGTGCGAGACCATGCCTGTCCCAAATGTGACCACCTCCTATCCACCGGAACCCAAAGGCATTCAGTACGACCTTGACCGACATCAGTATAACTACGTCGATGCCGTCTGCTACGAGAACAAACTACACTGGTTTGCCAAATATTTCCCGTATCTGGTGCTACTCCACACCCTAATTTTTTTGGCCTGCAGCAACTTCTGGTTCAAATTCCCCCGCACAAGCTCCAAACTGGAACATTTTGTCTCCATCCTACTCAAGTGCTTCGACTCCCCATGGACAACGAGGGCTTTGTCTGAGACCGTGGTGGAGGAGAGCGACCCCAAACCTGTGGGAAAAATGAACAGTTCAATGGATAAGAAGGCCTCAAGTGTGAGTGAGGATGTTGAGGCTAGCGTGCCCATGCTCCAGCGAACAAAGTCCAGAATTGAACAGGGAATTGTGGATCGCTCTGAAACTGGAGTTTTAGATAAAAAAGAAGGGGAGCAGGCCAAAGCCCTTTTTGAAAAAGTAAAGAAGTTCAGGATCCATGTGGAGGAAGGTGATATAGTGTACCGCCTTTATATTCGTCAGACCATAATCAAAGTAATAAAATTTATATTGATAATTTGCTACACAGCCTACTATGTACAATACATCAGGTTCAGTGTAGTGTGCCCAGTGAACATTGAGAAACTGACAGGGTACAACATGTTTTACTGTGCTCACCCATTAGCCACTCTTTTCAAAATTTTAGCCTGTTTCTACATCAGCTTGGTGGTGGTTTATGGTCTCATCTGCATGTACACGCTCTGTTGGATGCTCAGACGCTCCCTCAAACGATACTCCTTTGAATCGATCCGTGAGGAAAGCAGTTACAGTGACATTCCTGACTTAAAGAATGACTTTGCCTTCATGCTACACATGATAGATCAGTATGATCCTCTCTATTCCAAACGCTTCGCTGTCTTTCTGTCAGAGGTTAGTGAGAACAAGCTGAGGCAGCTGAATTTAAACAATGAGTGGACATTAGAGAAGCTGAGGCAGCGAATCACCAAGAACTCTCAGGATAAGCAGGAGTTACACCTCTTCATGCTTAGTGGGATCCCAGACACAGTCTTTGATCTGATTGAACTAGAGGTGCTCAAACTGGAGCTTATCCCAGACGTCACAATCCCACCAATCATTGCTCAGCTTTCCAGCCTGAGGGAGATGTGGCTCTACCACACACCTGCCAAAATTGAGGCTCCAGCTCTGGCTTTCTTAAGAGAGAACCTGAAATCACTCCACATCAAGTTCACTGATATCAAGGAGATCCCACTGTGGATCTACAGTCTAAAGAACCTCAGTGAGTTACATCTAACTGGGAACTTGAGTGCTGAGAACAACCGTTACATTGTCATCGATGGGCTCAGAGAGCTCAAAAGTCTCAAAGTGTTGCGTCTGAAAAGCAACCTGACCAAGCTCCCCCAGGTGGTAACGGATGTGGGGGTACACCTTCAGAAGCTCTCCATCAATAATGAGGGTACCAAGCTGATGGTGCTCAACAGCCTGAAGAAAATGGTCAACCTGACAGAGCTTGAGCTTGTTCGCTGTGATCTTGAACGGATTCCACACTCCATCTTTAGTTTGCACAACCTGCAGGAGATTGACCTGAAAGACAACAATCTCAAGACAATAGAGGAGATTATCAGCTTCCAGCACCTGCACCGCCTCGTGTGCCTGAAGCTCTGGTACAACCAGATCGCCTACATCCCCATTCAGATCGGCACACTCACCAACTTGGAGAGACTGTATCTGAACAGAAACAAGATTGAGAAGATCCCCAGCCAGCTCTTCTTCTGCCGCAAGCTGCGCTTCTTAGACCTGAGTCACAACAATCTGACCAGCATCCACCCCGACGTGGGCTTCCTCCAGAACCTGCAGTACTTTGCTGTAACTGCAAACAGAGTAAGAAGCAAAATGATCTCATATGTACAGCGCATGCTTTCATTTTATTCAAAGTCTGTCTTTCTTTGTCTGCCTCCAACCTTCTTTTATTGTATTGCTCAAATCATCTCAAAGGCCAGAAAAGGTATTTTCAAAGGTCAGCAGTTAAAATGTTGTAATTCTTATTGGCAGGTTAATTATTGTGGCTTTGAAGATAATGCAATCACAGAGGTTACAGTTGTGCTCAAAAGACAAAAAGCTTGGAAATACCATTTGGGGTCTGCCAATTTCATGATTTGTGAAATACAAGCTAGTATTGAGTAATATGTTATAAATGCAGTATCTCTGAAATTTAATTTTTCAAACTGCTTTCTTCTTACAAAAAGTCTTCTCTCTTTGAAGTGATACAAATCTGATTTTTTTTTTTACATTTTTTGCCAATTTCTGGCCAATAAATAGAAACTGCTGGAGATTTGTGATATAGTTATGGTCACATTTGTTGAATAATGACTCTTTTTTTTTTTTTTTTTTTTTTTTCTCAAATCAAATTGTGTTGGTAATATAATGCTGTCTTTGCCCTTTTCACTGAACGACTCCATACATTCAGTCTCGTCTACTGAAGGGAAGGCAGCGGACAACTGCTCATGAAAATAACACATTTTAGGGTGTTTTTAGTTGAAAACATTCTAAAAACCTTTGTGAAATAGTGCCATTATAGTCACGACTGTATAGATTTATATTTGTTTTGTTTTTTTTTTTTGTTTTTTTTTGGTGAAGGGAATCATTTAAATCTGAACAAAATTTAGTTATTTGTATTGTGACTCAAGTACTTGGATCTAACAGATGCAGCTTTGTTCACATTCAGAACAAACAAGCTGAACCTTTTCTCCAGAAAATAATGCTTTGAGCTAACAAGCATGTATACAGCATCATGTGTTTTTGGTAAAACTACTATTACTGCTGTTTTACTGTGTTCGCCTGTGTGGCTGCATGCTGAAAATAGCCTCAAGCAGGCTTTGAAAGCAGCTACAATTGGCTCCATTAAATGGGACTGTTCTGATGCTTCTTGTGTTTTTAAGGCCTTTTTTGGTGTCTTTACACTTTCAGCATTATTAGTTTAAATCAGCTGTAAAAATGAATAACCTTGAATACTGTGTCTATGTTGGAGTTAATTGGATGTAATTTGTAGGGAGACAGATGAGACTCAGTTTCTGAAGTTAATGAATCATGAACAGGCTGAATTCTGAGCAGCCTTTAATCTAGTTTTTGTTTGTTTCCTGTGCTGTGGTCTGGGATATGTTATGTTGCTTTAATTGGGTAGCATCGGAAATACAGCCACAATGGAAACAACTACCCCTTTATCTTAGTGTCACCAGGCTTCTGGATTAAAAATTGAACAAGCCAGCCTTTTTCTGTTCATTGGTGAGGCGAGGCGAATTTATTAGTATAGCACATTTCATGTACAAGACAATTCAAAGTGCTTTACATAAAACATTAAAAGCATTACAGCGGGGTGGAGGAAGCAATAACAAGTGCATTAACTCAAACTTTAAAATAAATTAAACGTAATAAAAAGAGAACAAAAAAAGCTAAAATAAAATAGATAAAATGCAAAACATAAAGTTTCAGTATGAGGAATTTAATGGTTGTTTTGACAAAAAAAAACTGCAAATAGAAAATATTTAAACCTGATTTAAAACTGCTGACAGTTTCAGCAGACCTGCAGTTTTCTGGGAGTTTGTTCCACATGTAAGGAGCATAAAAGCTGAAAGCTGCTGTTCCATGTTTAGTTCTGACTCTGGGAACAGAAAGTAGATTTGACCCTGATGACCTGATGATCTGGTTGGTTCATAACGAACCAGAAGATCCTGAATGTATTTTGGTCTTAAACCATTCAGAGCTTTGTAAACTGACAGCAGGACTTTGAAGTCAGTTCTTTGACAGACAGAAAGTGTAAAGATCTGAGGACTGGAGTCATATGATCCACTTTGTGAGGACAACAGCCTTCTGGGCTAATTGCAGCTGTCTGATGGACTTTTTAGGGAGACCTGTAGGGACAGCATTACAGTGGTCCAGTCTACTAAAGATAAATGCATAAAGATTTTCTAAATCCTGCTGAGTCATCAGTCTTTTAATCCTCTAGATGTTTTTTAAGTGATAACAGGCTGACTTCACAACTGTCCTAATATAACTGCTAAAATTCAGGTCTAAGTCCATGACAACCCTCAGATTTCTGGCTTGGTTGTTAGTTTTGAACTTTGCTGTTTGAAGCTGAGTACTGACTTTTAATCTTTCTTCCTTGGCTCCAAAAACTATTATTTTAGTTTTGTCTTCATTTAACTGAAAGACGTTCTGGCACATCCCATCTTTAATTTGATCAGAGTTTGGATGGGACTGTAGTTTCCTGGTGAGATGATTATGTAAATTTGTGTGTCATCAGCATAACTGTGGTAATGTGTTTTTCATAAGTTGAGTGAGTGGCAGCATGTAGATGTTGAACAGCAGTGGCCCCAGGATGGAGCCTTGGGGAACTCCTCAGGTGCTTTTGGTTTGCTCAGATTTAGTTACCTATAGACAGAAAATAGTTCCTGTCTTTTAAATAGGACTCAAACAAGTTAATTCCAGTGCCAGACAGTGCTACCCAGTTATTTAGCAGGTCTAGTAAGATGTTATGGTCGATCGTGTCAAATGCAGCACCGGGATCTAGCAGTACCAGGACTGAAATGTTTCCGCTATATGTGTTCAAGCGGATGTCATTAAAGACTTTAACTAGAGCAGTTTCAGTGCTGTGGTGTGGCCAAAAACCCGACTGATAGACATCAAAGCAGTTATTTAGTGTCAGGAAGTTGTGTAGTTGTTGAAATACAGCTTTTTCTATAATCTTACTAAGAAAGGGGAGGTTTGTTATCGGTCTGTAGCTGCTCGTAAGTGAAGAGTCTAAGTTTTTATTTTTCAGTAGTGGCCTGATGACGGTTGTTTTTAGGGTCTGAGGGGAAAACACCTGAAAACAGAGACGTGTACAATCTGTAAGATATCTAAGGCCATGCATGCGGAAACGGGTGTCAAGACAGCAAGTGGTGGTTTTCAGATGGCCAGTGATCTCGTCAGGTTTTTAGAACTAATTGGAGAAAAGTGTGTCATGGTGTTCATGTCTCTGAGTGGACACAGGGACATATGTCTTTCCCCTGGCATGGAAGCACTGACTGCCTGATTTTCTGAAATTTGTCTGTAAAGAAAGAAGCATACGCATTACATGCCAGTTGGACAGAAGTTCTGCTGTTACTGACACAGGAGGATTAGTTCGCCTGTCAACAGTAACGAACAAGACACAAGCATTATTGCTGTTCTTAGCAATGATGTCAGAAAAGAAAGATTGTCTTGCATTTCTCAGCTCCAAATTATAAATCCTCAGTCTCTCCATGTAGATCTCATAGTAACTTAGATCTCATTGTTATCTTAAATATCTCATCCTTCTTTTCATCCTCTCAACTACAGATCGAGACTTTGCCCCCGGAGCTGTTCCAGTGTAAGAAGCTACGTACTCTGAATTTGGGGAACAACTGCTTACAGACGCTGCCATCACGTTTTGGAGAACTCACCGGCCTGACCCAACTTGAGCTTAGAGGGAACCGTCTAGAGTGCCTCCCGGTCGAGCTCGGAGAGTGTCGACTCTTGAAGAGGAGCGGCCTGGTGGTGGAGGAAGATCTGTTCAGCACGCTGCCATCAGAAGTCAAAGAGCAGCTTTGGAGGGCTGATAAGGAGCAAGCTTGAGCAGAGGAAGAAGATGGATCAGAGGAACAAACAAGAAGTGCTTTATTAAAGAAAGATGCAGCAGTGTTGACCTTGCAGGCAATGAAAAGTGAAGTTAGGACCAGTAAAAGTAAGAATGTCAAAGAGGTCCAAATATGAAAAGACTACCCCTCATGCTTGTAAAGGACAAAACTCATGATAAGTCTCGGGGATCAGTGTTGGTTCAGCAACATGGCTTTTCTGTGTTTTATTTGCTGCGGGACTATGAGGATGCTGGCAGGTGATGTTGAATATGCATGTCACAGTAGGATCTTTAAAGCAAAGTTGTTTATTAGTCAGTTTTGCGCTACTTAAAAGTGCTCACGACCATTACCTTGCTGTGCACAGGATACTTGCAAAAGTAAACGACGATTGCCTGCTTTTCCTCTGGATTGGAGACTTTTGGAGAAATTTCTACATATGCATTTAAAGTTGCAGTGCAGTGTGGCTCTCTACATGGACAGATGTTTTTGAAAGAAGTACTGCACAACTGCTAGCCAATCTGTTAAGGCATGAAGATTCATCAGTGTTATTTTCTTCTGACTTTCTTTACACTCCAGCTGCTTGTAGGCGTCGTTTTATGCCAACAAAATTACTTTGGTGAATATTAAGAAAGCATCTCACAGCTCCGGCCTTAACTCAGAAGATGACGTGTAAGACAAGCTGTCAAGTATTCAGTGGGAGTAGATGGGAATGAACTCTACAGTGCAATGTCTAAATACCCTGCAGTTAAATAATAACTGCATGAGGAGCAGTGGAGAAATCTGCAATCCTTCTTGGACTCTGTTTTGCATCACCAAGCATTATGTTTACTTCAGTGTGTGACAGGCATTAGCTTTTTTTATGACTTAAAGTCACCGTTACAAACACATCTTAAGGAGTTGTGTAAGGGGAGTGTTTGGAAAAGTATCATATGTGCTTGAAAGGCTCAACATGTAACACCTTTATTTTAAGTTTCTGGAACATATTGATGTTATGAGAAATATTAAGTGACCTTTGCTCATTTCAGAGCTTTCAGAGTACACATTAAGCTCCCTGCTTACATAAAGTTAGCGTTCCCTATTTTGGAGCTACGACACAAAGAGAAAAAAAATTATCTCTTTCATTTTCAAATATAAAAGTAAGCAGGCTTTCAGAGGAAGTCGTTCAGTGTTAAGATGATGTATCACTGTACTTTTTATTTTCTGTGTTTTGAATTATGAAGTCTTAGATGAACCAATGTGGCACCTCCGAGTGGATGAACAAAACGTGAAATAGGAGTCATTCACTGCCAGTCTGAAAAAGAAGTGTTGACTCAAGTGCTCTGCTGTTCTTGTGTGAGCTCTTGTGTATTTATCAAGCTCAGTTTACTCCCGGAAAGAGCCGACATTTGTCAGATTAGTTTATTCCTTTGCAGGGCAAAGGAGGACAAACAGGAAATTACAGAGTGAAAAGAACTGGTTTCAACCAGCTTCCACAAGGGACACATTTTTTTAGGCTAGTAAGACTGCAAAATAAGTGGTATTCATGCTCCAAATGAGTGCAACATGCTTTGTCTGCTTGAAACACTTTTCTTGTTAAGACCTAGGATTTAATAGCATCATTTGGAGCAAATCTGCAATGTTTACTCCTGCCAGACATCTCTTGTTGCTAGTATGGCCTTAGCTTTTACAAGCTATACCCTTTTAATGATCACAAACATAATCGGGGCCTTTTTTTTTATTCTAGTGCTGTAAAATGTATAGCTCAAATATTTAACATGCTTGTTGTGCATTGTGTAGTTTTATTCTAACCAGCTGGTTCCTTTTGATTTTTAGCTGATTTAGGGAGGGCCATGTAAACAGGTTTGATCAGAGCAGACTGCAGTGACTTGCTCTGTTAGATGCCAAAAACATGTGCAAATTAATTTAGGTGGTATCACAAAGACGTACATATACTAACTGGACAGAGATAGAAGGACAAGCTGCAGCGGATGATCGTTTATATCGGTGAAAAGTACTTTTAATATTGTAATATGGGTCATTGTGGTGGTGCAGTTGACGGTAAGCCTCTCTCCTGCTAACATGTTTGTACAGTTCACAGCAGTTGTGTGAGGTGTGTTTTGATTCATCCATTTGTTTAAAACCATTCAAAACTCACCCCTAGTTATATGATCTTTACATGCTGGTCATATCTTACAGTGATGGATGGTTACAAGTTTCATTCTCATTTCTGAGCAGTTACAAAATTCTTGGTTGAGCATTTATAGTTAATACTACTCTATAAGTTTGATTACCATTAAAAATTGACTCACGTATCAAAATTAGCTGAGTTTGCTAAAAGTGTATTTGTACATATTGATCTGGGAGCTTTTCTTGCAGCAGCTCTGTAATCGGATCTCATTCTGTTCTGTGAACATGTGGAGGACATGTTTTTTTCCCAGGAGCTGCTTCCGTCATATTTCCCGTCCTCCACCGCTATGACTCAGCTTCCCAGCCCGTCACTTCCCTCTGAGTCATGCGTTTCACTTCCAGCCTACTCCCTTTCCGCTCATGTCAGCGTTAGTAGATCTGTCGAAGGTCTGAGCTGAGGTCACTCAGATGTTTTGCCAAACCCCAAAAAGAGGAAGCTGTGGTGACACGCTGCTTGGTTACAAGAAAACACAACCCTTTGAATTTAATATTTATCACATAAGAAGTGACATTTTCATCCGGACATTTAGCTTTGTTGTTAAATTGTGCAGATGTGCTAAAACGTAGATTTTTTATTTTTGCTGCCTTTTTATTAGAAGTGCAAAATATCACACATGGTGTTATGTATGTCCTGTGCCTTAAGTAGTTTTATTTGTGCAAACTAACACTTTTTTCTTTTTCTCCCTTTCTGCATGTATTTAGATTTTAGAGCAGCCTGTGAGTTTTTCTTGGACATAATTCAGCAGAACAGTTTTTGACAATCTTATTTAATGGAAGTGGAGGTGAGCCCACTTTCCAGTGTGGGCTTTGTGCTCATCTGTAAATACCTGCAATAGAAAGGATGTACATTTCAAGAAAGCCACATAAAGTTAATTTCAATCATGCAAAATCTCAGAATTTGCAGACTATTGTACAAAAATATTTAATCGCTAAACTGCCGTAATTGCATCCATATATAAACAATTCCTTCCTTTCTCTTTTTGCTTTTTTTTTGCTTTTTTTTTTTTTTTTTTTTTTTGAAGTACACAATTGTATTTACTGTGTACAACTAATTTTGTCTTTGTATCCTGATGCCTGTAGATCTGGGACTAATGAAAACACTTTCATGCTTTCCTTTTGGTGTCATATCCATCTCTGTATCAAGCATGAGTTTGTTGATAACTTGTGTGCAGTATAGCCATAATGAAAACCTCCCTTTTAACCTCCAGCAACAATCTTGTTGAATATAAACTTTAAGCTGAATGGACAGACTTGTGTCAATCAGTGCTGTCTGTATCACATGTAACAAGGCCTTTTTGCCAGGTGAACTGAACACTGGCTTTTTAAGTGTCTGTAACAGTGGAACTCACTGAATGTTCAGAGTCTACTTTTATACCATTCTAACACATAATAAAAATTGACACTTAACACTAAATCCTGCTCCTGGGTCTGAAATTTCCTCATCTCCACCTGGACTTTCCTGAAAATTTAATCAAAATCCATCAATTACTTTTTGAGTTATGTTGCTAACAGACAAACCAACCAAGGCTGCCAAAAACAACCTTCACCTTGGCGAAGGTCATTCATGTCTCATTTTTATTTAGTTGTTGCTGTGAATCAGTAAATCACTGTCCACAATGCCTAACCCTTGAACTGGCTTAACCAACATGTTGACATCAATAATAATGTCTGTGTTTTTCCTTATTTAATCTAAAAAATATCTGCTAAGAAAGTGTTTGTAGTAATAATTTCCTCTTACTGGAAGTACTGGTGCTCTGCCACTGTGCCATAAAAGCATGCCGTTCAAATGATACACTGAATATTGTCACTAGGTGATGGGCTGTGTTTAAAGACAATTTTTGTGTGTTTTTCTATATCATATACCAGTTCTATATCTGTATACCAGTTCTAACAGTGGAAGGATGCTCAAGTTTAGGTAAGTATTTTTCACTTGAACCACAAAATGACTATGGAGGGAAAAAGATGAAAGAACAAAGCAATTCTACACATTGAATATTTTGCTTTCTTTATAGGTTACAAGGTGCTTCTTTCAGAGCTGCTCACAATCAGTTGGCCCCTGATTGGACTAAACAAACTTTCTTTCTGTTTTAATGGATTATAAAGCAACTAGTTGTGTGTGGTGGTCAGATGATGGAAATTTTACTGCAGTCATATCACTAACTGCATATTGTCACTACTTTATTACATGCAACAGTAAGGAAATGTTCATGTTTTCTATCTAAAAGCAACAATACAACTATTTTTGTAGTAAAGGTAGAGCTGTTGATCAAATATACTCTGTAAAATTATCACGGTGCATTGCATCGTTAGTGGTGAACATGAAGCTTTTTTACATTATTTTAACAGACTTTTTATGAGAACAGTATCTAAACATAAATTTAATGTATAATTTAAGAATTAAAGTTAGCTGTTTAATAAATGTATGGAAAATTTTCACTGGAAGATGCATTAAATTAAAGTGGAACATGTAGTTGACCAAAATAGCCACAAGAGGGTGCTGTTGCTCATTTTCCATTGTCACGTTCTCTCAGTGACACCTAGAGGTCATTCTGCAGTACTACAGCAACACGAGAAGCAGACGATTGGCCGCTTTATGAAGCAACGAAAGAGTTAAAGTTCAAAATCCTATTACTGTTTACGCTTAAATTGATTTTGACAGGTCACGTGGTAAGGTAGCAGGGTACCCGGATGAGACATAACACTTCGTATCTGTTCCACGAACTGGATCGCAGCAGACTGCGATGGATTTTATGGCAGACCGGGATGTGCGGAAGGTGAGGATGACTTTATAACAGCATCGGAGGCACAGTGACATCCAGTAACTGACATCCTAAGTTTATGCTAATCTTAAATAGAAAATGTTTAAAAGAAATAGAAATGTTTTACTAATACTGATACTCCTGTGAAAAGTAGTCGTGCACGTGAAGCTTATTACGTAACATGTTGCAGCTACAAGTGGCCTCTCGAGCTCAACGCTCCCCGTTTTATCTTTTAAGGACCAGATATGACTTTCAGAGTGGATTTTAAATTTGATATTTAGACACATTTAACCATATGCGTGTATGAATAGATGCCTCTTAGGATTACACGTGGCAAATGATTACTGTAAATCAAGCGTTATTTATAACGTGTAAGTTTATGCTGCAGCTGTGTTGATATTCATTATTAACCATCTTTCTCCGGCACAGGTTCGCAGGACTTGCAAGCAGAAAAAAAGTCCAAGAATTATTCAGAAGGCTTTGATATAAAATATGAATTTTTGTGTAAAATAGAAGATAGCAAATGATGAAATTACTCTTTGTTAATATGGAAATCGTTGCCAACATTTTAAGTCCATGCAAATTCAATGAGAACATGAAAACCTACAAAAGCTCTTTCTTTCTGTAATGTAAAACTAATGTGTAATCCAGAATAAGAAGCAACTTTATTGGCCATGTCTGTAGATCCAAGCAAGGAATTTAACTACACTGTTATTTCTTATCGTTGCAGAGGCAAAAAAATAAAAATAAAAAATAAACAAATAAATAAAATAGAAAGTAAGTAGAAATTACAAAAACAGTATTTGTGTACATACATGAGAATAATTAGGGGGAAAAGACAAAGTGATTGCTACATGCAAAAGAGAGTATCCACAGATAAATATGTACAAGTTCTGTACAGAATGTACAGAAAGTGTGCAGCATGTCCAGTAAGTCATGGTTCATCAAAGCCTGCAGAAGTAAAGCTCCTCTTAAATCATAATATTTTTGAGTATCATATCCTTTAATGCCTACAAGGGAGCAGAAGTTGGATGATGGAAGAGCCCATGATGTGGGAGAAATGCAGGGATTTTGTCCTGTCCTGATATGGGGCATGTAAAGGTCCAGAATCAGGGCCAGAATACAGGTCTAATACATGTATTCTGTACACATGGCTCAAATAAAACTGTTATTTTTTGTTTAAATGCTGCAGATTTAACCTTCGACTTTACCTAAATTTGAAATTTCCTCTAAGAGAGTATTTGTGTGAAAAACAGAGACCCTAAAGAAAATAAAACTATTGTTAAAGTGCCTTGATGTCTCTTTTACTGCCTTGTGAACTGTTGAAACTGTCCTCTGGCTTCACAGTACAAGGAGGATGGGTACGTGGTTCTGGACGGGCTGCTGACCCCGCAAGAGTGTGATGAACTGAGGCAGAGGATGACCGAGATCGTGGACCGGATGGACGTCCCCGAGCACTGTCGCACCACCTTCTCCACCTATCATGATGAGCAGCTCAAAACACAGGTGACTTAATGTGCAGTGCAGCGCGGTATGAGTCTTTAACAGCATGAACAGCTCATTCATCATTGTATTTTTCACATGCTTTCCATAACATCACAACTTAAGATGCAGGTAAGGCTCCCTGCTACAGTTATTTACCTTGACCCCCCACTGTCCCTCATGTCAGGCTAATAAAAAACTCATATGTCAACACTGTAATGTGTAATGAAACTGCTCCCTGGTGGATCAGCTGACCAATGTTAACATTTTGTCCTGCAGGGAAATGCTGATTATTTCATCACAAGTGGAGATAAGATCCGCTTTTTCTTTGAGAAAGGTGTTTTTGATGACAAAGGTGAGCGCTTGTTAAATTCTTTTGGCTTGTCTGTTATTTATGTTATAGTGAAATGGAAAATGAAGAGTCTCTTGACTTGCAGGGGAGTTCATCGTGCCAAAGCAGCAATCACTCAATAAAGTCGGCCATGGTAAGATATCAAGACTGATTTTTTGTTTTGTTAACAACTTACACAAAGAGCCCCCCAAAAGTACCCAGAACAAGTGATCCATCTCTTCTTTTTTTTAGCTCTACATGCGTATGAACCATTGTACAAAAAAGTAACACATTCACCCAAAGTTCAGGTGAGTCTGCTTCCTCAGTGTCTGAAGATAATGTTCCGAGTAACAGCATAACCAACACTTAAACTAAATGTTCTCCTCCCAGGGCATAGCCAAGAAGCTAGGTCTTGTAAATCCTGTGATACTGCAGAGCATGTACATTTTTAAGGTAAATCATTTATCTTTATGAAAACTACCATCCAGTTTGAGATGATGCAAGAGAACATTAAGATAAGATATTTATTTTGTGTATTTTTCAGCAACCAGGGATTGGTGGAGAAGGTAAGAGAAGTAAATACAATAACGGTTTTTTTCTACCAGTTTCCTACCATTACCATGTTTTCCAGCTCAGAGCAACAACTTACAAATTTCAATAAAAATATTCTTGTTTACTCTTAAAATAGCTCTAGCTTAAATGCTAAGTAAATATTTACTGGTTTGCAAAGCCTCCCAGTTACTGTAAGTGGGATAAAACAGGAATAGCATTGCATAAGTCAGTAATGTGCAACCAAAAGATCAACAAGCTGTGACTTATGTTCTTCATCAGAGCGGTGGGCATACTGTCCGTCCTGCCTTTCCACTTCAACTGTTATTGTTAGCTGGTAATAAATAACAGACAGGCATGAGACTTCCTATTTTTTCATAAAAAAAAAATCATAAAAAAAAAAAAACACTTCCAAAAGTTAAACATTTGGGTTTTGTTTTATATATTTGTGTTTATTAATAAATAATAAAATATATCACCTGTGTGAAGGAGCACTCATCACATGAAGGTAAAAATAAATGTGTTGCATCAGGTCTGAATCGTAAAACAGGAACTAAAGGAATTCATTTGTCAGCTTCATCAGGCAGGATTTAGAAGTCCTAGAAAACTGCATGATAGATAAATATACAACATCCTTCTTTTTTGCACTGATCCCATTCTTCAAGCGTCTCTTATGTATCCACATGCAGCCTTATTAAAGTCTCTTTCCACCTCCTGCTTGGTGAAGTTAAGAACAGGCCTTCCTATGTTTAAACAGACAAATGTGAGTTTACATGCTGCAGAGTTTTAACTCAGAATGAATCTCTGAGTTTGGCTGCCAATTTATGAGAAGAAGAATAAAGAAACTTTTCAACTTTTCTCCCAGTTTAGCAACATATGATCCTTCTTCTCCTGGGGCCTCATTTATCAAGCTTGCTAGGAACAAAAACCTGCGTACGCCAAATATAGTCAACTTTTGGGATTTATGAAAACCAAACTTGACTGGAAAATGTTCCTACCTCTACGCAAACTCTGACCAACGCGTACGCACAGAGTATGCGAAACAGGAAACTGCGACGCCAACAGCACAGAATAAAATCAAGGAAATAAGGTGAAATGTGAGACATTTGTGCACAATCTATTATTACCTTTCACACCACATGTTAGATATTAAAACTTTGCAGAAATGAATAAAGATGCACATTCGATATTAATTCTCCTAAGAGTGCACATTTTGGGAAAAGAAACAAAACATACAAATAAAAAGAAAGGATTTTCAAGAAAAAGGGAGATGAACCTCAACACTAAAATATGTTCTGTCATTGTGAAACAAAACGTACATGTTATAAAATACATGCAGCTAAACAGGGCGAGTCTGCTGCCAGCATGTCAGAAAGTCATTCAGCAGGCTGGAGGTCTGGAAGTGGTGCAACGCTAATGAAACACACAAGAAGTGGGTTTACCTTTGTTTATTTATTCTTACACAATGTTTTTTTTTAAATTGTTGTCCCAATTTCTGTCAAGACGGTCTTTATTTCCCGCAACTGGAGCACCCAGCAACTAGAAAGAAATAATATTTAACACTAGATAAACTGCTACCAGTCTCAGATGTATCTGTACACATTTATAAATTAAACCAATAAACTAAACTACCGGCATCATTACTGTCATTTAGCAGACGCTTCTCTCCAAAGCCATTCACCACTGTTAGATTCGGACTTCGGTCTCCTGCGTGGCAGACAGATGATCTACCGACTGAGATATCCATCCGTACATTCCGACTCCTCTGGTGCGTCTTCCCTTCTGACACTGCGATGACAGCATATCATAGGCGTTCACCTGACCATTTATAGCCACCATGTGGGCGTGGGAAGGCATTCCCTCACATGCGCCCGCTTTCGAGTTGATTCTGATTTATGAATGGAAACAAGACGTGCGTGTGCTTTTATTAATCTGAAAGTTTTATAAAAGTTGAAAGTTGAAGTTTCCTTAGATGCCACCTGTAGTTTGCTTTGCTCCGCAGTTTGATAAATGAGGCCCCTGCTTTCTAAAAACACCCTGGTGCCATGTCCAGGAGCAGACCGGGATCTGGTGGATGAATCAGACAAAACTGTTCTCAGGAATGAGAACTATTGAAGTATCTAGAGAAGATTTTCAACCATCCCTAACTAGATCCTCAAACAAAAACATTTAAGTCACAGACTTGTTCAGTTCTGCTGTGGTTGTGTTTAGCTCCTCTGAAACTCATTTTGTCACCTTCACATGATTTGAGCATGTCCAAAAAAATGCTTCTTTTCTTTTTTAGGCATTTAGAGAGAAACAACCAGATAAAATTTAGTACTTTAACAATTCATTCAAACTGAGAATCAGCCTGATCTGATTTATTCTGTTATTATGTGAGAAGTTTTTATTCGGATCTAAAGACTAATCAGATTAGAATTAGTCCATGTACATGCAAACACATTTTTCTCTATATTTAATTTCTTAAATCATTGTGTGTTTTTTTTAGTGACAGCTCACCAAGACGCCACATTCCTGTACACGGAGCCTCTGGGCAGAGTTATGGGGTTGTGGATCGCCCTGGAGGACGCTACGGTTAACAATGGCTGCCTGTGGTTTATCCCAGGGTCACATGATAGTAAGCATCAAACTAAGACTGGAGCATTTTGTGTTAGATCAGTTTTTTATGGTATTTCCTTTAGTTATGACAGAACTACTGTATGTGTCCTCTCCTTTTCCCAGGTGGTATCTCCCGTCGCATGGTGCGCACCCCAAAAGGCAATTTTCCTCTCACAGACTTCATCGGAAGAGAGCAGGAATATGATGACGAGAAGTTTGTTGCTGCACCAGTTAAAAAAGGTCATGACTAATGAGGAATTTAAATCAATAATTAAATTAATCCTTTGAATTTTGAGCAATTTTATGACAGAGAACGTATGAAAATGAATATAAAACTAATTTTTACAGTGTACAGTTTAAAAAAATAATTTTTATTTGTGGGTAAAAGTGATCGGATGTTTTTCTTAGAATAGTTTAAGATCCTGAAACAGCTCTTCTTATCTCAGTAATATAAAAGTTGTTTGCTTCTACTCAGACAATACAGATAATTACATGAATAGAAGAAAAAAAAACCCTCATATGAAAAACCAGATTAACCATAAAGTCAAAGGAGGCTGTGAGATTTGGTCCTTCCATCTCTGGGTGTTTAGGTGGCGTGGTCCTGATCAATGGGCAGGTGGTGCATCGGAGTGCTGAAAACACCTCAGAGGACTCTCGCCACGTCTACACCTTTCACATCATGGAGGCCCTGGACACCCGCTGGAGCCCTGATAACTGGTAAGAGCTGAGGGACTTTGTTGTGTTTGTTTTATTTTTATTGTTTATAAATCAACTGTACCTGGTAGGTGGTTTTCTGAATCAGCATATTGAGAGATTAATTAAATATATGTAGATATTTATTTAAGAAAATCTTTTCTGACTCTTTTGCTGAAGTGGAAATCAGATTCTGACGCATGTTTTTGGAGCCAGATGCTCTTAAAACTTCAGTGACTTGTCACAGATGTGAAAGCTCAAAGGTTTTTGATAAAAAATGATTGATAGCTCTGTTTTAATGAGGTGTTTCAGATATTAATCTCATTATTTACATCTTTGCTTTTCTTATTTTTCTTCTTATTTTTTAAAAAGGGACCATGTACAATTTAAACATAAATGTTTAAACTCTGGTACAATGTACCTTAGCCTTAGGCTAATTTACATCTGTAGTCTTCTGGCAGGACACACTGAATGTGCTGTAATGTGTTAAAGGGCCTCCCATGAAAAAAACCCATTTCATTAGATCACCCACTCTGTCTGAAGTGCATGAATGCAGTGTAAATGTGACGTTTCTGCTAATAAGTTACTTTAATGTAGTTTCACTTCAAAGTCTTATATCTACAGATAAATCTATAAAACACTACAGGGGATAATGGAATTTATTCAGAACATATATCTGTCATAATAAGAGATGTAATAAAAAAATGCTTCTTTGCTCCTTGCAATATGCTGGAGGTTTTACTTTTTTCTGTTTCACACATACACACATTTCAAGGCTTAGGGTTAAAATGTTGGCTTTGATTTAGCTGCTTCAGAACTTTGTTTTCTAATTTAGATTTTATGGATTTGTAAGTATCATGAACCTGTAAAAAAAAAAAAAAAAAACTTGACTTCATCTAGGCCTTAATGTCCTCAAACACCCTGATAATGATGCAGTTTGTACTTTAACCAGATCACACTGTGCCTTATGGTGGGCCTAGTGGTGGGTATTAACTACTTTATGATGGTCTAAATTTCTAAATTTAAACTGTACCAAAGATAAATTAATGTGACTCAGTACAAGATTTTATAGTTGAGCTCAACTTGTAGACACTACGCGTCTATAAGTTTAACTATTTTTCAAAATAAATAAAAATAAACTATTTCCGCTTCTTTCAAAAGATACACATTATAATCCATCTCTATTGCTTCTGTTTTTTTAGGTTGCAACCCACTGAGGAGCTCCCTTTCCCACCTCTTTACACTAAATGAAGCACATCTTACATCTGGTGCTGCACAAAAAAAAGGACCAACATGTATGAACAATTTAAAACATTGATACACATGCTACAACTCTTTATATCTTTTCTAACTCTTGTTTCTCTGGCCTATGTGCAGCCAAGTACAGTGGGGTCAGCCTCAAGGCCACTGATGTAACATCTTGGTGTTAACACAGGAAATGTCCCTTTTTAAAAGACTGTAAATTAAGTTTTTGGTCCACTTGTACGAGTAGATGGATCTGTATGCTAGTGAGTTGTGTAATGCCTTTTATGAGAGTGGGATGAGCTCAGTCAAGGAGTGTTTGTGCTGTGAAATGATCAAATTATTTCTGCTAAATTTGGAGTTATGAGTGTATATTTGACGCTGTCCGTAGTGCTGAAAAAGCCAGATAGGAAATGGATGGAACAGATCATTCACTTTCCCTTTTTAGTGATGCATTTTGGCTCAGTTATTGAAGTAAGAGGGGGTTTAAAACTGTCAATTCGAAAGAAAACACTGAAGTGATTTTTACCGTGGATGAACCTAGATTGCAGGAATTCAGGCTGACCAACTCTGGACTGATTAATGGTGGCCATCTTTCAAAAGTCACTGTATCTATTTTTAAATTTATAAACCCTCCACAATAGAGCTGATATTTATGTCCATTTTTATTCAGCATTTCCTCATCAGCATTGTCACCAACCAGTATCATTTATTATTCAGTCTGTTTCCCCTGAAATTTTTCCACATGAGATGATTTTTTACAGACAAGTTTAAACATTTGTTTTCAAGTATGTTCATTTGAAGATACAACTCGAATGAAAAACAGGTAAACTTAATAACAACTTTTTAAATCACAACATTCAAAAACTTCTTGAGGTTTTCAAACCGAGAAAGCAAAGAGTTCATCTTTGTGTTGCCAAAGTACAGTCTGTTTTTCACCATTTTAATGTGCTCCACATGCAGTTTTACATTATTTAAAAATGTAGGGATGGCAAAATAACATACTATCATGCTAAAAATTGTAATCACAACATAAAATGAATAAATAAAGACAAACCAATGCTGAAAAAAGAAAAATATAAATGATGAGATCAAACCTGGTGACGCAGTGGAAGTTTCTATAAAGCCGTTTAAATAATTACATGATTAAATCACCAATAATGAAGGACCAGCATTCATCAACAGCATTTCCAGAGTCCAGACATATGCATGGTTTGAAGGCTTAGTATCACAAGGAAATGTATACATCATTGTACCTTAAAGGGG
This sequence comes from Melanotaenia boesemani, assembly GCF_017639745.1. Lineage (NCBI taxonomy): Eukaryota > Metazoa > Chordata > Actinopteri > Atheriniformes > Melanotaeniidae > Melanotaenia > Melanotaenia boesemani. Next base: position 10,227,054 of record NC_055700.1, read on the forward strand.
TCCCATCAAACCATAGACATACTGTGCAAAGTATGAAATAAAAATATACTGTAGGATACCTGCATATATGTTACAGTACTGGATTTTACATTAGTGTCATGCAGGAGCATAGTGAGAGTCAGCCCTTATAAAGAAGAGTTTAATGAGGCTGCCATGCTTGTTTCTACGCTTTCTACAATAATCTATCATGAGAAAAAATAATTAAAAAACAAATATCTTAAGGCAGATATTTTCAACATTAAGTCCTTCATATTGCCATCAGTGAGGCAAAATAGTGTAAAAATAAAAGGTTAAGAAAGAGACTAAACTTTAAAGTGTTCTTCAAAGGCAATACAAGGGCATGTATTGTTTGAACTAAACAGGAACTGTAGGAAAATGTTCACAATGTAGCAACCACAACAAAAAAGTAATGTGTGTGTGAAAGACATTTTTCTACTTCGCTAAACTAAATCTCTTGCATAATTTAAGTGGTGTTAGCAGTTGAGTCCTTCAGGGTCAGGATGGAGAATTACACCACCGCTGACTTTGAGCTCAAAGAATATTTAGCAACCCTTCCACATACTTAATAACTTTCTTTAAAAACTCATTACAGTATATGGAAACTATTTGCAGTTTCAAAGCAGACTTTAACATGATATATCAGTATGTCTGCTGTAGAATAGAAATTAGATTTTTTTTGTGCTGTATTGCTTTGTTTTAACAAGATCCTTCTTGTGCCACTGATTCCTAAAGGGCTTCTCTTACATTTGTTTCCCCCCACCTCATTTTTGCGTTTCTCCATGAAAGGAGTGAATAGAGAGAGAAAAGACCTGTTCATTGACATCACATGTTCATTCAAAGCAATAGCAGGATGAAGAGGTAAAGCGGGAGAAAGAGGTTGTCTATTTGAGACGTGTACGCTTCCAGCATGGCCACCACAGTAATGGAACCAACTATCCATGAGTAAGTGGAGTTCAGATTGATGCTCCCATCAAAGATGAGGAACATAGCCACAGCGATAATCTGGGCAAACACAGATGTTGCTGTCCCCTCCACGGTTTTCTTAGTTCCAGGCCAACGGATCTCCCCCATGGTGCTGCCAAACACAGATGCCACAGTGTCTCCAACTCCCACAGCCAGCACACCTGCATAAGGAACGAGGCCGCCTGCCCCAGGAAGTATCCCCTTAGGTGCGCAGGGTCCAGGAAACAGCCAAATAGGTAGAGACATACCCAGCAGCAGGTAAATGTGGGTGAGGATGAGAGGCCCAGAATCTCGCTCATCCAAGAACAAAGTGAGCAGCTGCCTAAGCAGCTGGCCAAGAGGCCTGATTCGAAAGTAACGCACGTACTCCAAGAACAAGAAAACTGCCAAGCAACCAACAGATGCCACATGGAGCAGCTGCCTGTCACATATCATCCCTGGAACGTACGTGGCCACTACAATCACATGAAAGTACTTCCTGACAACAGTCGAGGCTTGGTGCTTCTTGGATCCCAACTGCCGCTGATGGTTCTGATGCAACACGACACAAGTCGCTAAAACAGCCAGAAACACCCAGTACCCCAGCAGGCAGAGTCTTCTGTCATTTAACATGACAAAGTCCAACAGCCACATGATGGGGTGCCGGCCGATGAACAAGGACAGCCACGGCATCAGGATGCCCAAAACCAGGACGGCTGTCATCATGTGAAAGAAGAGTGAAGACACCCATGTTTCGGACTCCATGAAGCAGAAGAGCAGGGCAAAGAAAACACCCAGCAACAGTGAGCCCACCACAACAACAGGCAGGAAATAGTTCACTGGATCACCTTTGACCTCTGCCAGGTTCAAGGAGCGCTTAATGAGCTGGTTCACAATGAAACTGATTCCACCTACGATGAGGAGCGCCTCTCCAGGTGTGAAGCAGCGTGGCAGCAAGTAAAGTACAATCAGACTGAGATAAACAAAGATCAACAGTACCTCCAAGACTTCAATCACCTCAGACACAGTCAGCGTCTGCTTTGTTGTGTAGAGGATTGCACTGCCAGCCAGGCCTGCAATCACACAAGTGTTGGTTGGTACAGGTCTTGTGATGCCCAGTGCAATCAGTGAAAGGAACAGAGCCAGCATCATTCCTGTGATGGTGATCACCATGGAGAAGCGTTCGAAGTAGACATTCCCTGAGGCAGAGCACTTTTCTCTCAGTGCCAGGCCCAACAAAGGCATCACCATGGAGGCTGGAACAATGCCGCTGTTTGCTGTCGGTCGAAACTGGAACACAGCGCCTCCTGACTTGAGCAGACGGTCCCATTTGTGCTGGACGTAGAAAGCCTGAATGACGAGGGCTATGCTGCACCAAGAATGCTGATTCCAGACCGCCATGTGGACACACATCACCACTACCAGGACTACAGTGGACTCTACAAGAACTGGGTTGACATGCATGACTGCAGGTTTCAGGCTCACAGAAGAGGGAGAGAAGAGTTGATGTGAACAGATGGTCTGCAACAGTGATGGCCTTCTTTTGTCACTTCCTTTCTATGGCACTCATCCTTTGGCAAGTATTTTTACTTGCTATGAGTCTGTAGGGGAAAAAGGGGGGGAAAGTGAAAAATACACATAAGGACACAAATTATAACAATATAAATTAAAGCTGTGCCAACTGTCTGCTTCATGCCATGAGCGTTTTTCTACACTAAACATTCATAGTCAGTGTCTGAGCACATGAACGAGACCCAGGAGAGCCGCGTGTTCTTTACACATCAGATGCAACCTTTGTTCCTGTGGGGGTGGAAGGTTTGAATGACAACTGGCCTGGATCAGCTGTCTTTAACCAATGGTCATCACACCCGACAGATACAGTGCAACGAATAACAAAACCCCCGTCATATCTAATATGTATGCTAATACTGTCCAGTGGGGCCAGCTAAAGTGAGGATTGTGTCTGAGCAGAGGATGCTGCAATCTCAAGCTAACAGCAAATACAGCTGACTGTACCGAGTAAGCTAATCGCGGCTGTGCACAAACAGCTGGTGGTGTGGAAGTAAATGCGTGCAGACAAAGACAACAGTACATACCACATAAGTGCTGCGTTGTCTGGAAGGTGTTGGGCTGTGGTATAAATCTCTGCCGTCCTTTATTGATACATTTATTTCCGTTGTCAGCTGTCGCTAATCACACCCTGTAGGAAGGAGCCATGTTTGACAGCCGGGTCACGTGGTACACTTAAAAAAAATCTTATCCAGCAAAACAGAATAAATTGTAATAAGTAAATAAACTCTTTATGAATCTATTTACTTAATGTCGACCGGAAAATGTTGAATATATATATATAATACATTGAAGAATATATTGTACTTTGCTAACATATTTATACATGGAGATATAAAAAAAACTATTATAAACTGTATTTTTCATAGCCTGCCATCTATCAGAAAATACAATCAATAGAAGGAGGGGGAAATCCATGTTTAATGCACTTTCTCTTATTATGAACGTACTTTTAATTTATTTTAATTTTCATTTTTATTTCACAGTAGAATGAGTTAACATCTTAAATCTAGGCCTACTTCTTTTTCTAAAATCAAAACAAACAAGACTTTTGTTAAGAAAGCATAAAGAAAAGATGTAACGTTCTTAGAAATAAAATGTCCCATAATGAAATATAATGTCCCATAAATCACGCCATGGATTATAAAAGAAATAGATCTATTTGCCTAGTCAACTTACATTTTTAAAATGTGGTAAAGCAAAAATATAAGTATGGAACATGACATGAGGAAAGATAACGCATAATCTCAACATATAACAATAACATTTTAATCCTAAAAAGACTCGCATCAGATCATAAAGGGTTACACAAAAACAAGCAGACGTCAACTGAAATTATATTTCAACTCCAGAAGATGGCAGGACAGTAAACCTAAGCAGTCCTTTATCTCACAAAGAAGATACTCCAACGACGAAGAAGAACGAGCCGGCTGCACGCCAGCCAATTACATGTTAGGAGCGAAGATGGCGGAATCGGAGCTGAGCATCAGGTAGACACATATCAACACACTTTATAAAACATTTAAACGATTTTGATACATTTTTAAAGTATTTGCCAACGGATAAATATTTATACAGAGTTTATCTGTCCATGAAGTCAGAATAGTGGTTAGGCCTATGTTGAATTGTTTTTCTATTAAACTATTAGACCACGCTAACTTAGCTTAGCAAGTGCTAGCGGCTAAACATTTGAATGACTTTTTGTAACGCGGCGCTGCATGTCAACAACAGCATGGGAACTCTGTGGGATCAGCGAGTGACATGATTTTGATTAATTGATGAACAACACTGTGTTCATGCCGAGATAAAACACCCATCAAATAACTTAATTACTACCAAGAATCATCGTTGGTTCGTTTGTCGATGATAACGTGATCGCGGAGAAACTAGCAACAATGCGCGGCATGGACAAAATAATAGCTACGTTAGCTAATTTTATTTTAATGAAAAATACTTCTAACATTTTCCCTGCTTGAACATTGACCTCAACACTAACTTGACCATTATCCTGTTTAAAAAACGGTTACAATTAATTGCTTTTCACTTATAAAAGCGAATTATTCAATGCGTTTATTTTGTTTTATTAAATATTCTATTAACATAATCTGTGAGTTTTAATATTAAAAGTCTACAGAATGCGGTTTGACGGTGAGAGAAAGATCAGTACTGTTAATGTCTTGTAATGTCTCGAAATCTAAGGGTAGAATTAGTCAATGATGTCAGATGATGTAGTTTTAAAATGTTAAAAAGAGCCATGGATGACAGAAATGGTTTTGGAATCAGTGTTGGATCTTTCAAATGAAGCCAGTTAAGCTCTTAGAGAGCATGGTTATTAAGTTGTCTAGAAGAGGGTCTAGTAACTCACATTTTACAATTTACTATATGTGGACAGTGACATGTAAAGAAGCCATGTCATTCCCGACAGCTGACCAAATATTGTTTTTATCATTTGAGAACTATCTCTAAAGTTAGAATTTTGTCAAAATCAGATCATGAAATAATTATTTATGCTTTTATCCCATCTCATATGATCAACATATTGTACAGGTGAAGCCAATATATATATATATATATATATATATATTCAGGTCAGGAGAGTTTGCTGGCCAATCAAGTACAGGCATTGAACCTGGTTTTGGTTCTCTTGGCAGTGTGGGCAGGTGCCAAGTCCTGCTGGAAAATAAAGTCAGTATCTCTCAAAAGCTTTTCTGCTGAAGGAAGCATGAAGTGCTCTAAAATCTCCTGGTGTATGGCTGCATTGACTCTGGACTTAATGAAGCACAGTGGACCAACACCAGCAGATGACGTGGCTCCCACATCAACACAGACTGAGGAAGCTTCACGCTGCACTTCAAGTGTCTTGGATTGTTGCCTCTCCATTCTTCCTCCAGACTCTGGGGCCTTGATTTCCAAATGAGATTAAAAACTTGCACTCATCAGAAAAGAGCACTTTGGACCTCTGCTCAACAGACTAGTTATTTCTTTCTTTAGCCCAGGTAAGACTCTAGCGACTTGACGAGGAATACCACACGTGAAGTCCATGTACAGGATCCGTTTGTGTGTGGTGGCTCTGGAAGCACTAACTCCAGCCTCAGTCCACTCTTTGTGAAGGCTGCGGTCATCCCTGCTGGTTGTTCCACCTTTTTCTTCCACATTTTCCCCTTCCACTCAACTTTTTATTAATGTGCTTTCATACAGCACTTAGAGAGCATCCCACCTCTCTTGAAATTACCTTTTGAGGCTTTTTCTCCCTGTGGAGGGTGTCTATGATGGTTTTCTGCACAACTGCCAGGTCAGCAACATTTCCCGTGATGGTGAATTCTACTGAAATAGACTGAGAGACCATTTAAATGCTCAGGAGTCCTTTGCATGAGCTTAATTAGCTGATTAGAGTGCGGCACTTAGAGGCGACAACACTGAACCTTTTCACGCTTTTCTAATTTTCTGAGATTTAGATTTTTGGGTTTTCATAAACTATAAGCCATAATCATCAAAATTATAACAAATAATGCTTGAGATATCAAACTTTGCATAAAATGAATGTATATAATATATTAGTTTACCTTTTTAAATTGAATTACTCAAAGTTTTGCTCAATAGTCACATTTTTTTTGTTTCACCTGTAATTCTGTTTTCACTTGTTTCGATAAGGCGACTCGTAACAGACTTCATTTAGTCCAGAACTCTGCCACCAGACTACTGACAGTTACACTCAGAACAGCCCACATCACCCCTATTTTATCAAGACCTCATTGGCTTCTGGTTAAATTTTGTATTGATTTTAAAATGATAGTTTTGACTTTCCGGGTGTTACGTGGTCAGGTGCCCCCGTATATTACAGACTTGTTATGTCCGTGTTCCTCAGGGTGCACCCTTCAGTCTACAGACCAGAGCCCCCTGAAGGTCCCAAAGACCTGTTTTAAAGCCCAGGGAGACCTGGCTTTCCAAGTGGTAGCCCCCAGATTTTGGAATTTGAATTTGGACTTACCCCTGTCCCTCTGTATAGTCGCCTCTGTGGACTCTATTAAAAAGCAATTAAAGAAAAAAAAAATATTTTATTCAGAAAAGCTTTTGGTTGATGGTTATTTATTGTATGAAAATTATGATTTTATTGCACCCACTGTATGTACATCACTGTGATTTCTGTCTGTGAAAAGCGCTTTATAAATAAACTTTACTAACTTATTAAAGCATTTGAGCTTTTCTGTGGTGATAATGGCTTATATAGTAAATTTTCAACTTTATGGATCAAGACACACTGTCAGATCCTGAAAGATGCCACAGCATAGAGGTATATTGCTACTGTATGTTGTCAAATTTGCCATCTCTTCTTACAAAATTCAGTTTGAACAGTTTGGGTTTTCTCATTCAATAACCAGTAAGCATTTTCTGTCTAATAAGAAAAGCTGATGTGCTTCAACAGATTGGTATGCATACATTATTGCTCTGCTCAAACAAGCCACTTTGTTTCTAACAGGAGCTGTCGAGAATTATGGACCATACTGCTGGGAAGGTCTGCATTGAGAGAGCCGGTAGGTCTGCCTGCTATATGTAGCCATATGTTGTGAATAGATAATGTACAGGACCACAACATTCAAAACAAACAAAACAAAAAAATAATTTTCTTGGATTCTGTTTTTAAAATATTTGCTATTTTTGGTTGATGGCCACAGGCTCAAATAGAAGCAGAGCTCGACAGACATTGGGACAGACTGCATCAAGGGCTCAGTTACTACAAGCCACCCAGGTATAATTCCACCCAGTTATTTTCACATCACATAGATGGTATTATATATATAACTGAATGGGTAATTGTCAGCATCAACTCTTGTAGCTCATCCTCTGCGGGGAAAGTGAAGGATAACAAAGATGTTGCACAGCCACTGAAAGACTTTGGCCTGAGGATCAGTAAACTACTGGTAAGAAATATGTATTTTTACCATTACATACATGGTCTTCAGTCTTCAGTTGTTGGCACATTTTGTGATAACTATTTTAAGTATTTTGTAATTGTTTTAAAAAATAATATTACAGAGTCTAGATGAGCAGCAAAGTGTGCAGCTGTTACAGTGCTATCTACAGGAGGACTACCGAGGGACCCGTGATTCATTAAAGGTGTCTCTTCTCAGTTCACTTCTTTTTAGTTGACTGTTTTCTATGAGTAGCAAAAATTTAAAGATATGATGACAAGATTATGGTTACAGTTGAGTCTTCTCAACAGGTTGTTCTCAAGGATGAGCGGCAAAGCCAGGCACTTTTGCTAAAGGTCAGTTAATTACTGCAGTTAATTCAGCATGAGAATTATGGATCCAATCTTTAATTCAGTAAATAACTACAGGTTTGTTTTTACAGATAGCTGACTATTACTATGAGGAGCGCATGTGTCTGCTTAGATGCGTTCTCCTCCTGCTGACTTACTTTCAGGATGAGCGGCATCCCTATAGGGTGAGATTTGTACAGGATTATTTTTTGTTTTTCCTAAAATGATTAATGTGACCTGTTTTATTTAACCTCAGCTATGCTTATTTATTTATTTTGTCCAGACTGAATACAGCAACTGTGTAACAAAGCTGGAGAAAGATTTGGTGAGCAACTACCAGTCACAGTTTGAGAATCTCTTCAAGGCTGAGGCACCGACATGGGAAACTCACGGAAACCTAATGGTTGGTCCATGTTACGTTGTAATGTAGACTGCATTTTTCTGTTTGACTTAAATGTAATTTTGATGTAACATCTGCCTAATAGAGGATTGAAATACCTTTTATTTTTTTCCCCTCTAAAGACGGAGAGACGGGTCTCGCGGTGGTTCCTGCAGTGTCTGCGAGAACAGTCTCTGCTGCTAGAGATCATCTTTCTGTATTATGCTTACTTTGAGATGAGCCCATCTGACCACCTGAGCTTTACCAAAATGTTCAAAGAACAAGGGTTTGGCCTTCGACAGACCAACAGGCACCTCGTGGACAAAAGCATGGATGCACTGGTTGATCGGATCGGGTAAGTCATTTGATGCAGGACTCAATGTCTGCGTAAAATAGACTCAGGGGTATTTCTGGTTTTTTCTTCATATAAAGAGATTTATCTCTAATGTATGTTGGGCAAATTGTGCAGCTGCATTACTGTTTCTTAATACCAAATACTTATTGGACTTTACTGGTAAATATATTGGTAGTATTTGGCCCAATATCTAATTCTGTATGTGTGTGTTTTTTCTTTAATTACTGATGTTTCTCTGGCCTGCAGATACCTTAGTTGTCTCATCCTGGTTGAAGGAATGGACATCGACTTTCTGCACAAGTGTGCTCTGGAGGATTGTGCAGAACAACACCAGTTCTCTGGTGCACCCAATGTGATTAAGGTTTGAGTTTAACAGCTAACTACATGAGGCATTATCAGCATTAATATCCATCAATACAATCACTGCAGTCTGAGAAATGAAATCAGTTAAGTAAATAGAGCTAAATACTGGCAAGAGCTCCAAAAAGGATATGAGTAAAAGAGCAGCTTTTTAGAAGAACAAAGTAATGTCTTTGAACAACAGAGAGAGAAATGGACGGTTTATAATAAAAGCTCCTGACATCTGAACATGTGTATTTCTCTGTGTCTTCTAGGAGATGGATCAGCTGCTGCTGACATTTGGTGAGATTCCTCATCACGGGCCTGTGTTGTTGGCTTGGGTCCTGCTGAGACACACAGTGAGACCAGATGAGTCCAGCCATGTGATCAGGAGGATAGGCAACACCGCCCTGCAGCTGGGGGTGTTCAAGTACCTTTCAGCCATGCTGAAAGGCCTCGGAGCCTCAGGAAATAATGTAAGCATGAAATGGGGAGAGGTGATAAAAGTTGAATGCTTAAAAAACAAAAATAGCCAGTAAAAGTTTCTCGACTAAACATCAGATCTTGACAATCTGACTCACACTTAAAAATCCTGATTTTCTGCCATTCACACATTAATATACATATAAGAGTCATTCTGCTTTTTGTTTGCTGTATGAAATTGTCTACTTTTAATTTCTCTAGTGTACAGCAAGTACAGCAAAAATGTGTATCTATGGCCTCCTCTCATTCGTGGTCACTTCATTTGAAGAAGAAAGCCTACAGGTACAGCTTAATTTGATCCCTGTAAGTCCCTCACATGTATATTTGCAACCTGTGTTTGTAACTTCCCGTTTTGAAATGCATCTTACAGACTGATGGTGTGGCAACACAGTCTTCCCACCTGATCGATGCTGCCTGCGAGGTCCTCTCTGCTCCCAGTCTGGCTGAAGTCTTTTGGGAAATGGTGAGGAATAAAAATCATAAAAAGAAAATGGTTCTTGGAGATGAGATTAGATATGAGGAAGTTTACTGTCAATAATGCATCTTGTTTGTTAAAACTATCATTCAGAAGCCAAACATGGGACTGGGGATGGTCCTGGACAGTGCAGTTGGGATGTTCCCTCATAAGATTGGACCTTTGCTGCAGCTCCTTACTGCACTCGTGTCAAACAAGTCAACAGTAAAAAAGGTTAATTTTACATCTACATAGACGTAAATCCACCAAACCTCTACTTATGTTAATGCTTTTAAAAACTCTTTTACTTCATTGACAGGTTTACAACTTCTTGGATAAGATGTCCTTTTATACACAAGTTTACAAACATAAGCCCAATGATATCATCACCAATGATGACGAGACGTTGTGGAGGAGACAAACTCCGAAACTCCTTTACCCCCTTGGTTAGTTTTATTGTTATTATGACATCTTAACATGGATTGATGAAGCTGAGATTTATTACAGTTATGGCTAACTTTGACAGGTATTTCCTCAGGCATGAATGTAGAGTATTTTATATCTTCGATGTCAACCATTAGGTTCGGGGCAGACTAACCTGTGGTTGCCTCAGGGAGTGCTGGGCCAGGTGATGATTGCAGGGGAGCAGGGCTACATGGTGCGATGGGATTACTCCTACAGCTCCTGGACTCTGTTCACCTGTGAAGTGGAAATTCTGCTCCATGTTGTTTCAACTGCAGGTACACCAATGTCACAAGTTTTACTTAAAAAGCCAAAAGTAAACATTACTCCAACAGTAGCTGGTTGTGTATTTGCTGGATTATTTTTCAGTAAAATGTGCGAGTGTAGTATAAACTCAGGAAATAAAACAATGGCTGTGGTGATTGAACTAGAGCAGAGGTGTAAGATTATTTTGAAGTTCTTTAATTGATAACTGTTGTTGATCACTGCTTGATTCAGCATAATTGACGTCTTTTTTTTTTTTTTTGTCTTGTGCTAGATGTTATAGCCCACTGTGCAAGAGTGAAGCCCATCCTGGATCTGGTCCATAAGATCATAAGTACAGACTGGACTGTGTCAGATTGTCTGTTGCCTCTCACCTCACGTATTTACATGCTGCTGCAAAGGTAAGCTAAAATAAAGGGACACTTTATTAGTTATTTTGTTCATCCATTTAAAAAAGGTATTGATCTGTAAAATGAATCTGTCCTGTTTGTCAGGCTAACATCAGTCATCAACCCCCCTGTGGATGTGATTGCATCCTGTGTGAACTGTCTGTCTGTACTGGCTGCAAGGATGCCTGGAAAGGTGGGTATGATGGGTGCTTTCTTTGTGAAGATGAGGGAAAATCAAGGATTTATGTCTGTCTCCCATATTTAATTTATTCTCCTTTTTTTGCTCCCTCAGGTGTGGTCCAGTTTGCACCACACTGGTTTCCTCCCATTTTCCTCCAGCCCATTGACTAACATGGCTCAATGTGTCAGGTAAGATAAAAAGCCTAATGTATGTGCTGCTTAAATATCAGACATTTGGAATAAGGGGGAGGTAAGAAAATATATTATTTCTTTTTGCCTAGTGCTGAGGGGATGAAAGCAGGAAACTATGGCAACCTGCTGGTCCAGATTGAGCAGCCTAGAGGGGAGTATGCTGTGACAATAGCCTTCCTTCGTCTTATTACAACCCTGGTTAAGGTAAAAACAGTTTTTAGAAGACACTTAATCCTCCACTATGGAGTCCGGTTGCTGTGATGTGCATCCTATGAATCTGTCATTATTTCAGGGCCAGCTTGGAAGCACTCAGAATAAAGGTCTGATCCCCTGCGTGCTGCTGGTGTTAAAGGAGATGCTGCCAACATATCACAAGTGGCGTTATAATACCTACGGAGCCAGAGAGAGAATAGGTAAAGAAACGTTTTATTTTCTATCTTCAAATGAAAAAAAAATTAAACATAACTCAGTAAATGTCTTTTTCATCACTACAGGTTGCCTCATTTTGGAGCTGATCCATGCTATCCTCAACCTGAGTCCAGAGGGGGAGGACCAGGGCAGGTATGGATGTATTTACTTAGCTTTGTTACTAACGCATTTTTCTAACTTCACACTATTTTTTTTCTTTTCTGATTTCATCTTTCAAATAGAGGACAAAATCTGTGTTCACTTACTGTGTAGTTATGTTGTTAAGTTACTCTTTCCATCTGTTCATTTATAATTACGTAAACCAACATGATTGTGTCAGCACGTCTCAGTATTTTCTGTAAAATTGAACAGACTTTTAAATATTTACATTGAAACTGGTTGATGTACTTCTTTTTTCCTTCATGCAGCACTCCCACCCTGCAGTCTCTTTGCATTTACTGTCTGGCAAACACAGAGGCTGGACAAGCAGTCGTCAACATCATGGGAGTAGGAGTGGACACCATAGATGTGGTCCTGGCAGCACAGCCCAGCAGGTAAACAGTCTGAAGCGTTTATGCTAATTTTCATAATAATTTACCATCTTTTGTTCATTTTGTTGCCATTCACTAGTTATTTAACTGGGTTGCCTCTTGATGGTGTTTAGCTGTGGCTCTGAGGGACCGGGTCAGATCCTGATCCAGACTGTTAAATTGGCCTTTTCTGTCACCAATAACGCCATCCGTCTGAAGCCACCGTCTGATGCGGTGTCCCCACTGGAGCAGGCGCTGACGCAGCATGGTGGGCATGGCAATAATCTGGTCGTTGTCCTTGCAAAATATATTTACCACAAACATGATCCAGCGCTGCCTCGCCTCGCAGTCCAGCTGCTCAAACGGCTCGCCACCGTAAGACGTCCATTTCCGCCACTACACATTATTGGTGTGTACTTAATAAGTCTGGTATGGCACTAAATATTTGGGTTAAACTTGTTTCCTGGCAGGTGGCCCCCATGTCGGTCTACGCTTGCCTTGGCAGCGACGCAGCCGCCATCAGAGACGCGTTCCTTACTCGGCTGCAGAGCAAGACAGAAGACATGAGGATCAAGGTTATGATCCTAGAGTTCCTCACTGTTGCCGTGGAAACCCAGCCTGGCCTGATTGAGCTCTTTCTCAATCTGGAGGTGAAAGATGGAAGTGAAGGATCAAAGGTATGAAACAAAAGTTATTATTTTTGTTTTGTTTAGTAGTGCACCCACATTTAGAATATCATGCTTTAAACTCAGGAGTTCTTGCTGGGTGAGTGGAGCTGTCTTCACGTGGTCCTGGACCTGATCGACTCCAAACAGCAGGGGAAATATTGGTGTCCCCCTCTGCTGCACCGAGCAGCCCTGGCTTTCCTCCTCGCGCTCTGGCAGGATCGTAGAGATAGTGCCATCTCCGTCTTGAGAACCAAGTGAGCGTATTGTCTTGGAAAATTTTTTTTTTTTTAAAACAAGCAAGTGGATTTAGTTTAAAACTACTTTTCATGTTTCCGTCTTTTTTTTTTGATGCAGAAAAAGATTTTGGGAAAATTTGACAACACCTCTTTTCGGAACTCTCACTCCACCTTCAGACACCACAGAGGTATTGGTTTCTGTTTGCTAAACAGACTATGCAATAAACCATAAGGGGATATGTCAACTCAAAGATTTGTAATTTGTCCCCAGCCTTGTGTTTTGGAGACATGCGCATTTGCTATGAAAATCATCGGCCTGGAGATCTACTACGTTGTCAGGTAAATCCAGCCGTGCCCAAAAGCCGTAATACATCTGTATTCCTCACTTTAATTCACAAGTGAGATCTTGTAATTAATGCTTCCTCTCTGTGTGTTGTTGCAGTGGTTCCTTGGAGCAGTCTCTAAAGGATGGACTTCAAAAGTTCTCAAATGCACGGCGCTATGAATACTGGTCCCAGTACGTCAAGTCACTGGTGTGCCATGTGGCAGATATGGAGGAGGAAGGGATCTGTTACTTCACAGAGACCCAAATGTTGATCTCTGCTTGGCGGATGCTGCTGATTCTTTCCACCAGCCACGTATGTTACAGTAAATTTTATTTATTTAGGATTAAAGCTTGTATTAGTGATTTTTGATCATTTTAAATGTGACCAGGGTATTATTTCTTTTCACTGATGTTACCATGATTCAAGGTTATCTGCTGGTGTCTGGTTTTATTTCATCTCTGTAGGCTGATGTGATGCAGTTAACAGAAGACTCGACAAAGCTGAAACTTTTCATGGATGTCCTTGACGGGACTAAAGTTGCTGTAAGTCATCGTGACATAAAATTTATTTCTGTGATTCATGATGTCTTGCTTCTATTTGTGCAGCTGTTCTACTTTTTCCACTTCTTTGTGTCTTTCAGCTGACCACTCCCATGTCTGAGCCATGTCTTCGTCTTGGATCCATGATGGCCACGCTATTGCTCATCCTCCTCAAACAGTGGAAAAGGTACATAGCGTGTATTTGATAGATGGGAAATGGGACATATTTTAAATCTTGTTTCTTGTACTTACTGCTCTCCCTCTGCCTGAAGTGTGGTAGCAGCAGCTCCTGACATACTGTCCCCCCTCTCCCTCATTCTGGAGAACGTCCTACAAGCTGACCAGCAGATGATGGAAAGAACCAAAGCCAAACTCTTCTCTGCACTTATTTCTGTGCTGCAAATTCAGGGACTAAATGGTGTGTAGGATGTGTTGTGTTTTTTTTCCATGCTTAAATCAAATGTTTAGTAGTTCACTTCTTTTCTTGAATCTAAACTAGGTGGAGATATTTCCCAGCTGCCACAGCTGTTACTGTCTGTGTGCGAGACAGTTAAAGATGAGGCGCTGGCTCTCATCGACTGCACTCGTCATATGAGTCAGATGGGTGACGCGGTGGAAGACGAGGACAGCATGGAGACAGAGTCTCCTCGGGGCCCACAGAAGGACCAGAGAGATGGGGTAAGCCAAGCAATGAAGCAGAGATGAGCAGAAGATTCCTTTTTTTTTTTCCATCATTAAATCCATCTTCCAGTCCTCTTCCTCCAGTGTAGCCGGGTCGTTAAGGAAAAATAGTTTTCATTAATTAAAGCAAACAAAACCAATTTAAAATTAGATGAATTACACGTGTGACATGATCATCCATTAAAAATGCTGTGACAACATACTGACATTAAACCTTAAGTTACTGGTAGTTTAACTTTCAAAGAGGCATTTATTTATTACCCACTGTGTTAGCCATGCTGTTTTCAAGAGGAACATTTGGCTGAAAATCGATTTTCTTTAACATAAGTAAAACTTGATAAATTTAAATTTTGATGTGTCGCTGCTTCATGACTGAGTGACGTTTGTTTTCATGTCAGGAGGTGAACTTGTTTAGATGTGATTGACTGTGATGTGCTCAAAAATCTTGAAAATCAACTTTGAAAAATTGTCTGTAGCCCCTGTTAATCAAGCACTTTTTCTCACTCTTTCTTTTTTCCTTCACCAGGTGTGTGTGCTAGCACTTCACTTAGCAAAGGAGCTATGTCGCACGGATGAGGATGGTGAGCACTGGGTGTCAGTGATGAGGAAGGTCCCAGTCCTGCCCTCAGTGCTGAGTGCAGTGGAGCTCAGCCTGCGCTCCAAACACAACCTCTACTTCACCGAGGCTGCGCTTCACCTGCTGCTCACACTAGCCCGCACTCCTCAGGTAAAAATAAACTTTTCTACATTGAACGAACATGCTTTATGTCATTAATTCAATACTTTCCCATGATTATGTTGTCCATGTTGAGGATGTCTTCTTTTTTTTTTCCCAGGGGGCAGCAGCTGTTGCTGGAGCAGGAGTTATCCAGACTATCTGCCTCCCTCTTCTGGGTGTATATGAGGTTTCGTCAAATGGTGCATCACAGGTAAAGGAAAGAAAATTGTAATGTTTACTTCCCATTTGTTACCTTTCAAGCAGCAGTGATTCATGATACAGATGGACAGGTAATATGATGTAATAATAGTGTATTCATGTCCCTAACCAGAGTTTCACCAGGAAGTCCCAGGACTCAGCCTGCTGGCCGGGTGTTTACCGCCTCTGCATGTCTTTAATGGAGAGTCTTCTTAAGACTCTGCGCTACAACTTCATTAACGAAGCCCTGGACTTTGTTGGAGTACATCAAGAACGCATACTACAGGTATGACTGTGATGCATTAACAGGAAAAAGTGTGATGTGTCTTTTCAAATCTCCCTCACTACATGTGCTGTAGCTTTTGATTAAGGTTTGGGTTGTGAAGTAAGGCAGACCTATTTGGTACAGTGGTGATTGTCTCAATCCACAAAAAAAACACAAAAGATTCACAACATTTTGAGAGATGCTGTCACATGATCGCCAAAATACGTTTCCACAGCACCCAAGACAATCATTGATCAGTTTAGATAATTAAATCAGCTATATCTTTGTCTGCAGTGTCTGAATGCAGTGCGTACAGTGCAGAGCCTGGCTTGTCTGGATGAGGCTGATCACACAGTCGGTTTCCTGCTGCAGCTCTCCAGCTTTTGTAAGGAATGGCAGTTTCATCTGCCCAAACTGCTCAGAGATGTGCAGGTACGTCTGAAGTACATAAATGCTAGAGTTCTACTTTTTTAAAAAAAAAGCTTTTATTCAGTATTTTGCTTTCCATGTCCTCTGTGCAGGTAAACTTATGTTACCTGTGCCAGACTTGCACATACCTGCTCCACAGCAAAAAGATGCTGCATCACTACCTCCAGGTTAGAAAACTGGATTATTATTTTGAGTGATAGATCTTGCAGCATTTCTCCTTAATTGCACATCTGTGGATTACACAAAAAAAACTTGATATAATCTGGTAAATTACAACTGTGTTATGAAATATTTTAGGCAAAGAACGGTGAAGCGTTGCCCCCTGGACCCCTTCCAAGGACACAGCAACCCCCTCAGACCCTGACTAAAGAGGCGGCATCAGCAGGTGGAGGAGGAGGAGTTGGAGACAGAGAGGAGGCGGAGCAGAAAGCCCTGCTCGCCGTGCAGTGCAGCCTTCTAAAGATCCTCAGTAAAACCTTGGCAACTCTTCGCCACTTCACTCCAGACTGCTGCCAGATACTCCTGGACCAGGTGTGAATCCTAATTTTCTTTTGTCTCGGTTATTTGTAGACTTTGAAAAATGAAATGTTATGACTTTGTGTCTGTGTGTCAGTGTATGGACCTGGCCGAGTACAGAACCTTGTTTGTGCTCAGCTTCACAACTCCAGCATTTGACCCCGATGTGGCCCCTTCATTTGGGACTCTGCTGGCCACCATCAATGTGGCACTGAGCATGATGAGCGAGGTAGATTTTTACAATAATTGAAGAGCTTGACCCACAGTTGGTCTACAATAGATTTGTGATAATTTTGTGCTGCATATTTACAGCTGGAGAAGAAGAAGGAGCCCGTTTCACTGAGCATAGCTTCGCTTGCTTCATCAGAGGAGATCCAGGCATTGAAGTGAGTATTTCTCCCTGCTACCTCAGTGGCACACGCATTACTTAAAACCTACTTTTAAAGTGAAACAATTATTTGGGGGAAATGCACACTTTATCCATAGGGAGGTTGGACAGAGCTGTCACAGTTGTTGAAACTTCTTACTGTTTAAGCTGACTGACAGAGGTGGACTCTTCTTCAGGTCACTGCTGATGTTCACCATGGAGAACTGCTTCTACGTCCTGATCTCTCAGGCTGTTCGGTGTCTCAAAGATCCCTCCATCCTCCCCAGAGACAAACAGAGGCTCAAGCAAGAGCTCAGCTCTGAACTGGTGAGATCTACAAACTGCTCTTGTTTTAAAGTGTTCATTTTGTTATTTTTTCTTAGTCAAAAAAACCAACAATGATGCATTTCCTAATGAGTAAAATTATGACTTGCTCATTTTGATGTGCACTCACATATAGTCCTGTTTGACAGAGCACAGCAGATAGAGTACGCATCTTTTTCTCCTGCCACCTGTCTTACAATGTTGGTTATCTTGTATGATAACACATTGGAAGACATTGAGAGGCTGACTGGATCACCATAAATATGTCCAATCATTACAAAACATACAATAACTGAATATTCCACCATTTCTAGTGGTTAATCTGCCCATTTACTGCATTTTAATGTTTCTACAAACTAATTTTAGATACTGTGGACACTGAAATTCCATAAAAAAAATAAAATATATATGAATATATTTTTTTAAAAACCATAACAACCTAAGTTTATCCACCAGACTGATTATAGTTTTTAAGAAATTACTTTTTTTTTTTCTTTTCATCTCCAGAGCACGCTTCTCTCTAGCCTTTCCCGTCACTTCCGGAGAGGGTCTCCATCGTCTCCAGCCAGCGGCCTCCTCCCCTCTACTCAGTCCAAACCGCCCACCCCTGGCTCGAAGGTGAGCCATGAAGGCCAGGAGCCTGTCATTCAGCTTGTTCAGGCCTTTGTCAGACTAGTGCAGAGATAGATTTCCCTCCCCAACAAAGCTAACATTTTCTATTAATAGTTCAGTAAGGAAAAAAAAAATCTTTTTTTTTTTTTTTTTTAAAGGAAACCGTTATGACTCAACTTTGTTCATTTTGTTACTATGAGGCTCCACAGTTGAAAAGGTACCAGAATTTAACGTTTGAATAATAATTTTGCCAAAACATTTCAACTGAGAAAAGGCACAACAGTTGTTTCATGTTAAAGAGCTCTGTCTGTAGAAATCTTGGTGCTACTACACATCAGTCACTGACTGTGGTCCATCTTTCACAGGCCTAGTTTTATAGGTCACTATGACAACACAATGACCAGACATTCAAGTGCTACTTAAATATAATCTCTGTATGACTAAATGTAGTAAAGCTCATCCTATGAAGCTGTTACTTTTATATTTCTCTTCTTTAATCTTGACCTGAGCTATTTTTGCATTTATTACATGTAAATGTTCTCAAGTGGCTGCCAAGATTTGTACTTTAAAAGAAAATAGATATGCTAATAAAAGGGACTTTTGTACCACAGTGAGGATTGATTTTTCTTTCAGTGTTGTGTTCAAATCAAACTGCTGTGCTTCATGGATTCACCTTAACATTTGTTTTACTGCATTAGCACATAATTCCTCAGACACACAAGCTCTAAGCCATCCTATACATAAGCTTACTGGTGAACACTAAAGTAAAAATTGATCAGTAATAAAATACATTTTCATTTTCTTATGTGTATTATATAAAAAGAATAAAGAAAAAAATATATAACTTGAAGGGATTGCTATTTACAGAATTCACTGATAAACTTTTACAACTTCAGTACCAAAAGTTAATCATTAAAAGGCAGGGCATGTGCAATTAAGGTACAAAAAAGGCTTTGACTGTTTCTTGAGAACAAGGTGATCATTTTACAGCTCGACAAAGGCAGAAACATGTCTGAACATCAAACTAAATCATAAAAAGCAGTCTTGTGCTTGTGTACCTAACCTAACCTGCAGGTTTAGTAGCTGCAGTGCAAAGAGCCGTCGCTGTTGGGACCTTCTGGGGATTCAGAGTGTCTTTGTTCAGTCTGTCTGGAAACTGGAACACTCGTCTGCTCAGGCTGAGTGTCCACTACTGGCCACTGACTGGGACCTCCTAAAGAAGACAAGACAGTGTACTGTAATACCAGCTTGCATACTGAGAAAATAGGTAGATGCCAGTAATTACTGTACAGCTTTGAACACAGACATGCAGGATAGTATCCAAAAACATGCACCAGGCATCTTTGACATTTTGGTTAATGTGTTAACTAACCCTCTTGCTGGGAACAGAAATTCCAGTTTAACATAAAGCAGTCTTAGTGTAGCTATTTGCAAAGACTGAAAACAGGTTAAGCCAGAAGCTGTCAGCAGTAAAAATATTAGCTTTATAAAAGATAAAAAGTTGTGGTTTTCTTGATCATAATGGCCCCAACATTGCCAGGCAACTAGCAGAGATTATGTCATTTATGCTCCAGTCACAAAACTTGAGTTTTAGATGTGCAACTTTTGGAAAGACAGCAACAGCTGTTTCAGTCATTCTGTCAGCCAGTTGTTTCCTGGTTGAAGTTTTGTCTCACAAAGTAAAAAAGAAATTAAATTTCCCAAAATGTCATTTTTTTGCTTTCAAGATGCCTGTAGAGGAAAAGCCTCTTCATGCATCACATATCAGACACATACAGTGATACCTCGAGATACGAGTGCATTAAAATACAAATTTTTTTTTATACTAGCTGTGATTCGACCAAATTTGAGAAACGAGCATCCAAGCCGAAGCCACAGAACAAAGACCCACAACAACGTTTGCTCTGTTTCCCGTGTCTCACTCGGTGTTTGTGTAGCTTGCTTTAACACTTGTGTAAAGCTGTTCTCGTATTTTGTGCTTTTATTTTGCATACAGTACAACTTTATCGGATTAATGGGATTTCAGTTAATTTAAATGGGGAAAATTGCTTTGACATACGAGCAAATTGAGAAACGAACAAGGTCACGGAACAAATTAAACTTGTATCTCGAGGTTTGACTGCATAATGAAAATTCAAACTGTGTCCTAGACACAGTATTTATCACTGTTTGGATTTTGCTCAAAGAACTGATCAGAACTGAGTTAATATCCTAGTTTCCAACTCATGCATCTTGTCACTCACTGTCCAGCCCAATCACACTAACCTTCGCCTGGTCCTCCAGACAGGCCTTTGAGGCCAAAGAGCATACAGTAATTTGTCTATTATTATTTCACAGAAAGGATGAAAGGGAAAAGAAGAGTGAAGAGAATTTACTGCTGTGGACAGAAAATTAGCATTGCATCTTATAACTGGGTTTCTAGGTTGACTCACCTCTAAATTCCCCCTGGCTTTCTTCAGTACTCCGTGAGTCAGAGACACTACATGGGGAGGGGAAACAATAGATAAGTTAATTTGTGGGGTTTTAAATGGGAATACTAATAACAAGCTGTACGGATTACTACTGATACTACTAGCTGAATGATCCAGGACATTAATTTACAATTGATATATTTTTTGAATAATAAATTGATTTAAATTTATATCTCTGCACAGTACAAAATATGTAAAAGACAAGCGTACACTGATCTATGATGACCCTTTCCATTCCCTCTTTAAGCTGGTTGGTGGTGCGCAGACGTTTAACTGCTCCGCTCAGCATCCTCTCCTGCTGTGACAGTCTGCTCTTCAGTCTGGCTATCTCATTTTTCAGCAGCTCATCCTGATACGGAAGATAACAGAAAAGGATAAGGTCCATAGATACTTAATTACACAGGGTAGTTACACTATATGTGTGTTTGAGTTTACCTGCTGGTTGTTACTGCCTTCCCCTGCTGTGTAACCAGTTGGCAAGGCCACTCTCCACAGCAGTTTGAGCAGTCGGCCAGCTTCCTCCAAAACTTGCTGCATGGTGTTTGTGCTGATGGATAAACTCTTTAGATGCTGCTGTTCCAATACCTACAAAGATGTACATATAATTAAATTAACTTTTAAAACCTTGCTGCTTTCACATTCCCAGTGCTCTAAACAAGACAGTTTTGTAAGTACTTTGCCATCTGAACCCTGTTGTTTGAATACATGAAGACACTCCTGCAGTTGTGCATCCATGCCGCGCGACAGCTTACGGCCCTCCGAAATCTGTTTGCGGAGGGCGTTGTAGTCTTCAATCAAGCCTAAAACATGGCGTCCATTGCGATTGGCCCACATCCGGTGCCCAGGCACCAGCCGAGAGGGAGCACCAGAGACACTGTCACCAGAACTGCTGCCGACTGAACCACTATCCACATCTGAAGGAGCATGATGTTTTCCATCTAAGATTTGGACAAGTTCAGTAAGTGATTACTCAATCTCTGTTTAATTAAACATTATTCCAACTTTGCTCTGATCAGGCCGTCTCACCGTAGAGGACATTGGTGTGTTCGACGTGACTCTGGAATGAGTGACGTTGAAGATCACAGCCTTCATGACCAGGTGACCTGCCTCCTTCATCTAGTACAGATAAAAAAAAAACAGCACTGACAATCTGACAGAGTGCTCGTATGCGTCTTTTAGTGTCAAAATCATTAACATGTGAGATAGTGTTTTGTGTTTACCTGGAGAGGACAGCAGGTAGTTGATGTTGATGGTTTCAGATCGATTGGGTCCTCTGAGCAGCTGCTCCTCCAGTTTGTGCCGCAGAGCCGTGTTGGTCTGGATGCTCCTCTCCAGCTGCAGCCTCAGATGTCTGATCTCTGACAGCAGCTCCCCGAGGTCCACAGAGCCTGAGGAAGGGACGGAGACGGGCTGCTGTGGTGCCTCATTAGACTCTGAACAGGTATAAAAAGAAACAGATATCCACGCATTAATGAAAATGGACAAAGTAACCATCAGAGAGACGACTGACGTGTTAACTTGAAAAAATTAAAACATTAAACTGGAACAAAAAAAACAAAGGATTTGTCATTTTAGGCTACTTATTTGTTGCACTTTACTTCCAAAACTGATAATAAAATAAAATGTGGAGGTCTAAAATAATTTCAATTGAATGAAAAAATACACGTGTAAATGGGGAAAAAGTAATCTAGGTAATGTGAATATATGTTAATGCCAGTTTACACTTTTGTGTAACAAAACAAAAATTTAAAAAATGTGTAGTACCATCGAGTTTGTTAGAATCATGCTTCATCTTTTCATAAACCTGCAGCTCCACCCGTAGAGACTGGAGGAGATGTTGGGAGTCAAACAGCTGCTGCCTCTGGAGCTTCACCTCACCCTGCAACCTAGAAAAATCACAAACAGAAAATAGTGCATGCTCATTATAAATGTGCATCAATTCTGTTAGAAACATATTTACAGAAACTATAAACTGTACTTATGGTTAAAGAAAAAAAGTTTCCATTCCATTTATATATATAAACTAACATTGGTTTTTTTTATTTTATGCTGGTTGTGTGCTTGTTTCTCTTAATTGACAACATCATATTAAATATGGAACCATTGCTACCCATCTTATTCGATGACTGGTTAGTAACTGTTTTGACGTTTCTCTTTTCTGCCCGTTGTGCAGTTGTGTTGCACAAAAACTGCAATTTGTGCTGATGTTCTTAAAATAGGGCTGGGCGATTAATCGAATTTTAATCTCAATTACGATCTGGGTTTTCAACGATCATAAAAATGAAATTATCCGATCATTTGCTCCTTCTCATTTTACTCTTGTGCTGTTTTCAGTTGCAAATTGAGCGCCATTGGCATTGCAGCGCTCTGCTGCAGACTCCTCCCACATCCCTGACCGCTTTGCTTTATTTCAACACGAGTTGCCAACACCTCTCAAGTTAGACTGAAATGTCGTGTCTATGTGGCTATGTCCACACGGCACTGAAGCTGGTTCAGGTGTGAAAACGGTGTCAAAAACTAGGATAAAGGCTTCAACATCCCCACGAAACCGCTTGTAGTACATACTACAAGGCTGTGGGGGGATACTACGATGATTAAAGAGTAACACTCCAGAGCTAGTACAAGACGTAGAGCATGTACAGATAAAGACATATCTGCTTACTCCTGCTGTTGATGGTACAGCAGCGCAGCACTGTTATAAAAGCAGTGTATTTTGGTGCTAAAGCTGTACACAAGCCAGGACTGTCTGGAGCAGCACCACAACACAGTTGGTCATCAACGCCATTGTTGTTGTTATGTTTGGCACGCGTTCATCACACTGACGTCATATCTTCTAGTTGTGCGGTTACGCTGTCCTCACAATACCACAGATGGTAGAGGTCTCACCCCTGCTCTTCTCTCTATGCAATTGTGTTAAATAATGGAGATCTCATTTCAATCAAAATTATCGTGATTATCATTTTTCCCATAACTGAGCAGCCTTAGTTAAAAAGCAAACATTATAACCTGATGTATAGCATCTCCCACTAATGCTGACACTCAGGTTTGACAAGTGAGCGAAAGGGAGAGGAGACGTGATCTGACAGTAAACTAAACTCCTGGTTTTGAGTTGCACCCTCACTCAACTGTGTCAGAAGAACGAGGGGCAAGAGGTCACCTACCATCATTATGCCATGTGCATGTGTGTGCTCTTTGAAGAGCCTTTTAGATTATAAGACTCAAGTTTCAGAGTTATACTAACGCTATGGAATAACAGTAATGACTATTTAGAATGGTAATTAGTAGCTTTGTGTAGTTTCAGGTTGCAGGGACAAGAGGAGTAATAATAGTAAGTGTTTTGTATGGAGGAAGTGCATGGTGCATAATGATGATGCACTATGTACACTCGTGCTTGTGTTTTTGCTTTTGTGTACCTGTGCAGCTCCTCTTTGCTGGAGTGCAGTGAATTTTGCAGCACTATGTTCTGCTGGCTGCTGTGTTCCAGTGTCTCTTGCAGTCGGATGTTTTCCTGCCTCAGAGCTTCACACTCTTTCCTACTCTGCTCCAGTTTGGCTGTCCTCCTGGCCAGAGTTTCCCGCAACCTCTCATTCTCCTTTTGCTTATCTGTAAAAGAAATTATTGATGCCTGTTAGTAATATTTTAATGCCCTAAAATTTATTTGTTTACCTATTAAAAAAGTAAAAAGTAAAAGGAAAACCTTTCAGAGCATCCAGGAGCTGCATTAGCATGGTTGATCATAGCATTGCTCTTAGCTTAGTAACTCCAGAGGTGTGTATATCTCCTAACCAAATGTCAAATAAATTGTAGGAAAATGTATGTTTACCTCTAGATCCCATGCTGAGCTGCTCCTTCAGGGCTTGGTTCTGTCCCCAGAGAAATCTCATTTCATTAGCCAGTTGACTTTGATCTTCATTGCCATGGATAAAGATGTTTGTAGATGCTGAACAAAAAAAGTGCAAATACTTATTTAATCAGACAATATATCAGGGCTTAACTACAGGGAAAAAAAGAGAAATATAATCCATAAGCAAGTGACAAACAGCAGTTTAGACAGTGTTAGATATAATGTATATACCTTGGTCTTTCTCCATCTCATTGAGCCTCTTCTCCAGCTGTTCCCTGAGGCGGTCGTTGGTGCGAATACTTTCTTCTAGGCGTTGCCTCAAACCCCTGATTTCCTGTAGATGTTCTGAAAGCAGGTCTAACATCACAAGCACAAAGCCAAATTGTAGGGCTATTTCAAAACAATGGTATGATTAAGTGCTCAAGAAAACATGTGCAAACAGAAAAAATACAAGCAAATATCTGTACAAACATCTACATTTTTTTTCTACATGCTGCACATGTATTTCAAGTTAAAAAAACAAAAATGTGAATGAGTACTGCACTTGTATTACAAATGGGCCTCTCGAGACATGTTGCAAACAGAACTGCTAGAGTTGAACGAACATATGACTTGTAGTAGCTAGCCTGGGTCATTTTGTGTAAGTGTAATGCAAAGTCTTAAAGCATTATCATAGTAATCAACCCACCAATACTCCATATTTACCTGAATTCACTGCGTGAGATGGCTCTCCAGAATTTTGTAGCAAGCTGGTGTCTCTGTCTTGTTTATATGCTCCTGCCTGTGGTTCTGACATCTCTTGGTCCTGGTCTTGACCTTGTTCCTGGCGGTGTGAGCTAGTTTGGGCCATGATTGAGCGGTGCAGGTCCAGTTCACTGTGTAGGGTGGCGTTGAGCTCTTCGCTGCTTCTAAGCTGCTCCTGCAGGCGCCCGTTCTCCCTCTGCAGGCCCTGCAGTCTGCTGGCAGCATCCTTGTGGCCTGACACACCTTCTTCCTGAGCTCCTCCTACAGCAGAAGCAGCTGTTCCTGACCACTCCGTGTGGTGCTTCTGGCCTGAACGTGTACCAGAGGACAATGGTAAATAAATAGTCTAACTCCAAAACATGTATTCCGTTATCACTTTATGAAGTCGAAACAACCTTGATAAATTATTATTGTGTGAGAAAACTTATGTGTCCATCATTGCAGAGTAACCACCTCCTTAAAAAAGATAGGATCTCTCCACCAACACAAGTAATACCAGACCACAATAAACTTAGGCAGCTTAAAGGAGCAAACAGAAAAATTACATCCACAGGTTCTCTACAGGCTGTTACTAAAACATGCATCACATGACCAATAGCCTCTATTGCTTTTTTTTCCCCCCATGGGACCTAGAATTTGAGGATTGAACCGGATAGGTACCACTGAATAATGCAACTTTAAGTGGAGGTGGACTGAAACGGGACACCGGTTTTGCCCTTGGCCAATGAGCTTTGTCGTGCAGCATGCCCCAGTGAAACAGAATGGATCTGAGTGGAAAATAAGTGCCATTACAGGCAGTGAGTAGACTGGCTTTGGCCACAGACAAGGACTCAAGTAATCTCAATGACACCCCACTGGGCAAGAAATGGAGAAAATATGCATTTTTAATGTGCTAAAAAAAAAGGAAATCCTGTCTAACACACACTATACTTGTCTGGACCTAGCCTGGGTGACATTCAAGACTATAATTAGATCTGACCCCCATTCACTGATAAATTCCAATACTAAGACCGTGTTTAAAATTTGCTTCTGGAAACTCCTACCGTGTGCTCGACTGCCACCTTGTGTGATGGGGCTGCTGTGGCAGGCGGAAGAGGTCTTCTCTGAGTGGTACAAATGTGAGTGAGAAGTGTTGTAGCTGCTGGGACTTTGGGTCTTGATCTGACTTTGAAGGCTCTGGATGACTCGATTCTTCTCCTGCAGCTCCTTAGCCAACCTACCAGGGGAGGGAGTAAGTCAATACTACAGTTTGTTAGTATAATCACTTCATCTGTTTTTATCACATCTTGATGGGAAAGAAAAAGGCACCCAAAGAGAAAGGTATGTTCTGAACTAGAGGGCTTTCAGACAACTTTCAGTGGAAACACACAGTAGAAAAATCTGAAACTGCACAGCAAATGTCACGCCCTATGCCTGGTCCAAATCCACTCACAGATCCAGCTGCTCCCTGGTGGATTCGGCCAGGGTGAGGTTTTGATGGACGAGGAGGCTCATGTGCTGCTGCAGCAGCTCTCTCTCGCCCTCTAGCTCCAGACGCAGATAATCTATTTCTTGCTGGATTCTAGACGGGCTGTCAGCAGGGTCTCCCATGCTCTTCTCATAAAAGAGAAGCAACTGTGACGTCTGGGGAAGCTCCCCAAGACTGCCAGCATCAGTTGTAATAGAAATAAATATTCATCACACTAGTCAACTTTATTTTCTGATTTAAGAATACATGGTGTAATTAAAACAATTACCAACTATATACACTACAATGCAAGATATTTTATTAGGAATAACTAAACATAAATAAATTAATACTACAAATGCTACAATTATAGAAACTTAATAAATAAAGACTCATATTAGGAGAGTTGAACTATATGTAAATAAAATTAGCATGTCAACATATCTAAATTCTGAGAGACAGCAGTGACCCAGATAGGGGCTGTGTGACCTTAATGACTTGGTGGACAGATAAAACTAGGTTAACAGCAGGATGCTTTTCAGAAACAATACAAAGGGTTGCATACAGCCCCGGGTCATAAGGCGAGAGGCCGGGTGGAGGTGAGGTTTTTTTTTTTTTTAAAGGGTCATTAGACAAATATGAAAACAGTTCAGCTAGCAACTCCCAAATGGTTACACATGACCTACAAATACTCAGTCACTACAATGACAAAATTATAATTTTTAAACAATAGTAACACACATTAAAAGGAATAAAATGGTTTCATGTAAGCAACTAAAAAAAAAGTATCTATCTTGTGTTGTACCTTACGATAATAAAAATAGCTCAGTCTTTTAATTTATTTTCCTTCAGAAATTAAGCTTGTTATGAAAAATGTGGAAAATATATTTTAAACAAATATAAAGAAATCTAAATTTGAAATATAATCTAATAAATCTATTCAAAGATGCCGATCCAAAATCCGACAAATACCGGTGTTTGAGCCAAAAATAAACATGCAGTGTAAAGAATATCAAGAAACAAAATTATGGGATAGTATGAGAAGTACCTGCGAGAGAGTTCAAGAGTGGCTACGTCTTCATTATCCAGATGAGATTCTCCTACAAGATTGATGAAAAGATCTGTCATGAACCGGTCTGTACATTTTACTTAAAAACGTCTTTTTCCTGGTGACTACTGCCTTCTGTTTTTAACAGCATCAAGTCAGTTCACAACAATAATTAGTTCCCCCGTATGGAGTCCAGTCACAGATTAAACATTTATTACCTTCAATATTTTAACATTTTTTAAACATTAACACAAAGTTTGACACCTTGTTATAAACTTATTGTATTGTAATTTGAAACAAAACAGTCATGAATTAAAACTGATTTAAATGATGTAGACACTGATTACCTTTGTCCAGCCGTCCTTCCAGCCTGTCCAGGATGCTCAGGCTCTTGTCCAGCTGCTGTTTGACCACCTCCTCCTTGCAGCGGTCAATTTCACCTGCTTGCAGCAGTTCTTTGAAAGCTTTGTTCAGCTCCTCCAACTGTCGACGCTGCTGGACTCCCAACCTGCGGCTCTCCTTGATCTGCTGCCTCAGTTGTGACAGCTCTCTGGCCTGTGACTGGACCAGAGAATCCAGTCTGTGGAAAGGACAAAAGACAAAAACAAAGTTGACACCATTTGTATGGATTTGATGTAAAAAAAAAAAAAAAAAATCAGTGGGAAAATTAAAATAACATGCTTTTAAATATGTTCTCAAAAGCAAGTTTACCTAGCAGGCGATGTAGAGCGGCTGCGGGTCTGCTGCAGTTGCTCACTTGTGCTTCTGTTCAGTGTTTTGTCTCTTTCTACATCCACATTTAGACGGTTGGTTTTATCCCTCACTGACTGTGTTTCATCCTCCTTTTTCTCCCTTAGTTGCCCACCTCTGTAGCTTGTTTCTTGCCTAGAGTCCACTTTGTGTGTGCCTTCTTGTTCCCTGTTGATGGATGCGTCAGAGGTGCTGGCAACTAGGTCACCAGACAGAGAGTTCCTGCGCAGAAAACTTTGCATTTGAAGGATGAGTTTGGTCTGGTTTTCAAGCTGGGCTTTCAGTTCTCTGACTTGTGCTTGAAGCTGCAGAGGGTCCTCTGAAGCACCATACTCATCATATACCTGCAAACTTTTCAGGCTGACCTACAAAATAAACAAACTAGTTACAGATTACATTTTTTTAAAGCAGAGAATCAAGCATGTGAGTTCACAATGATGTGGCCCCTTTCTCACAAGGTAAACGTGACAGTTGCATTACTTTGTTTTATGAAACTACTCTAACAGGGTTGCATTTGCTGAGGTAAATTTAACCAGTAAGATACAGTAAGATATCCTTAGCCCTTTTATATAGGTAAATTGTAATAACTGAAATAAAGAAATAATACACAGGCTTTCTCAAAAAGAAAACTGAGGAACATCTGAGCCCATTTCTTTTATTTGGTAGTATTCTATTGATGGATAGAAAACAGCTTTAGAATTACTGAGAACACAGGAAATCTCTACAATGAGCAAAGTGAAAGGGCCCTTATTTCAACTAATTTAACTCACAGAAACATACTGTTGACTGAGTAGAGGTGATTTTTTTCCCCTCAAACATTCTTCTTGTTACTTTTTATCCTCCTCCTCTCTCAATGTTTCTTCAATATATTGAAGAAATTAGCATTTAGCTCAAATAGTTATTGAGCTGAATATTTTACGCTGGCATAAAGAAATCAAATCTTGCTATTAAATCCTCTTTAATGCTACAATCTTCAAATTAATGACCACATCTGATTAGAACAGGCATGATTCCTCGTTTTAAAATATTCTTTTAATTTGCCTGCAAAACACAATGGAACAGTTTAGACTGGAAAAATCATTTTAGGTGAGCAAACAATAGGACACTTACTTTGGCTGAGCTGAGAGCTGGGGAGCTAGGGTATGGAGTACTGGAGGTGGAGTACAAATTTTCAGTCGAGGAGAAGGTGGCCTGTTCATGTTTCAAGAGGGAAGGCAGGCTGGAGGTACTGCAACTTGGTTTCACACTCACCTCTAAATCTGGCAACACAGGGGACAAAGAAATATTGAACTGAGGAAGAAATTAAACACAACACGGAGAGCAGCCCCTTTCACACATGCCTCTAATAAGTCAAAACTGATACACCTTCATTGTATGAAAATACAGAGGTGGAATGGGGGGTGTCAAGGTCTGTATACCAGTACTATGGTAAGGGAGGTAGTAACAGAGACGAAATAGGCTTGCCTAGTGTTTGCACTTTCACATTGCAGAACTAACCCAATGGTTCCCAACCTGGGGCCCAAAGAGCATAGGGGGTCCCCAGAGGCTTTTAAACGTTTATAGCCAATGTGATTAATGTCCATACACTGTCCCTACTTTAAGAAAAAAAGTAAGGCTATATGTTAATTTAATTAATTTAAGTTTGGCTTTATTGAAGGGCAAGACTCAGCCAGAATACACCATTTATGGTGAGAATCTCACTTTTGAAAGCATAAAACCAAGTATGGTTTTAGTTGATTCTGTGATGTCGGCTTGATCTGTGAGGGACACGTGAATTAAGAGTAGTAACAGGAAATGGGATGGCAGAGACTTATTTTTTCCCCTACAAGATGCACCTGATATGTGAAAGAGGCTACTGGCCTGTACCTTAAGAGGTCATAAATGGTTTGAAATACAGAAAGATTGAAATAAGACAAGAAATAAAAGTAAGAGGTTAATAAGTGCTCCAAAGACATTCTCAAACTTCAGTGTGTAAACATGCAAGAATATGTCAATGCAAAATATTGACATCCTATTCAATTTCAAGGAATAGCACAGAAAAAATCCCAGGTTAAAACCAGAAGAGTGTGTTATTAGACTCTGAAAACACCACTGTTTCCTCCTCATGCAGACATGTTGAAAGACTATCCATATTTGAGATTAGTGTCCACTCAGCAGACAGAGATGCAGAGTCTGTCTGAAGGCTGTCTACCTGTGCTACTGCTCTCTTCCCTATCGTTCTCACTCTTGGCACTGGTTTCGTAACCCAGGTCCTGCAAATCCACCTGCACGCCTTTGTCACCCTGCTCAGGAGCTGGCATTAGAAGCAATACATTTCATGTTAGAAATAAATCATATAAAGCATAATGAATCTTACTTCTCTACTGCATGGTGTTTTCTTCTTTGGAATTTTAACATGTCATCGCAGTTTTACAACATCATGATTAATTCCAACTGTTGCACAGAACCACAACCAAGAATCTAACCTTTCCGTGCAGTTTCAGGGGAGGATGTCTTGGTAAGAGCAGTGGCAAGTTTCTCCTCCAGGCTTTTACATGCTTTCTTTTTCTCCCTCAGGGCCTTATGTAAAGTCTCCAGTTGGGCCTGAACATTTGGTGGTAATCCCTTGGCATCCTGTACAGTCCTGTGGGCTTCGCTCTCCCCTCTGCGGTCCCCCTCTTCTTGCAGAGAAGGCTGGAGATCAGATATCCTCTTAGAGTAATCACTGAAAACTTTGTAGAGGAGACAAAGATCCTGATGGAGCGTCTGCCCTTCTGTCTCAGTAGAAGCGGGGAGCAAACTGCTGCTGGGTTTGTTTCTTAGCTGGGCAGGTTCCCCCCTCTGTCTCTTCTCTAGCAGGGCTCGCTGAAGTTTGTCCAAATTTATCTGTAGCTCAGGGCTGATCTGTGATGACTTACCAGTGGCCAAGTGGCCAGTATTTACACAGTGAGCTGCTAAGGAAGCAACTGCAGCCTCTGCAGCACTAAAGCAATTCATGAGAGCTTTAAACATATCTAGATTTAAATTGAAGTCAGCAGAACCTCCCACTGCATCACTGTGTTCCTTTGACTCATTTTCATCAAGCGACTCTGCTGTTTTTGCTCTCTGCCTTAAGGTGGTGCTATTTATACCAAATAGGTCACTGCTGCAGCCACGTTGTGCAGCAGCATTTGCAGCCCTCAACTGCTCCTGAAGTTCAGCATTGAGTCTATTCTGTTCCAAAAGTGCTTCTTGCAAAGAGTCTGCATGCCGCTGCAGCTCCTGCAGCAAGTCCTCGTTACCTCCAAACACCCCTCTTGGGCTAACTTCCTTTGAAGATGCATTAACCTGCTGTAATGCATCCTCTATTCTTGAACAAAGATCAGTGATGTCTGGATTTTTTTCTTGGCTTTGAGAGATGATGGCCTTTTCTGCCATGTCCAGAAGTTCAATAAGCTGGTTGTTGAGCTCCTCCTTTTCCTGCAAAGATTTTTGCAGCTCCATGTGTCTACTGTAGAGAGCAGCGTTAGAATCCAGAGAACCAGAACCAGCATGTAAACCAAATCTACCCTGGCTGTCCAGACTGCAGGCAGTCAGGTAAGCAATGGTGGACTGAGCAGCCTGTAAGGCCTCTGTGTACTGGCGATTAAGTCTCTCCTTTTCTTGAAGCTGAGCATGTAGCTCTTCCCAATCAGCAAGCTGCTCACTCAGCTTGTTAATCAAGGCCTCCTTTTCCTGACACTCCTGGTGAAGAAGCTCTAGCTGAGTGAAAAGGGCAGAGTCAGCCTGGGTGCGATCCACTGATATTCTAGCTTCAGAGTCATTTTCAGACCCTGCAGGACTGCAGCTACGGTGAACATTTCTGAAGGCAGAGGAAGGGAAAGTGCTGTGCTGGAGTGTTGTGGAGGAGTCAGAGTCAATATGTAACTGCTGATCAGAACCATAGACGTCATCCTCATTAAGGTGCTGATGTGACTCAGTCTGCAGCTGGTCAGAGCTCATAGGCTGCCTGCTGCCGCTAGCCTCCACTCTTAGCCTCACAGGCACAGGAAGACGAGATTTAACACCAGCCTACAATCGAAACAAATGGATTAATGGACATAAAAAATGGTTAATATTAAAACGGGGACAACGTGAAGTGTTTTTCTTCTTCCAAGTACAAAACTTACCCTATATCTTGTAACGTGCTCCTTTGTGCTCTTGTGGTGCGACTGATACTGAGTTTTTGGTCTGCCCATCTCATCTGCAGTGCTGACAGTACTAACAGGGGTTTCCCCATCTGACACCTCCTCCGATTTGTTCTCTCCTCTTTCTTTTGACAGTTTGATGACTTTAGAAACCTCTTCAGCTGCTGCTTGCAGTGTTTCTGAACTCTTTCTCAATTCAGCCTGTCCATCACTGCTGTTGCCTGAAGCATCTATGCTCTCTTTCTCTTTACACTCAGTAGATTTCTGTTCCTTCAGAAGACCCCGTAGCTCCAAATTTTCTGATCTAAGATGGAGAAGTTCCCCTCTGCAAGAAGCAATATTTGATTTATACAATATTCAGGAAGCTGTAAATTAAAAGTGAAATTTAGGAGAAGATTCTGAACCATCATAAAAAAGGACCCACCTGAGCTGCAAAACTGAGGAGGACCCACAATCAGTCAACAGAGACTGAAGTGCAATTACGTCTCTGTTCCTCTCTACAGAATCGTTATCTCCACTGTCCCAGAGGTGGCTGTCAGAGTGATCATGTTCTCTACTCTGGCCAAGCCTACTGTCTGTGCCCTCCTCATCAAATTGTTTTTCCAATGACATCTAAGAAAGTTCAGGAATGTAGGTAGATGTCTCAAACAGGAATTTGCTATACAATTTATATTAAAATATAGAAAAATAACATCAAACAGTAAATTATGTGCCAAATTAATAAATGACCACCCATTTCATACCTGTCCTTGGTTGATGCTCATTTGGCATTCCTTATCTTGACCAGGAAGATGTCCCCTGGTACTGGGGGACAGTGGCTGGAGCTTATAAGTCTTCTCATGCGGCTAGAGTAATGGAATGGGAGGCGAGTATGACACACATGACTTGGTAAAATAAAACTTAAAGAGGGAACAGAATCCATAAAACACTGCACAGTAACAGCAGAATGGCATGATGTGTCTAATGTGGCATGGCAAAGAGAGACCGTTTCATGGGACACAGAGAAAAAAAAAAAAAAAACAGGGACTGATTAGGAAAAAGAAGGATAGAAAAAGAGGGTAGATTCTATTATAGACAAGAAACACACTCATTAAAGAAATGACATGTAGTGCCACAGGGCAAAAAGACATTAGTAACAAGCTAGACAGAGCAAAGGTTAAGACGCAGGTTCAAAGGTTAGAAGGGAACTAATAATGGTGGATGTTAAGACAATGACTAATGATAATTATTTCTAACTATGCACATACTATATAATTTCTTTTACTAATAAATCACAAAATATCCCATTTTGCCTGACTCAGGAAAAACTTTGAAACCACATCTATTTGCAGCTTTATTTTCCCACCTGTTTGCACTGGCTTCTGCTGGTCAGGTCTTTGCCTTCTCCGAGAGCATCCCTCTCAGACTTTTCCATCAATGACAATCGGCTCTGCAGGTCATCGTTTAAACTTTGCAGTCCACTGATATGGTCTTGTAGATCGAGCACCTATTGAAAGGCAATAGTTGTCATGGAATCTCTTAATGTCATATTGTGCATGCTAAGTAGCAACTTCTGCATAAGAAAATATAGACAAGACAGAAAATAATACAGAACAAAACAACAAGTTTCAAAAGGAGCTCACTTTCTGTTGGAGCTCCTGAGCAGAGAGCTGAGACAAGCTTTCATCTGGTGCTTCTCCCAAACAGATACTCATGTAGGACGTCTGGTCCCCAATGAAACTCAAAGTGTCCCCTGAAAAAGTCGAAAATTAAACAAATATGTTCTCAATGTTAAAGTTACCATGTA
Source organism: Melanotaenia boesemani (assembly GCF_017639745.1). Classification (NCBI taxonomy): domain Eukaryota; kingdom Metazoa; phylum Chordata; class Actinopteri; order Atheriniformes; family Melanotaeniidae; genus Melanotaenia; species Melanotaenia boesemani. The sequence goes on from NC_055700.1 coordinate 10,261,374, forward strand.
CTACTGTACAGCGTGCTTTCTAGTCTTACCACCATCATTGGCTCCACCAACACCTCCTCCCCGGTTCTGAATTGCCCCTAAGCGAGCCTGCAGAGATGCGTTCCAGCGCTGGGCATCCTCCAGCTGATGTCTCATGCTCTCCAGTTCTTTAGGATCAATCAGATCCATACCTGAACAGATGCACATACGTCAGTGGTTTCTAGCATATTTCTGAGTTTCTAACAACATTTCTAATTTCCCATGTCAGCAACACACATGCTGCATCATTTTTAAGGATGTCACGATAACAGATTTCCTTGGTACAATTGAATTTCAAAGAAATAATCACAATTTTAATGATTATTTTGCGTATATTAACATCCCAGCACTATAAATGTGTAAAATCAAACAAACGCTACTTATAGGTCTTTAAGTTTTAATTAAGGGTGTCAAAATAAACGGGTTAATGCAAAGAGGTTAATATATGGAATTAACACATTTGCTTTCTCCTTCGTATTAACGCATAAAAAACAAAGTTATTACTCATGCCATATTAAAAAGCTGAACTTGGCATTGTCTCAGTGAAAGAAGCTGATTTTGCGCATGGAGGTGTTTTGTCACAGTGGTGAACCACACCCATTGAAAGCCACGTTATCCTCCTTATTTATTAGGTTTCTGAGAGTTTTCAAGCCTTACATTAGAGAAGGGATCACCAACTCCAGACCTCTTGAGCCAGTGTCATGGACGTTTTCAATATGTCCATCCTGCAGTACACCCGCCTCAACAACAAGTTGTTGATGAACTATTTCATTTGAACCAGGTGTGTTGCAGCAGGGACGCAGTGAAAACCTGCAAGAGGTCCAGAGTTGGTGATCCATGCATTAAGAAGATGGCTGCAGGATGACCTGTTCGATATATCAAATAACTTCCGTTTGTGCAAGTTGCACTGATATGCTGTTATAGTTCAGACATGATCTTTTAAGGAAAGTGACGATATTTAGGAATCCTTACGATTAACTGTGGAGTTTAATACTGCAAAATTAAATAATCGTGACATCCCTAATCATTTTAAGTTATGAAAGGGACGTAAGACATTACACACTGTAGCCTTTCCATGCCCATAGCTATAGATACACTGACATAATATATGCACAGAATGGCCAAAAAGAATAAATTTCATGAAAAATGCAAGACTGATAACAGGCAAAAAGATAACAGGACAAAATGTACATTTAAATGTAATAGATTTTGATCATAGATTTGCATAAAATGTTATTTTTGGAGATTGAAATAGCAACCAAATTTAACCTAATTTCAGACACAAATCTAACTAAACACTGTGGCTGTAAACTAACCAGGAAATGCCTTTTGAACTATGCACTTTATCTTAGCATGCTTGTTTAACACATTTTTAATCAATAAGCTTATTTAAAGATTAAATTTATTTAGCCAAAACGGAGCAATGTGTAAAGAAACGAAGAAATTCAAAGAAGTATTATTACTTTAGTTTTCACAGGTTTATACGTTCCTCTACTTACAGTTTCTGAACAAATAAATGTGTAGACTATATATAAATGAAATATGAAATGGGGAAATTTCATTAGAACAAACTAGCCCCCTTTGCCTTGCACAGTGAGAATATGAGCCATGAGAGTGTTGGTTACAGCTGACCTATTTATACACCTGGTGCTCTGTAGACACGAGTGGGAGGAGCATGCACCTAATGCCCACACTCCTGTCTGCACACACGCACGCACATGGACAAACACTCATGTCATGTGGTTTAGACAACAACTTTAGCAAACGGTGTCACCTTCAATCTGTATAAAGGCAGTTGCAGTACATGTAAAGACGCATGGCCCTAAATTAAATTATGTGATGTCAGAGGACTTTCTGGATTAGGATCTATTTCAAGAGTATTACTCTTTAATGGGGTGCTCAGTTAATCATTCTCCAGTTCTATAGAAAGAGATATAAACCTTTAATTCTTTTATTGAAGCTGTTATGTAATGGAATACTTATGTGTCTAAATTTAAAAACATGTAACAGATGGGTTGGATGGGTTAGATTAATGGCCACAGGGCTATTAGAGAGGTTGTGCAGATGACAAACAACAAAATGTTATAAATGGAGAGTCAAAACAAGCAGACAGCACATTAAAGGTTAGAAACAGAGAACAGGCTAGTAGAAGCCTTTATTTATAATTTTATGAGGGACAGACAGTGCATGTGCTGTGGGTGCGAAATAAACACATTTACTAAGTGACAGTGAAATGAGTTGAAAGTGATACAAAGACATGCAGATGAGAAGGTGATGATGTAAAGAAAAGTAAACAGAAAGTACACAAAAACAAAAAGTGAAAGGACCAGGTGCGCATGCTGAATAAAATGAGGGGATGTGAACTTGTCAGCTGGATGCGCTGTTGGAGAAAAGAAAAAACACTGGACAGAGATGACAGACATGCTTGTTTGTGTGATCCCTAATAGCTGTTAATACAGATCCTGATTTGATGTTTCTAAGCTCTTAAAAAGCCTAAAGGTAAATGAAGTCTTTCCCTTTTTCTATTTAACTTCTCATTATTTCTTATATCCTCAGTCGCCACCTTTATCAACAATACAATTTGTTTTCACTGCACCTTCTCTCAGTTTGGCCCTGTTAATCTCTCTCTCCAAGTCATCCCTTAGCTCCTCATTAGTTTTGATGCTGTCTTCCAGCTGCTGCCTGAGAAGCTGCACTGCTGTCAGTTCCAGCTGCAGAGCATGGAGACGCTGGGCACTGGAAAAGAAAAAGGGGAAAAAAGGAAATACATGGATAGCCACAGATTTAAAATTTCTGTGTACAATTCAAATCAAACATTAATCTCAACAAAAAAGCAAATCAGATTCAAAATAATAATTTTCTTTTTTGCATGATTTATAGTTACAGATGTTGGTAGCACATCCATACCTGTCCTGCTCCTTCACAGTCCTGACCAAGCTAGAGTAGAGCTGTTGTTCAGCTCTCAGGGCTTTGTTTAGAGCACTGTGCTCCTGTTGCAAGGTTATCCTGTTGGGTAAAACCTGTTTGAAAAATAAAAACTACATTAAATGCAGATTAATGAAAATAATGTGTTGATATATTTCATCTGTTGGAAAAAGTAAAGCTTTACTTCTTGCTGCCTGTCTCCCCCTATCATGGTTCTCTCTCTCTGAGGCAGTACAGGTAGAGATCTCTCCATTCCAGAGCCAATAACGTGATCCTGGGTATGGTCAGCTCGACTGTCACCTCCCTGACCGAGGCGCTGGTGGAGATCCTGTTTATAGTCATAAATGAACCATAAAGAACTACTGAGAGAGGTAAAGAAGAGTCTACCAAGTTCAAAGGGAATCCAGAGTAAAGCTCCTTAACCACATCTCCTGCTTGACTCATTGAATGACACAAGTATGATTTTATGAATGGAGGGCCTCTTACGCTGATAATCTCCTCCTTGGTCTTCAGAGTGGCAGTCAGGGACTCAATGTTAGCAACCTGTCCTTCACTGCGACCCTCCAGCTCTGACAACAATGACTGGAGCTCAGCCAGTGAAATCTAAAATTGTAAAAGAAATATATATATTAAAAAAATGGGATGGCATTACAATCAATAAAGTTTAATAGTAACAATAATACTGCAATATGAAGAAAATGTGTCTAACTCAATGACCTTTAGTTCATTTTCCCTTTTCAGTGCCTTATTCAGTGCTTCAGTTTTCTGTGCCAACTCCTTCTTCAGGACAACAACTGGTTTCTTGGAAACTGGAATGTTCTCCGGATAATCCCCACTGTTTCTTCTGGATAGCTCGGCTTCAATTTAGACCAAACAGAATTAAAAATAAGACCATTATGGACTCCAACTTGAAATATTCAGTGCAAGGATTGAAAAAGTCTTAAAGCTTCACCTTCCCTCTCGTCCAGCTTCTCTTGCATGATTTGGATGGTTTGCCTGAGCTCCAACACATGATCTGACTCCACCCTCTGACTCATCTCTGCCAGGAACTGGTCCCTCTCCTGACCACGCTGCAGAAGCTTCTGCAGATTTACAAAGATGTTAGCACACTCAAACGTGTACAAGTGAAGCTTTTTCAAGATATGTAACCAAATAATGTAAAATAACAATGGAGGCAAAAAATGTGTAATTCCTTTTGGGAGTTGTAACTTCCTCTTCTTGTCTAGCTCATAAATAAGCAGAATTTACAGTTGAATAACTGTTGTATCTCCGAGGATCTTACGTTGATGAGGCTGTCTTTTTCCTCAAGCTGGGCTCTGAGTTCTGCAGTCTCTAAATAACTCTCCTGGGCTGTTGATGAGCTTTGCTTCTCAGCATTGGCAAGCTGCTGTTGCTTGTCAGCGAGCTGCTTCCTGAGTTCCTGAATCTCTTGAGAACGCTCAGACAGCATGCGGTTGAAGCGCTCAGCAGACTCCTGGGGTGACAAAACAGGAGATCAAAGTAATGAGGCTTTGTTTGTTGTTTTTGTATGTCTAGTTAGTATTTAAATAAAATAAATAAAAAAAGGAATAAGAAAATATACAGATTTTTACTGATTATCTTATTTACATATTAGTTCATTCAAAATGGAAACATTTGTCATCATAAAGACTGAATCTGTCTGAAGGAGTCAGTGAAGTGGACATAAATACTTTCATAACTAAATGCTGACCTTTAGAAGTTGGTCTTTGCTGCTAATTGTAGCAAGAAGCCCTTCTACCGCACTCTCATTGTCAGCAATTAGATTTTCTCTGGCTTTCACAGCCTCAGCCAACATAGCTTCTGTGACCTTCAACCTCTGGCCCATCTGTTCAGCGAGGTCCCGTGCATGAGTCTGTGACTGGCTCAGCATGGATTCAGCCATTTTCTACAATGAGTGAGACAGTCAGAAAAATCTAATTCTACGTCACAGACAGATCTAAAGCCAAAATGGCAATAGTCAAAAACACAAAGAACCATAAGTAAGCAGACAGCATCTAACCTCCATATCCTTTGTCTTGCCCTCCAGGGAGAGCTGTAGCTGGTTGATGATAGAGTCTTTCTCTCTCAGTGACTTGTTCAGGTTATCTTCCACATCTTGCTTGGCTCGCTGCAGGTTCTTCAGTGTGTTTGCAAGATGCTGCAGCTCCACATCCTTCTCCTTGATTAGACTGTCAAAATTCTGGAAGTAGAGAAATAGTTATCCCCACCACACCAAGACAAGTTCATTACTTATTACTTAACATATAGCTACCACTCCATAGATTTTCCTCAATTAAATATCTACTTACATTGATGGTTTCTTCGTTATGAGTTAGCAAATTATTTAGTCTATCCAAGTCCCTTTCCTTTTCTCTCAGTGACAGCTGCAGCTGGTGAATCTCATTGTCTTTCTCCTCAATGGCAGCAAATTTTTCATCCAGAGTTTGCTTTTGAGCGAACAGAGAGTGTCAGAATCAATCAAATCACAGTCAATGTGGTGACCATATTATAAAAGTGAAATATCCACCTCCAGAGCAATCTCCTTTTCTTTTAACCTTTGTCGCAGTTTGGCAAGGACGCTTTCGTTACTGCCAGGACTTTTGCTTTGTTCAAAGTCTCTGACCATGTTCATGAACTCCTGAAAAAGTATGATGTTAAAAAATTTTATTTAACAGATTTTCTTTCACATTTTCTCAACCCAAGATTGAATCTTTTTAGCTAAAATCCACTTGCATATGTTATGTCACCTGTAGCTGCTGCTCTTTATCAGCCAGTGTGGATGTGAGACGCTGGATCGTGACTTCATGGCTCTGCAGTTTTCTTTTGGTTTGGTCCAGCAGGTCCTGATACTGCTGCTCAAGAGCACTCTCCCTGTCCCCTATCTCACCACTCAGCTTTTTCAACTGATTGTTAAGATCCTGGAAGGGGTCATTAAGCAGATATCAGACAAGAATTTAGAAAGTCAATGACTGCAGGGAAGTAGCTCGACCCTTGAATCCAGTTCTAGATAATGTGCCCTTAATTTGAACTAGATCAAGGCTTTCTTTTGTAGCCATTGTCTTACATTTAGGGCTTTGTCTCCTTTTTTCTTCTGTTGTTGCATGTCTTCTAGTTCCACCTCAAGCTGGTCCTTCGTCTGCTGCAAATCAGCCAGCTCTTGCTCCTTCCTTTCCAGGGCGCGTTGTAGTTTTTGGGCTTCAAGCACCTTGGCATGGTGTTCCCCCTGCAATTGTGCCAATTCTGTTTGCTTTTCCATTAACAGGTTTTGGTGTTCCTCTACTCCCTGAGGATACACACAAGTTTAGTTAGCTTGCCCTTAGCTTGTTTAGCATTTAAACATCCTGCAGTCTAACAAATATGTAAGCAGTAAAATTTACGAAGACACAAGCATATTTGGAGAATGAGTTTAAGGAAAATGCATTTGTTGATAATATCATATGCAGTGAAGGTTTGTTTCTGTATGACATAGGTATATAACATGCCTGGTATTTCTGCAGTTGGGCTTTATGTGCCGCCTCTCTGGCCTTGGTCAAAGCATCATCCCTATCCTCAATCTCATGACAGAGCTCTGCAATCTGTGCAAAAAAGAAAGAGAGACAAAAGTTTGTTAGTCCTTTGCATCACACAGAATGGAGATTAGGAAATAATGACTACATCCATCTAAAAATGAACTTTTTGTTAAAAAATGTAATTTGTCTTACCTCTTTTTCTTTTTCTCTGAGAACCTGGGTGAGCCCCTGGATTGTTTTATCTCGTTTTAGAGCATTTTTCGTCTCAAAGTTTAGTTCATTCTCCTTTTCCTCCAATTTCCCCAATAGTGTCTGATCACAAAAGATAGTAAGAATTTTCTTTTTAGAGTAATATAGCAATCTAACTAGAAAATATTTCATAGTAACACCCATTCGTCATGTACCTTGTTCTGATTCTGAGAATCCTCCATTGTTCTTGTTAAGTTCTCATTGGTGCTTTTTACCTGGTTAAGTTCTTCAGTCAACAGTTTATTGACAGACTCCAATCGATTAACGTCACTCTTCTTCTTGGCAAATCCAAACAACACACAGAAACAACAGAACAGTTTAAATAAATTAGTACTCAAAAAGGAAACATCTTTTGTCATAGCTCCTTAACAATGGTACAGATATCTACCCAGCAGGTTTTTTTTAGAAATGAGCTACCTTTTCTCTGACAGGAGTGTATTCATCATTAAACTCTTCTGTAAGGTCATGCAGAGACTTCCATTCTGCCTCTTTATGCTTGAGCTTGGCTTGTGTGGTCACAATGCCAGCATGTAACCTCTTTAGGACAGGGATACGACTGCCCGCAGGAGAAGAAACTTGTTGTTTAGAGATGCAACGCAAGATCTGGATTAGGTCAGATATCACAGACGGCTGACTTGAAGAGCTGTAGAGCAGGGCTCTGGCCTGACTCTTTCCTCTTGGATCATTTGTGGCATCAAATCTGGCAACAGGTACTCTGGATTCTCTCGGTTTTCGTTTAGGTGGAGGGTCTGGAAGGGTATCTGAGGAAAAGTCTCGATTCAGTGACTGCAGAGAAGTAGATCGACCCTTGAATCCAGTTCTCGACGATGTGCCCTTACGCTGAACTAGGTCAAGGTACATGCTTTGGGAACGATGTCGTGTGCCTCTGAGTCCAAGATCAATCCCTGCTCCTGATCCTAGTCTGCTGCTCCTATGGCCCGAGCGCCATGGGAATGTCCCTTTACTGACAATTCTATCCAGACTCACGCACCTTCTCATGCGATTCTCCCCCTGACCACTACCACATTCTTTAAACTGCAGTCTTTCATGGGTTAGTTGACATGCTGCTTCATCATCAGGGCTGCCCACACCAGAAGATCTGACTGGAATCTTTGATCTGGTGCTCTCCCTGTTCCTGCTCCTTGGGTTGTGTTTGTTGTAGATGTGGACAATACACAGCATCAGATGTTCTTTCTCTGCCTGCAGTTTCTGGATCTGATTGCTGTGCTCATCCTGCAGCTGGCTGATATTTACATCGCACTGAACTACCTTCTCCAACTGGAACACACATTTCCCACAAAGAAACTCTCCACGACCATCACGAATCACCTCCCGACCAAGCACATGGGACAGGATGACTTGTAACTTCCTCTTTCCTGATGAACTGAAGATCCAGCGACACTGGCTTCCCACCAGACGAACACCGCATATACGACATGGGTCCTTCATGGCACCTTTGATCTTTCACATTCACCCACTCAAACTGGTTAAAAAAAATCTCTCACTGACTCATCAAGTATCCAGTGACTTAACGGCCATCATCCTGCCAGCCATAGTAGAGCCATCTAAAATATTTCTCACTGCACCAGCAAGCAAAGCATAGAAGAGAATGACCGAGCGCAAAGCACTATAAGCCCTAAGCCTTAATAATCCCTGCCTCCGCCTCTATTCCACTCTCCCCCATGCATTCAATCAGATCAAATCCTCTAAGACTACTGCAGTCATCTGGGTTATGGTGAATGCCATATCATCACAAGAAAACCCATCAAAACTACTACACAGACATCATGATATCAGGTGTAAAGGTTTGCTATGTGCAGCTTGTGATGATGGCAGCAGCTAATTAATCCTATAGACCTCACTTTTTCTGACAGTTCAGAAAGATTAAAAATAATCAGCTTTCAAGGCAAAATTTCAAGGACTATTTATGTTCCATATTTTGTTACACTTTCTTGACAGAATTGGAAGTTCTACCATGTATCCCTTGTGTACATAGTTTCCTGTTTTTGTTTTTTTTTTCTCAAAATCCATATGCCAAGTATGGAGCAACATAATTATACTGATCTTAGATATTACATAATGATTTCTAATTTTAATAAAGAGGGATGACCAGAAATAACTAAGAGAAACTGTTTCAGACACCATGGTAATCCACTCTTAATACCAAGACCTGAGCTCAGATGGGTGCGAAGGTCTGATGAGGAACTATGGACATGTTCCAACTAACAGCTTTCTACTTCTGATCTTCACTAACACCAAACATCTACCAAGAGCCTTCACAATGCCTTGTTTATCACTTTCAAACTGTTTTTCATTTTTTATTTGATCGACAACTATTTTCTTACATGACAAAGCACAAGTTAAATTATGTTTATGAATACACATAAAACAATTAATTATGTCTTCAGTCAACACTAACATTCAGTGTTGAAATCTGTCATAATATTCAGCCACCAAGAATGTGTGCAAGAATACTGAAACAATTTAAAGAAAATCATTCTTAAAATAATCCCCCAACTTCATCAAACTTTGAAAGTGTCATGGTAAATAAAGAGGTTATTCTGCAGGTTCTCCAACCAGTGCAATGTCAGATTAATTAAGCGCAAATAGTGAAACATCAGTTGGAAAAGCAGCAGCACTTAGCCATCACAGTGATCCATAAATTTGTCATACATTTAATGGGAGAACTTTTTAGACTGAAAACTGAAACAATGCAGCCTTTTATACACTCACACCATTCACCAAGTGGTAATAATGATGTAAGTGTAACCAGTGGCAACACACAGAAACCCTAAATTTACCACAACAAAGAGAAACCTCCTCCTCCTCCTTACTGAACCAGGGAACAAAAATAGAACTGTCCCAAGAGGCATGCAGAGGACAAAGGCAAGTCATATAATACACCACTGAACATTTCCAAGGGTCACATCAACAACACAGACAATCTTTTAAAGTCATCTCCACGTGCTTTATATAATACATAACACTGCCTATGGTCATCTATGGTTTCTGAATTTGAATGTTTTCACATATAAACGCAGTGTCAACAGTTGGCTTTTGCACAAATCAAGTTTCTTATAAGAAAGAATTAGAGGAATCAAAAACGAAATTCTCCTTGTTTAATTAGGAACGATCTCCAAAACATGAACCAATAGAGGAAATAACAAAAACAGTAAGTCAGTAGCACTTTACCAAGAGAAACTCATCCATGCGTTCATCTCCAGTAGACTGGATTACTGTAATGGTCTTTTAACAGGACTTCCTAAAAAGAGCATTAAACATCTGCAGCTCATCCAGAACGCTGCTGCTAGAGTTTTAACCAGGACTAAGAGATTTGAACACATCACACCAGTTTTGAAATCTTTACACTGGCTTCCAGTCAGTCACAGAATAGATTTTAAAACCCTTCTGCTTGTTTACAAATCCCAGAATAGTTTAGGCCCAGAATACATCTGTGATATGTTCAGAGAATATAAACCTAGCAGAGCTCTTAGGTCCAAAGACTCTGGTCAACTAGTCCAGGCCAGAGTCCAGACTAAACATGGAGAAGCAGCATTTAGCTGTTATGCTGCAAACAAATGGAACAAACTGCCAGTGGAGATTAAACTTTCCCCAAATGTAGACATTTTTAAATCCAGGTTAAAAACATTTCTTTTTTCATGTGCCTATACATGAAATCTGCACGGTAACTTTTTTTTTTAACTTATCTTGCTTTTAATCATTTTAATGTAATTTATTATTTTATTGTGATTATGTGTTGATTATGTGTTGATGCCTTTCACTATTCTAAATATCTGTAATATCTTTGTTTTATGTAAAGCACTTTGAATTGTCCTGTACATGAAATGTGCTATATAAATAAACTGCCTTGCCTTGCCTTGCCTTACAAAGTTTAGAGCATAAATATCCAAATACTACCAACCTGCTGGTCTGGCTGTGTTTTGTCCTTCTCTCGATGTAGCTCATCTCTAAGTGCCTGGGGAACAGACAGTCAGTGGTCACTAAGATGCCCTTTTATACTGTAAGCAATGTTCAAACCTAGTTTTTATTATTTAGATTTTGAAACTAAGGTGACAATGAATGCAATTTTCTGAATATATGTACATGGCATGGAATCTAGTTGTACATAACACAAATTGAATGAGCTATGATGCTAGAACAGAAAGAAGGTTGTCATAATCCACATTTTTATGAACTTTTCAAATACCTTTAGTTCCCGGTCCTTCTCTACTATGAGGTCAGATAGCCGTTTTGCTGTCGGTGCATCTGTCTGTTCATCTCTGTTGCCATTCTGATGAATCAAGGCTTCCTGGTTCTTTAATGAGATCTTGAGCTGCTCGATGATACTGTTATGAGTATAAGGATAAAATAATATTGCTTAGGCCTTACACTGACAAAAATACTTAGTGGCTTTTATGCTATTTTAAACTTCCTTTTTCCTTACCCATCTTTTTCTTGGAGAGCCTGCTGCAGGTCTTGGACTGGGCTATGGCCAGGAACAGGGCCGAAGGTACTGGATGGCGCAAGGACTTGGAGTTGCTTCTCCATGTTTATATTCCTAAGCTTTTCCTGCTCTGCAATGGCTGCCATCTTCTCAACCTCTTCCTCTGCTATTCGCAGACACTGACAAAAGAAAAAAAAAAACTAAATAACTGCAGAAGCAATAATCTTTAGTGTGTTTGGGACATGGAAACAAAAGAATGAGCAAATGAATGAAATTACATGTTAATCTGGGAAATAATGAACAAATAAAACCAACAATAGGCATGAATATAATTAAATTGAATTCTTAAAACTAAATAAAGATGTCACTGAACTACTAAGGATATCATAAATGTGAGAGAATAGGACCAACTGGAATGGATACAACATTCCATTGGATGAAATTAGTTTGGACTCACCTGTTCCAAGTCAGCTATTCTCTGATTTAATGAGTCTCTGAGCGTGTCCATATCCCTCTGAGCTTGCTCTCTAACACGCTGTGGTTCCCCTGATTCTCTACCAGCTAGACTTTCCAATGCTTTACTGAAAAACATTCACAAAAATAATCATGTTAGTTTGTAGAGACCTTTTCACCCCTGGGAAATGTAATACCCCACAGACACATTACAAATTGTGTTTTTATGAAGCACAAAAATGACTAAATGTGACTTTTACTGAGAACAAGAACAATACATACGAAGCTGAAATGAGTAGCTCTTGTTTCTCTGCCAGCTCTCTCTTCATAGATTCCAACTCCACCTTCAACTCGATGTTCTACAAAGAAATGACACTTTAGAAAAAGAAAATGCTACAACAAAACAATCCAAAAGACAAAAAACATCAACCAAAAATAAAACATTGATTAAATTTTACATTTGCTTTGTGTACAGAGTACTAAGAAACTATAATTCTTACATTTTATCTTGCAGTTTGAAAATAAAGATGTTAAGACAGAAATTACATGTCCCTTCTCAAACTTAAGGGGCCACATTTTCCATGTATCCCTCAAAACATCTAAAATAGACACCATCATTTCCCCCTACTTTTCCAGTAAGGCCTGGTACACACAACAATTTTTTTAACCTTATGAAATTTTTTGTCTGGTTAAGACCTCACATGCAAAGATAAAAAATCAGTTTTGATCGTATTGTGTGTGGTGTGCTCCGAAAATGTAATCACAGAACACACACATAACGATGCTGTCCCGCAACTCATCTACAATCTAGTCCTCCGAGTCGGACAAACGTCGAAACGTAGAAGAAGAACCACAGCAACAACCGGCAAACAACGAAGAAGAAGGAACATAGCAACAACTGGAAAACACAACACCCAGCATGGAAGAGGATATATAGGACGAGGGAATGATGGTGGTCTTGGCACTATTGTTAACAGAAAAACCCAGAACTGAAAAAAATAACAGACTGGAGACGGCGTGAACACGGACTTTATTTACTTCCTTGTTCCCCTGCCAGCTTGCTCTCTGATTGGCTACATTCTGTGCCACGTCTCCATCCACGCAGTCAGAATGCACGAGTCGTCTGCGTTCCTCAGAAGTCGGCTCTGAAATATTAAACATGTTCGTGTTCCCAACTGTCGGCTACGACCTGTTTCGAAGCGGATTATCGGGACAAATCGGCTCGTAACACACCACAGACCAAATGATAATTGGACAGGGAAATCTCACGACGATCGGGCGTTTGCCGTCCGAGGTCGGGAGGAGGCAAAATCGGGACAAAAACAGCCCAAAAATCGTTATGTGTGTACCAGGCTTAACACAACGAGTCAGGACACACTGGGCCTTAATGTGAAAAACACAGAGATAGGGCTACATGATAGGGGCAAGAGGTGAAATGGGATTGGACCTTAATCTTGTTCACTTTGAATAAAGCTGTTCCAGAAAAAGGTTTGACCTTAAAGACATGTTATTATAACAACCAATTCAACAAGACATAAATTTAAGTTAATTTCAAATAGCAAGCAAATGGATCAATATAAATCTTGAAGCCATGTTCAAAAGTCAGGCAAAATATCACTGAAAATTAGAAAGAAACATTAACAAGGTCTAATATCATAAACAGGTATAAACATTTTTTTTACCAGCTGTATTTTATTCAGTAAAATATAGCTAGTACAAAACAGGCTAACATGAAACATGGCCCTGAGGCAGGCCACTTAAGTGTTAATACCAATGCACATTGTAAGTACTAAATTAAATTCAACACCGTTTTAAAAATGTCCTCAGTGGAGTCATCACATTTCTGCTGCATGCGCTCCTCCATGAAGTAAATGCGCAGCTTCAGGTTAAAGTTCTCCTTCTTCAGGGCTGTGATTTGCTGGAGATAAATACAACAAATATTTTAATATACAAGCAAAGAATAAATGTGTGCATTCAGTTCACTTATAAGAAAAACAAGCTTATAACAAATAACCAGGGTCTAGCAAATTACTTTGTAAAAAAAAACCAAACAAACAAACAAAAGAAGTAGGTTGATGCTTTTGCACAGCAGAAAGAGGCCATGTGTGTGGCTATTTTCAAAATGAAGAGAGACTTGTATGTTTATGTGTGAAGTAGACTGTGCATCATTGTGCTCCAGGCTCAGAGCAGCATACATCTGGTAATGGGGGTTGGGCATACAGTCAAAGGGAGGAGGCAGAAGTCTGGACATCCCTTGTAAACCTCTAATCATGCAGCCAGCTACGCAGCAAAAGCCCAAAATCTGAGCATGCATTCCAATCAAATGCTAAAATGTAGACTGCAGCCCACCTCAATCCTCCTCCTCTTCCTCCTACTCAGAAACTTTATCACTAAATGTCCATAAATGGTGTGTATTGGTTTTTAACAGAGAATCAAGCTTGTAAAGTATCAGCTGGATATTTCATACTTACAAGCTCAGGAGTAACATGCTCAGCCATTCAACAGATAATACATTTCATTGATAAAATGAATCAAAATACAATTAGAAGAAATGATCAAAAGTAAAGCTATATGCTACTAGTGGCATATGTAGTTCCTACAGAGCACTCACATTTTCATAGTCCTTCATGGTAAGAGCTTTGATGGGGGACATCTTGTCAGGAAAAGAAGGAGCTGTAAAATAATAATAAAACAGTAAATCTTTGCCAATTTGAGTCACAACACAGGAATACAATCTGTAGCACAGAGAATCCACCCTGCTACCAAGATAAACTCATATTTTTTCCTTTCACATTTATTTTACGCTTTATTTTAGAGAAAAAAAAGAGAAAGAGAAAATCATGAAGTTTTTTCACTGTAGAAGCGTAAGCAGTGAAATGGTTTCTGGAGAGCTGCCCTGTTTAGACTGACTGAAGCAGCCCACAGCTGATCATGTAACACCAGTCAACAACACATTTCACAACACTCTTGACTCCTTGATGGGAAGCACTCCATCACACGTCTTTCTTAGTTTCAGTTGCTTGTTTATGTATGTGCTCTTGTTCAATGGCATAGATGTTAGGATTTGTTTTGTCTTACCTTCTGTGTACGTCAATGTCTTCAGTGTAAACAAAGATAAAGATCTGGTTTCTACTATTAAAATATGGCCATACTGGCTTTATTTTCTGTGATTCCGCAAACCCAATGAGCTTTGGAGTTATAATTTAATTTATAAACACAATTCTCTTAGTAGTTTAAGATAACTGTGCATTAACTTCATTTTTTTAACTTGCTTTTTTTTTCTTTTGAGATGAAAAAAGTGACCACATGCTAACCATTAGGGCCAATCATTGGGTGGAAGAAGAAGAAATTTACAAAAAGTTATCAAATACTCTGTGCATGCAAGACTGTAAAAACATCTTATAAAGAGAACTCCCAAGAAAACATGAAAAACATCAAATCTGGACAAGCAAGTACACTAGCAAGTGTTTGCAAACTATATTTGCCAGACAGATGTTACTGATCAAGACTGGAGCAAAATTTAGTGCCACTTTGCTGCTTACTCGCAAAAAGTAATTTAATAGTTCCCTCTTGGTGTCCATTTGCTGTACTGACAGTTTTTTTTTTTTTAACAAAAATCGGTCAAATGGAAAGTCGGCCCAAGTATGTCTAAATTGGAAATATTTTGTGCCTCCTCTAAAATATTACATTATTGAAAAAATGTTTTATTCAAAGAATGCAAACCTATAACACTAATATTTTTGTGTCATAACGCATTGACTTGTATAAAAGCCACAGACACTGCTGGCCTATATATACTAATTGGTTATTTACTTGCTTCATCTAATAGTCTGGATGTGCATATATTGTTGGCATACAACAAGAGTATGACAGTTAATTAGAAATGGGCTTAGCTAATCATCATCATCAGAAGTGTTAGGGGTTAACAGGTTTGATGACAAAACTGGGAAGGAACAACAATTTAGCTGCAGAATTAATTAATACACATGGGAGGCACACACCTGATCAAGTGAGGGGAAAAAACAAACAAACAAAACCAAAAAAAAAAAAAAAAGAGAGAGAGAGAAGGAGAACAAAAGAAAGCTTTACTGTACCTGTCATGCTGTCTGTGGAATATTCTCCAGCATCTATGGAGTCTGGTAGTCTGCAGCTGTAGACGGATTCATTTGTTAATGATGCAACCTTCTGAAGTGCAACATATATTTGGTAAAAGAATCACTGTGTCATCCCTCCATGTCAAATAAAGAGCATTAATAATGGAGAAGGAAAAGCAAAAAGGAAGTCAAGCTTCACTGTGAATATATACCGAATGCTACAATTTTGAAAAACCCAAATGCACGGTGTTCATGTATTACTCACGCTGGCCAGTTCCACTGAGCCCTAAGGACGCGCCATAAATAGCTTAAGAATGATTCTCTGCTTCATTTACATTGACTCTGACATAACCTCCTTTCTCTGTGCACTGTTGTGTGTGTGTGTGTGTATTTTTTTTATGTGTGTCTTTTCTTTTTGTCACAAAATACATTAAAATAAACTCGGTACACCAAACATCAAAATATTTATATGAGTTTTTGAGCATCAAAACTTGGTTTTGTAGTCAGGATTACAATAAAATTTGGTTTGGCACTCAGGCCTTTGACATTTAAAATATAAAGAGTTTAACGGCACTTACTGGCAATAACTGACTAAAGTTGTATAATCGTTAAAATGGTTAGAATTAGAGGTTACGGAATGAATAATGATAATGACAGGACCCCATGAAGACTAAAAAACAGGGATGAATGTGTGAGACCATGTGCCAGCTGCAGCGTAGCTCTCTTATTAAGACAGACGGGAGGAGAGAGGGAACGAGAAATGACAAACCAGTGGATGGAGAGGGTTTTCACTAGCAGACAAGTGAAGTACTGTGGCTCACATCAGCTAAGCATCAAACAGGGATGGGTGGCAATACACAGTACAATGCACAAAACAGGAACATACATTCAGATCACTATGTCATTTCAGCAATCAGGATGGGCAACCACAACACAAATGGGCAAGTACATATCTATCACTGGCAGTGATCAGTAGTAGTGTTACCAACTATAAAAGAACAATTTCCCATGTGAAGGAAATAAGCTGTATAAACAAGAACTATGTGCATCCAAGCGCATGTTTCATGACCCTGACCTTTATAACTAATAATATGAAGCACAGAATGACTTCCTGTCAAAGATCCACAGCCATTAAAAAACAAACAGCCCTGCTGCTTCTCTGGTTAATTCTTGAGCAAAATTTATACGAGACATACTGTATGTCATAGCTACATATTGATATTATATGACAGGGACGGGGGGAAAACGTTATTTCTAAGTAATGACAAAAGTCTGTGCAAATTATATGTAGGAAAATCGGTTGATTGATTTTGTATAGCTCTAGGAATCATTTGAAACTTTTTTTTAAAATTACATGTGGATTTTTAATAATAATAGTCTTCATCAAGCTCCAATTCTTTCCAAGCTTTCTGTGACATAAAGTAGTCTGAATACTCCTGATACGAATACACTGCATCTAAAACATCATATGTTTTAGGCTGCAACGCATCCCTACCTTATCTTTTGTTTGGTTTGACACCAAACCCTAAAATTCTAACAACCATCACAGAGCAGTGATGAAAAGATAAAAGTGCTGCTGACTTAAAATATCCAGAAACTGATTTAAAAAATACTTAGTTCTTGTTTACACAGTGGGAAATACATGACATGTACAAAATATCCCTCCACAAAACACTGAAGTTTAATAAGACTGTGTGCGTGCTAATAAACGTTGCATCACCAAAGTTTCACATGCCAAGTTAGCTCTTCCTGTGTAAATGCAGAGGAAGCACTCTACAACATGAGCTGTGATAACAGTGAAAACACCAAAAGTAAACACATGAAACTTCAGTACAAAAATCTTTTAAGTGATCCTCAAAGAAAAGAACATTTTAAGTGACTACTGTTACTGATAGTTTTAACAGTACTGCAGATGTAGTAACCCCTCCAGCACCCAATGGAAACAATGCAAAAGCCTATAAACAATGACTTCCTCTTTTTCTCACTTTGTTCTGCTGCTACTGTCAAAAATGAAAGCAGCGGCACAAACATCACCTACAACATTTAACAAAAAATAGTAGCATCTGCATGAACAAACAGAAGTCCATGCAGATCAAAGACATTTTTTTAAATTACAGATTAACGTGAATCAGGTTTCAGAATTACCAAACAAGTAATTCACACCACACATATCAGCTAACGTCTTGGATTACTAAAGCACGCTTACCATCTGGATGATCACTTTTCCACACAACACAGCTGGGCTAGGTCATTTAAAGGTACAAAAACCAGAGCACACTAAAAAAAACTAAAAAGCAGAGATGCTTTAACATATTTTCTATGGAGCAGAAAGAGCTATAAACAATTAAGGGGAAGCACTAGTGAGCAGCAGTAACACTGTTGAACAAAGCTAATAATGATGCACTGTTCACCTACCACAATCACATTCTTCTCTCATGTCAAAGAAAGCAAAAGAAAAAAAGAGGAAAATGAATACACATAGCTAGTTAACTACTCTGCTTGTACAAAGCGAGCAAAGAGACGTCGCTGCTAAACTCGGAACCCATTGGCTTATATAATTTCCGCTTTAATACGTTGAATGACAGGTCAAAAAGCTGACCCACCAATCGCAGTGATGCCAGAAACATCCAACGACTGTATATGATTTATAGCAGTAGTAATCTAATAGTAGTTAAATAGAAGTCTTTTTGGACAATTATATCAAATGTTCACTACTGCTATCCATCAATAATAATAATAATATCAGATAAGAACGTTTTGCATTTCTACACGTGTTATATTTGGCGTAGATATTTTTCTCATTTTAATAGATTCAATGAGCTGATGTGAAAACGAATATTGTTTCTGAACAAACGAAAACATACACAAGTAGAAAGTTATGAAGTAACATTACTTATCAACTTGCTTTGATCACATTTGTCAGGGATTTCCCCTAACACAGAAACTAATGTTTGATGTAACTGGGACAACGAATGCACCCAAACAAAGTAAGCAATGCCTCATTAAATGTAACGTTACAAAAGGTATTCAACATAATAAGTGGTACATATAGGGCAAATTAATTCAGTCATATAACATTTCTAGAACAAAATAAGTTCAGCGTTATTGTGTTATAGCCAAGGCACATTCGGGGTTTACAGTGGAAAATACTTTCGGATTTGAGTTAGCTTAAACACAACAACGCTCTGACAAGCTAGTTAGCGTTAGCTTGCTAGCTATCGATGTTAGTATTACCTTCCGTTGATATCAACGGGGAGCGTCATATCGTCCCCCACAACAGAATCCATCATAGCAATCCACTTATTTTGTGTTCTTGTCCAATTAACATATCGTTTTACCAACTAGACGCTATATAAACTTCGAAAAGCGGAGCAAAATTCAAAATAGTCCAGGCTACCGCCATAATGATATGGTAAACGTCACCATTGTGCACGTCGAAGTCTAGTGCTGCCTTTTTGTGCAGTAGGAAATATTTGAAATCTTTTGAAAGACATCCGAAATGGTTGCCTTCAGAAGTTGACGATGGCTATGCAAATTTGAAGCAACGTAGAAAACAGTTATGGTTATTTTATTCTCGTCTAAGTATCTGTTTATAATAGTGCCATGATGCAGGATAAGTCGTCATGGTCTGAAAATTAGAATTTTCGCGGAGTTAAAAGGCAGCACACGACTGGGTGGATGCTGACGAAAAACGATTGGCTGAAGCAAACATTCAAGGCAGGGTCATAGAGATTTCAGCATATCTACTCTGTCAGTTAGACTTCCACATGAATGTGGCTGTCTTTTATTTTATTATTATTTTTTTAAGGCAGAAAAAAATGTCAACTTCATTCTTGATAGTGCTTAAAAATCCCACTGTCTTGGCATTATCATATTATCATCACATTATCATGTATGTAAATGCAAAACTGGAAGTTTACTAACAAAAGGGTGACCATGAGGAAACGGTTATTTCTAACAAAATTGGCCACAAATCTCGACTGAATCTCAGGTAAAATCCAAATTAACAAGTTGTATGTAGCCTTTCTTTTAATTTCTCTCAGAAAAGTACAAAATTGGATCAGACATAGTGTGTACTTCATGTATTCATCAAGATGTTAAGAATATCCTTTACCAAATTTCGTGTGGTGAGAAGGGTGTGTTGCCACATAATCAACGCTGGCTCCAGGGAGTGGGTTAATTATAACGTTTACTAAACAGAGCTTACATTAATGACTGTGTAGGCTGAACATTTTATCCTAGTTTTACAGTTAGGGAAGGAGCTCTAACATCTTGGTGTAAGCATATGACTCAGCTGGAATGAGGCAATCCGTATGACAACAGCGACATCATGTGGTGCAATATTACAGTCAACATGGCACAAGTATGAAAAGTTATATTACCAAATATTCGCTTGTATTCCTTAAAATGATATACTGGAGGAATTATAGTAAGGCTTTAGAACAAAGCGCAACTGTGACAGTTTTCACTAAAATCATCAATGACCTCAATCTCTCTGGACATATTGTAAGATCAGCATTTGATGTGACTGACTATTATAATCGGTTGTCTAGAAAACTTAGTTGAGCTTTCCGCCTGTTAATTCATTTGTTTAAACATGCATCATAAAGATTATGTCATTCCAGGAGATTAAGCACTTCAAAAACACTGGGCACTATGTGTGGATTGTTTGGAAGTATTCAAGTAATTTAAATATGAAACAAGTAAAAATAACACATACACAATTTAAAAGTATTTATTGAGCAAATATACACTGAACAATGACTAAAGAGTAGACAGATAAAAGATGAATGCTCCAGAAATGGTCTTATTCAGAGTTTGATGACTTTATGCATTTTGTTGAATCTCCAAACAGGTTTTAATTATAAAGGCAATAGAAAATCTTTGCTCCAAGTCTTGTTTACAATTGTGAGGTATTCTTAGCTTGTTTTTCTGTTAATAACAGCTTTACAAAAAGCAGAAACATTTTTCACATACTAGAATAATTTCTCAAAACACAAGTTATCATATAGCACAGTCCTGGTACAGTACATGGTTGATTATCATAGAGGAAAAAAACAAGAAATAAAAAAAAATAAAAATTAAAAATAAAAAAAATAAAAACATAATAATAATAAAAAAAGAATAATAAAAAAAAGAATTAACATTGCAATAAATTTGTTCTCTGGAGCCCCAAATTTACACATAAAACTCTATAAACTCCAAGACCAGTTGGGATAACTGATATATAAAATTGTCAGAAAGAGTATTTTAACTAGCTGACAGAAATTTGTTCAGTCGGCAACCACATTAACAACATTAAATAACATTAAATTAGCAAGAGGGGATCCACTGTATACAGCAAGGTTTAAACAATTATACACACTTGTGTCCAGCTACAGCATAGAAATGTTTTAATTAAAACTATCTCCACTAGTGTCTTAAAATATTACATACAGCTATGTGTGTGTGTGTGTGTGTGTGTGTGTGTGTGTGTGTGTGTGTATGGGTAGGGGGGTGCTTTGTGCAGAAAAAAGGAGAAATTTTATTCTTAGAAATACAAATACTTAAAACCCTGTGATTTGTATGGGATACAAAAGCAAAAATTAGTTTTACATCTTTATAATAGCCTTATTCTAAGGGAAAAATTCCCACAGAATAAGCACCTGTTTAAACTGCAGCATTGGTAAAATAAAAGAATTAAAAACTTTTGCATAAAAAAACAGATGGGTGACGGTTTGGTAACTATCATGTTTAATGGGATATCACCATTATAGTGCATTAGGAAGCTATAGCATTATTTTATGTGGACGTTTTCATAGACTAAGCAAAGATGCACTATAAGCATTAGAATATTTAAGCAAAGTGGTGTAATAACAGCACTACGGCTAGCACCTTAGATAATTTACTTAGCACCATGCATTAGGGGGGACGGGATAAAAGACAGAGGTTTTATTATGATTCCTGTACCCAATCTCCTCTCTCCCATGGCTCAGTTCTCCTCTAAGGAATGCTTGTACCTGTAGTCTGTCTGCTGTAAATAGTGTAGGTGATGCTGGTTAAACAATAATACTTCTATTTTTAGTCAAAAATGAAAAGCAAGAAATGAATGCCAAACTCCACAGTTACAGAGGGTTTAGTGAAACACTATTGAGAATTAGAGCTCCATACTAGTCCTATTCCCCAATCTGACATTGAATTTCAATCTAATTCTCCTAATAATGAGTGGCATCTGGTTCAAAGTAACTTTTAAATTAGCATTTAAAACATAGACTTTCTCTATGTGGACGGCTTGTGTGCTTTGTTTTGTGGTTCTTACTGAGAGCTGACTTGGTGCCACTGGTTTTCCCACATCAAGAAGGAAACTGAAATCTCCCATTTGGAGCACTAGTTTAAAAAAAAGTGACTTCTGCTCAATTTAAGCAAATGAGTCTACCTCTGGATTAATTCACCTTTGCAATATCACGTTAAGATGAGCACCAAAGGCAAATAAAATGGCACCCCTGAAAAATCCTTCCATATAAGTTCCAAATATCAAATTATCTTCTCATTTTCTATTGCACTTAAAGATTATTTCTTTACATAAGATACACATGTATAGAAGTTAATAATAAAGCACATATATAGATATACATTATATATGTACATTTACATTATCTCAATGACTTAAATTCTCCTCTGATATAACTGTATTTCTGGTATACAGTTAAAAAACAATAAGTTATGAATGTCTGCTGCTGAACTTGGCCTTGCTCTCCCTTCACTTATCAGTGTTCTGGAGACATTATGTGGCCTTCTTTCTCCAAGCAGGTGCCCATGTGGAGATCCTTCTTGAAGAGCCCGAAGAAGCTTTTTCTGTTCTCAGAGGCCAATAGTGCGAGAACTCCCCCGCTCCTTTTAGCTCCAGTTTGCCCCCCCTTCACTCCCTGTGCTTCCTCCCTCTTTGTCTGCAGTCCAACAGGAGTTTGGTAGTGAGACAGGGTTTGTTTTGGGGGTCTGGTGCCATTTTCTCACTTGGAAAGAGTTTGGCCATGATTTCAAGATTGCTCTGATCTCCATGCCTGCATTAGTGTGTTGTGCAGTTGTCCATTCCTCCATGCTCAGAAGACTTTGGCCCTCACAGGAAGCAAACAGGACCTACTTCCAGGTGGTAATGGGAACCAAAACTGGTTTTTGGGAGGTTGTGGATGTCAACCACAGGGAGTAAGGTGGGGTCCAGAGAGTGGAACACAAAATGAGTCTGATGCCAGCGCCCATCTTTTATCTGAAAAAAGGTCAGAAACAAATATAACAAATCAGGGAATTTTACTTCGAATGTTGCCTTATTTTCAGAGCCCTGACTTTGTTTTGGTAAATATAATTTAAAAGAATGTTATTCCTACCCAGCAGGAATCTTCCAAAACCTCTGGCTCGAGCTCTCCTCCCAGCTCAAACACTTCCCCTGTCCAGGCCTTAAATTTTACAGACAACTCTGCAACTGGCTGATCCTGAGCTGACTTCCAAACAGAGATGTTCAGGCAGTGGATGATGATGTGCTGAACAGCCTCTGAACTCAGCAGGTGCAGGAAGTTCATCTGGACACGACCAACACTGACAGTTGGCTGTAGATAAAAAAAACATGTGATTAATTATTTTATGTTATGTCATGAGTGCAATATCAACAGTGCTGCTTTTGTCTTATGTTTACCTTGGATATTGTTATCGGCTTAAGGCAAGTCTGTCCACCTCCAGTAAAGTTGCAAGAAACTTCTATAGTATCTGATGAACAACCCAAGTTGGGATCAATCCAATAAGTGCCTGAAAATTGAACCACATTTGGAATTATTTGATGAAATAAAAATATTTTTGCAAACTACTTCTCCATCAAGAACAACAATCATTCGCCCTCACCATCATTTAACTTCTGTTCACAGCTGTGTAGGTCCCTGCAGATGCGGGCAGGGTTGTCCCGAGTTCCCAGTGGGTTCTTCAGGCTCTGGATCAGGTTACTGAGGTAGTGGAGGGTCTTAAAGATCTCTGCACCCTGGTCCAGCATCGGCAGGTCCATCACTGGTTTATTCTAGATGACAGAGAAAAGGTCTTTAACACAATAAAGAACAACATATTCTGAAGAAACATCATACTCCACTAACCTCAGTCCTGAAGGGGGTGGGTGAATCAAGAAACAAACGACCATCTTCTTTCTGCAGCAAATAAAAAAATCTTTAGTAGTTAAGTAATCAGTGCAACTATAACCTTCTGGACAAGACATCATATTAATAAGACTCACTGGATGTAATTAAATCAGAAAACACAATGTGACTTACAAATGACAAAGGGACACCTGGAGGACCCTAAAGAGAGAGAAAAGTTAGTTACACAATGATTCTTATACCTCAAAAATAACATTGGGTTAACTTATAAAAGCAGAAAACGTACTGGAGGTCCAGGGGGTCCACGAGGTCCAGGGGATCCCTAATAAAGAAATTAAACATATATGCTTTAAGAGCTTTTATGGTATCTGAGTGTCACATTAACATGTAGTACACCAGTAAAAACCAAAACAAAAAAGACAATGTCATACAAACATACCGTTGGACCTTGGAATCCCTGTTGGGAAAGAGAAAAGAAACATTTTTAGCCTAGATATTGTCATGAGTTTTATTCCTCAAACAGCTTATATTGCAAACACAATGTAAAAATGCTAACAGTCAAACAAGACTCACAGTCTCCCCACGATTGCCCTTCTCTCCCCGAGGACCCTGGAAGGAGATGTACAGAGTCCAGTCAGTGTACTGAGGAACAATGATGAAGCGGGTTTTAAACAAAGCTTTACTATAATACATACTGCACTTCCACTAGGACCTATAATTCCCACAGGACCAACGACTCCTCCTCTACCCTATTGGAGAGAAGCAAAAGAAAGTTAGGGTAAAACAGGGGCTGTAAAGCATTTCACCAGTATACTCTCAATATAATTAATCCACTTGCCATTGCTCCTTGTGGCCCCTTTGGTCCCTGTATGCCCTTTGGCCCAAAGTCTCCTGGAGGCCCCTGTATACATCAACAATAAATATTTATACTATACTATGGGAGAATTTTCACCTCATCATGGAACATTTAACATCCACTAAGTGTTTACATACTGAACACAGTGGTTCGAGCGGCCCTATTAGATGATAGTCTTGGGTTTGGTGTTGTGCTTCTAATGCAACACATTTCCATCCCCACAACAAGGAACAGATGGAATGTGTTTTTTGGATGCGAAAGAAGACTTGCCTCATATTTAGATGCAGGGTAGATTCAGCGCCATCAAATTGCTCTTAAAGCTATGTAAAACTAGTCATGCATCTGCATATGCTGGTACTTTTTAAGTGTATGCAAAATCTGCTTTTTAGTTATGTAATCATAAAAAACACACTTGTGCAAGCAAATTATTGTCAGCGCAGGCAATTATTTCCAGGCAACTATTTTTAACATTACAATCTCAGCCTAGTCAGGGCCAGGTGTTGTAACATCAAGGCTTGAAAAGACCTATAACAAGCCCTCTTTGTCATAGCTCATGGTCTGTTTTGGTTCTTGAAAGGTTACACCAGCTTTAATTAGTTCTGCAGAGGGACTAGTGGTGAAGCAAACCATTCACAGCTGAAACAACTCTAAAAAAATGCTTATTCTCACAAGTTTATTCAAGATTTTAGTGTCTAATTTAATGCTTTTAAAATGTTGGCCTAATATTTTTTCCCATACATACATTTATATCTATTCTGATGTGGATTTGTGTAAAATTATCTAATTTCAATATCACATTTAACTGCCTGACTGCAACATTCATGAAGGTGAAGGTGAACAGTATGTGCTCATTTTTAACTTTGTATTCAAATAGTGGAAGATTGTGTTGTTTGTGTTGAACATACCCTTGGCCCAAAAACTCCCAGAATTCCTGGAAATCCTGGTTCCCCTGTATCGCCCTAAACAAGAATTCAATGCAGGATAAGAAACATGGCATCTCAAAAAAGAAAAAAAAATCACAGGTCATTATCTATTTGTTCTTATTTATGCATATACTGTATGTTTAGCTAATACACACGGGTTGTCCTTTAGTTCCTCGGTCTCCCTGTTGCCCTGGTAGTCCCATTCCACCTCTGAAGCCTCTTTTCCCTGAAGGTCCACTCTGGCCTCGAAGGCCCTGCTCACCCTGAGGAAATCAAAACAAGCAGTTAAATCCATTATACTAACAGTTTGCTATTATTTTATTGAAGTGAATCAACCAATATAGCCGACATTCATTCACATGAGCAGATATTCTTTATTTCTATTTAATCTTCACATCGATGAGTTATCAGTTATACATTTCCTTCTTACCTTTGGTCCGATGGACCCTTGATCTCCAGGGAGTCCTGGAACACCAGTTTTACCACGAGAGCCAGCTTTACCAGAAAGACCCACCTCTCCATCTTTACCATGCTCTCCCTACATACATCATGGGAATGAAGATGAGGCATTAAAATGACAAGTTCATGGTCAGTTCATTTTTGGAGCAGAACAGATAATAAATACACAGAGAACATTTATGGCAGGGGCCTCCAACTCCAGTCTTCGTGAACTACTGTCCTGCAGGTTTTAGATGTCTCCTACTACAACACACCTCTACACAAGCCTGTTAATGACCCAGTGATTTGAGTCAGGTGTGTTGCATCAGGCAAAAATCCAAAACCTGCAGGACAGTAGCTCACGAGGACCGGAGTTGGAGATCCCTGATTTATGGTAATGTGTGGTAGGATAAATGCTGAAAATTCTATTGAATAGTAGCATATCTATCAACAAGCAGATGTATAAATTAGGTTAATGAAAAATTCTTACCGGCATGCCTTTACTGCCATCTTTTCCAGCAACTCCATCTACCCCGGGCACACCCTCCTGCCCCTCAGGGCCAACCACACCTCTAGGACCAGGAGGACCACCCCCACCCTGAAGAGAACAGAGGGCTTATTAGATAACTAGACTTAGCATAACAAGTGTGCTATAAACATACATGACTTTGATGTCATTTTCAGTTATTTTATATTAAAAAAAGAACAAAAATCATTTTCACCTGTTTACATGAATCCATTTTTATTTAGTTTATGACTCATTTAAAATATGCACCCATAATGCAAATTTTTCAAGGATGATAGTTTTAAGACATTTATAAAATGTTGCAGCCCAAAGATGCAGCTCAGGATGCACAGATAATCAGTTTCATACCTCAGGTCCTCTCGTTCCTTTTTGTCCCAACTGACCCTTTTTGCCTTTCTGACCCTGAAGAGACAGAAAACACATTTCATAATAATTTCAGCTGTGCAATGGGTCCTAAATCTTTCCTGCACTAACATTTCTCAAAGCTGCATGGTATTTTGGTCTGAGCCGAAAATTAAAACCGAAAGCACAACAGTGCTGTATTATTACAGTTGTTAAAGGCAGATTGAAGACCGCTGCACAGGATGCATGTGGTTATGTGCAATATTAGATGCTTTTCATAACCTTGAAGGAAACCTGCTGATGTTAGAGCAAAATTAGTAATGTTCCTTTACATCAGTTCACCTCTTACAAAAAATTCAGGAAACATTCTGTGAAAGTTTGCAGTGGTAAAAGAAGAAGCTCTCAGATGTTACAATCTCATATCAAATGATTTAACAAAGCACAGAACTGCACTGTTTAACATTTGCCATTAGAGGTTCACGTATTACCTCCGTCAGTGGGGTTATGTGGTTGGTACGTTTTTGAGAATTATTACTCCAAAACATTATGAACAAATTTGTATTAACAATTTAAAAAAATAGAAGTAAGGCCCAACTTAAAAGTCATTAACTGTTATACTGTTATTATCAGCAGCTAATGGGGATCTTAATAAATGAAATGAAATGAAAAAAACAAAAAACAAAATACCAATCCAGATCTAGATCTGAATCTAGAAATATCTTATTAATCCCCAGCAGAGATAAATAGTCTCAGACTGCTGTTGCAAACTGTGCTCTCTGAACTG
Source organism: Melanotaenia boesemani (assembly GCF_017639745.1). Taxonomy (NCBI): domain Eukaryota; kingdom Metazoa; phylum Chordata; class Actinopteri; order Atheriniformes; family Melanotaeniidae; genus Melanotaenia; species Melanotaenia boesemani. The sequence continues at coordinate 10,289,046 of NC_055700.1, forward strand.
GTGACACTTTTTAGTCAGATCAAAGGGGAAAATAATCCCCTTTGAGATCATAGACCCCAAAACTCCACCCATCACTTATAAGTAAAACTTCATCCTCTGCAATGCACTTCCTGGTGTCACCAGCAATACACCTACTAAGTTTTAAGTAAACTGGATAAAGGATTTACAAAAAAAGTGAAGAACAGACAGACAAACACATACAGGGATTCCTTAACTTATTTCTGATATTTATGTAATATCTTATAATTACTACTGTATTTCTTAGGACACTTCTTTATTATAGCACATTCGTGCATACACACACACAAACACACTTTAACACAAACACTTTAACCAACAATAATAGGAGAAAGATGTAGAAATATTAACACTACAAATATGTGTTTAACAATCCATAAATAAAGTAAAGCATATACTACAACCGATGACTTGAACATATTGTATCTTGAGTCCAATATTGACCTAAAGGACCTATCAAACTAAACCCTTCACACACACACCCACCCACACACACACACACATGCAGTGTATTTCTACCTCAGACAGCAAACAAATGATTTATTTTCACATCCTTACTTGATCGCCTTTGGAACCTTTGGGTCCTTGTTGCCCTCGAGGCCCAGGCTGCCCCTGGAATGGACAGTTATCCAAATTAAAGGATTTAAAAGACACCCTGTGTAAACACATGTTGTGTTTGTGTAACTTTAATGACAGAACTGTGCATAAAGAAATCACATGGTTTGACACTCACTGGTGACCCAGGAGCCCCAGGTCTGCCTCGTTCTCCATCAACGCCAATTTGACCCTGAAATACAACAAATGCATTTAAATACCATAAGGCAAAACACCCACATTGTTTTTAATTAATCTGTAGGGACAGAATAGAATGGAATAGAAATACTTTATTAATCCCTTTCGAGAGTCCTCAGGGAAATTTGGGACTTACTTTATACCCTGGATCTCCTGATTCACCTCTTTCTCCTCTATCACCTGGAGGTCCCTGATAAAACCAGACATATGTGAATTAACTGCAAAAGGCTAAATTTCTAGATGCTAGAAGAGAAACAATACAGGGAGGCAAAAGAGTAAGTCAAGTGTGGCTTACTATGTCACCTGGAGGACCAGGAGGACCCTCTTTCTTCCCGTCATCCCCCTGCTCTCCCTGTAGAAACAAATCAGAACAAATTTAGTGAGACACAAATGAGACACAAATCCCAGATGCTTTTGGGCTCATGAGCTCAACAAAGTGATATATCTGGTTGGTGCTAGGGTCAAACTGGGAATCTGAGTTAAGGTACAGAGAAGAGTAAGAGATCCATTTTGCACATAAAGTGAATGAGGTGTACCTTTTCACCTTTTGGTCCTGGAGACCCCATTGGACCGTGTGATCCTTGATGACCCTGTAAACATAGATACCCACACATTATGCTATATAAAACAATTATGCTTACTAACCATGACAGGTAGTTTAATTTTGTCCATTCACATTTGAAGATTTCCAACAAATCTTACCTCATAGCCTAAAAGACCGACTTCCCCCTGTTGACCCATTCGACCAGGAGCTCCCTAAATTCACAAATATTTTGTCATCAATTGGAGCACCCATTAGATATCATAATGTAAAATATTGCACTTCAAGTGGACAGTTGGAGTATTTTTAATCATTGCTGTTCTACTTTACCGTGTGTCCAATAGTTCCTCTGGACCCCTTTGGCCCAACAAAACCTGGTGGTCCAGTCTTTCCCACCGACCCAGTCTCTCCCAGATGACCCAGATGACCTTTGGCACCCTAGACATACATGAGAGAGAAGTTACAGAAAAAAAGACTGCATTGACTTTCGATCTCATCTTTCTAGAATTTGTGACTGTTGAAGGATTCATTTGTTGCCAGAGATCATTTGATGTTATCACCTTTAATCCTGGTTTGCCTCGTTCCCCAATTTTGCCTGGCTTACCTTCTGGACCCTAAAGATAAAAATAAGATAAAAACATGGTGAGATTTGGGAGTCTGTGAAGGTCAGTTTACCAATAATATGAGACAGGTGACTTACCCTGACTCCAGTAAGTCCAGGATTACCAGGTGGACCTTCCTTTCCCTTTAACCCAGTTTCACCTTTTTCACCTTTGTCACCTTCCTGACCCATGTCGCCTTTTTCACCCTGATCAAACACCAATGACAACAAATCTTTGTTTAATATTCTAAACCTAAACTATAACATTGTTTTGTATTTGCTGTCTCTATAATCTTCTATTGCAACACCTAGGATATTTTTCTACCTTGGTTCCATCAGGACCAGCTGGACCAGCTTCTCCCTCTAGGCCTGGCTCTCCCTGCACATACAAACACAAACATCAAATCAAAAGACCATAAAATCAACTGTGGCTCCAACTGATAACTAAATATTTTATTCAGATCTGAATAATGTGTTTTGAAAAAGATCATTTAAAATAAACTTACCCTCTGTCCTATTAGACCTTGCTCTCCGATGTTTCCAGCAGGTCCAATTGACCCCTGACACAAAAACACACATTAAATTGTGGACTGACTCCTTTAAACCTAAAAACTATAGATCCAGCCCAAAGTGCAAACCTTTTCCCCTAGCTCGCCTGGCAGCCCTGGTTCACCCTCTTTGCCTGGAGGACCCTTACAAAAGATAAAGAGAGGAAAATGCTGAATGATTTTGGTTAAAAAAATGAAAAAGAAAAGTTAATTACTTTTTGGCATCACACAGAGTTTGAGAAAAGAGTCAAGGCTGTGTTCCCTTATGTCTTGCTATGTCAGAGAAAAATAAGATGCAGTACATTGTGAGTGGGGTTAATAAATTTAATAGAAAAGATTAGCAGAATTATAGTATTGCTGATCCACTGGCAGGGGCTGAACAACCGATGTTACATATTAAATGATTTAGTCTTCAAATGACCTTTTTTGTCTGTGCAGATAAACACTAAGACATGGGGGGTGTGGCTGCATATTTACATTTAACCACATGTGGAAGTATGCATGTGAGTGTAATTGTACCATCACTCACCTTTTGACCAATTTCTCCTAACAGCCCCACAGTCCCAGGTGGTCCAGGTGGTCCCTACAGGTGACAGCACAGATACATAAATGATAATCATATTAAAAAAATTAACTAATCAAAGTCAGGTGTAGTTTAATATGTACAAAAAGTAGAAAATCATCTGGTAATATTGTTTCTTAGCCAACAGCAGCTAAATCAGCCATCCATCTGCACACAGTGTGGCTCTGAATGTGATTTGTAGCTGTGCTCCTTAATCATGGATGTTTGGCCATGAATACTGATTTATGGAATGGATATGAATGAGGATAGCTGCCCAGTTGATTCACATACAATTATGTGAGTAAGTTGTGTGGTCTTTTCATTCATATTTTTGGTTACAAGCCCAAAGTAAGTCAACAATAGGACAAAAATATTTTATCTATCAGAGGAAGCAGTTATGCAGCACGAGAGTTTAAAGCATCAGAAATTAGATTAGGCATAAGATGCATATTTTATCTAATAGGAAACAGAAGAACATTACCCACTGATCCCCCCATAACAGTATGAAACACCAGATGCCCCCTAATGTCTCTAATGTTGCTAAGTTCAGCACACATTTCAGGTAATTGCTCAAAAATAAAACCACAAACTATATCTTCATGGCATTATTTATAATAATTTTCTCACAAGTTAAGCAATGTGCTACTTCTACAAATATGACATTTCCTAAAGCTGAATCTCTTATTTCACTTGCAGCTTGCTTTCTGGCCAACATGGAGCAATTCTCTGCAAGTGGAGACAATTCCCTGGCTGCTCCAAATAAAAAAAATAACACAAGCACATATACTTTTAATAAGTACAAATATATGCCTCATAAACTACATCCTGGCTGTTATACTTTGGATTAATAGGGCTGGGCAGCGTGAACAGGACTGCTGTTTCATACCAAAGAGTATCTAATAAAGTTTTTTGAAAAGGAGGGGAAAAGAAAGGTTTGGTGAGCTGTAGAGGGAAAACTGCAAAGACTAATCCTCAAAGGAAAGAAATCAATGTTAGACTCCCTTGAGTTCTGAAGACACCAAAACATATCAGGAGAAGTGAAATGATGAGGAAGCAGGAGATAAATGTCTGAAATGCTGGAAATACCGGCTCGCCCGCTATTCCTTTGTCCCCTGGAGGTCCAGAAGGCCCTTGAATACCCTGCGGACAGAAATGTCAGTGGGTACAAATCGCAGGTAGAAGTTCTTTAACTGTGATACCATTAGCTACTAAACCTAACAGAGTATTAGCTGATTACATACAAGCTTTATTTCCTCTTTTTTATTGAAGGTGTCAAGAATATAATATGTCTCAGATCAATCAAACATAAGAACACAACAGTACTTAAAGAGAGGTGAATGTAGCTGATTATGTATTGTGAGTGGTTATTATGTTTAAGCATGAGGATAATGAACTTACAGGAAAACCTTTAGGCCCAGTTTCTCCTGGCTCTCCGATCTTTCCCTGGAATGACAGTAAAGAAGGAATAAAAAAGAAAGGGTTTATATTTAATTCAGCATCACATGAATCTCTCTTAATTTTCCTGTAAGTTATTATGCTGACCCCATTTATGTTAGATTTACAAACCTTTCCATAAAAAGAAGAAGAATCAGCAACAGATGCTCTAATATTTCAAAAGTGCAGTGGAGTTTTAGAAGTTTAAGTGCAGGCACAGTAAATAATTCACAACCCCACCAATGGGTACAAAGAAAAAAACAACTTAATACTCATTTGTCATGTATGTAAATTTGGCCAGAGGTTTACAGAAACCACTAAATCACAATCTGTTCCTCAAAAGCAATACGTTGTTTGTGACAGTGTGTCTCTCCACGCTCCTGTAGGTCTACTAAATTATGCATGCTTCACTTTTCCAGAGGAACAGAGGTACCAAAAAACACAAGAGGAAGGATAGGAAAAGCACAAATGTGCCCAAGAGTTTTACCTGTGATCCAGGAAAACCTATTTTTCCTGGGGGACCATCGGGACCCTGTAGAGAAAGGGAGGGATGAGAGATAACCACTGTCTTGAAATGTTAGTTTATTGTAATCTATATTTCCTGCCCTGTAAGTAGGAGAGACATGCAGCTTTTCCTACTTTTTTCCACTCTTTGGATTACAGTGTCTAGTTTAAAGATATTTATTAGCATTATTAGAGTTTATGAATGGCAGTAGTCTTACCTTCATGCCCTCTAATCCCAACTCTCCTGTTGGACCATCAGGCCCTCTTGCTCCCTAAAACACAAGACAGCTGTCACTTCACCAACAGAGGTCACTGTAACACTGCCAGACAGCCACAATATGCTATAAACAAACATCAGGGCTACTCAATTCGGTCCTACGAGGGCCACAATCCAGCAGGTTTTCCATGAATCCCTGTACCAACACACCTGAGTCAAATTAATGAGTCATTGTGTAGAACCTGATTGGCTGTTAGAGCCACCTAATTTGACTCAGGTGTGTTGGTGCAGGGATACATGGAAAACCTGCTGGATTGCGGCCCTCGTAGGACCGAATTGAGTAGCTCTGCTCTATAGTTTGACACCAACAAAACTCATAGTGGAAGGTGAGTGAGGGTTATTTTGTCTAAACTTCAATTCTCAGGACAAACAGGAAAAAATCTTCCCTAACTGATAATGCATGCAAGCTTGGTGTTAAAAGCAGCTACAAGGCATCTTTATCTAGTTTGATACAAGCTAGTGAAAGGCATTGGTCAATGACCTACAATAATTTTACACATGGTTCATATTACAAAGTCGATACACACACAAATCCAGTTTATTTAATTTACACTTAAACATACACTCTGCCAGGACAATCCAACTGTTTATACTACATGGGTGCAACAGTCAAACAAAATTATTTTAAAAGGTTTAAAGGCTTGCAAGTCCAGTGAACAGTAATGTTAAATGGGAACTGGGCAGTGGACCAGTACAGCCCATCTACTTTGCACCTGCATGTAGACAAATTTCCCATCTATGCTCTGGAAGATGTTCTTATGCATTGGCAGAGAAAAGATGCAAACTGGCTGAGAGAAATGAAACAACCAATAGGTCAATCTCATGTTACACTGCGTATAAACAATTGGCTAGCTATGAGTTTCTCAGTGTAATAAATTATTTTAAGAAAAATCAAATATAACATGACACAGTCACAAAGGAGGCCTTGTTGTTTGAGTGATTGATGACCATGCACAGTGGGAGTTTGGCCCATGGAGAACACCACTAGTTGAAGTGCTATAAGCCTATTACACAAAAAACTGGATGAGCACTGCTCATTAACATTCCTGTCTGGGGTACCTGCTACCCGCTGGTTGCGTTTACATAGCCTGATTAGCTGATGTGCAGGGAAAATATTTCATCCACTGATTGCAGCCACGGAAAAAAAAGTATTTTCATGGCATTTATTTTCAGACACAGACAGAAAATTAATGCAAGTGGTTTGAATTCAAAACAATCAACATGACCAATTTAGATTTTAACCAGCTCCACGATAACCACAGGTTTCTGACAGGCAATGATGGGTTGAGTATGCTCTTCAGTATGGAAAACATTAGCTGAAGATTTGTTCGTTAGATGTCATGAGGAATTTATTAGATTCAGAAAATGATTACCAGTCAGACTTGTGATTCCTCATCTTTGACACAAGCTTGAATCAATAAATTTAAAATAGTTTTTGCACATGAAAATGCAGCCAAGACACAGAAAATAGAGACAGCGGTGGCACTAACTTCCTATGGTTTGATGCCAACATGCAGTCTTTGATTCAACAATATTTTTAAGTTATAAAACAGGCTAGTGTTGCATCCAAGTGGAGACAGATGCTGTATTCCTATCAACGTTTAGTCTCCAAGTAGCAATCAAAAAGACCTGCAGTGGAAAGTATATCTCAACCTAGTCCTCAAGTTCATGTTGTTTTGCATGTTTTTTACTATACAGAAAACAAGGTGAGTACAATATACATGTTTCTGAAAGTTGTTTGATTTCTTGCTGGGACAGAGCTCATGTATGTTGAGGCACTGTCTGTTACCAACTGTTGTATTCAGGTTTGTAGTTGTGGACTGTGTGGACTGCTGACAATATAAAAAGAAAACACAGATGAGCTATTAGGGCATACCCAGGGTGACTGAAATGAATGCTTCAGGTAAAGAGCCTCTCTTTTAGTTTAACCCTGTTTCCAGCTGGCTCAGTGTACAATAGCAATAAAAGTCATGGATGATGAAAATAACAGGATCTTCATGTCCCATAAGTATTAGAAGCAAAAGCTGAGATATCTCAACCCAAACGAAACACAAATATTATTGAAGCTGATGTCCTCCTAAACATCGTTCAAAACATAAATTTAAGAATTTATTTGCCATATGCAGCTCAAGAAGCCAGATTTTTTTTAACCAACATTACTTATCTAGTCTGGAGTTTCAGCTGATAATATTTATCTAGGTACAACTCCAGATGAATCTTTCCTTCTTTCAGAAAATACTCTGGAGTCTTATGTGATTTTACTCTTGTTGAGATTACATAGCCTGAATTTGACTAACCTGTGTTGTTACTGGCATCGTCTGTATTAGTTTTGTTTGATTCTTTTGTCATGCAGCCCTGAAAAACTGGTTTCAACTGAAGAAAAAAAAAATGTAATTATTAATGTGGATTTCTCCTATCAGTCAATAATGAAGTAGGTAAATGGAAAGCAGCCATAAAAATGGGATTCTTTAGAAACTGGGGTTGCCAACTTCAAATTAATGAAATAATTTCAGAGTAATTAAAATTTCTATACCATGTATTATATTAATGCTGGAAATGTAGGATACACTAACATGATAAAACAAAATAATGTACATGTGAAGTGCTCACTGGAGGTTTATCAAGTATATAAGGTGTTTATGGGGCGTTTATTACTATTTTTAAGGAGAAACGAGGAAACAAAATTCTAAGTAATGCAACATAAATCATCACCATTATCAAAAATGTCATTTCAAAATTTTAGCACATGAAGGAATAATAAGAAACAAAGCGCTGGTATAACAGTTTTTGTGAATGATGAATGAGTTTTCTCCTCTGGGATGAAAAAAAAAAACAACAAAAAAAAATTATATGAATTGAAAAACTTGCCTACTTGCCTGTATACAATCCTTTGTAATCTCCCATAAATCCTGTTTATCTAGTTCACTAAGTTAATTTCCAAGCTGCGTCTCGATAAGCCACTAAAACCTGGTCACACTTTTCAACCACAACACTCATGTTGCTGAACTGATTTTCCCCATAACTAGCAGCCATTATTCTGTTTCTGTAGAAAACAAAATGTTTGTTTTATATCACTGCAGCTCTTCCAGTAGTTATAATGGGAAATTACTTCTGAAAGGGATGAAACAGGACCACCATTGAACTTTGAACCTTCTCATGTGTTATGTAAGCCCACATGTCCATTTAACACACATGATATCAGTTCAGAGGCAGCCCCACATCAGTTCATTGTGTTTATCCACTTGTGTTTTCCAGCAGTGCATCAACAGCAGCAGCACATAGTTCCTATATACACACATCAGAGCACGCACATACTCTTTTTTGCCAAGTTTATGATCTGGTTTTCAGTCTGCTTGGCTATGACACAGTGACTGCAGAACACCAGTCACAATCTAAGCAGCAAAAACAACCGGTGAAATCCCCCAGACTTACCCGCAAGCCTTTAGGTCCTCTGGTACCGGCTGGCCCAGTAGCGCCAGGGGGGCCCTGACAAATAAAGGAGCAAAAATGGGATAAAGAGAGAAACACAGGGGGTGGAAAAAGGGAAGGGGACATAAAACAAAGGTTTACACTGACAGACCACAGGGCCCCCTGGCTATTGACCCTGGGGGGGAGGACAGCCTGACCTCAGGAACACACTATGGGGTTTGTTGTTAGATCTGTCACTCACACCAATTAAAAGGTCTGCGCTGGAATCCTGTCCTGCTGGACCCTAAAGCCCCATATTTATGTTTGTTTTGGTGGCTCAATGGCCCCCTCTTTGAACCGGTGCTGGGCCTGATCTCTGCCAAGCGTGGACAGGGTTTAGACACAGCAAGGGGAGAGGGGGCAGTGGCAGCTTCTAATTGGTTATAGGTGTTGGGTTTTTGACTGACGGGAGTGTAATGCAGATTCAGCAGGAGGCTGTCAACCCTCATAATGCTCAGGAAACCTCTGTAGCAGACTGTGGATCACTACATACTATCATGTATAATTGCTAAAACTATTGCTTTTGTACAAAAAAGTAGACAATGACTTAAGGAAATCCTTGATAGTTTTCTTTAACATGGCTACAGTACTTATGTTGCTGTGTTAAGTGAAAAAGATCAACTACCATTCAGTAGAGCCTTATATGAAAAAGACAAGCAAAAACAAAAGAAAAAGACTTACTGGTCTTCCTAGTGGTCCAGGAGGTCCAGTCTCACCTGGCATTCCTTGGTGACCCTTATTTAACACAAACACACACATAAAACACCAAAATTATAACTTACACAAAACGGGATTACACAAATGATTAACTCCAAAAAGAATAACGATCTGGGGAATAATAATGACACAAAGGAGCTTGTCTGGTTTAATAACTGATTCTGCAGCCTTTATACTAAGTGGAAGGAAGTTTTTACAGGGCTAAGATTCCAAATGGGATTTAATTAGAGGTGTTGACACCAAGACAAACCTCTAAATGTAATAAATTATTTGAATTTGTTCAAGGCAACAGATTCTTTCACACACACATGCACAAATGCAGTGCAAGCAAACATCTGCAAAAGTACTCTGGAAAGCACATTTAATGTAACAAGAAAATTGTGAAAAAATCTTAAGGACAGCTGGAAGAGCTGATTATATATCAGAAAACATACCACCACTGGCTGTTTTTCTCTTTTTTGATCTGATTTGATTTTCTGGACAGGCCATTTGTAAAAGCATAACTGTATAATGAAGAGTGTTTCGGTTGGACTGGCCACAACATCTGAATACAATAAAATCCTTTCATATAGCACAGTAGGCAGCTCTGATGTCATGTTTCCAGAGAAATAAAACATAGATGCCTATAGTATGAGCTTTCTGTTAGCAGCTTTGGATGTTTGCTGGTCAGCTCCTTTCACTTTGTATGATGCTATCTTTTCCAGAGGGTCTGTTTCTGTTTTGTAGCTGAGTGTGAGCCAGCAGAGAACTTCCTTAGGAGTGTGAGTAGTGAAGTTCTCAGAAACATCCAACAGGCTGTGAGCCAACAGGAAAGCTCTCTCTGTTTCAGTAAGAATGATGACTCAATTGTTATCCACTCCAGGCAGTTATATACATTAGATGGTCCATATGAGCTAAAGCCAAAACCCAAAGAAGCCACTTGTTTTGCTTGAAAGAGGTGAATAAGTGTGTGAGGGGGTGGAACAGCAGTCATAAAATTTTGAGGATCATTCTGAGACCGTGCAGACTAAAGGAAAAACATGAAGGGATGCCTGATGTCCTCCTTCTTAGTTTCTTTATCTTAAAAATCTTTAGTAGCATTCAAGAGGAACCAGCCTTTTCTAAAATGCTTAAACCCCATCAAAGCTTTAAATCATTGTACGGGGTCTTCCAGCTAGACACCTCCTGCAAAACACCAGCTTAGAAAACATGCTCCTATGTACCCCAGGATGTGATGTGTCACTTATTCCTGCTGACATTGTGGCATTGACCAGAACTCACATCTCTGTAAATTCCCATGGGAATACCAGACACAGTTTAGTTTAGGATGACCGCTACCAGGATTTCCTTAAAGCTGTCATAGATGGAAATAATGTATGATATCCTCTCTTCTTCTAAGCCCCTCCCATCAAAGCAGAGGCATATGCAGGCTTTACATCCATCATGATGGGACTCAAGCCCCACTTAACAGCATGAGAGTCCTGTATCACTACACGCTGCTCCCTGTAGGTTTGTTGCACTTTATGTTACCTTACCTGGTCTGGTCTGAAAAGGCCTGCAACTGATCTAAGAAAGCCACAAGAAATAAATCTGAATCTAACATGTTTTATTTGACTGATCTGAAACAAACGAAGCAGGCTGTGTAGTGTTGCTACGATGCTGGTATATGATACATTGTTTGTGGTTGCAATTCAGTAGAAGAAGAAATTGTTCTAACCAAAGGAGAAAAAAAAAAAAAAAAAAAGGATATGGTGTACGTCAACAAGTTCAAATATGATAAGAGTTCTTCAAGAATTATTTCACAGACTTAAAAACATTTTCAGTATTTTTAATCTTTGCCATGCAAGGCGTGATATGAAAATATATGTCCATTCCCTCCAATACACAACTTCTTTGAAGACTTTTTTATTTTTCCACTCACCTTTTCTCAAATTATATCCTCTGCCCGCTTATAAAATGGCAATGGAAACCAGTTAAAGTCAAATGGCTAGCTTCTTACATTATATTAATTTGCACTATACTCAAAAGGTATTGTGGAATTTTTGCCAGATGGTTGCAAAGAATTACTGCCTATCTGAGCTTTACATTTTCTAGCATCCTCCATGATTAACTACTGTTAATGATCAAACTGAAATTCCCTTCAATGTTTTGTTTTATTCAATCTGTCTTACCGTTGATCCTTTTTCTCCAGGTGGTCCAGGAAGTCCCATCTGCCCTCGATCCCCCTAAAATACAGAAGTACAATATTCACTCTTCAAAGTCACCCTGTGAAGACATCTAAAGTAAAATTAACAGGCGGAAAGTTATTTTTCTTACCTTCTCTCCTGCCAGTCCTGCCTCTCCCATAGGTCCTAAGAAACCCTCCAAGCCCTGAAACACAGAAACTCAACGTTGGACAGATGAATGGAAAGACTTTCTTGGATAAATGACTTGGAAAGAGTACAATTATTCAATACAGGAAGTGGCAGTATCAGGCTTTCTTACTCTTTCTCCCATGGGCCCAACTTTTCCTGTGATGCCGGGCTCACCCTGTGGACACAAATCTCCTATCAATTGCAAGATTAACATGGAATGACTCATTCAGAGGCCTTCTATATTTTAGTAAAAGGGGAAGAAAAGTAAATGAGTTTGTTTTTATTCACCTTCACTCCCTCTGGCCCAACCTTCCCAGGAAATCCTTTTCTTCCCATTCTACCCTGAAGAAAAATGAGACATAGAATGATGAATGGTGAATAACAGACACTAAATGCCAGTAAATGCATCGTTAACATTCATTACAAATTTCCAGTGAATGGAAAGAGTCTGTTTCCTGCATCTGCAGCTCACAGTGCATGCTGCTGAGACAAGCAGAAAGGTCTACAGGTAATGCTGACATGCATTTTAGCAGTCTGTGAAAGTGTTCAATGATTGTAGCTGTAATGTTCCTAGGGTTCCTTTACAAGCAATACTTCCAGGTCAGCAAGGTCTAAGCCAAACTCCTTAAGATTGAATGACTCAGCCTTTATTTATTTATTTATTTTAAAGAAAGACTGTAAAAGCAGATTTGTGCAATAAAAAAGACAGATATCAAGGAAGAACGTGAAGTGAAAGCAATAATAAATAAATGAAAAAGTCAGGGAGATGGAAAAAAGAAAGGTAAAGAAAGTTTGTCATTTGTTTCAGAACAGTAGAGCAAATGTACAACCAGCTGATGAGGTGAAGGAGTAGGAGGACCTGAGGCACCTGGCCAGAGATCAATCACAGCTCCCAAGGGATTCATATACTACTTCCTACTGAATAGATGATGAAGAGGTGGTCAGAGAATGAGACAGACAGGTGGGCAGAAGGTGGGTGAGTGTGGAGGGAGTTACGCAGACAGAGTACAGAGTGGAAAGAAGCTTACGGTGAAGAAAAAAAAGGTTGCATCTGGGATGATCATTTAGCTTTTGAGTCAGATCACTCAGTTGAATAATCTTTATTTTTAAATAACTTTTCATTCAAAAGGTTAGTAACTTTTGTAAATAAGCTTGAAAAACTATAACTCATTTAATATATTTTCTTTAATTTTTATTTAAATATTTGAGAAATAAAGTCAACAAATTCTTTACTTCTGCAGCAGGTCATTATCTTCAAAGACTTTATAGCAACTATAAATCTTTACGTCTGTAAACAAGGTGATGGCAGTTATCACCCCCTGGCGGCCAAGATTAGGAACTGCAGATAGTTTTTCGTCATGAGTAGATAAACCATTGATCCAGAGACACACTGCAGCAGGCTCTTTACTATGCAAAACAAACATGTCTATAACTTTTTTATTCAAAAATATCTGTAATAATGACCTGTTTTATGACCTCAGAGCATTTAAGAAAAAAACTCCTGTGTGGTACAACAAACTTTCGGAAGCATAATTAAAGCTTAGCATTGAAATTATACTGCATACAATAAAGACTGCTGAGAATAAAAGCAATGAACGTATGATTTAGAGCAAACCATACATTGATCTTCGCTTTTTTGGGGTGGTTTGCAGTAAAAAAGTACTTTAAGATGCTAACACATGCCAAGATTTTGCTGAGTTACTAACTTGAAGGTTGTGAATCACTTTATTTGACTACCAAGCCTGCAAGCAGATCTAGCTTCATGATTCAGATGTGGTTTTCCCACACCGAGTAGTAGCATTGCACATAATAAATGCTTTGATTATCTTGCACTGAATACAGTTGGCACAAACATGCAAACATATAGAAGATGCCACTTTACTCAACATTTTTTATATGACCAAACCCACATCTACAGTATGTTATTGCTACATTTACTATATGAACAACCACGAGTTAAAAGCCCTAGATTCAATGATGTTACTTATTTTATCTCTGCATCCTTCCCATAAATCAAGAAACACCATGTATTTGATATCTCACCTCCAGTCCTGATGGTCCTGGTGGCCCAAGTGGACCCTCATCACCCTGGAAACAGATGATATTGACCTTAGCTAGGCTTATGTTAGGAGACATTAAAAGTCCCCCAGCAAAAACAAGCCATGTTCCATAAATTTTTTTATGCTTTGCCACTGCTTTGGGGTCATTCTGATGTGGGTGGTGTTTGGCAGTATTACCTCCAAGCCAGGCATCCCACGTGGCCCTGGTAAACCCCTGGCCCCTAGTTTTCCCTTGATGGGTAAAAGGAAGTGAAATCAATGCTAAGATGTAGGTATTGTTTTCTTTTTCTTTTTTTTTTTAAACACATGTTCTCTGTCAGTGTGGCTGTTGATTCACAGTCGTGTTCTGTTCTGTGTTTTGAGACATGCTCGTCACTCAGTTTAGATGATGGTCTAACTCACCTTTGGTCCTTCAAGGCCATTCTCTCCTGGTGGTCCCATGTCACCAGGGAAACCCTGTCATAAGTTAGAAGAGTATGAATCTCTGTTATTTGTGTGAAACACTGACAATTGCATTGAATGGAGACATAGAGTAAATACAGACCTCAGGGCCTGGTGGTCCAGGTGCACCATCAGGGCCTTTCTCTCCTGGCTTTCCCTGCAAATAACAGTGATAAAAATGCACTCAAGTACTGTGCTTATCAACAGATTTGAGGTACCCACAGAAGGCATTTTTCTTTTAATCCACTGTCTGGTTCTAAATTACTATACGGCTCATAAAACTGTTGACTATCTTATTATTATAACAGTTTCAATACCATCTCTAGCTGTTTTCAGACTTCCAGAATAAAAGTTTAAATTTACACTAATTCTGCCATTTTTTTTACTTCTTCCGGATTGTTTTATAGTAATGTAAGTACTTTTACTTAAGTATAGAGAGATACAAATCTTGAATGAAAACATGATTCTTGCTGCAAAATTAGATAAAGGAGCAAATTAGACTTGCACATCTTCCTATATAGTATACAGATATGCTTCTGACTGGTTAGGTTAGCTTAGCACTGACACTGAAAACAAAGGAAAAAAAGCTGCAGCTCTGTTCACTTCTGCTTAATATAAACCTGAAAAGATAAAATGATCAAAGTAGTGGTAGTTCAATAGCTATTAAACTATTTTTTTTAATCATACAAACTTTTGAAATAAGTAAGGACACATGAATTGATGTTAAATTATTTTATCAGTAAATTAGCTTCATCTAAAAGATCTAAAAGATCCAGACTTACATATCGCTGTTTTAAGCTTGTGTTGGTTCTACGGAGTACTTGACGTGTGTTTCTCATTCACCCATTAAAACATATACTGAAACAGCACTTCTTCATGTATGCACTCTATATACAGTGTGCAGCAATTTTTCTCTACAGTCACACACGGGTGAACGTATCAGAGGCATTGTGGGATTCAATATGTTGCCAAAGGACACTTTTGTACATGTAAAGACCGAGGATCCAACCACTCTACCGGCCATATAAGAAAAATCTAATCAAGATTTTAGGCAAAGAAAGCAACTTCCTTTATTTTACATCAGGCCCTGGAATAACCAGTACTCTCGCAAGGCAGCCTGACACTATGTTAGTGAACTGACTGAAGGAATGAGAATTATTAACTGACAATCTGATAGTAATAATAACACTTTAAGAAATTAGATCTAACTTTGGGTGGGACAGTTATTAAGCACAAAATGCACGGTGTCAACATCTTAGCATTTCAATGCATTCCTGGTTATTACTGTTAGGCAAGAACTAACCTGTGGTCCTGGTTTCCCACGAATGCCAGGTAACCCTGGAACCCCCTGAACGCCCTATACAAAACAAAGCCCAAACAAAAAAACTAAGACAGGCAGTCTGATAGGATTTAGAAACAAAAAACTTCTTAGACATGCATGACTCTTCTCAGTATTTTACATCTCTCAGGGCCATTCTGTTCTATGATGGGTTAGATTTTACTTGCACAGAGACAAATGTGAAGGATTAATATGAGAATTTCCATAAGCTGGACATCATACATCTGGCTAAGTCATTTTACAAAGACAACAATTCAACAAAGGTTGTGCGACACAGAATATGTGTTCATTGGAGGGAGTGAGCAGAGGAACATGATGATTTATTTGGATGAGCATTTATAGCATAAGAATGTGCAGCAGAGGTGATTTACCTTGTCTCCATTGTATCCAATCTCCCCTTGTTCTCCAGGAATCCCCACTTCCCCCTGACAGAATCAGAAGAACCCGAATGCACACAGTAGGATGGATGAGATTTGGACAGAAAGAAGGAAAGAAAATGGAACGACATTAGGAGGGGACTGTAACTTTCCATTTTTCTCAGTAACAATCAGCTTTTTCAACAGACAATAGTAATTAAAAGCCTGTACATTATAAATATTGATAAACAGTGAATCCAGTTTGCTGCATTAGCCTAAGTTCTCATGTGGTATCAATCTCTTTTATTCAAGCCCCCAATAGCAATCGCTTCTTTCTGTTACACCACAAATTACGCAGACTTATACAGAATTAATCAAATTACTAATAATTTCAGAATCAAATAATTACAGCTCGGTTCTAAGCAACTTCCTTACAAATGCAAAGTGAGATGTTTCACATGCCGGTGTAAGAAATATCACTAGATCTTTTTTATCATTTGCAAATCTGGTAATATGGTGTTTTTTTTTCTCTCTCTCTCTCTTTTTGGTTCATTAGATTCTAGTTTAGCAAGAGAAATATCAGCCATCAGAAAAGATAACAGATCTTATTCCTGCCTTGCTCCACATGTTAAGGATTCTGCCTAAATCCTTAGGATTATTTCTGCCTGATCACATCTTGAGATACTGTTGGGACCTTCAGGCAAAACTCAGTCAAAGCTGAGCGGACCTACAGCGTCCTTAAGTAGTAAATCTCGCTGACTGGAATGCTCATATGTAAAAATTTAGTTAAGTATAATTCAATTAATACATATCAATCCCCAAGCAGGGATTAAAGTATGTTAAGTTTTATAAAATAGTTAGATCATTTGTGTCCTATATAGAACAGAAACTTTTAAATTCTTACTAGTCCATCACAGGGCCAGGACAATGTCTAATTATTCTTTTAATAGCAATGTTTAAAATCAAAAGGAGTAAAAGGTAAAGGTTCTTATAATGGCATTAATATAGCATAGGAAAGACTAATATAGAAAGAAACCTGTCAAAACTACAATCTCAAATAAATCAAAACAGTAATCAGGAGCATTTATCAATTAGGACAAAAGCGAAAACAGGTGAATACATGCTCTATGTCCAAAGGATGGACACAGGTGGCTACAGTAGGATGCAAATGAAGACATTTCCATTACATGCTGCTCAAAACACAGGCCAATAACAGGAATATTCAGATCACCTTATCACCTTTCAGTCCTGGTTCTCCTGGATTTCCGGGAACCCCCTGGAACAAGCACCAACAAATGAGTTAGATAGGTGCATCCTACAATGCACCTTCATGGCAGCACTGATGCTTTGTGCAGCTATTAGTGACTTGAGCTGTAAGCCATCCAAAGTTCAAGCTCATTTTCCATTTTCTTGTTTTATATCACATGTAAAGAACTATGAGGAAGTCCAAAGAAGACAGTGCAAGATAAGACTGTTAAAGCAAAAGTTTCCATCTGTGTGCTTGTGAGATTACCTTCAGCCCAGCAGGTCCTGGAAGGCCCATTTCTCCCATAGGTCCCATATCACCCTGATGCCAGAAAGAAGAGGAAATAAACAATAAATATTTTGTGATAGGACATGCAAAAAGCACAGATCAGCACATGGTTCAGATATTATTCTATTCTAAGACACATGCAATGAGTGGGGTTCATTAAATGCAATAAGGAAATCATTGCTTCCAGATTGTCCGTGCAGATACCACACTGCACACAAAATAAAACAATGGATGAACAGCCGGGAGCCAAGATACGGATTTATTTAAATCCTGAAACAAAGAGTGGCCTTGGCACAGTGTATTAAATATTTGTCTCAGTTAACTGTGCTCTATCTGCACATTGGTTGAATTATATTGTTTAAGTGTATGCCACAAAATATCCTTTGTAAGAAGAGCAGCCTTCTACTATAGTAGGAAAAAAATCTGATGCAATAAAATGAAGTCATTATCTACTTAGAAAGACTTGCTTCTAAAGCAACATTATCTACTGCTCTCACGTTGCACTGTCCCTATTAAAAATTTTCCTAATCAAAATTATAATAATACATGTGTCTGGATCTATTAGTACCTGCTACAAGGGACAACCAGATTTAATTCTGTTCAAACACAAAAATCTGTCCAAACTTCATCAACAATGAAGAAGCCTGTTGTTAATATTGCCCATAATAAAACTTTTTTTTTTTTAAACTGAATTTTAAGGCTAAATGTAAGAATAAAGAAAAAAAAAATCTGAATTGTGTAAACCAAAGTGGTTGTCTAGACATTTTCCCTTTCCTTACAGCGGCCAACTGGAGGCCTTGAATCCCTAGAGGAGGGTGCTAGTATATTTAAATCTAAGAAGTGCAGTTTAGTGCTGCTGGTACATCATAATGTCACATTGGATGGGTGTAGAGGACACAAAGCTCAGAGCAGAGCTGTAATCAGACAGTCCTCCGATTACAGGCCTACCACCACCACCAGTGGCCTAGAATAGACCGGGAGGAGCGGGAGTGATGGCTGAAGACGGGACACGACAAGAGAAACCAGTGAGACATTATAATCAGACACAATTATGTGGCTGTCGGGCTGAGCAGGCATGCAGGGTAAGGTGATGGGTGGGCAGGGGGCAGTTCCTATGCAAACATAGTTATTAAGAAGAAGATGCGAAAAGAAAATTAAATGCATAGTTAATTTCGGTTTGATCAATCAGACTGTGGATAACTGTTATGTTTGTTATGATTCATCATCTTTGACATTTAGAATATGCTTACAGTTATCAAAAGTTGATAGATTGCAATTAGGGTTTCACAAAAATGTCTAGAAGTGTAAATGATGAGAGCTAATTGGGAGTGTTTTTGCCCATGAAGCAGACATATTCAGTTTCATTTAAACATAAACTTTTACAGCTATGTATTGGTGAAATGTGTCTGGGAAAATAACTTGTTTAAACTGTCATAAACACACAGAAACACACAAAGTACTACTCACAATAAGCCCAGGAACACCGTTTGGACCAGGGGCTCCCATGTCACCCTAGTCAGAGAGAGGAGGGGAAAGATGAAGTTAGATGAACGGAGTAGGAGAAGCAGCAAGTTTTTTTTTTCTTTTTTTGGTTATTGGCTCTTTTTTAAACAAACATGCTCAGAAAAGTGGCTCAGTGTTCATTGGCGCTTATGAGAGCGAGCTGTGTGCATGTATGGGTGTGTGTTTCTGAGGTAAAGGTGGCGGGGGATGTGAGCCTGTCATCCCGCTGTGGCTTTTTCAAATATGCAGGTTTAAACCACCTGAAAAATGGAAGACAGTAAGGCTGATTTCTACAAACCTTTGCAGACACCAGAGGATGCATCCTAATAATGGCAAATATCAAAACTTAACTTAAAGAAGAGCTTAATGAATTGATTAAGGTGACTTTTGTTTGTTGTAGTTTTAACTTTTTTTTTGTTTGTTTTAACTTACAAATAAACAAATAAATAAAAAAAAGCCTGCCTCCTCATTCTCAGTCATCATTTTTAGCTCATGCACCTTTTTGCTTTGCATGGATAAAACATACTAAACCTTTCTCAAGGTTTAGTATGTTGTGTAGTGATGTGCAGGTGAAGTGTTTTCTTGAACACTTCAAATACACTTCATGCTTATCTTGTATCTTTCCAAAATGAAGTTTGTTGGATGTGGTTGTGTTTTCAGCTTTGACAGATGAAGTGCAATGTTAGATTATTTTATGTCTTCCATCAGGACAGAAGCATGCTACAAACTGTGTTCATTACTGAAATAAAAAAAGACTCAATAATATAATAATATATCTTACTATTAAAACATTAATTATTCTTGGATATCCTCAAAGCACTGTATGTTGTGGCCAATTTATGAGGAAAATGTTGTATTTGAAGCCGACCATTTCTTATTTCTACAACATTTTGCAAATGAACTCCAACTAAAATAATCTATTATAGACAAAGGCATGGGGATGATATTACATGCTTTATTACTGCTTATCCTGAGCAACTTCAGACAAAGCAGAAAAAGTTCTAGATAGCAACTAAATTCACTGCTCTCAGTTTCTGTGAACATGTGGATTTATCTCTGTGTGAGACATACTGGTTCTCCATCTGGTCCAGGTGGTCCTCTTTCCCCAAAGTCCCCTGGAAACCCCTGAGAACACAGAGATGAAGTTTTATTATTGACTGCCATCAAACAGTACAGTTTGTTTTTTATAAATTTGCAATCACTTATTTCTTGGCCACTTGGGGGCAACACAAAGATGTGAATGCAACGTTAATAACTTTATTGCAAACAGCTACTTATTATTAGCATTATTAGCAGAGTAACATTATATAAAACCAATATTGTCCTTTGACTTTTGGTCCTCAGTGGGGCACAACCTGACCTTTAAGTATCCTATTATCTGTAGTTGTCTATCATTTGGTGTTTAACGGGTAGCGTACAGTTGCTCTATTGAGTTTGCTCCCTATTAAAACCGCCTGCTGTAGCCAAGAACAACACAACTAGAAATCACGCTAAGAAAAAACCCCCAAAACATTAAGTTACAGACTTAAAAACTTGAACAATAAGTTGAAGGATGGTATAAAGCTTCTTTAATCCCGGTAATAACTTTGTGCATGAAAATTCATATCAGCCTTTGTTGACATAAAATTTTTTTGATTAAAAGTTATTTCAAAGCTGTCATTACTAAAACAAAATGGAGATTGCAGTGATTGTACAAATAATCTTGAAAAAAAATAAAGAAATATTTTTATTGGAGAAGGCCGTATCATTAAGACTTTAACCTCTACACATAGCCAATAATGCTGCTACTGTTGTAGAACAACAGTTATTATGTCACTGAGTCAAATGTAACATTAAATAAAGTAATTACAAAAAGGATAAAATAAGAACAAATAGCCTATTAAAAGCATTAAATCTATCAACTTTAGGGTGTGGATATCCAACTGTTCTGGACTCGTTTTCTACAACAAGAAAGACCCTGAGCCAAGTAATTATTCTGTCCATTTAGCAATGAATGAGAAGCTAATCTGAGCTATTCTAACAGTTGGTGGTGCAGCAAAGAGAAACCACAACTGCAAAGAGCAACAAGGCCAAGAAGCTTTAAACCAAGGCCATTCAGGAACACTTATAATGGTAAGGCTCTGCAGTTCTGGTCTCAGTGCATTGTTTCAACATGCTAATTAGTGCTACCTCCTGAAAATGTCAGTTATTTCTGTAAGAGCAGGGACGATTTAGATAAACAGCATGTATATTTACCTTAATCACTGACTCAGCTTAGAAATACAATCTGCAGACTCAATGTAAGTCTTTGTATTTGAGTTTTGAATTTGTTTCCTGAAAAAAAAAAATCAGCCTGGGAAATTTTTGCCATTTTGTCTCTACGCAATAATAAATCTCCGTGATGGATGTAAACGTTTACGTCTCTCTTAATCTACTGAAAAATCCCTTCAAGCCAATGAGGCGATCAGAAGTGGGCTAAATGCTGCAATTGTGTAGTTTGAGGAAAAGCTCTTTTCTGTTCAAACTTGGCTTCTGGTGCAGGTCTAAGATCCCCAAAGAAACTTACTCAAGCAGGGTCAATGTTTTGCATGACCCCACTTTATGGTACTGAGGGGGAAGCACAAGTGGCACAGAAATCTATGAAGCGTGACAGTGACCCAAAAGCTGAATCATACAGCTGTCACCACTACCATATAAACTAAGGACAAATGTGGGAAAAGTAGCTTTGCCAAGTACTTAAAAACCCCTTGAGAAAGAGTCATATGAGCTTTAAGGGTATATATGCTATTAGATTATGTCAAACGAGCTTGTTTGTTAGCACTGACTTCAAAAAGATGCAGGCCTGACATGAAGGAACTATAGTGGATGAGGCTGTTAAAGACAACCACCAAGAACAAGAAAAGCTAGTTATTTGAAAAAAAAAGTTAAGCTGAAACACAGAACTGCTGGCAGTGTGCTGTGGAAACTTTTTATGTTCTTAACTGTTTTTAATATAACTTTTCCCTCTTGGGTAGATGACGGGCTGTGTGTCTGTGTGCTTCCTCGACAGAGTACAAGCACTGTGGTTATGACCATTAAAATGCCTGGCTCACATTCATGACGTTCTCGTTTTTTTCTCCTCCACCTCAGAGGCAAGGATGATCTCTCAGGGATGATTATGTTAAGTGTCCCTGCTCTCCATTTTCCATGCAGGAGCAATGACATGAATCTTCTAAAACCATCAAAGTTACATAACCCCTTTGCTATTTTTTCTCAGCACAAGGCTGATTAGTACAGACATGTGTATGTTATGCTATCTATTGTGATGCACTGTCATTGTTTTCCTTGGGCCTTACAAAGCAGAGCTGCTGCTGTCATACAGCATTCTGAATGTGCTGCAGGCGGGAAAACATCAACATCATGAGAAGACTTCCGTCTGAATACTTTAATCTTCATATGAAATGACCTGAGAAAGGTTATAGCTGCCGGAATGTATCAGCAAATAAATCTTATAGTGCAGCTGCATGTGTGTGAAAAACAAAAACACAACACAAATTCAAGTAAGACACACAGCCGGTGACAATACATTCACACCAACTTCCTAAACAAATCTCTAATTACATTATAAGCTTCACACTAAATGATGCCTGGCTTATCTGTGTTCAGACGTTCTGGCCCACAATTGCCTTATTTACTGAAAAACCAATAAGCAACAGCTGCAAAATGATCTCAGCAGTGTGTTTCAGGGTTACACTCTCATTCTGAAACACTCTTTCAAACTGTCTTTGAACATTATGTGACACACACAACAGAACAACCGGTTTCCTCCTAATGGCTTGGCTCCATGCTGGGGGACTAAAAACCCTTTACTCCAACAAAAGCTCTTTTCTGTTGCATCCAAAACCCTGACATGCAACTGCTGGGACTCCACTGTATTCAAGCTGCATTTAACCCCTCCAACAGCCATGGAAATATTGAGCTGACTCAAACAATGACGTAAATGCAAACCCTATAAATTTTCACATGTGTAGGTGTTAGAGTCTCTGCACTGGAAGCTGTCAATATAGCACAAACAAAGAAATTTATTGTAAAGGTTGGCGAAATGTAAAATCACAAGGACAACCAGGGGCCATTGTAACATTTTTTAGCTTTGGCTTTATAAATTACAGACTTCTTCAAATGCATGGGTCATTTTTTTGGTATAAGAAACATATGAGGCTGTGCACTAATTAGCTATATAGTTTAGGATCTTAACTAATAAAAACTATAATACCAAGTTTACTGCAAGAATTAGTAAAAGTATGCCGTGTAACAGAATTAGGTGCTTTTCCTTATAGTTTATTGGTATTTCAATAAATATAAAGACAAACTATACAAACAAACAAATATGAAATTAAGCTTACTTTGAAAAAAAGACCCCAAAACACTGTGATATTCTCTCTGCAGAGGATATCACAGTATTGTTTGGACCCTTGCTTGATACACTTTTCATACAATAGAATTGTGCTTATGATGGAGCTGCGAAATTTAAACATTGACTTAATTACAAAATTAAAAAAAAAAATTTTACTGGCAAATTTAGCAAAATGTGTTGCTTTTCTAGTAAAAAAATTAGGCCAGCAGACAATCAGATTGCTTATGTTGGGCCACGACGGTTAGGGTGATAAAGCTTTTCTGCAGCAACCATTTTGATATAAAATAGGAGGCAAGTGTTACTATTCACACCAGTTAAGGCCCTGTATCTCAAGAGAGCTGAATCTTGTTGATGTCATTAATAATGCCCATTATAAGCATTGGTTTTTTGAGTTAATTTTTAACCAATAACCTATTTGTATCATTGAGTTTTCACTATGGCAAAAAAAACAACAAAAAAAACAAAAAAACAAAGAAAATAAAAAAAAATACATTGCTTTAAAAAAAACTGAAAATATTATTATTTTTTTGGTTATAAGATTGTGCAAAGGTGAAATGGTCCTGTCCCATGCAGACAGAGAAGCTTGCAGAGCATGCACAGAATAAAGTTAAAGTTTATTCTACAGCATCAGATCAACACAAAGATCTGGCACTTGAACGTTCTACCACCATTCTGTATTGGTGCTTCAAACACACATCTACATGTTATAGTGTTTTGCTGCCACGTGGGGACAGTCTCAGAAATATGTGGATTGTCTGAAGTACAGGCTAGCTTTACTGTGTCATAGACAACAAAAAAACTTTTTGAAAGAATAAAACAAAGTTTTAAAATAATGGGGATTGTCCAGTGCAGCTTATGAATGTACTTTTCATTTATGCTTCTTGTTAGTATTTTGGGTCAAATTCAAAACTTAATATTGAGCAATGACTTCAATGGAAAACCTTTCCAATAGATTTCTCTACAAAACAAGGTATTCTGCAACAAATGCAACAAAATTACCGGTCTCCTATGGCTTTAAATTAGAGATTGGGTGCACAACTGAGTCTCTTGGTCAGCATGCAGCAATAAAAATCTAATATATACTAGGTCACACATTTCTACATTCTATTTTATTTCCACAACTCAAAAGTCATCAATAATAGCACAATTGATCACACTTAAGAATGATTATCTGTAAAGTATGTTGAGACAAAACTTTACCGGCCTACCCATCTTGCCCCTCTTCCCTGGTTCACCGGGAATGCCCTGAGAGTTTGAACAGAAGAAAGCAGAGTTGGGGCAAAAAAGAAGGGAGAGGGTAAATGAAAGGGGTCAAAGTAGACAGACAAACAAAGAATGAAGAGAAAGTCAGACATTATGTAAAAATCATATCAAAACCAAAACAGTCTTGGAAAACTCTGATTTAAGCCCAAAACATACAATTATTGTAAAAAGCAGTAGCCTGAGTCTTTTTTATCCACTGTTTCAACAGATGTGAGAAGTAACTGACTGCATCTTAACATCCAACATCTTTACAGCCTATCATAAGTGCTTTCGTACACATATATGTTGAATAAACACACGTTTCTCTTGGGGGAAAGAGGCAGACACTGTCAGTTTTATGACCCAATTTGCTGGCTGGCAATGGAGGGGTCCTGATTACAGCCTTCCCTGCTCTGACGCAACCCCCTGGAGCATGTTATAAGTAGGCTAATCGCTCTGTGTTCTAAAGGGTGCACAGAAGGAGGAGGCCTAAAGTTCAAGCAGTTCAAAGGCACTACGAAGGGGCTTTTATCATATGAGTCATCAACACTCCCACACAGCTTTAACATATCCAGCAACATCTCTGACAGCTGGGGACTAGTTCTTGCTTCATAACAACTATGAGACAGCTTAATGAAATTGGCAGGAGAAACATGGTTGTCACCTCATAGGGGCATTAGCTGAGTTCACTTTGTCAATGGATGATTTTGCAATTATTGATGGTGCTTGACAGAGAATATATTTGAGAAGAACTCACTCTTTCGCCATCAGGCCCAGGCAGGCCAAAAAGGCCTGGAATTCCAATGAAACCCTACAGAAGAATACAAGAGAGGAGAGAGTAGGAATACAGTAGTGAGCATTCAGATGTAACACAAGCAGCAAGACAAGCATCAACTCTCGTTGGCTCTAATGTTGGATTTCAGGGGCCGACGGTCCAGCATGGATAGGGTGGGCTTTCATGAAGAACCAAGCCATGAGGCAAGTGTATATGCCCATGGACTGCATGGTGCTGGCTTCCACGATGTAGTCCAAGGGCACATACCCTCACGCCAGGGATCTCTGAAGATAACCAGGGCGACGCACTGGGCTGTCAGTGCAGTGGAGACACACACAGAGGAAAACAAGCACAAACACCACAGTTGAACTCTGGAGGAACAGGTGAGACGCGAGTTAAAGACGAGCATAAGTTGAGCAAGTTTACATTTACACAATATAGAATGTGCTGTAAATGAGAGGGCAGGAAATGTGGAAAGGTGGCTCAGTGAGAGGGAGAGAGGGGACTAGAAATGCCTCCTTAAGACAGCAGGGCCTCATACGGAGCTTAAACAGGAAATTCCAGCCTTCTGGGGCAGGGGAAACTTTGGAACAGCCAAGGAGAACTGATAAAGGACCTTTATTGGAACGCAACATAAAAATCAGTTTGTATCCAAGACTCTGAGTTCCTTTTTGTGAACGTAAAGGGTGGGGAGTTTTGTGTAGAGGCTTATTAACACCATGCCTTCACTAAGTAACACAATGTTTATACTACAAGTGAAGGCACTCTAAATTACAAACTGCATACTAATAATAGTAGTGCACGTTGGATGTGTGTCAATCTGTGTAAATGGATTTCTGTGTGTAGGGGTGGAAGCTGGTGCACTGAAATACACCCATGCTTTCATGCATGCATGTGGATGTTGTTGCACTGAGTCATACATGCTTGCTTTCATGCAGCACTAAGTTTAGAGCATATAAGACTAGCAGTGTGTGGCCCTTCATTAGATAACGTACTGTGTGTTTTAACTGAGATTTACAGTTTTCTTTAACAAATATTGTGAAGTAAGAAGTGTCAGTAAGCCACCAGGCTGATAAGCATATACACTGATCCTGTCAAAGCATCAGTGTTAGTCATTTTATCAGATAAAACCAAAGTAGAGCAGAAATTAAGCTGTGTCTTCTTACCCGAATGCCTTTAGGCCCCATTGGCCCTATAGGCCCTGGTAAACCCTGAAAGAAAAGAGAGGAACTTTGTTTTAACAACTCAACACTTTTCCTGAAGTACACCTGAGTGGAATTAACCATCGTAAGCTAAAGTCTACACTTTATATCAATAAAACAAAGCAACAGACAGGTAGGACTTGAAGTCCAATTAAGATTATTTATGCTGTATAACGTTTTAAAAAAAAATGAGATTAAAAGCCCATGAAGATAAACAATAAAATGTTGGAATGTAGTAAAAATTTTCTAACACAAGTCTATATGCAAATAGTGCTCCAGCGGAGTATCACGGCTAATCGGTTGTACTTTGCCAATTTGAAGTCTTAAACCACATTATAATTACTATTATTTTATTTCATGTCCTGTATTCAATTTGGTTTTTACCCAGACATTTTTTCCATGTCATCTGTTCAGCATAACCTAATTCCACTTGGCCCTCTGCCCTTACTATGGCCCTGACCACAACTGTACCAGTCACAGCAGAGGATTTACTGCACCTGCCTGCCAGGATAACCTTTGGCACCTGGGCTTCCGACTGGACCTTGTTCCCCCTGGAGGGAAGACAGAGAGGCGAGATAGTGAGAAAGAGAGGTAAACGGGGAGGTGAGCGTGAACTAAATAGTAACACAAACACAAGCAAGCTACACTGAACAGTTGTGAATTATCTCTGAGACTAAACAAGAGTGGCTGATACGAGCCAACTGCAATGATAATATGATCAGTTTTTAAATCAAAGTAGATGACAAGACGTTAGAGTGTAAGAAGTTATATGGTGTGTCACCAATTGCACATGAGCCTGTTTTCTACTGGACATTTGAATGCTTTTAAGCCCACTTTAATTTAAATTTTTATACCCTAAAACACAAATCATATTTTTATTCATAATATTTATTGTGTACCATGAGCACTCTGAGCAAAAGCCTCTTCAAATCCTCAGGTTGTACTGAGCTTCTATTTGGAAAAACTTTGCAGAACCAGTTTATAAGTCGCCATCTAATTTATGACTCTTTCTATTCTTCCTCATGATTTTTGTTGATACTTCTTGTATGCATCTGCAATAAAGATCCAAGCTCATCCAAGAATTAGTAAAATACAATTTGCCATTTGAACAAAATTTAAAATATAACAATCTGAATTACCACACATGAGTACTTCATATATAGGAATATTACACATTCTTTATATGTTATATCACTGCAAACATCTCAGTATTAGTTACAATAATAGCAGGTTTTTTTATTCATAAGAATGCATCACATTTCATAAATCATAATTTAATAATGAAATCTAATCATAATTGACAATTAAAAACAAAGTTTACAGACATGAAACACTTTTGCCACTTTGACATCAGTCATAATTATGTCTAAATCTTATATTAAGTTATAAGTTTATACATGCATTATGATGTCTTGTCAAATTGCATAAACAAATAGAAATTACCGGGACCCACTTTTTCTCTCTCTCAACACTTAACAAATGGGGTCTGAATAGAAACCTTTGTTCCTGATTAGGAGTTTATGTGTGCATATGTAACTGTCTGAAAACATAACAAATAGAAGCGTAACAAATAAAATTTTGTAGGGTGTAAGCATCTATGTATAACTTCCTTTGACACACTGGAAGTGCAGCCATGTGCACTAGTCACCATTCCTCCTTGGATAAATATAGTGCATAATGCTGCTAGTTAGAACCAGACAAGAATTTGGCTAAGTGTGCTTGGGACCTTTAACAGGCCAGGACTAAGGAGAGCTCTCAACTCAGCCAATGGTGTATTACAGTAACAGAGTCATCAGCACTTTATGCACACCAGCTGGTCTTTGCTCCAAATAGCGAGAGAATCCCCAATGCCAAACAGTTGTGCTTATGACTCAGTCACTGGTGTTATGGTGATTCAAACTTAAGGACAAAGCTGTGATCATTATCATCAGCCGTAGCTCTGTGGGAAACAGGGGGGCGTTAGAGGATGGACACAATAATGAAACAGAAAAGGTACTTGTTCTCCATGACAAACAATGAGGGAACTCCCTACACTGATGATGACTTCAATAAGTTTTATTTAATGATACAATGAATCTCTTGTGATATATATTCCTGAAGAATCCAACTCAAGCAATAAGAATGTCAAAGCTTAACAATGAGGGGAATGTTCAACTCTTGTTTTGATGACTAAGCTTGTGCCTTAACACAAACAGTAGTACAACCCAACCTGACTGAAAATAGCTTTGGGCACAAGGCTGGATGCTCCTTACAAGTACAGGGCTGAACTAAATAGCCAGAGTGTCTCCTCCCTCTAAACAATGAATAAAAGAGCTCACCACACAGATTTCCCCATTTTAAGAGAGATGTTGAGAAAAGAGATCGAGGTAATGGAAATTAAATATATGCTTGAAAATAATACAGCTTCGGTTACCTTACAGAAAAAGAGATTGAACACATGACTAGTGGCAACAACAGGTTTGGAGAAACAGACAGTGGGAAACTTTCTCTAAAGTTGCAGTAATGAGTGTGTCACTGTTGGCCTAGTTGGCATGTTTCTGTTTTTCTTCTCTCTGTTTTCTGTCTCTTTCTCTTTGGCATCACTTGCTGATATCCTGGAGAGCATCACTGTAACACAGTGCTATGGCCAGATGTCTGTCCTCACCAGTAATTCACAACATTCTAATCTGATCTGTCTGCCCTGCAGGCATGCTTGATGTGCACACACATACACACAGACCAAGAGGTTAAACAACCTGAGAGTGGATGCTGATTGAGGATGTAGAGAATGAGATGAGGGTGAGGGGTAAGACATCAGTAAACTGAGCAACAAAAGAGCAAAAACATTTCAGAGACGCCAATGAAAGCAGATGATCAGCAAAAATGGAATGTGATGTGCAGCCAATAGAGCGAAGTATCTAAGATCTTAACTAATAGTTGAAAGGAATAATTTTTCATGAAAATCAAAGAGGCTGTAAAACATTAAGAAATAATAACAACTGTATGTGTTGCAATATGTAAAAAATGTGGATTTGCCCATGTGTAAGGTTATTAGGACATGAAAAGTAGAGGAAAAACAAGAGAACACACTTTACAGTTATGTATAAACTGGAGAGAAATACTTACAGGCTCCCCAGGGAGTCCAGGTGGACCAGGGTAACCTTTCTGTCCCTACAGAAACAAAATCAGACATGATAAATAAAAGAATCACAGAGCAGGAAAATAGAATAAAGCATGCAAAGAAATCACAGCTGAGGGAAATCCTGACACTCTCTGAGTGTGGGAATAGCAAATTTGCTAAGTCAAATATGCATGTTAAAGTTAACAGCACACACAGACAAATTCAGTGCCATATGCAAGGAATCAATCTGCCCCTCTGTCAGAGGATCAGATTTTCCACTGGCTGTCTTCACACAGTTATGGTGCCAGGATCATGGCATGTTAAGTATATAAATGCCTTCCTGTTTGAGTCAGATAGCAGTTCCCTCCCACAGCATGCAATCCAGACTATATCACTAGAGAGAACCTGACAGCGCTCTCCAACAGTTTTGCTGACTTTTGCTGACTCCAGCAACACAAACCACCAACAAAGAGTAGAGAAAAACTAAATCCAAGGTGGGAAGACATGCCATCACACACTGCAGCTTGGTAGTGTGAGAGAGCAAGAGAAAAAGAAAAGAAGAAGAAAAAAAGGATAAAAAACAAAGTAAAAACACATGGGCAAAGAGAGGATAGACTCCCGTTGTCCTGTTTTCCTAAACCACAGTGCAATATGACCATGCCAAGACTCCCAGAATTCCTCTAAATCATCTGACTGCAGCAGGAGAGGACGCAGCAACCTACTACATGATCACTCTCACTAGTTTAAATCTTCATTTGATCCCTTCATCCTATCTGTAGCATTTACTTGCTAACCCTTTCAGTATAAACCTTAGACTTAAAAAGGACATTCTTTCCACTGTTTCTACAACAGCCTGCTTTGATGATGTCTGAGCCCCACTATCAGTTCATATAATCTGATGCACATCATTAAAACACCACTAGGAGGAGGTGCTTGGAGCTGGATGAGTAATGCACATAAAACAACCTAGAGATATTAGCAGGTGCTGAAAAAAATGCTGCCATAACACTGGAATACAAGCAGGAAGGAGCGTGTGTTACCAATTTTTTTTTTGTGGAAAACAGAACTGTGGAAAGAGCAGCGATGATGCACTTAAAAACATAGTGTCTTTATCCGTCTGAAGCACTAGGAAAGCAGCAATTTGGAATAATGTATTTTGATGAATATGCTCATATGTTTGAGCTTGTGTGCAACTCTCCTGGGTATGTCTGAATTTCAGCTTTGCATCTCTACTATTTGTCTTTTTTTCAAATTTACTTTAGTCCCCTTTTGGCCACACATGTGCCCACCTTCACATATAAACATGTACTGCATTATATCCCATCTTATTACATAGATTGCTTATAGTACAAACATGTGTAGAGTCTTACATGCTCAAGCTGTCCTGTGAGCTTAACTAGCCACACACATTCACATATGTTGTCGGTTCTGGGTATTAACAATAGCCACTCAACCTCAGCCAGGCCATCTCAGATCCTTATCTCACTCATTATGAGTTTACTAATGAGAGCAGCCATTCCCACAGGTCTGCCTGTGTTTACAATGCCACTTGTTTAACAAGCATGTGTGTTCAATCAGAAAAACCCACCATAATGCGTTTCATTTACAACAGCTCCCCAGTAGCAATCTATAAGTACCACCCCTCTTCCCCTACTACGCTGAAGAGCACCCCAGGCAGCGCTAAGTTTGGTATTTGGCAGCAATAACATGAAAGACACATTGTGTCCATAGATGATATTTCACTCCTCTCAGTGCACATTCTGTATACATTAAACTTTTCGGCTGTTCAAAAGAGCACAGATCTAATATCTGTTAAAAACTACGCACCACAGATGTCTTTGATAGCATAAATACACCTCATTAATCTATACTTTCATCGCTCTAGAAATGCTCTAAAGCATGGAGCCAGACGATTGCTTAGTAATCATATACAGTAGAACATAAACCCTTCAGTTGGATGTCTGGCAGGAAGAGACAAAACAAACTACTGCCTGCACCTAATTGAACAATTTAGGTAAAAACTACCCTGTGGAAAAAAGATGTTCCTCATCCGTGTCTGAACCGCAATTTCAAAAGCACGCTTACTTGCAGTCAGTGTCCTCATTAAATCCAACCTGGTGGAACACAGAGCAACTATTTGTTGTACTAATTGTGGAACATGCAAAGAAATGATGGTTGATTTGAATTCTCTCATAATAACCATGATGATGATGATGATGATGAGGAGGAGTTGTTAGTTTGACCATAGCTGAATGAGGAAAGTTTGGTTTGGAACTTGTCTTGGAGAACCTCAGAAAGATTAATGTTATGCAAAAACCTGTTTTGCATTAAATGAAAGATGATAAATTGTCTCACTTGGGCTTATCAGATGCTCTCTTCAGGAGAGCTATAGTTTGGACTTCATCAAAATAGAAAATTGTCTGTATAAAATCAATTAAATTGCTCACCTACCAGTATGCATTAGGAATAGGAATGTACAGTTCAAGCATGTTTTACAAATGCATATTTGTATTCAATCACCCTTCATTACTTTTTATTTATTTATGGTTTCTACTGTACATTATGTATGGTTTTACTTTAGTTCCATCTGTCAAAGACATTGTTGTTTATTCATTTGCGGCTTTGTAAACCAAAGTCATTCTACCATGTTTTCTTTTTGCTTTTTTAAATTTTTTTTAACAGCCCTTCTAAATAACCCATTTTTAATCAGTATTTTTCTTATTGTACAATCATGAACTTTAACACTTAACATGCTAAGTGTTACGTGCATGTTATGCTAAATGATGTCTGTACGTTTTGAGATGTTGTTCACTTGTGAATAATCTTTCTTGTTGTTGAATAATGGACTCCATTTACTTTTGATGGGCCAAATTAATGGGCAGATTAGATTTAAAAGATGGTGTACCTTCTTTGGCATGGTACCTAACCAATATTGAACCTAAGACCATTATCCATGTGAACATGCACATTTAGACTCAATGTAAACAATGGCCCACTGTAGTCATATTTTCCCACAATTTTGGTTAAAAATCCCTCACACCATTGCAACTGTGCAGCTTTTATTGTTTGTATTTGTGTTGATGACTGTGCTCATTGACATGTCCATGATAATTGTGTTCAC
The DNA here is from genome assembly GCF_017639745.1 of Melanotaenia boesemani. Lineage (NCBI taxonomy): Eukaryota > Metazoa > Chordata > Actinopteri > Atheriniformes > Melanotaeniidae > Melanotaenia > Melanotaenia boesemani. Next base: position 10,321,886 of record NC_055700.1, read on the forward strand.
TTTATGAACTCACAGCTTTAACACTGATCACACCCTTAGCAGCTACTGTACAGCAGCTGCATCTCGTAGGTGGTAGGTATATTACCAAAGCCAGACTCCATGGGGCAAGGAGATAACTAAAACTAAAATTATTTAAGGATATAGTTGCAGAAAAAAAATATATTGCCAAGAGTTAGACAGTTAAGTTGATGTTTAAATATGACGTTTAAGTCTAATGTTTAAGTATTAATATCAACACTTCAGACAAGGAAAGCTAAAAGTTACTGGATTATAGATTTTCACTCTCAAGAGGAAAGACTACAGACTACTCAAAGACAGACAGACTAAAAGTGAGAAGAGACAGACCATCTAGCAGTAAGAGGAGAGACAGAGGGATGAAGGCAGTAAGGTGAGACGTGTGGCTTGTAATGTGGCCTTGTAGTTGAGGTTTGGCTCTGTGTATGTCTCCTCTCCCTGACCCTGCCAGCCATACTGAAAAGCCATTCAAGGTCTGCTTAGTAGAACAAATGTTGTACAGAGCGGAACATGCTTGGCCTGACCAACAGTGTAAAATCACACTCTACTATCACGCTTTTAAAGCACCACTGCTTTCTCCATTAAAGTTTTCCATGGAAAACCGGCAGCCAAATTCCAGAATCCCCTCTTGAAACATCAAGCTGAAGCTGATTTAAAGCCTGCACAAAAGCATGTGTATTTGGGTGTGTAAAATCAGAGAAGGTAGAAGGGAAAAATACAGAGGAAAACACAGGAAAAGCTGCTGTTATCCCGTTTTCCTAAACCACTGAAATCCAAGCAAATGAGACAAGTTAAACAGCTAGAGAGGAAGAAACAGCACACAAGTGTTTTAGGGTGGCCTATGAATGGAGCAGCTATAAAATTCATTATTTCTTCTCAATATTGCACTGTGTGTCTCAGTGCAGAGACCTGCATCAAGAGGAACACGCCTGGGACTTTCCACCTGAGGAACAGAACAAAGCCTGTTTGAGCACCCACTGATCCAGCAAAGTTTGGAGACTGACTCACATATCTGTCAAAGAACTGTATGTAGGATGGAGATTCACCACTTCGTCATTCATTTGTGTTTTTGCATGGAAAATATGTTAAGCCTTGCAGTTAATTTAACATGTTTCCTTTACAGTCAGCATGTCTGTGGTCACTGACCAGTACCTGAGGGCTGTTTGATGATGTCAGTCTGTGTGTGTGTGTTGATGAAGTTGCTATAGCAATAACTTCCCCTGTCGACGGGCGGGACATCATTCTGATAAGTAGGAGCTATAATTTGCCCCTGGGCTTCATTAAGACAATTTACAGAGTCTCTTCACAGCTCATCTGAGTGTAGACGGGTAAAGTGCTGCTGGCGATAAAGAACTCTCTGTGATCTCACCTTTATTTTAAACAATAATTCTGGCACATTTGAGTTGTAAACCAGCCGTCACATATCACTGTCCAACTTTCTGAAAGACCTTCAACTCTCATTCATTTAGTTTGAAAGCAGTCTGTGAATATTTTACACTAACCTTAATTTTTTTCCATTCTGGCTGAGTGTGTGTGTGTGAAAGAAAGAGGTAGACATTAAAAGGGACACTTACACACACTACACACAGAAAAGCAGACTCCTAACAAAAGCCATATGTTTAGCTTGAGGTAGAAACTTTGCTAGAGTCTGACACACATATATTAAAGGTAATGTGGCGTTGAAAGAAAGCTAATACACAAAGAAGTGCTTTACACCTCTGCTGAAATGCACACAATCTACCTGCTATATTCAATCATTAAATAATTCTTACACTTTGTTTGACATGTGTGCATGCCACACCTGTAATAGATAAAATATGTAAGCAGAGGCTGATTGTCTTTGCTGCTGTATGTTTGGAAAAGACAGTCTTGCACGCATCAAGAAGCACCATGGCTGACATTACTATTGTTCTTCACCTTTCTGGTCTATTCAGTCACCTTTATTGACACCTGACTGCTAATCTTTCAGATCCATGCATGTCTACATTGTAATATGAAGCAATTAGTGATGTGCTGATAATAAAGATCTATACGATCAACTGATTTAATGTGGAAATTTCCAATATGACTGTCACATCAGTTAGATTCACATAATAACTTTGAAGTAATATGATATACTGAGGCTGACTGAATTTGGCTGATTATAGTCAACACACTTTACATGGTACAAATGGTACAAATGTCAACATTTAATTTTCAAACAAGTGTTTTTTTCCCCTTTACACAAATATGTTTAGCTGCACTGCATTTTTTCCACATAACATATAAGGACCCAGAGGGAACAAGCTTGTTTGATTAAGAATTGCAATTATGTTTTGATGTTTTTTTTTTCTGCTCACACACACAACAACATAGGAATGCATCCTCACAGTTGTGAACAATGACAAATACACAACTCAGACTTTCCACTGCTTGTGCTTGTTAGACTTGTTTGCCAACCAAAAGCTATGGACCATTTTTTCTCCTTCTAACCCATGAATCACTCAAAGTGTTACTCAAATGGCAGCTGTAATGGTGGTAATTTTGTATTAGGGTATACTGCTCATCTTTTTGCCCCTGCTGACAAAAACTTCCCATTTCATTTCTTGTGTAATCCTTCTAACCAGTTCTAGAACCCTTGTGTGCAGGAGCTGGTGAAGATATAGAAGAAAATGCCAAAATGCAACATAAAAGATTAAGAGAGTCAGGGAGAACGACTCACAACATGACACCTACATAGCACAAGCACACAAGATTTATGAAGTGATAACAAAATACAACATTTTTCAAGAGTCTGTCTATTTGAAGTTTAGATAAAGAATCTGTACAATTCCACATAATATAGGGCAAATAGTACTTTAAGAACAATTAATGCAGACAAGCCACATTGGCCAGTTTTACCTTTCGACCTTCTTGGCCAGGTAGTCCAACTAGACCAATAATCCCTGAGTCTCCCTGGAACATAATACAAGAATGTCAAATGGTGTGAATGGAAGAATTTCACAAAATGTGAGAGTTAGCCAGGCATGATGGCACTGGAAATAAATGGAGGATATGAGTAAATTTAATACCTTCTCCCCTTTAGGTGCTGGCCCTGGTGACATGCCAGGATCTCCTTTTTTTCCCTGAGAGAAAGAAAAACACAAAGAACAACTTTGTATGGATGAAGATTACTCAAGATGCAGCAATTTAAATTTAACAGCGTAAGTAAAACATTATTAATGAAATAACTTTATCAGCTATAAAACGTTTTATTCGGAAAATGGAAAAAGTTCAGCCTTCAAAGGCTTGCATTTATAAATCAAATATTAAACTAATAATTACTCCTAATTCCAGTAATACATGTAGTTTCCTACTATGCTCAATGCCCCTTTGGTCACACACACATCATGCTTCATTGTCAGCAGGTAACAATAATGAGGCTCCAGCACATCAAAGCTAGGGATCGGAAATTACACTGAGCGCTGACTCTCTCTTTCTCCCAACAGGCCGCTGCCATTTACAACTTTGTTTCATTTATTAACGATGAAAGAGAAAAGATTGCGGTGCACCCTGAGACATCAAACACTTATAATCTTCCTTTCAGCATGCTTGCCAGATAGAGGAAGTCTGTTCTGCAGCAGTCTGCCAACAACTAACCCAAGTCGCTGTGGCAGTATGTCAGATCTTTACTGGTGATCATTTTGTGTTCCTTACTGTTTGTGTATACCTGACACTAACTCATTGTTTCTTTGGACGAAGTTACAATGTTTACTTTTGTTTCCAATTTTTATACTAAGTAATATTAACCAGGAGCCATGTGTATACTGATCATTTACAACACTGACATGTGGTGTAAGCGACAATGATGATTTTGTTATTGTGCAATGTTATGTTGGATGATGTTTGGTCCTGGCAATTCAGGGCTGCTTTGACACGCAAACATGTTGCAGACCCCATCAACTGCAACAGCACCCCTTAATGGCAGCTGCCTCCCCAAGCAGGACAATGCATAATGCACCTATTCACTAGCACAACAAAGTTGACCTGACCCCCAAGAACCTGATCAGATTAAGAATCTATGGGATGTGGTGAAGAAACTTGATCCAGGGGAGGCCCAACATATATTCTGCAGAACCCAATGTCCTGTGCTGCCAACATCCCGTTGCCAGACAGCATAGGACACCCAAAGAGGTCCTGCATCCATGCCCTAAAGGGTCAGAGTTGTTTTGATGGAACAAGGAGGCCTACATGATATTTGGCAGGTGGTTTTAATTTGGTGGCTGTGAAGTGGGTACTATAGCATAATCTTCCTTCTCATCTAACTCTTCCTGAAACCAAGGGGGGGCACCACATGCTCCTGGTAAGTTTTCTGTTTAAAACGTGGCAGCTGGTAATGGTGGCAAAACAATGCTCTTTAAGTTAAAGCAACATAAACAAAAGTCTTTAGCAAGGAGCACAAATAATCTCTGTCAACAACAACTGACAAGCACAAGCGGATTATTTGACTATCACTGACCAAAGATGACAAAATCCAAACCTGTCTCCAGTGTTTGTACTAAATTATAGTACCTGTCAAAAGTCTGGACACACCTCCCCATTGAATCTAACGGGAAAATGTGTCCAGACATTTGACTGGTAATGTAGGCAAAACACCATCCAGTGGATCTCAATATTAACTGTAGAGACATTTGACTGCTATTAATATTGTTATTGTTAACTTTAATTAAAAAGCATATTACTGCATTTTCCAATTACATGATGGATAATAACATTTAATAGGAGATTAATATCAAGAAGACTTCAAAAAGTATTGTGCAACGTGAAAAAACAGGACAAGGGAATGGGTAATATTTTAATCACACTAACACAGTCCTTGCAAGACATGTGATGGGGTTGGTTGGTATGACCTGGAATTTTTATAATGAACTTTAAATAGAAGTATTGCTCCTAAGTCTGTGCTCCTAACACAAGTGTCAGAGGTCAAGGGTGTTTGCAAAGGCATACATCAGTCCAGACAATCACAAGGGGGATGCTGAGAATTTGTCTTGCATAGGGTCATCTCCTGTTCACACGTTAAAATTAGACAGATTTATTTGGAGTTCTCACTTTCCGACTCGTAATGTCTTTCCCTGACGCTCTGATAAATCACTTCGACCCCCTCTGGTGTCAACGTGCCATTTTCTTCTCTCTCTGCTCAGGTCGCAGTGGAAGCATGCACTGGTTCACCCCTTTTTTAAGAGGAGCTACAAATTAGTTTGTGACATGACATAAACATACACATGTATTGTATAGTATTTTAAACTTTAGAAAAAAAACTGAATAAAGTTTCACTAGTATGGATGGAAATCAATACTGAAATGTTTCTCAAACTATCTGGTCTAGTAGTTTTGCTATGAACTTAGATGACCCTGATTCTGCAGACATAAAACTCCATTACTCTTGTTACTCTTTATGGATTCCAGCTGATATACTCAAACTGAAAATGTAAAATGTCCTCATAGGATTACCATTCACATTAGAGGCAAGAAAATGTCATAAACCTCTTATTAAATTAGCAGCTGAGGCAGATTCATAATCTTGTAAGTCTTTCATGTGGAAAAATCAACATGGTTTTGGGGCTTTTGTTGAAAGAAAAGACTCATTTTGAGGAGTTCAGGAGTTTCAGGAGTTAGACTAAAAGTGTTTACCTTGAGTCCGGGTGGACCAGGTCGCCCAGGGTTCCCATGGGGACCAGGGGCACCCTGTGTGGGGGGAAAAAAAAATCAGAAAGAGAGAGACATATACAAAAAATGATAGATTTAAGTCAATCATCATGCTGGGATGAAGACTGTCTTTGGTACTGTGAATAAAACCAGAGTGGAGGAGATCAAAGACTGTCTGGAAGACCTCAGCCTTCATGCTATTTTAACATATTTTCCTATACATTAACTTTGTATGCATGTGTGTGAGTGTGTGAGGTATTTGGGGTTGATGTTGGGGGTAGAAACTCATGGAAAATGGGGCTCTGGAGCTGCTTCACCATATGGCTGTGGTTTCCTGCCCTCTGTTGCCTCACAATCCACCCCCTCCCCCTGATACATGCACACAAACAAACACAACTGCCAGGCATCTTAATGACTAATGCAGATCATCCCATGTCTCAACATTTTGAATTAGAATTTTTCTGCTGATGTGTGTTTCTGTCCACATTGGCAGTGACTGAGGAAATTAACACAAACAAATCGGCATCCGCGGTGGCAGCACTTTGGTAATCTGAACCATTGTACGCTCTCCAGAAGCCCCCATGGGGAAGTTTAGTGGAGAAATTTTGAAAGCCAGAGAATGAATGTACACTATTTTTTGGGTTTGAGCAGCAGCCTGCAGACAGAAACACAGGGGGTGGGTTGCCGCGCCATTCATCTATCCTTCTGACTGTCTGCCTTCTCTTCCTCTGAATGAGCTTTGCCTGTGGATCCCTGACCTCACCCCTGCCCTCCACGTGGTGTGGCACCCTTGGGCCCCTAACCTACCCCCGTCCTGGGTCAAGGGTTGAGCGAGCTGAGTGTGGAAAAAGAGCCAAGAGTGCTTTAAGATTTGGGTCAGCGAGTTTCATTGAGGTGAGTCAAAACAAATCAGGAAGGCTTTATGTTAGTGATCTGATCTGCAGCGTCAAAACCCAACATCCACCAACATTCAGACAGACAATCTCAATTATCCCACAGAGAGAGGGAAAAAAAGCACTGTGGGGTTTGGGTTGGGTTATACAGCTCCACAAAAAAAAAAAACCAAAAAAAAAAAAACCAATCCTTTGAGCAAAATTCAAAAACAGACTTTCTGGTCTGTTGCAGATATGACAACACAAATCCTTTTTCTTCTGTAACTGATCTTCCTGTCAAAGTTGAAGACTGCCATGTCTGATCCACTTCAGAAAGAGTTGGCGTTTACAAAGCATGTGCAGTGGAGCTCTCATTTGTTTTGCATTTCAAAAGCAAATTAGAGTCAAGCTTTCCAAACATACATATGTTGAAAAATTATTTAATACGTTATGGGGATATTTTAACTCTAATGAGTCTTAAGTTTTTTTCAAGATCTCACCCCTTTTCATCCCACGTACTTCCTTTTTCATTCTGGGTTTGTGTGCAGCTGGCATTCCATAAGAGATGGTCTGCCCACATAGTGTTAAGGAACGCAGTTGTGCCCTAAATAAACTTAAACAAACTGGACATGTTTGAATTATATGCTGCAAAATTACCCCTGCGGTTTACCGCAAGTTGGGCAGTGTGCTAGTAGGCACAGGCTGGCAATAACATTTGGTCCTTGGCTCTGGCCCCTATATTGTGTCCCGTTTTCTTGCAACAGGTGTCTAATTAGAGAGGACCAGAGTAGGGCAAGTACAAGCTGATGGCTATCAAATAAAAAATAACACACCAACTTCTGAACAGAAATGCAGAGGTGCTACTGTGGTGCTTGTGGTGAAATGTTTGCAAGTCATATGCATCCTTAGCAGAGGAGTTACCAATAAAAAATTGTTCCACATGAGCTTTTCTGTAGTATAAATATATAATAATGCAAAAGTCTTGTGCCACCTCTGAAAAACAAACTTTAAATGTAATATTTAAAAAAATTTATCATTATTTTTCCAGGCTTTTTAAAAGTTTTTCTTTGGACATTGGCTGCATTATCACTAATTTTGAGTCCAGTTCAGAGTATTTTCAAAAATAATGTGCTTTTTTGATTGTTAAGTCAATATCCTATTAGTCTACCAGGCTTAATAAAAGGCACTACAATCAAAAAAGGAATCAATACAGCCAGTACTATGTCTACAAATAACAGACGACTAAGAGAAGAACCTATTTTAAATATGACTTTTATGTACTTATCAGCAGTAAGTTACATAATTTATTCCCATAATTTGGATGCATCTATAAAAATAGCCAGAGATAACAGTTTGACCAACATAAAATACTATTCTGATTATAACAATGTGTTTCTCAAAGATATGTTCACAAAAAACTTGGACCATCTTAAGATAGTGTGCTTTGTTCCTAAAGACACTGAGGAAACTGGACAAGTGAAAAATAAATGAAGAAATGTCAGACCTAAAAAAAACACAAACAACAGCAGATTAGAGATGCATCCAACCCTTCAGTAGATCTGTCTAATGTTTGCTGAAACCTAAGCCCTTCTGAAGTAAGGGAAACAGGGAGTTAAGGCTGAGGTATGCCAAAATACACATGAAATGGACTGAAAATCAGTGGCAACAGGTCTTATGGAGTGATGAATCCTCCCCAGAGCCTGGGGGCTCAAGACCTTTGCACAGAGCTTTATCTGCTGCATCAGCAACTTTCAAACATCATATGCACACCTTAAAGTCAAGATATATTGTATACTTTTACTTGTGGTCCTCAGATCTGAATGCAGCACATCACTCCAAAGGTTCTATTCCCACACAGAAAAGAAAAAAAAAGTGATCTTTATTGGCTATGCTGTAAATACAGACTTTAAACACCAGCTTGTAAAAGCTACTTTAATGTATATACAGTCACTGCATTAAAGATAAAAGAGAACCTGTATGATGCTGTGCCAAATCAGAGCAGTGGGGTGACATCTAATTAACTAACACTGGATTAAAAGAGCATGTAAAAACCACCGGATATTTGCATAACTACACCTCCCATATACAGAAAAGAACATTTGTCTCTAAACTTTCAAAAAGCATTTAACTGTTTTTTAGAGTGTCATAAATAGATCTTGCTATTGTCATATAAATGACAGTAAAAATCTGCATTAACAGAAACAGACAGGCTGCATGAACCACTTTAAAAGCCAATATTTTTAGTGTGAAATACATCATGCAATGACCAAACTATTCAGTAAAGGAAATAGCAAGTAATCCAAGATATTGCATAGGCATTTACAACAATAACAGTGAAAGCTCATAAAGGTGATGACAAGTTTGAGTGTAACGATGGAAACCTAGAACGTTATGCCAAACATTTTAAGATGTGGTATTAAAAATGTATGAAAGTGCTAAGGGGATTGCAAATATGGACAATTAGAACATGGTCAGGGATTTTTACTATCCTGAAACTTATTACAGTCATTTTCCAGAGCAGAGACCCATACACACAGTGAATACACACAGGTATTATAAAGACCCCTAAAATGCTGATATGCTGCCTGCTGTTACCAAAACAACCCAACACACTGCCTTCAGCTGAACATATTTCATTTGAGAGTTTTTTTTGGTCTATAGTTTTTTTGGGGTCTCTATATGTCCATCCAGGATCTGAGTCCATACAGGTGAAGCAAGGTCTGGGAAATTTGCTTAGTGACAGAGGAGCCTTGTGGAAGGGAAGCATGAGGAAAGATGGGTGACAGAGATTTTTTCACTCAGACAAAGACCCCATTGACCCAGGAGGCTCCAGACTAATACATGCAGCCGGTCCTCAGACAGATACAGGCCTGTGCACTCATGATGCATCCACGTTTCCGCTCACACCCTCCTACAACCGTCGTCCTTACACACCCACAAACAGACTCAAGAAAAGATCAGCCTGGCTATTCATGGACATCTAGCAAAAGCTTCTGAGCAGACAACTGTTGCCATAGTGACGGCATCTCGCACTCACATGTGCAGGATCAGAGGTCAAGGTTCATGGGTGGGGCTTCTTGGGCTCAATGGTGCTCTGTGTCATCATACAGACCTCCGGTAATTCGAGGCTACAGAGGGTCAAGGAAAAAACTGACCGAGTTGCAACTGGCTCTCGCCTCAGGAAAAGCCCATAAGCAGAATCTAGTTTTTCATATCAGCACCTATGATCAAATCACTCTTTGCCACCTGTGAGCCTGAAGCATAACATCATGTTTGGAGTTAATTATCACACTGAAATGGTGATTCTCTTTTCCTAAATTGAAACCACAAGTTCATGCTGCAGAGAGTTTGCCAAGCACGTGTTTGCGTGGACTGCGTGATTGCGACTGTGTAAAATGTGTCTATGCATCTCTGTCTTACCGCATACACATGGCAGAAGCAGTTAAACTTGATAAATGCTTTTGTTTACAGGAAAGGTCCATAATCTGTCTCACTCTTTATATAGGCAGGTCATAAATACAGCCACATATGTCTGTGCTGCACAGCCTGGAATTAGTGTTGTTGTGTGTATACACTCCCATGTACAGGGGTGTGTGTTAAATAAAATAACAGTCAGGTCAGACTCAGATGCTGGTAGTGGGTTTGCAAGTGACCCCTATAAAATCAGCATCAAAACCCAAGGCCTTTACAAGTGTTGTTTTTTTTTTATAGAAAAGAGTTGTTTTCATTGTTTGGTCTTTGCAAACCAACCACTTCCACTGACAATGCCTCAGACAGTTCAACAGCTGGTTTGTTGGGGCAGACAAAGGCTGTGTCTAAACCACAGGATGTAAATGAGTGAGTGATTGGGTGATACATAGCGCAGATGAATCACTGAGATTTGACACAGAAACTAAAGCCTAATTAAGCACGCTAAAACCAAAAGCTGAAATATTATATTGAATAGTCAATTTTCTGTTTTACCAAATTTTCTGCTAATGTTTTGCAGTTAATTTATAAAGAAATGATCCACAGTATTCAATATAATATCCTGAATAAAACATTTTTTCTGTAGCTTTTCCTAGGTGTATTTGGAAAAACTGCAACTTTGTTTCACAAAAATATTTCCACTTGGAATTAAAGTTGGCTTGACCAAGTTCACTCAACACTGAGCTTGCATTCTTTGAGCCAAATTAAAGTTTATTTAGGGTAAGTTTGATTTGGATCACAAGAAAAACACCTAATGTTAAGTGATGTTGTGGAACAGCAAGCAGGGACAAGCTGGGAGTAGCTGAAAGGGCTTAAATAGCTTTAATTAGACACAAAGAAATGTGTCTGTATAAATTTATTTAAGACAAGTATCAGAGATTTTAAATCTCTGTCACAGACAGTGTGTAATGCTTAAAGGACAATATATTAAAGATGGAAGCACATGCATCCAAATATACATCCCAAAATAAGACTTTTTGCATAATTTTGGACAGGGTTTGGACAAGAATTTTAGCACTTGAGTCGATACTAGATGGATTTTTAAGTGAGGCAGTGGGTAAGCAGAACAGACTACAAAGCAGCAGCCATTATCTGCACACAGACTAACTTAGGGTGCATCCTGTGGATGGTTACCTGCTCCATTCACTTCTATTGAATAGCCTCGTTAAACTCCGAAACATCTGCATTGTCATATGCAGTACCTACTGAAAATGTTTAGAACATTTCAGGGCTGCAGTGCATGTTTGAAAAATCTGATCATTGCCAGCAGCTGTGCCAGTTATTATTAAACGTTTACCATATTTGCTCACTTAGATCAGAAAGATGACATATTAAAAGTTTAAAGAGAGCTAAAGAGTTGAAACTGATGGGAATGTTATTGTCTTGCAGGTTGTATTACATGAAATAGAGAACAAATAAAATAAAGAAAATTTGCACCTGATGGTGGAACTAGAAGACAAGTTTAAAGATAACTAAGGTTACTGCAGCTTTTCATGAAGTGGGGCCACGAGTATGCTACCAAGTTTCCTGGCAATCCATCCAACAGCTGTTGAGACTTTTCACTCAAATAAAAAAAGTGCCAGCAAAAGTCAGGGCAGCATGAGTAACAGCACATTTCATTGCAATCCATCCAAAAGCTGTTTAGACATTTTGGACAAAAGCAGAGGACTATGGACAATACAACTCTACCGATTCAAAATATGCAGGTCTGAGTCCTTACAAGAAAGATGGACAGAAATAGGGGAGGTGAAGGGGAATTCCTGAAAGAAGACCCTTGAATGAGACTATATCTATTTAACTGCCTTGGAAAAAAGAGGCCTTTCATTAGCTCAGAGTGGGATTCCATGAAGTGTTGGTGCAGCCTGCTGCAACAGCTCAGTTGGGAGAAGAAAGTCCAGTGGAGCCATGTGTTCTCTGTCTGTTTACAGTGCTTTTATTAGGCATCCTGTGGCACAGGCAGCCTTTTGAAAGCTCGTCTTTATAGGAGCTTTCCTGTTTATGCTTAGGGGTGGGAGGTCAGCACTCGCAGCCTTGTGTTGAATATGGTCAATCCCCCTGCATAGGAAAACTGTGAGTATATGAGAGTTTGTGTGTGTCAGCTGATGGTTGATGGGAGGGATTTAAATTGATGTGGGCGCCCGATCTGGCAGGTTATTATTGCAACTACAGAAACTAACTCAGGATGTCTAAGCTGAGGCGCATACATTGATACAGGCTGTCATTGTTTGTCTGTTTGTGTGTCTGTCTACTCTTTCTAATTATGACTATTTGTGTAAGAACCTCACATATGAAAAGCAGTTGCTAAAAACACACACACACACACACACACACACACACACACACACACACACACACACACACACACACACACACACACAGAAAAATATTCACCATAATCCTAAATATCGACATGCTTATTGATATGTTTTTTTTTATTAAACAAAAAAAAGGGTCAAACAAAAGGAAGAACAATTCATAGAGGATATAAATGGTGTGTACAAAAGTGTGTTTTATGTGGCTTGTGGTATTTGAATGTGACCACAGAGACTTACCCGGGGACCCCTTTTGCCTGGTATGCCTGGCTTCCCTGGAGGTCCTGGCAGTCCCTGGAGAGAGATCATTCAGTCATTGTTGAATACTGATATACCATGTAAATGATCTTTTTCAACACCCCAGCAATCTTCTGCCGTCATATCTGTCAAAACCATCAGGTCATTAAGACTCATTTTTTGTGTGTTTATACAGTGAAATCATCCACATCACACAAGTGGCACTGTGTTTGCAGGGAAAAGAGTGACAACCTTTCCCTCTGAAGTAATCCCATCTGAAGGTGATGAGAGTTCAGCCTTATCCATCAAGAACTTCGGAGCCTGTGTGGCAGGAAACCGTAGAAACACTAGAAATAACAGGTCATTTCCTGTGCCACTCACTGCCCCTGTGTGTCTTTATCAAGCTTGTGCTCATTCGTTTTCTTTTAATCAAAAAAGAGGAGAAGGAGAAGTGAGGAAAAACAGAGTTTTTGTGGTTATTTTGGCTAACAAGACCAGCCTGTTGGACTCTGGGTTCAGAGGCAAATTTGCATTAAAGCATCTACTTTACATTCTTAAAATGTTTTGTGCACTGTGAAATAAATTACTGTACCTTTACTACACTGTTAAATTTGTGGTCTGAGACAACACAGATATAAGAATGTGGTAAAAGAGCAGCAACATCACCCATAAAGCATAGTTATTGATGTGTCAAAGTTGAACCCCTTCTGTAGTTTCCTCATCTCAATTTTCACAAGGCTATGAACTCTAGGAAACAAGGGAAAACTATTCCAACTTCAAAACAACAGCAACCTGCTCACAAACACTCACAACTCTGTCTGAAGGTTATTGTGATCACCATCACTACCTGTATACACTGTCTGTGATCTGGTTTATGTCCCACTGAAGATTATAATTGGCTCCCCAACATCTCTTCCAAGTTAACCTCCATGGTTAACCCCCCCGTTGTAGGTGATGTGCTCTGTGGTGGCCTGAAGACCTGTCAACACACACTCCTGTCCATCTTGACATTTCCTTTCCTTCCTTGCATATGTTTGTTTGTTTACTCCCACTGTTTTTTTCTTTTTGCACCTGTTTACCTTTGACATATCAGAATCTGTTTTTCATTAAATAACATTTTTTCTACTTTTCAAGCATTTTTCAAATACATTAGAAATCCTGTATGATACAAAGGCTTTTTATAGTCATAGGGTTTGATTGCTGTGCTGTGATCTGTAAAAAGAGCTCCCCAAAGAAAATAAATACTTGAATTTACTTGTTCAATTTTGATCTAAAAGAGTATTAAAACTATGCACAATATGAAAAATTTTACATCCTTCTGTAATTGCTTATTGAGATATAATGTCTAATTTAACCCATTTAAATGAACCCAAATGTATCAGAAAATAAGCACAGGCAGTTAGCAGATGTAAATTAACACAGAAGCTTATATATAAACAAAACAATAAAATAGCTCACATATAAAATTAAATCTTACTACAGAAATTCAAATAAAGGCTTTTCTTTTTAACAAAATGCAAAACATATAAATCAAGTCCACATGTGTAGTGGAACTCCTCTCATACAAAGTTATTTTTAAAGCAGAAATGATGAGGAACAGCATCATATCTGTGCCTGCACTGGATGTTTATCCTGGCAGCCAGTTGGAGTCCAATTTAAGCACATTGGAAACACAAGTCAAAATCCCACTTCTGTAGTAACTTATGCAGACTTGTAGTATTTTAGACTAGAAGAGGAATAAATAATAAAATAATTGAATATTGCATGCATGTGCAGAGAGACAGACATTGCATGATATTGCTGCAAAAAATGGTTCTTCATTGCCATTATAGCTTAAATCTGCTCTTTCAAACTGACTAAACAGAAGCAGATTAGCGCTGAATAACTGTGTGCTTCCGAGAAATACTTGCAGAATGAGGAGAATGACCAAAGTGTTGTTGTCTAGAGTATTCCGCTTGCAAGGGGCCCTCAATAAATCCTGTGTAATCCTAGAACTGCATTGGAAACGTGACCATGTAAACAAAAAATTTTTTATTCAATCTCTCTATGTTTCGCTTAAATGTACATCTTGCCCTTTTGGTTTAATTCAGTTCAGTTCAGCTCAACTTTATTTGTATAGCAGAAGTTCATGACAATGTCATGTCAAGGCACTTACAGATACACTCTGATTCAATGTATTTTAATTAAAATTCAATTTAAACCAATCTGTTATATGATCCACAATAGTTAATGTTGTTATAACTGCGTTCATATAAGCCCATTTTTTAAAAATAGTTGCCTAGCTAAAGAAACTAAGTCTTTAAAAAAATGGTCATCTTTTTAGTGTGTACCGTTAAATAATATCATAATGGCATGCCCTAACGCAGTGGTTCCCAACCTAGGGTCAAGGACCCCCCAAGGGAGTCCCCCAAATAGCACAGAGGGTCCCAGAGGCTTTGAACATTCAGAGCTATTTTGATTAATCTCCACACACTGTCCCTATTTTAAGAAAAACAAGTAAGGAAATATGTTGTTAATTTAACTTTGGCTTCATCAAAGGACATGACATACATTATTATGGTGAAAATCTCGCTTTTGAAAGCATAAAACCAATGATGGTTTCAGCACAGGGTGGGGCAGGGGGTCCATGGCTTTTTAGTATTTTCATGAAGGGGGGAACCACTGCCCTAACATACTACTGTCAAGCAGCATGATGGAGATTTGCCTCATATGAGAGATTTCTTGTTGGAGCAGATACTATAGTCGGATCAAATGTATATAATAAGCCAAAAAGTCTAATTTCTGTGGCCACTGTGAGGTAAAGAACAGCATCAATAGTTATCTGTATCTTACAATATGATAAATGCATATGAGTCATAAGTAATGAAAAACCTAAGTATTTAATGCATCATTGTTTCTATTCTCAGGGAAAGTGCAAATATCAGTATCCGTATATCCTTATAGAAGCAATCATATTTTACCCATAAAATAAATAAAAGAAGAAGCCTAATATAATCACAAGTGGTCAACAGCGATGCAGCCTAAATGCATTTGATGTTGGGTGTGAACTGATCTCTGAAAAAGGGGAACCAGTGTTCCAGGTTCAAGTGCCACACTAAAAGCTTGGTCTATCTTTGCGTCTGCATTGGGAAACTGAATGTTTACTGACATTTCACTTTTGACCCTTGACCTTGCTTTGAAAGGGGGCCAAGTGACCTCAACAAGCACTCTGTGGCAGAGGAATCTGTTGAAGAGACGGTAAGGCGGCAGTCCTGACACGTCACACCCACCTTAGAGGGCTCAATAAAAAGAAGGAGGAAATAAAAGAGGAAAAGAAGGACTTTTATCGTGTGCAGGAAAGGTGATGGTGCCATTAACCTGAATATATCTGGGGTCCTTTATATATCGTCTTTGAGAACTTGAATCAAACTGAGAATATGTAATGGGTGACAAAAGCAGCATAAACTGGTTTTGTACCTGTGTAAATTGTCCTTAACTTTTACAAATTTACTAATGTAAGCTCATCAACTGCCAGTATAAACAGATGATTTTGTAGCATTTGCACACCAACACTTCAGCTAACCAACGAAAGCTAAACAGATGTTCTTACCGGCAGGCCTGCTTCTCCTTTCTGGCCCATAGGTCCTTCCAGCATCGAAAACTGCGTGGGTGGTACTTCCCAGCTCAGGAAGCCATCAGTGGCAGGTGGTGTCACTGTGTGATATAAAGGCTTGGTAGGTTGCGGAGTAACTGGAACTTTGATAGTTTTGGTTGGCTTTGTTGGCTTGGAGACTGGCTTTGAGGTTTTAACAGTTGTAGTTTTTGATATTGTTGATTTTGAGGGGCTAACTTTGGATAATGTTGGTTTAGAAGGGACAACTTTGACAGAATTTGATTTAGGTTTGGACTGAGTGGCTTTGGAGGAAGTAACTTTAGGCTGAGGAGATGTTTTCTTGGCTGTCGTGGGCTGTGGTTTCTTTGGGACTGCAGCTTGGTCTAGCAAGTCAAAGTCAGGCTTCGCCTTGGGGGGTTTGTTTGTGGTAGTGGCTGGAGTAGTTGATTTCTTTTTGTTGTCTGTTCCTGCAATCGCCTTTTTTGGGGTGTTTTGATGAGTGGGCTTTGGGGTTGTGGGCTTGGAGGGTTTCTGAGTTGAAGCTTTAGAAGTAGAGGGTCTTGAGGTTGGTGATTTTGTCGGTGGTGCTGTTGTCCTGAGTGGTACTGTTACAGTCTCGGTCCTGGGCTTTGGAGACGGGGCAACCAAACCAAATTGGGCTGTGCCTGGTACCACAGTTACTGGCAGGGGAGTGGGGATGGTCCCATGATTTGGCTTTGTTGTTTGAGAGGATGCCACATATCTGACAGCTGAGGCAGCAGCAGCAACGCTCTTGGCAAGGCTGGAGCCTGTGGGCTTTCTGGCAGTTTCTGGCCCACTGCGCTTGGGGACAGCAGCAGTAGGTGAGATGTTTGTTCCACGTGGTAAAATAGGCAATAAAGGGGAAAGGTTAGGCCTAAATGTGTCAGCTTCCCTGCACTGTTTCTTAATGTACCTGCAGTAGTTGTGAGCTGCCTGCGCAGAAGGGACCAGGTCAAACTGGCATATGGCTCCTTCAAAGTGTGCCGACACCTGCTGATGGCTTGTTCGCCCCAGTAGGAAGGTGCCCTGGAGCTCTGTTCCCAATCCCTCCTCATTGTCCCATCCAAATTCTGCCTGAACACTCTGCTCTCCGCAGGAGGCATATAGAGTCACTCTCTGTCTATTAATTCCCACTGCCAGCTGGTGCCACTGGCCATCATGGGGCTCATAGGGCAGTGCCACTGAGGTGTTTGGTCCTGTGTGTAAGACAAGACTGCCTGGTTTAAGCTGCAGACCAAGAAGGAGCTTCTTGTGGTCTGAGAGCAGGGTGAAGACAAAAGCACTGTTGACACGGTGTGAGCGTACACTCAGAACCAGCGCCAACTTGGGCCAGACGGCCACTGGAAGGATTGAACGTAGTGGAGACTCAATGTGCGCCCGTTGGTTGAGGATGATCCCCGATTTAAATGGAATAACCCCTGCTGGCACAGAGCGTGATGGCTTCTCTCCCTTGAGCCCCAACTTCTGGAGGATGTCCACATCTGGAAATAAGAGAGTGGTGTTAGATGTGCAAACAATTGCAACAGGACTGTTTTTAAAGATGATGGCTGTTGGCATCTAATCCCTTTAATACTTGAGCAGAATATTTCAATTTTACTTTGAATGTAAAACTTTGTATAATCGTTTTCATCACATCTGTTTACAAACCTCTTGATTATTAATACTTTGTCTATACACACATTTTCTATGAGTTCACCATACTAAGCTTTAAGTCTACACGTCGTGCCAGATTTTTTTTCTGTTTTGTTTTGTGCAGCTTCAGGCCAAATACAAATTTTGTCCCCTTAGACATGAAACTAGGATGAAAACTAAGAGCCTGTAATAGCTTTGTTTAAGTTTTCTTGCCCTTTCAGTGGATAGATGATGCACAAAGAAGTTGTAGTAACTCTTGTGATGCACTAAACTGCTTTAAGCTTGGCCGCAACAAGTGTTGCATGTTTATTGCTTTACAGACCTGCAAATTTGAAATAAAGTTTGCTGTACTAAAACACAAACAGCTTCATGTTTAATGTGACCACATTAAAACAATAAAGTGGTTTTTAATTTTGCTGTTTTGCACCAAATCAAAGCACAGCTCCAGATTTAAATTCGTATGCTAATATCTTTTTACTTCAGCATCAGTGATGAGTTCCCACAAGCTTTAAATAAAATGCTGTTTAAGAGAGAATGACTCTTGTATCATCACAAAAAGAGTACGCTACCTATTTAAAATAATGATGTCAGACTGATGATGGATTGGAAAAAGGTTGAAAATCATTGCAGCAGAACCAGAAGTGTGATCTTTTTATAGTTTGCAAGGAAAACTGTTGAAGTTTAGCCTTATAAACTTAAGGATCAGAGGAGGTAAATTTGAAGGTAAATCAGCCAGTAGCATGAATGCACAATCAGGCTAAAGGTCCTTAGTCCTTCATTAATAACCATCTAACTAAAGCCCTGCTTCACAAGTGAACGACAATCCATTGAAAATCCATAAATGCTGACAAATGTGCTTGTTGTAAAACACAAAGGGCTAAGCAAAAGTTCAACATGTCAAATGATTCACATCTACAGAAGTTATCACATGTACATCATTGGTGCAAAAAAAAAGGAGAAACATTTTCCACATACATTGGGCTGCATTATAGCACAAAAAATGTTTAAACAAGATCAAAAACTATAACCTGAATAAATGTGGATAAGTTTAGCTAACCCTGTACTCAAACAAATTATTTTTTGCTTGCTGAAAAGTGATCCAAATGTTAGCTTGCCTCTTTTGTACAGAAGGTTCTTTATACTATTTCCATGCCCTATATGAGCCTGCAAGGATTCCTTTCCCTTCAAAACATTAGGGCTTCATAAATTAGAAGCAAAACTTACATTGGGTGCATTGTATACCCATCCACAGTGACTTTTACTCTCTGTGTGGTCTCATCAGGACATCAGGACTTTGCAGTGAGGCAGTGTGCTTTACATGTACTGTATCTGTTCAATACATACACTGCTGTTTCCAATGTCTATATTCAAAAACATCTTGTGCTATTAGTGGGGCACATTGTATATTAACCCTGTGGTTTTACAGCATACTGCATAAATCTGAAGAGACGTGTGTTGAACACATGGATGGAGTTTAGTGTTGCTTTGTGCCAAGTCACTCAAGAGGGACAGACAGAAAGTCCAAGGCTTTTCACTATGTAATCATATCCACTGTAGAGGATGAAGTCACTGATTCACACTCTAGTGATCTCTTTGGCTGGCCTGTATGAGTCCATAGTGAACCATTTATGATTTTTCCCATCGTCATAGAAACACATTGTATGTATTTCTTGCAAAACATAATTCTTAACTATAGTCTTCAGCTATAACTAGACTTTCTACGCTTTCCTTTATTTCCTTTGACCTTTATTTATGCAAGTAATCCTGCTGAGACATGAAGTCTCATTCTCGATGTAATAAGATGCCAAATTATGCTTTGTCCACAATTTCTACTTATTGTTTTGGTAGTTTGAAGGTGACTGTGGAGATACCGATGGGATGCAGGGAGAGATAAAGAGTGATGTTATAAGAATAAACAATTAATCAGAAATGACCAATGAACAAAGTGCTACACAGCAAGCATGGATGTAATGACGTCTTGTATATACATCCACTATTATTGGGTTACTGCCATATACAATTAACTTCTAAACTCAGTACTGTCATAAATGTCAAAAAAAAAAAAAAAATCAATTCACTAGTTAGCTTCATCTTTAAAAATACAGACTTGACTGAGATTTAATCAGCAATAAGTCAGTTGTCTGCCAAAATGTCAAAAGAGTGATCCTGTTTCTTCCTCTGCCTCCCGACAGAGTGATCAGCTGGAACTTTTCAGCTTTTTTTTTTAATTTTTTTTATGCTTTGCACAGCTGTTAGCGTCACCTCTCTTGTTTCTGTGTGTGGTATGTAATAGTGTGTGAGAAACAGGACTTCTTTTCCAGATTCTTACTCAGAGCAATTTCAGATCTCAAGAAGATTAACCAAAGCTGAAGAGGAAACAAATTGTAAGTACAGTACCTCACTCCATCCTTGCTCGATCCTGGCTGTGAGAGCTTCACCAATAGCAGATCTTTTACAACTGAAAAAGTCCCTGATGAATTTACTTAATTTATTACAAGAAAAAATTTGTCTTTCAAGCCTATTCAAAGATAGGACTTGAAAGCTACATAACACTCCTAATTAGAAGAAAAAAAACAAGTATTAATGTAATAAACTGAGATGATAGTTGCTTTTTTTAACTATAAAGCTTCAGGCACTGGCTTTTTGGGTCTATTGAACTCTGTACCCATTCACTTTCAGTTGCATTAACTATAGAAAAGTGGGTGCTGATTCATTGGGCTGTATCTATAACTTTTCATCAGAAGAAACTATGCAAAACATAGTTCAAATAATTACACGCTGACCCAAAATACATTAAACACACCAAATAAAAATATCACAACTGGATCGAAAAACCTTTGCATTTTCTAACATTGAGAATAACAGGCTGTCAGTGGAAACAATCAGTGACTTACAAGCTGTATTTTTATGCCACACATTCACAGTTAAACCTGCAAATGCAAGGGGATTACAGAATTTGCAAATGCATTGACTTTTTGTTAATAAACTAGTGGTTCTTTTGTGGAATGATCCACTTATTGAAAACTTCTGTAAAATATTTTTTGTTCCTTCCTCTAGTTCATTACTTTTTTACTGCACTTTAATGTTTAGAGTTAGAATGAATGGTTTACATGTTACAAAATACATCATTAGACAGCAATTTTTTTTACTATTCCTGTAATGTCACAGGAATACTGTTTTACATATATATATGCACACATATATATAGGATAATCCCAATTTCCAACCATACATTGTGGCACCATTATGAACGAGAGGACATGAATGTATTTATTATGGGATTTCTGGTGAAATGGTCACTTTGAGTGTAAACATTGGGAAAAATTATGCTAACTCAAACAACCAGCACTTATTCAGCAACATTATCATTCATTTGAAGTCACATCCCAGGGCTGTGAGGGTCTGCCAGACATAATCTTTTAAGCTCTGCTTTGGTCTCTACCACCTCCTGAGGGTAGTATCTCTAGATGCTAAGTGCCTAAAAATATATTCTGTGTATTTGACTACTTGGCGCTGGGTAGAGGAGCTGTGTGCTGTAACATTATTTTCATTTTGTTTATTGATATTTTTTCATCATGATAACTGTAGTCCTCATAAATGCTTAGCTAAGAAGATTCAGTGGTGGTTATTTTTATTTTTACAGCTGTATGCTGTAAATCAAAAAATTGAGACATGAATGCTTTTACTGTAATGGTCTATAATCTGATTGCTCCCTTGCTTACTCAACTTATCTTACTCAACACCTGTCGTCATAGTAACGGTTGGCCCACTTCTCATTGTTATGTGTTTATGTTCTTGGCCTTTGACCAATCAGGCAAAGAGCAACTCCAAAATCTCCTTAAGCTCTCAAAAATGTTTTAGTTTTCTTTTTTGTTTGGTCTGTCCACTAGCAAACTCTTCAGCCCATATAACAAGGAGAGAAGATGAAATGAATATAGCCTTACCTTCAGAATGTACTTGTGTAAGTCCCAGGTAACAAGTACAATATAAAACTGTACAGAGCAATAGGGCTCTCCTGGAGAAGGAGAAGAAAGGGTTGTTAGAGAGAGAAACCAGTCAGACAGTGGTTTAACTCCTAAAACAGTTTTCTCATAAAGACATTTAGAAAGAGTTACAAATATAATTTTTCAATGAAAACTTAGTCAGAAAAGTTAATAACGCATGTTTTACTGTGTGATAAACAATCAGTATTTTAATTATGTACGTGATCATTTTTTCGTAGTTTAATCACCGTGTGCATTTTTCAATTGGTAATAAAGTTTGACCCTTAATACACCAAATGTGTTATTAGGAAATCTGTGGCATAAATCTTAATACATCACAAAATTCTAAATTAGTCTGAGATTAAGTAAAACATCAACATGGCATCAAAACAGGGATTCAAACAAAACCATATGCTTTGCAGTAGAGCTACTGTGAGAATAACAAATGGAGTCTGGATTCTGCAAAAGCACTTAGAGCATCTTTCGCTCTTTCTGAAACCCTTGCAACACACACAGCCTCCAGTTGTGGTTTGTGAGACAAAAGTACTATAGTACACTCATCCAACAACTTTTCTTCCAAAACCAACATACACATGCACATACAGAGAGAAAAAAAAATCTCTCTCAACACATCCAGGTGTGCAGGAGAATTTAAAGAGACTGGTGGGTGGATTGAGAGCTCAGTGGGGGACTGGGATCTGGTGACAGGCAGGGGAGCCACTGTTTACCGCTGGAGGTCATCCAGACACACATGGCTGCACACACATTGGAGGAGGAAATGTGTATAGCAGCTGTGTCTGCAGGGCCACAAAGAAGAAGGCAAACATGGTTCCAAATATTTGAATGTGGGAAAGAAAGAAAACTGTTGCATTAATATATTTACCTGAAGTATCTCTGACAAAAACATGTTTGTCTCTTTATGGAAAAGATTCTGCAAATAGGCTCAGAATTAAATAGAGGCAGTTGGTCTGATTGATTATAATCAGGTTGTGTGTGTACAACATGCATGTTTGTGGTGTCTGTGTCTTTTTCTCTTCCAGCTCCAAGATGCTAGTAAAGCCTCATCACAGTCATCCCCACACACAGCTGGCTGAGGTTACACAGGATGAGTGTATGTTTCCCTGACTCCAAGCTGATTACAGTCTGATTCAGAGTCTTATCTGCCGAGGAGAGATTCACACTGTGAAAATGAGTCATGAATGCTGCAATTTTTACTGAAGCAAAACGACTCTGTCTGGTCCTCGGGCTGTTTATGTAATATGGGGAAACTGTGTTTTTATGCTTTTCACATTAAAGGTTTTCAGTTGCTTGTTTGGATTTTCATTAGGGTGCTTTTGAAGTGTAAGTGAGGTTTTTCTTTAAAGCAACTGAAGATGGTTGCACTGAAGATTTGAACACGGCAGACATTTAATTCAAAAAGGCTGACGTCTGTGCATTCAAACTGGTGTGGTTTTCTTACTGCAACAGTAAGCTATGACATGACTCCTCCAGGGAATTCTCTGCTAAGCTGACTGGACAGAATACAGGCTACAGTAATCCAAAAAAAACCAATTTTGTGCTGAGAGCCATTGAAGGCAGGAGAGGGGAAAACACCCCTTTTTTTGTTCCATATACCATCTTTTCCTTCTTCAGCTAATTTAAACTTTGATTAGCACTCGTAACCTTTTTGGTTTTTAACATATAAACAAAGTTTTATCCATGCAAATTGTTCAGCAAAGCCTAGATTGTTTTCACAGAGCAGTAAGCAACTTAAAGAAAAAAACAGAGATTCACTCAACACCCATTTTCTCTTTCGAAGCTATAAATATCAATCGTTTATGTCATGTTTTCAGCGCTTTGACTGTGATACGCTACCCCAAACCTTCCAAAACCACTCCCACACACATACACAAACACTGTAGTTCCACTTGTCCTGCAACCACTTAAAGGTTGAAGGAAACACACACACACACACTGCCATTTCTGCTCACATGTTTGAACTACTCACTGATTCCCTGAAAAGATTTCCCAAAGGTGATCCTACCCCCCTGAACACTCACACAACGCCTATGCAACACACACAGCGGAAAATTCCTATGGATGAGCTGACACTAATGAAGGCTGATGAGGAGGAGAGTGTACAGACCAACTGGTGCACTTACATGTCCATCATCTGTTCTGTCGGTTGCAAAGCAATCACTCACTTCAAGCTGCTAACCTCATAATTAATTTCCCAAATGATCCACGTCAGTCTTGTTTAAAGTGGAGACAAATGAAGCCTTAAATGTTTGGGGATTTAGAGACCGATAAAAGGTCTGGGATTAATAACAACCAAAGCGTGTCAATTTGTAAAGTATTTGGACATTTATTTTTTAAATGCAATCTTTCCACCCATAAAATAAAATAAAATAAATGAATTAGGAAATAAATAAATAATAAATAATGCTATAATCTGCCCAAAAGTAATTACATGTAAAAAGTTAGGAGCCAGACTAAAAGGGCGACACCATGTGGACATGTGGCAACATGATGCTACCTCCTGCTGACCCCACACACAGCTTGTCTTCAGTATCACCATTAACGAGACTATGAAATGTGCAATGAGGGAAGAGCATTGCAAAAATTCAGATGAAGCCCCTTTTTCTGACTGCCCAACATGTTTGGTAAATACAACCTGATGTAGCAAAAAAGTTAGGATGTAAAGCTAATTAACAGTAGTTACTTAAGCATCTTGCAATCATTCATTAAATAAACGTTTTTTAAAAATAAAATATCAACTTCAGACGACGACGCATGCATGAACCAACGAATGCATGAATGCATGCATGCATGCATGAATGAATGCATGAATGAATGAATGAATGAATGAATGAATGCATGAATGAATGCATGAATGAATGAATGAATGAATGAATGAATGAATGCATGAATGAATGAATGAATGACTCTACAAAATTAAACTTCTGAATCCACTAAAGCCAACTCAATATTAAATAGCCTACTTTGATCAGCATGCCAGTTGTCAAATGTCGTTGTGTTGTTAATATGGATCTTCATATGGATCAAACACTTGCAACAAACATTTGAAATTTATA
Organism: Melanotaenia boesemani; assembly: GCF_017639745.1. Taxonomy (NCBI): domain Eukaryota; kingdom Metazoa; phylum Chordata; class Actinopteri; order Atheriniformes; family Melanotaeniidae; genus Melanotaenia; species Melanotaenia boesemani. The sequence goes on from NC_055700.1 coordinate 10,346,755, forward strand.
GGCGGCCATAAGGAAATAAAAACCAATTTACTCTGCAGATGTTTTAACTGAATTTCCCTAAGAAATGCATGCAATAGTTTGTGTCCTTTTGAACATAAAACTATAGAAAAACTATTCTTAACGATGCGTAAAGGCGCTGTGGAAAATGCGTAAAAGAAAAAGCGTGCGAAGCATCTTAACTGGAAATAAAAAGGGGGCTGGTGGATGCTGATGAGCCGCTCGTGAAACTTTATGGGTCTGAACGATAGCATTGTTTACTTGCTTTTTCAGATGAGTCAGTTTAGTAAACACTACATAGCAGAGCTCTCCATATCTGCCAAACGGGGAGGGGGGGAATACTCGTGTGGCATGCCTGAGCATCATGTAAATGTTTTGTATAAAATAAACCAGATTTAGCCCAATAATAGCCTAAATTCAGTCTGCACAAAATCACAGTTTTGTGAAACTTAATATTTATTTTGACAAATTGCATCCACATCATTAAGTGCCATATGGGTCCAAAAAGACACTATTCAGTCCCTCAGTAGCCCCAATGTGGATGTCGCTCATGTGCTAGAAGCTGGACCACAGCCAGCCGGCACATCACAGGTAATCACATGGACGCATCCAGATCCTTAAATTCTAACTCTGTCCTCGCTAAGAATCTCTTCCCGCCAGCCTCTCACCAGAGCGCACAGACACTAATATAAATGTTACTTACTTTGTGTCTAGATGAGAGGTTCTGCAATCTCTCCTTCGGGTGCCTAAATTCATTTGTATTCATTTGTCCTGGCAGTCAAAAACCTGATCCGTTAATCACAGCGTGACTCCTTTGCAAGGGGGACAGAAGACACCGGTCGCCGTTTTACGCATTGAACAATCTTGAGATGAAGTTCCAGAGGAAAAAACTCATGTTGAATTGCCTGTCAAGCCCGACATAAATTCCTTCTGGTCGACTGGTTTCACATAGAGTTTCCCTGTGTGATTGCTTTTCGATATTCCCTTGTATTTCATTCATTTATGCCGATCCAGATTGAGGGACGCGCAGCCGGAGATAAAGCTGGGTTCTTCTGAACGGGGTTACGGAGTCAGGAGCGTTGGACTCATCCCTTTCCTTTTTAAATAGGTTTTCTGTGGGTAAAGCGATGGCAGACGCACCGCACGACCAGGTGTCAAGTTTCAAGCCCAGCGGTTGCATCGAGCAACTACACGCCTTCTCCAAGGGGTGGCCACATGGATCCGGTTAACCATATGAATGAACCACAAAGACAAGGTGGGTAGCACAAGTACTGAACAGTGTTGCTTACATTCACTGCTGAAATTTTCTGTCTTTATCCTCCACATTGTTTCTAAATATATGGGAAAAAATGCTGTTTGGAAATTATTATACCAGTACTTTGGTTTTAATTAAGTAAAATACCTGCAAATAAGAGCTTTTTTTTGCTTCATTGTAAACTTGAAAAATGCTTCTTGTATTCTCTTTGAATAAAATGCTGAAAATATGACTGAAGTTGTTAAAATATCTGTGTAAACACAATTCAAATTATGATGAAAATCTTGCTAATCTATTACTTTTTAAACAGTGTGCAAAATTAGACTGACTCACATCAATCCTCCTTATCCCTTGCGAGTCATCTACATTGACATTAATTTTGTCCATAGTGCCAAGGAAGTGTTAATGGAAACATGCAGAAGGAACAGCACCTGGATCAGCACCTTAATAGGGGTCATGGCCTGATGCAGAATGAGGCAGCCAAAGGACCTTTTATATCCACCAGAGCCCGTAATTACCTAGTAAATACATTTCTTGCTCCATTTTGTTTAACTTATGGCAAAGATATAAAGGGAATCTAAAAACTGAACAAATATAAAGTTTTCTTTATGTGTTAACACTGGTAGTAAGTTTTCTTTTTTTCTTAGTAATTTTACATATTCCAATTACAGCAACATCTAATCATAATTCTGATCATTTTATAAATAAAGACCAACAAATTTAGCAGTCCGTTTTGGTTGTAATTAAATAATTCTGAAGGGACTGTGATGATTTTTGAGATAAGAGAAATTACACTAATTCTATTCTGGCTGTATATAGCCAAATACAAAATTAATTGTTATTACAGAAAATTACCAGATGAATGGTGCATACAGTTACATTAGTGGATAAAGAGCTAGCTGAAGAGGCAACAGGAAGTTGGAGATTTCGGTCCAAAAGTGCTGACTCTTTGAGCTGACTGGCCTTTACCACAGGCAGGTTTCCTTGAATGACACTCTGAAGGGTGGGACTAACTGCATGTTTCAGCTATGGTGATCTTCACTCTTTTCAACCTGTGACCGTTGGTCAGTCAGCCTCAGGGGTGGGTGATAATGGACACAAGTCATTAACATGTTCTTTATAGTCCTCTTCACACACGCCATGCCTTGTGTTTCAGTGTCGGGTGCCACCCGACCCTCCCATGCACTTCCAATGAGCCGCAGCCACTCTGCCCTCTTCTTCCAAATTACAAACTTTGTGTTTGCTAGCACACTCACTGCCACCCCTTAAAGCTGCTTAATTATGGTCATTGGCACCAAGTCTGAAAGCTCCCTTTATCCCCCCCCATGCTCCAGAAATAGGTCCAGCTGAAGCACACAGGCAGCCCAGATCAAACGCTCCCCATAGGGAAGGGGTCATTACTGGTACGCAGGGCGGACACAGCCCAACGGGTGCTGGGCCACGCCTAGAGCCTAAATTGCAGCCTGGGCCTAGTGAGGACACAAGACTGTTCTTTGATGAACGGCAAGAGTAACAGCAACACAGCCTGTTTGGATATCAGTGTTTACAGTGAGCTATGAACTGTACATACACATAAACAACTAATACAGTGTTTTGCGGACTACAAGCTAAGAAAATTGGGTGCTGGGCTTGGCTGGGTGTTGACATGTTTCTCATGGTTTATATTTATCCAAATGTCGCTGCTGTCTTACATAAGTAGCATGTCTATAATTGTTTACATTGCAAAACTATGTCAAATTACATATGAAACAGTACAGGGATTTAAACCTAATCTTTGTGATTCTATATAAAACTACAGAGTAATGTTCACTAAATACCTTAAACAGTTGTGTTTTCAGAGTGTGCTGGACAAAAAATAACATCATGTCACCCAACAAATAAATAGGTTGTAAATACAGCCACCTCTGTGTGGGTGTGTTTTCATGGCGGTCAGTGGCAGAGGTTACAGAGGTGGTGGCGCTGAACCAGACAGTGCTGTCTCTCAGCTCCACTGAGCACAAGAAGACTGTTCATGCAAGGAATGCATGCGTAGGTGAGTGTGTGCGTACACATGTGCATGTGTGTATGTGTGGACCGTCTCTGCAGTTTGTGTTTTTCCTTTACAGGTGGTTCTATCCACTTGTTTGTGTTACTGGTTCTGTCTCCTTCCTGTGTATGGATGGTTTGGGAGATGCACTGTGGGGTGGAAAGTGGTCGAACACCTCCCATCACTCACAGTAATATATTGCCGACCCTATGTTTCTGCTTCTTTTTGTCTTCCCTCTTTAATGTGTCATCATCTCTTTCACTTTTTCTCTACCTCCCCTTTCCTACTTTCTTCACTCTCATCGATTCTTTCTTCCTTTCTTTCTTTCTTTCTTTCTTTCTTTCTTTCTTTCTTTCTTTCTTTCTTTCTTTCTTTCTGTCTGTCTGTCTGTCTGTCTGTCTGTCTGTCTATCATTCACCACAAGCATTTCCAATGCTGGCACACCAGAAAAGACAACCACCCTGAAAACAGAGCCACAACCATAATGAGCATGTAGAGTTCTCATAATAACACCAGAATAACCTGCTGGGGGAGACAAGCTCTTCTGGAGGCAGGGCTCCAAGATCAAGCAAGCCTGGACTGTCAACAATACAAAGAACTGCACTTGTTGATGCGTGAAATATGGAGTTAAGTGTTCCCACTATGTGTCACTTTTAGATTGATCTCTGCAGTGTTTGCAGTTTTTCCAACTGTGCTGCAGGTTGATATATTGGTTATAAGGTGCTAAAATAATGAGAATTGAAGCAACACGATGCTTTTCAACTCCTCCTTATGTGGGGGGCGGGAGCAGCATCAGAAAAGAGGGAGGACTACATATCTTTCCTTTTGCTCAGCAGAATAATCTAAATTAGTTTTAGAGAATTGTCAAATAACTAAATTGTGTCTTTCAACAGATGAAGATGACACATAACAGCATCCACCTGCATGTTAATTGAAAGCAGAACTGTACAGCAAGCTTAAACAGCAAAAACCAAAAAAATGTAAGCATGACATGCATCCTTAAAAAAAAAAAAAGAATAGAGAGTGACTGGACTATTGGGATAATGGGATGCATCTGTTTATGCCCTAATTTTGGCTGTTTTACTAACACAGTGTGCTCATGCAGAGCAGATGGAGAGTTTCAGACCTACTCATATTTTCCACATTTTATGTATTAAACTTACAGTGTTATAAAAGTGATTCTTTTTGTCCTGGTTAGAGATGTCACCTCAGCAGGAATTTGTTGGTTTCAATCTCAAACGAAGCCTTTCTGTTTGGAGACGGTATTTTTCCCCTGTGCTTACATGGCCTTTTCTGCAGTATTCCTGAACAGGATTAATTAGGTATAGAAGATAGCTTTTCCATCAATCCATGCAATTCTCCAAAATGAAAAAGCAAAAACTGTTTTCTCTAGTGTTGTCTTAATTTATCCTCTACATATAAATTCTCACAATTGTTGGTGTTTGCCAGAGCAAAAACCAAATCTAAAATCAAATTAATGTGTGGAGACAGATTTTTGAGAACGATACAAGAAAAATGGGAGAGCAACAAATGTCTTGGATCAGGCCATCCAGGCATCCTTCAGAGTAGTTGGTGATGGAGGGCTTTGATAACAGATGACCTACAAGCCAACTGTGAATGAGAAATAGAGTAAAGAGAGTCAGAGAACCATCAACACCGACCAAACTTTCATGAGACAGCAACCAAATGGAAGCCATTCACCATGAAAAGGTACCAACTTCGAATACCAACTTCAAATATACTCTAATCTAAAGAATTCAATTCAGCTTTCAATCCAGCTTTATTTGTATAGTGCCAATATACAACATAATCAAAGGGCATTTTACAGACAAATCAGTTTGAGCCAATTCATTGTGATCCAGTCAATACTGATACAAATTAATTTAAAAAATAAATAGATAAAAGTAATAATAATAATAAAAAAAAAATAGCCAAGCAAAGGAAACTGATCTATAAGGTCACAATTATGTGTGTTTAAAGGAAATCAGACAGTGAGCATAATTCATAATGTCAGCCCTACAGTATTATATTAATGTCTTTCTGTAACAAAGACTTGGCACTGAGTTAGAATACAGAGAAAACAGATGTAGTAAAATATAGTAGGATCCTAAGTGAAACCTCTTACAGAGAGCAATGTGTTTAATTTCAAAGAGAAAATGACCCAGTTAGACCTAAGAATGTCTGTGCAGTGAATGCAGCCTGTTTTAGATAGAACATTGATTCCAAGAAGAATGGGGAAACCATGCCAAGCTTGTGGGATCCTTCTTGAAAAGGCTTCAAGGTGCCATTACTGCCAAAGGTACTTGAAGTAAGTTATAAATAAAACAATTTAATGCTTCTAAATAGTTTTTGTCCTAAAAGTGTTAATTGTAGAAAAAATATTTAAAACATTAAAAAATAAAATAAACAGATATCAATGGAATTGGGAAAAACAACAAAGCATCTCAGATAAACAAAATCCCTTCCTTTGGGGACAGACCAAATTTTCCTGTAATACTGCTTTGTAAAATTGGAACTTGAATAAGTGTCTAGTTTTCTCTAGAGTCAATAGAAAAAGAAGAGGAACCAGTAGCTATTGCTGGCACTGGTATGACAAACTGTCGGCAAACAGAGCATGAACATCAGTAGAAGTTACGGAAAACCACAGTAATTATGGGAGAAACTCCTGGCAAGCGAACATTACCTCTGCCACCAGCCCTCCCACAAAGAAACCTCTCTCAGTACCAAAGACATAAAACGACAGAAAAAGAAGCAAAACAAAAGTAAATATTGGTGTTGGTTTCCTTGCTGTAGAAAGCTTTTGGACAGTAAACAATTTAAATCAGATGCAGAAGTTGCACCTTGTGTAAAGAGCTACTTATTGTGTACTTATAAAGCACTTTTCCAGTCTGCTTGACCACTCAAAGCGCTTTACACTGCATGTCACATTCACCCATACACACACACACACACACACACACATACACACTCATACCCGCATAGACACATCGGGAGGCAATTCAGGGTTCAGTGTCTAGCCCAAGGACACTTAAGCATGTAGTCACGGAAGCCTGGAATCGGTACACCGGCCTTCCGGTTGGAAGATGACTGCTCTTCCTACTGAGCTCCAGCTGCCCATGCTAGTTGATAGTTGACTATTTTCTTACCATTACTTTAGATTTTATTATTTAAAATGAAAGGAGCTTGTAGTTAATTAACAGACAGCGGAGCCAATGAAGAGGAGTTGAAGCTTTGAGAAACTGACACTCCAAAAACCTGCTTTGGATCTGTCATTAAAGAGAGAACAGTGCTGAAATTGTTAAAGGAAAAAAGGGCTTAATTTCATTCTCAAATTAAGGCTAAAACAAAATATAAAAAAATTAAAAAATAAATAAAAAGGTTGACTTGTTAATGAGATACCTGTTTAAATCCTCAGCAATCCCCCAGAAACAGATTCACTGCTTTGAAGCAGTCAAATGTTAGTCGCACAGTCACTATTTTATCTGAAGTTTAGACTGCAAGGTCTTGTGGGAAATATTTGGACCTGACCATTTTCAGAGGAACCTGTGTTTTTGTTTAAACCACTTACCTACACATCATTCAAGTATAAAATCTCTTAACTCAAGGGATGGACCATTGCTGTGTTGACATATAGCTTCGCAAAGAACCGCTAATCAGTCTGTACCATACACGTGTTTGCACAGTAATCCTGGGTAGTTTCTGGTTTCTGTGTCCAAGTATTGGCGGAAAATACGGTGTTAGTTTGATCCACATCTACATATAGCGCTGAGAATATATTAGAATATAATAGAGAAAATAGCAGAATCAGGTGCTGTGAAATTCCTCCTTTAAAACTCCTCCCTCCTTAAACATGATATGCTGACAGCATGTACAGTAGGAGAAGCCCTTATTTTAAATTCAAGGCAAGTTCTTATGCAATTCACTGCAAAGTGGAATCCCACCTCAGCTTGCAATTCATCTCCAGATTAAATCCAGCTTCAATTTCCGATTCTGTACTTATCATCTGTCAAACAGAGCCATAATTCATTCTTATTCCGAACACAAAGCTCTGTATTGAATTTGAATGAGGCCACCAGAGACCAGGGTAGCCTAAGTAGAAACAGCAGGGCCTAGTGAAACCTGCTCTCTCTGGCATAAAATCAGTGTCCAGATTCCAGTGATGCCTTCTGTAAAAGGACTTCATTATGCTCTCAGAATATGAACTAGACAAATATTTGGCTTAGTCATTATGATGCTGTATCCACTCCCAACATGGATCCAGGTTCTACGCCAGGCTCAGTGTCTCTGAGCCTCTCTCAAGAAATAAAAACTTTTTTAATTTTAGTAACATGAACCTAAAAGTATCAATGAAAGTATTGAAAGAACAGAATAAAATAACTATTAATAACTTTTACAAAAAAAGACCTGTAACTCCTCAGTCACCGTAAGTCTGACATAATTCCAAAATAGTCAGGAAGTGTCACTCTGTCCCCCAGACCCTTCCCCACAGATGGCGTTTCACTTCACTGCTTCTGCTCTGCTTCTCCTTACTCTACCTTCACTCCCACCTTCCTCTCCATGCGCACAATGTTGTATTTTTTTATTACTTTAGTGGACACTTTCTCACATTTCTAATCTAAGTTTTTGCCTTTAAATTGATTGATTTAAGTCATGATGGGCTTGTTTGCTTTCCTATGAATCAGTGGGCAAGGTGGGAGTGTGAGTTTTACATCACAAAGTAGATGTCAAAATCAGATTTACACATTCAGAATTATAACACCTCATAAGTCTGCATGAAGATGAAGCACATCAAAGAAAAATAAACTCTTAAATGAGGACAACTATAACTATTCTAAAGATGACTTTTTTTTTTTTTTTTTTAAATCTCAACAGTGAAACCAACAGGCTGCTTGGTCCTTAATTAGCAGCACGAAGTGCTTTACATTATAAAAACCTTCACATACTCAAGTATAAAACATTAAAGTTCAGTAAAGCCTGGTACACACATAAGGATTTTCTAAATCTGAACACATTTTTTAATCTGTTAGAGACCCCACACATGAAGATAAAAAATCGGGCATTTAACAGTTTCGATCGTACTGTGTGGTGTGCTCCGATAATCTCAGCGCAGAACACACACATAACGATTTTGTAACACAACCAGTGTAGAATCCAGTGTGAAGGATCCCCATGATGAAAGCACTGAAGTTAAAATGTTAAAAAGAACAAGATCAAAATAAACCTAAAACCAATAAGAACAAATAATTACTATAATAAATAACCATAAAATGAATACATAAATAAGTACATAATTAAAAGACAGATATATAAAGTGATTAATAAATAGATAAAAATAGACTAAATAAAACAAACAAAATATATAAATAAATGAAATAAAGTTCAGCTAAAAGCTAATCTAAAAAGGTAGGTCTTGATTGTTTTAAAAACATCAACAATCTCTGCAGCCCTGAGATTCTCTGACAGGCTGTTTCACAGACAACGACCAAAGTAGTGGAATGAGGTTTCACCATTAGTCCTGACTTTAGGAACAACTAAAAGGCCAGTATCAGAGGACTTTTAGGGTCTGTGAGGGTTCATAATTCGAAAGTAAGTCAGATAAAGACAAAGTCCCAAGACCATTAAGACATTGTTAAACAATTTAAAGAAGGTTTGCAGGTGGCGTGGCCATTTGACTTGTAAATGGAGACAGGACTTGATGGTTAATGATGTGGAAGTGTTATGGCTGCAGGTACAACTACTACACTTAAAACCAATAATTGTTGGCTGTTGTAACAGGCCACCTAGAATAGAGTGTTTAAATTGATTATGCAAAATGTTGGACAGAGTCACTGAGGAAAACAAAGAGCTATACTGGCTGTGTGATTTGATTGGTTATCTGAGAACTGTTTTATGAAAAAAAAAGCTTAAATCTATGATGGGACACCTGTGGTTTATATCAATTAATGTTTCAACCAACAAGAATATGTAATAACAGTATAGGATCTTTAACATCAACATTTATTGACAATATTTACGCCAATATTTATTTATTTATTTATTTTTTGTATGAGTTGGCTTCAGTGATGACAACTGTCTTGCTGTCTCCAGGAGAAGAAAACTATCTAGAGCTTATCCCAAAATGATCCAATCCAATCCAGTTTATTTATAGAACACTTTAAACACAACACTATTGACCAAAGTGTTGAACAATTAAACAGCAACAAATAATTTTTAAAACATGTACATCTATAAATACACTAAAACATCGGTCAAAAACATCAACAGTCAAGAAACTATAAAATGACCAAAAACAATAAAACCTTAAAAAACATAAAAACATCACATCAACTAGTGTTAAAAACCAAAGAAAATAAGTGGGTTTTAAGAAGAGTTTTAAAAACAGACAGCAAGGAGGCCTGTTTTATGTTTGAAGGCAGCTGGTTCCACAGCTTTGTTGCTGCCACAGCAAAAGCCAGAACCCCTTAGGAACGACCAGGAGCTGCTTGTCAGCAGACCTTAAGGGTCGTGATGGAGTGTAGAGCTGAACTAAGTCAGAAAATTATGGTGGTGCTAGACCATTCAAGGATCTATACCTTTAAAAACTAACTTTAAAACAGATTCTGAAACCAAGAGGAAGCCATTGAAGTGATACCAGAACAGTGGAGTGTGCTCTGACTTATGGGTGCCCGTCAACAAGCGAGCAGCTGCATTTTGGACCATTTGCAGGCGAGAGAGAGAAACATGGCGAACCCCTATATACAGAGTGTTAAAATAGTCCAGCCATGTTCTTAAAAAAGCATGAATGAGTCTCTTAAAATCCTTTTCCAACAAAACCGGCTTAATTTTTGCTAGCTGCCCCAAATGAAAAAAACTAGACTAAACTACATTATTAATGTTTGTCCAGTTATGCCTCATAACAAAGGTGATAAAGAATCCAGATGTAGAGGGAGAGCAGTTGAGGAACCACTGGGTTTGAACAAAATGACCTCAGTCTTCTTTTCATTAAAAGGAAGTTGGAGTTCAGCCACTCCTTAATGTCCCTAAAGCACAGCAGAACATCCTCCTTAGCCTTTTTTAAGGGAGCATATATCTCGCAGTCATCTGCATAAAAATGAACTTAAAGAACATTCAATAAGGATCATTTTCTTAATGAGGTGCGAATCATTCAGTGGGATGAAGTATGTGCTATTGATGGTGTGAATACCTCTCTCAATTCATTTATGGATCTTTTTTATGAGAGTTGTTAACAATCATGCCCTGTTAAATAAATTTACAGTCAAAACCAAAAATGCTCCTTGAGTTAACACTGAATTAAACAGCTTGAACAGAAGAGGCTGAAAAGCTTGTTGTCCTTTCAGGTTCAACTATAGACAAAAAACTTTATTGTACTCTAAGGAATTATGAAACCAAAGTGAGCAAAGTGAGTGGTAGAAATCACTAATATGGAATGTACTTAATGGAATTTTGGGGAAAAAATCTCCCAAGTCTAATGTTGCTTGGGTCCTTGCCTGGTATTGACAACTTTATAATAGGCTGTTGAAATTATCTGCTACACAAATTTCTAAATCCATATGTCATATATTCAATAGATATTCTCTAAGTGGTGTGTGTCAAATTATATATATATATATATATATATATATATATATATATATATATATATATATATATATATATATATGCTACATGCTGGGTTAGACTCCAGCTTCCCTGTGATCTGTACTGGACAAAGCGGTACAGAGAATGAATGAATGAATATATATGTGTGTGTGTGTGTATATATATATATATATATTGGCCAGTAAATAACAAAAAATGTCACACAATGTCCCTTTTGATTAAAACTTTTATTCCTGCACCAGTCTGCTTCCTGCCTTTCCATCTGTCATTTGGGTCCTCACATCCTGCAACCATAACACTCATCCCTCTTTTAAACCTGACCATAAGGACAAAGTACACACACCAAACACTATCTTCCAAAATAGTCAACTTGTTAGTGCAGTCTGATCTTTATTAGTTCCACTCAGCAGATATAAACACATTGATGTTGCCATCAGCAAAACTCTTGACTTATCATTATTAAGGATTGAGCTGAAAGATTGGGGACATTCGTATTGTTGCTTGTGTGCACACAGATTGCCCTCAGCATTGTATATTTTTGCTATTGCTGCATTGTACGAAGAAACTTTGTCTGCGTGTCTACCTTTAAACCACATTGTAAAGCAAAACTGTTCCAGGCCAATGGCTGTGCCTTGTAATCACTTTCAGATGCTTCTGATAGTGGGATATTATCCGACTTCTTGAGACTGTAGTGGCTGCAGGAAATTGGAGAATTTTCTTATAGACACGAGTAATAGGTCGTGTGACCCTGTGGCCTGTCCACGCCACTGAGATAACTTCCTTTGCAGGACTGTGACACTCAGAGCGTTACCATCAGAATGGGCAAAGTGAATGCAGCTTCTTATTACAGAGACCCTTACTTGTAGCCTATCCTTGCACGGCAAAATGGGGTTTACCATGGCTATCTTAGCCCTAAGCAATGGGCTTTCCATTAATGAGATCTCTAGTATATCTCAAGATTTGCTGATAAGAAGACTATATTTGTTTTTTACTTTCTGCCATCTATAAAAATAATGAAGGTTTTCCTGCAGTAAATTTTTTTTTTGCAACCAATAAATGGTTTAATTTGAAATTATAACATCATAACATCCATTCAACCTTCCTGCAGCTTTTACACACTGCAGGAATATCCCAGGTGTAAGATTAACTTGTCAAAGGGATAGACTTGTACAGTTTTGTTACATGCTGCGAACAAAAGCAGTGCCCATGCAGGAGGCTGGCAGTTCCCCCAACTCTGTTGCCAAGCTTAACTCCTTTGCCTAGTTTTTGTTGGATCATTTCTTCTGCTGATCCTCCTTTACTATTTCTATGACCCTGTAACTCCTGCCTCTCATATGCCACAGGAGAATGCCAAGTTTGGAAAGGAGGCAGGGGAAGGCTTATCCTTTCTTTAAATCCACCAAAACTCTCTCTGCAAAACCCCTAAGGGTTATACGATAAACATTTCATTTCCTCTGGCAAGCAATAAGAAGGGTTATATGATGTAAAAGAGCAGAAATAGCTGCTGAAAAATTCTTGTCATTCTGTTTTTTAGGATGGTTCATTCCTGTACTTTAAAGCCTCCCATCTGTGAATGATGAGTTCATAAATTATACTGCAAAAGGATTTAGCTGTTTTATTTTGAACAGAGAAAATAAAGAAGGACATGTTTTATTCAAAGAGGAAGACAAAAATCACTCAAGGAATACTGTATTTTAGCTCAATTCATGATAAACAGGATCTCAACTTTTGAAGCATTTATCTCGTCAGTGACATTCTTCTATTAGATACCTTAAATAAGATTGCATTGTTTTTATGATCTCAAGTTTCTCCTATTTACAACTTCTAAAAACTCTTTACAACTCTATTATTAGATATTATTATAACATATGGTTTATAAATTTGATTTTTTTTTTTATCTTGTTGGTTTTTCACTATGAACTGTGAGCAAAGCCAAGCCACACATCCCATAATGGTGGCTACAGATCAAACTAATTTTCAAGTATGTCCTTTTGGGTTTGACATTTTGATGAGAGAAACCTTGCCCTTCTTTCACATTTGTCTCCCATCATCTCAAAACCAATTTCATCCTTCAAGTATTTGTAAAATATTAAGGCAGCCAACTATTCCCATTAACATATATCTTGTTAAATTTAATTATCAGTAATAATAACTGTGTCTAAACTGTAACTGTATGTTCAGGAGTGAGTGTGGTGCCAGAGCAGGTGGTGCATGTGGTGCAACGTAGTTGGAATTATAAATGTTGTATTTTATTATATTGTGCAAGTCTGATGGTGGACATATAAACGATATGCAGGACGGTAAATGGGGCCTAATTTTTGGACCTCTGCTTAAAAAATTGTATTCCCATAATGGAATGAGTGTATTTCTGCAACCACAAGGTCTATTTGAATATTTTTTGTGTCATAGTAAAGGGAACACTTGTGAGATTTGTTAAGATGTGTAAATAACAATATGTGTTGATGGTAAAGAAAAAATAAAGATGCCACATAGTACAAAAGTTTCAGGCTTGCCTAAAAGAATATTTGGGAAGAATATCACTTTGAAATGATGCATCTGTATCTCTAAAACTCTTGTCAAATTATAGTAAAATATGTGAACATTATTTCTGGAAAAGTCAACTCTGATTAAGTGAAGCAGAACCAAATTAGAGAGGTTTTAGTACAGAAAATTCAGGCAAGTTCTCCAAAATGTGCTTTTTCACAAGAAGCCGGCAAGACACCATCTAATTTGAAAAGTCCAACAACTGGGGGACCTCAGGTTTTTAAAAGGTCAAAAGAGTTCATAATATGCATATTATAGAGCTTCATTACTCTTCATTCATTACTATTCATTACATTGGGGTCTAATAGAATAGGTTAATATGATGTCCAAAAAAACATGTATTTTACATTGCTACTGCACTTCGTGTAACATTCACTTCAACTCATTGTCTCTTGGCACTAGTTTGCTCTTACTGGTTAAAATCACAGTAAGTTCCAACATTATATTCTTTATTTTTTGTTTTACACACCTAAAGCAAATAATCATTCACTGATTTTTTTTTATACCTGCTTGTTCCAATGCAGCATTACGGGAGCATATCCAGGTAGCTACTAAGCAAGGGGCAGAGTACACCGCTGAAAGGTTGACAACACAGATAAACAACTTAAGTTAAACCACTTAAGTTCACATTCACTCATAAGGAGAATTTAGAAACACCAATTAACCTAACATGCATGCTCCTGGACTTTGGAAAGAAGCCGGAGAGAACCCACGCAAAGGAGAACATGCAAAATCCATTTAGAAAGGCCCCGGCTGAGGTTTAAACCACGGCCCACGAATTTAAATAAATCACATTGTACTGCACTGTTTTTTTGTGGAAGAGAACAGCTCTCTGTGATGTGGAGTGGATGTTTCACATTAAAACAAAAAGAAAAAAAAATATTTAATAAATGTAAATTAATGACAAAAGCATAATATGACATGATCACTTAATTTTAACTATCAAACTTAAGAAGAGCAGATTATTAATGAATGTTTTTTTTCTCCTCTCAGGCCAGACTAACACAGGAAAAGCCAGACTGCCTATTACTCTAACAGATTGTTACACCTTACACACATTACCATTTCCTTCCTAGCCAAAATAAACTCTAGTAATGATAATAGTTAGGCCTTCTGTGTGTACCTGCAGTATATTTATGTACGTATGAAAGAATGGCTGGAGGATGAGAAGAATAAATGCTTCAATCAGACTGTGTGCTCATTTCTTTCTGGACAAATGAACACTCATTACTGCTCTTACCCCTTAATTCTCATAGTTTCTAATCTAAGGACTGAACATTGTCCTTCACTGCTTTCGATCTCTGTGCTCGAGATCTGATTGTTCAGTTATGTCATCTCCACAACCCCAGTTGTTGAATTACGTGTTCTCTAATCTACATAATCTTTTCAGCCACGCAAGCAGCCGATCCTTGAAATGGCAGAATCCATCTCTTGGACAGTCTAGAATACCGGCCAATAGAAATGAGCTGCTGGTGGTAACAACTGTAAACAGAAGTACTCTAACACGGTGCAGTGTTATTATTGTGATGTTGTGATTATGTTAAGTGTCTTGATTAACAAAAAAGGCAGGTTTTGAGTTCACTGAGTCCAATCTATGTCATTTTGAAACATAAATAATAATAAAAAAAGATAAATTTTTGAAATAAAGTCCAAAAAAAAAAAAAAAAAGAAGCAAATAAATAAGCTTCAGAAACCAACAAGCTTTGGACAAGAAGAGCCCAGGTTCCGTTTCCTGGACTGGCAACAAAGGTGAACCAGAACGTGAACAAGGCCTCTACACCTCTAACTGTGCCGAAATCTGGCCTGGCTATTGCTTGTAGTCTACCAAAGATGAATTAAATGCAGAGAAGGAATTTTCCAGCTAATTAATAAAGTAAAATTAAATAAGAAAAGAAAATAGTAGGGTAACTAGCTGGGCTAACACTCTAAGCTGGTTGCAAAGATTAATTTAAATACAGTGTTGGCCTGACTTTGGCAGGGGTCCTGTAGATGTGAAACCATATTTGATATTGCCTCCACTGGCAGCTACTCTTTGTTTTTTGAAGAGCATAGTTGAAATGCGGTGCTGCAGATGCTGGAGAGCTACACACCATGAAGAATCATCACATTCATGCTTGACAGATGGAAGTGTCAAGTTAAACTGGCATTGGACTGGTTCATTTAAACCAGTCTGAGATATGTCAGTCAGCATTTTTGACTTAGACTAATTAGTCTGTAGATTTTAGCATTAAAACAGATGCAAGAAAAGAGGTGAGAAATACATAGTCAAAGGATGTTGGAAATAATTACAGCACAGAATGAGTAACAACTCTCTTGGCCCCCAAAATAAGCATGTTGCATTACATCACTATAACTGGAAGTGTATTTATTCCGCATTTCCCTTGTCTTGGTACTGATTTCCACAAACACACCCAGTGAATAACAACAAAATTTATGATAATGGATTTCATAATGGTTATATTTTCTGATGAAGATCTTGCAAATATGTACAACAGATTGTAACATGTTTTTTTTTTTTTTCTTTTTTTCTTCACTGTCTCATTTGGCCTTTTTAATAGGAATTCATGTTAAACTCAGACATGCTGAAATAACCATGAAATAAGAAACATCCTGAGGATGATTCACATTTTTGGATGGAAATTCGTGGAGTTTCTTAATTTTCAGAGGAAAAGTCTTACTCAACATCTTCCCTGACAAAACTCCCCTCATTTCGAGTCCAAATGTACTTTTCTGAAGAAAGACACATTTATTAACATTTTTATAAGTGAAGAAATAAAGAGAGGCAGTAGCAATAAAGAATAAAGAATTAGAAATTGAGATGTATGAAAAAAAAAACAATTGGGATTTTTAAATTATTTGTCATATACAGCACATGTGTTTTGATCATTTTATTTTTTTTTCCCAAATTACCTATTTAAAATCTTCTATTTCTTTTGCTTTTGTTATGTTTTAGTAACTTTTTCTTTTACCTTAACAGGATTATCAAAGTGTTTCATGATGTGACTCATTCAAACAGTCATAATCCAAACTGCTTTGCTTTGATATGTTACAACACAAATTTATTCAAGCTTATGATGAAATTCGTTTTGCATTCTTTGGCCAAATTTGCTCAAGAAATGAAGAGGAAAGAGTCATTATAAACATAAATGAATGAACACATGTATGTTGGAATTTCATAACCAGTCCTAAAAAGATCTCTGATTTCTTTCTTGCATTTTTTACTGCACTTGTAGTTATAAGCTTTTCCATCAGCTTTAGAGAAACTTCTGCTTCACCGAGTAAAAGCTGTTTCTACCATTTTAGGTAGGTTTGATTTTTTTTTTAACAAAATGTGATTGTGTTGTGTGAAGTACTTCTGATAGTCTTCTCTTTACAGTGGGCAGCAGTCAGATCACTCAGTGTTCGAAGAAAAAGTAAGGAATTGTAATAGGGGACAGGAGAAGATCTAATTTTTACTAATGTACAACAACTCAGGCTTAAAGAATTACATAGCCGTCGGAGCAAATGCTATATATAACATTTTTTAATACCACGTCACCTTTGCATCACCAGACAGTATTGACCTGTCAATAATACTTGAGATGCCTGTGGTGTTCAGTTTTTTAACAACTTTGCAATCTTGTCCCTAAAACATCTGGGTTTTGCCACTAAACTAACTATTTATCTCCAGAAGAAAAATATGTAAGTCCATTTTTGTTAACACTTCCTGCACTCATGAGGCAAATCTGTTGGTTGGGCTGTGGTTGCATGGTGGCTGCATCACAATATCCAGCCATGCAACCCTCCCTTCTAGTATTTGCTGTCCACATCTTGTTTAAAATAAACTGAGCACAGTCATGCTTCTTGTAATAAAGTGCTACAAGTCTTGAGTTTAATGTGTGAAAGTTTGCAACCCTGATCATTATTAGCTGTTGGGTCTTAACAGTGTCAGCCACATCTTAGAGAAAAGAACAAGGTGGAGCTTGTTCATAGCTCTTAACATTATCTTCAAAATACAAGCTGATAATGTTATCAAGCCAAAGGCTCATTTTATCTATTATTATTTATTTAATAATGTGAAATGTTAATTTTGGATCAAAACCTTTATGGAACATTTTGAGGAATGTAGATTAGTTTTAAGGGGATTAATAGCTAATTTTCTTGGAAAAGGACATCAGCTCTCACTGCAATCCTCTATGTGGCGATACTCCACCTCCACCGTCTAAAGTTAAAGAGTAAACTGGTCTTTATGAAAAGACAGCATCCATCCTAATGACAGACAGTGCGGTTCTCTTCCAAACAAACAATCTCTCAGTGCTCATTACTTGTTATGTGCTGAACTGGACTTACTCTGTATATGGAGCCATCTTAATCTCCACTCAACCACACATGAGCAACTATAGCTGGATTGACTTATACTTAGATTGAATACAGTCTCTATGTGCCTCTGTTATTTCTATGGGAGGGAGCTGAGGAGAGAGATGGGCCATTCCTGTACCATTTCCAGTGGCAATCATTGAACGCTGGTCCCCTCACAGTTCAGGAGGCTTGGAAATGCCTAGAGCTCCTTGCGTGTTCAAGTAAGGACTCTCTTTTGGTCTGAGGCCCCTCCAAGGGTCAACACAGTGTTACATCACAAAAGCTGGATTCATGGATACTTGCTCTGAGGTCTGGAGGAGGAGGAGAATGGCAAAGGCCTGCTTCTCTTGTGCTCCTTGTCACTTTTACAAGATTGATCTGCCTGTCTGATCATGCTATTTTCTGCATTGTTTTTCTTGTCCCTCTAATCTCTCATTTGCTTCCCTTGTAATTAGTGTAAATATCTTTATTTTATACTGCTGCTGTTTGTCAGTCATTCTAATTTTGTTGGTACTGTCTCCTCCTTTCCAGTCTCCCCATGTTGAGCACAACACACACACTTTCACTGTTCTGTCTTCAATTTTTCCTGGATCCAGGTAAATGAAGGCTCAGAGAAGGAACCGGGTGATTATGGCCATTGGCTGCCCTCCCCAAAGATGCACAAACTCTTTCTCAGAGGTGAGAATGGTGGAAAATGTTTTTATTATTGAAAAACCAACAACATCACTTTCATAGTTGCCAAATTTAGAATTCTGGTCTGAGAACATCTGAATCTTCTTTGAATGCTTTATTAAGGAAGACCTAACCATCTGATTTATATGTAAAAATTATTGGAAGTTTTTTTTTTTTTAAATCTTGCATTTCAATTTGCATTCTTCTTTTTTTATTTCAGCACTGGAACAAATGTTAATGAAATGCTTAAGAGTCATGCATACATAAAGCAACAATGCTACCTCTGGTGGTTGCATATGCACAATGCATGCTGTAGAATAAGCTGATTCACTGAAGGCAAGGTATTTGCATCATCCAGGAGAACATACTGACACACTATATTGTGGATGGCAACCAAGGAAAAAGAAAAAAAAAATCATCATTAGGTGTAACAGGATACACATGACCTTAGAAACAGCCGGCAAAAACTTATATTTCTACAACAAGACCTGACTAAACACATCCAATCCCATAATCCCCCTTTACACGGAGAGGGCTTGTTACTGAAAGTCTAATAGTCAAGGGACAGAGAGAAAATTAGTAGCTAGCTACAGTCTACTATACTTTTCTTTGAGCATATACAATAATTAACTTTATATATACGTTCCCAAACCCAATCCTTAGCCATCCCCAGCTGTGTATTTTTAGTGCCCGTAACCAGGCTGAAGCCACTGTCATTTCCCAACAAGGATTCAATCGTATGCAGCCTTGTCTCATATGAAGCCTCCTGACTTTAAACCACCACACTTGTCCCAGTAAACCAAACCTTAATGACAGGCCTGTCTAAAGTTGGAGTCTGTAAAAATGCCTCTGGGCACTTCTATTTGTCTGTGTCTATTTCCTATATCTTCTGCTCAACGTTTATGAGCACTTTTCTTTTATATTTGTGGTTTTTGCTTCCGGTTGTGGGAGAAAAAGTTATTTCAGCTGTTAAAAAAAACAAAACACAAACACACACACACACACACACATACAAAAGCCTCTGGGGGATTCACCTTCAATGTTTCAGGCTACTACAACTGAAATATAAGATAAGTGTGGAGTTTACACGTTTTGATTTCACTCCTTCCTACTCTCTGAGGCTGGCAGGGGCCAGTGGGGTCCTGTTTTTCTTTTTTTTTCTTCCTTTTTTTCAGGGCCTATTTTGAATGGAGCCTTTCTACAAAACTCATTAATATCATCGCACAGTCACACCTACATTCGCTAGCTGAACTTCCTGCAGAAATCCAAACAGGGCAGAGAGAGACAGATGGACTTTTGAGAATTCCCGAAGTTTGCCTCTCACTATAACAGCAGGTCTGTGTAGAATCAGGGCCCTGCTCTATGAAGGGTGCTCACTAAGGCATCTCTGTGACTTGTTTCACTGAAAACAGCCATCAAAAGGCTTCATTTAAGCAGAGATGAAAGGTGAGCCTTTTAACTCCTTCCTCTATCCTAAGCCTAGCCTGTTGACTTTCTCATCTTGTTTACGTTCCAATGCATAAACATGGAAAGCACCTCTGAGGCTCCTTCCTTCATGATTAGTGATAGTCTGCATGAAGTTCTGATATTTTCTACATGAAGATAAAACATGGCTGCCACACTGAATCAAATGCTTCCTCTGTTTTCCCTCTGTATTCCTCATTATAACATGTTCGCTAGTGCTTATACAATAAATTGAAAACAGTAGCATTACTTATAACAGCGGCTGAAGGATTGCCTGCTGCTTGGCTGCGAGGCCTGCGTGACGTAAATTTGGTGATTACTCACCAGTTCGCAAAGTTCCACCGGGTTCCTCTGAAGCCAACAACCTAAATATTTGTAACCATGCTGACTGAGCGTGCCAAAGATGAGTAGGCCTGGAACAAACTCCATTCAGAAAAACCAACATGGACACTTGTTTTGTGGAAAGGGTTTGCAGGAGGATTACAATTATCCACACCTCCACATATACTGTAGATGTGTTTACATGCTAAAACATGGGAAGCACCAGCACAGCTAACCCAAAAGTGGGAATGTGTGGGACCACATGTGTTTCTGTTGGTTTGTGTGTGAGCACCTGGAAACCATGCACCCCATCCAGTCATCTGCACAGTACTTCATTCACAGGACATCTGCATAAGCTTCAATTTTCATGTCAAAGTTTGCTTGAAAATACCCATAATTCAAAGTAATGTATGACTGCAGGATATATTTGGTGACTGCAAGTATCTGAAAAGTTTTGTTTGTTTTACTGTCAGTTCCCTGATGGAGTGACATTTTCCAGTGAGACTGTAATATTTAAAACGTAGTAAGCAGAGTTATCACTTCTGCCATTTCTAACGTTTAACTACCTGCTCATACCCACATTTTCCCACCCTTACTATCCACAAATTAACTGACAGCAGGGCAGAATGCAACCACAAGTTGCAGCAGTTGAAATTTTAAAAGTTTCTTCTATGCTGGTGTCATCCATGAACAAAACCAGTTGTAACTGGTGGTAATGAATCTCTTGACTGGTTGCAAACTTTGTTGTTGGTTTGTGAATGCCAAATCAGTAAACACTACTACTTTGTTTATTCTCCTGAAAAGGTATCACCCCAGTTATGTAAAAAGCATGAACATGCAGGCAGATGTGATTCAGTGCACCACTTCACATCTAAAAGAAACGCATCATCTCATCATTTCTGGTTGCTACCCCTATATGAAAAGCATTAAAATAAAAGATATTCTAACAGCACTTAATTATGTTTTAAAGTTTTATTCTATATGTGTTATTTTGCAATCATCATTAATATACTTTTGAAACTGACAACTTCAATGAACTTCATATCATGATAAAGATTAAGAAAAATCTATAAAAAATGATGCTGTGGTTATACTTCCACATCACTAGTCCTATGCTGGTACACTCACCATCATTTAAAAACCTACCCTAATTATTATTTTAGAAGATTTTTAAAACAACACGCCAGCAACTGGATATTACTACACTGGTCGGCTCGAATATGGATTTAGCAATGAAATGCAAAAGGACATAATCGAGGGAGCAAAGAAAAGAAGGAGAGAAAGTGACAGCAAGAGATAAGACAAGAATCACCATCAGACTGACTTTTAGTGGCTGAAAGAGCTCAGAGAAGAGACAAGAGGCAAGGCGGATAGAGGCACCAACGTTCACTAGGGCTGCTTTAATGGATAATTTAATTGCATATCAGCCGTACCCTTTTTTCACTTTATTTCTTATTTATATCAAATGCCAAAAAGTGGATAAAACTTTTTTTATTGTAAAATATAGCAGCCAATAGTTTTGGTACTGCAAGATCATAGAGGGGTAGGACATACAAGACAATCAACAATAGCACAATGATCTAGAGACTGTTTGGAGTTCAAAATGAAATGAAACAGTTACAGGACTTATAACTTCTTACTTAAAGGGTGGTGCGTTTTTGCCGATTAAAAGACTACATTGAGGTCGGGTTAGAAGGAATGTATGTGGGTGTGTTTGAAGCATCCATACTGTATGTTCCATACAAAAAAAAAAAACTGCAAACATGCAATACATCAAAGGAAACCGCTCCTCATCCACAGAACACACACACACACACACACACACACACACACACACACACACACACACACACACACACACACAGAGAACACTGCTCATAAACACACCCAGCAACAGACTGGTAGAATTTGACTTTTATTACAAAGCTGCAGTAATTATTAAAAATAAAATAAAATAAAAAAATAAAGAATAACGGAGGCATTTACACCAACAGATGATCCTAAATCTGATATTACTATGGAAGGTCATGTAGAAATATTTACATACTTGTAGGTGCAACACTCTTCAGTACATTGGTGATAAAGTAATCTAAACCACAGCAGCTCAGCAATAAGCTGTAACAAATCATTCGGAGGTTAATGCAGTTTTTACCTGAAACAGTGGACCAGACAAACTGGCTGACTGACAGACATTAAAAGAAAAACATTTTCTTCAGTTGCAGTTTGTGTCATGCATGATCAAGATTTAAATGGACAACTAAGCTCTGTTTAAAGAAAGAAGCATAAAAATTAAGCACAGAAAATGCATGTAAGGCAAGTGAAGAAAGAAAATATAGCAAATTGTAGCTTTGTAAATAAAACTATTTTAAAGAATGCATGTTTGAAAATTCATCCAAAAGAGGAAAAAGAGGTGGGGGGTATTCAAACAATGCCAATACCAAAGCACAACAGTCTGATCCTGGGTATTTTCTCTGGTTTTGTTGTTCTAAAGAGGGCTTTTTTTTCATATTTCACCTAAATGGGGAAACATTTTTTTTTTCAAAGGGGCAATGCATATTCATGAACATATAAATGTAAATATGCCAGAATTAGCCTGAAGGCTACTTTACATCTGTAGTCCCTGGCAGGTCAGGGAGATAAAAAAATCATAAAACATTACACGACACACAATAAACATACTAAGATCGAATTGTCAATGACAATTCATAGGACATAGTAGAAAGCACAATAAAAGACAATCATGACATGCAACAGTAACATTTTCATAAAAGCATAATGATCACAGATCAGGTTCCTCTTGAGCCATTTCTTCAAATTGGTTTTAAATGTATTGAATGTAGTAGAGACTCGTATTGCAGCTGGGATGTTGTTCCAGATTTCTGTACCCTTGACTGATAACACCTGCTGACTGAATGTAGTGCGTCTATTAAACAGTCACCTCTGGTGGAGGCTCTTGTTACCCTGTCACTAGTACTGCTTTTGACCATACTGAACAGGCTAGTTTAAAATTTCTAAAATTTGCAAAACTTAAAAATCTATATTTCTGGAGTATGAGGCAATGATGAAAGGATAACGTTTTTATCTCAAATACTTTTAAAGCTTTATTTAAAAACGATTCTATTGCTTTAAAGGTTGTCATACTTGTAATACTCGTCAATGACCAGTTAGTATTCAATGTGAGACAAAATCATACCATATATAAACTTTTTAGCTGCACTTTCTGGCAATGATGATCGAATTTGCCTAAAATTGTGAATATTAAAATGAAGAATTTTTGATAGGTATTTTACATGTTTTTTAAAAGATAAAGTAGAATCCAAGATAACTCCAAGGTATTTAAATTCACGTACAAACTGGAGCTCCTCTCCTTTCAGTAACGCATGTAAAGAGACATTTGATGGTAGACATTTGGAAAATAGCATACAGACAGTTTTTTAGTTTAGTTAGTTTAGTTTTAGTTTTTTGTCTTTTCACTTCCTTAAAATCTCAGATTGTAATACATTCTAGAAAAACTGGAGATTATATATATATATATATATATATAAACTTTTTATTTTACTTTTATATAGAAAATTGTTAAACAAACATACTTTTACAGACTTTAAAAGAACTCCACTGATTTTTTTCTAAAGGAGTTTAAATGAGTCAACAAGTCCTTCTAAACAAGCTGTGGTATTATGACAATTTAGTGACAAAACATTGTCTCTGTAGCCGTTAGGTCACGTGGGTGAAAACATTATCTGGGAAATATAACATGCTCATGCTGAACCCATCACAGATAAAAATCTGAGGCACAGTGTCTGTTATGGATCACAGACTCTGTAGATACTGGCTGAAAAATAGTTGCCAAAATAACCATGTTTAATGATTTTTCAATCCCTGGCATGATCCAAAAGCAAGGATTCTATATTTCAGCTTTCGTCATAATTGGGGGGACATTGCCAAGGTTAGTGATGTTGATACAACTAAAACGATCTTTGTGAGTAAAATCTATATAGATCCCCTTGAAGAATTTAAAAATATGTATGTGATTCAGGGATAAAGACTTACCAGACAATAAAGATTCACACCCAACATTCTTCACATAGCAGCTGAGCAGTGAAGAGTGGACCGAACAACAACATCCAACCCTATAAACATCTTTGAAGTTACGAGAATCAGAACCTGCTTACAGTGCTAGTATAATGCTAGCGGATGTTAACTTCTGCTGTTTCACAAGCATCTTTACATGTATGGATATGTGTGTGCAGAAATGTAAAAGACTAAGAAAGACAAGAGTGAAGGCAGAGGAGCATTTTCTGGACTTAAAAAAGAAACAAGAATAAAAGGAGGGTTAGCAACAAAATCCTTAAAACCAGCGATCTGGCACCTGATCTAATAGACAGAATAATTTGGTACCACAAGAGAAGTCTTATAGCTTAGTGCAACAAGTCAGAGGTTTCATTACAAAGTAGCTGCTTTTCTTTCACAATATAAAGGAATAACTGTCTTAATTTAGCGGACATATTTTTATATCTCAAGCTACATCAACTGCATTGCTTCAAATAAAAATGAACCTTACACGACTCTCAATAAAAGAAAATCACAAATGCAAGAAAAATTTCAAGTTTCAAGCAATGAGAGCAATAAAAAGTACAATAAGATCTGCCATGATATAATACACAGATAAAAGACACCATTAAAACCCAACTCTGACTAGTTGAAGAAGCAAATATTGCAGTGAAACTTCACATAAAAAGTAGCTTACAGCCGAGTGTCTCGCGTATGAAAGGTTGAAAGTCATCCCTAAAACAAAACCCTATTCAGACCAGATTAAGATCACTTTCTGAAGGAAGACAATGGGTCCACTGATCTGGGCCCAGGGGAAATAGAGAAGGTTGCTCAGCTGATTTTAATGTGAGATACACTTCTCTCCACACAAACGCTGCAACTACAAGGCAACTAAAGCCAACGTTGTACACACTTAAGGTAAATCTTTAATCCACATTGATTGAGTGGCAGTATCAACTGGTTGTGCAACACTTTAATTAGAAATATTGAATATAGTTAGCTCAGAGAACAATAACTACAGCATTTAAAGAGGGATTTTAATTCACTGCAGGGGATCCCAGAGTTTTTCCATTGTCTTCTTTTTAGCTTCCCCTGCACTTCCTTACCAATCTATAATCAAATACACAACAAACACAACTGGCTGACAAGCAGTATGAGGAGGTTTGAGATGTGAACTCCTCACATGTGGCTTTTTTAAGTGAGGTAGTGACCACGCTGTCACACTGTCAATGATTTGTTACTTGTTGAAGCACCAACATCCACAGGAACTGGCTGGGGCCAAAAATAATCAAGGATAGATTTGTAGGATGCTTGTAGCTCCAAACACAAAAATAGTATAAATCTCTGGACAGTGTAGCATTGGACGTCTAAACCTCAACCATGACCACAAGTGTTAGGTTTGATATAAATATTCTACGTACGTACTTAAGTAAAGCTTTCTTTGGCCATGTCATAGATTTGGGATGTTGATAATCCATCAGTTTACTGTGTGCTTCCGCTGTAATGAGATGTGTTGATTTTATTGGACACTCATGTTTTATAAAGACTAATATGAAAAGACAAGCCTGTCTGTACAACACATGCTCACACTGTCCTGTCCAGTGTGACCAAGTAGCATCAGCTCTTTTTTTGTAGTTTTCATAACTATTTAAAGAAGTCTTGCTGTTTATTTATTTATTTATTTATTTATTTATATGTTTGTTTGTTTAAAACATCCCCTTGAAAGTATGCTGTCGTTTAGGGAGCTTCCTATTCCCATAATTCTCAGACAGTCTCAAGAACTACTTGTTCCAAATGTGCCTTTAAAGGGATATTTCAGTATTTGATTACTGAAGCCAAAATAAGCACTTTCAGATCTCCCTGATATTTATTTTCATGATTTGACTTTGATATTAATTTAAAAGTTCGGGTTTGTGGTTCTGTACATGTTTCTTATTTATTTTATAGTAATGCAAGAGCATTAACTTATACTGTGAGTGAACTTTATATTTTATTACTCCCAGGTGGAGTACTTGCTGCCAAAGTAGTGGAGCCAATTCCAGCAGAAATTGGATGATGTAGACCCTGGACAGTCCATTACAGGACTAATACAGAGCCAAAGAAGTGCTTGTGCTGTAATGGGCTATCAATTTAGAATTTCCAATTAGTCTAACAAAAATGTCATTTGCATACTGATGTCCAGACACGAAACCTACATTACTACAATAAGAATATTAATAGCTTGTTATTATGCTTATTGAGTAAAACACAATCTCTTGAATTTGATGAATGGGGATGCATTTAAGAGTTAGCACTTCTTCTTCATTTGGTAGTGAAAATTTGAGACAGAGTAAAGGAGAAGATTCTGTTTCCAAGCCATATACAGATGCAGTACAAGCCTCTAATAACATGATATGATATGCTCCATTACAGACTGAGTCTCCACCCAAAACTGCTGCTGACAAGTAGGAGAAAGGAACGTTTTGATAAATTACCCAGTTCTTAAGTATACTTTGACAAGCCCAACCCATTGGTACCAGTAGTACCAGTAGCAATTATGTATTCCTTTTGAATTGCCCAACATCAAGTATGATGAGGCCAATCATATGCTGGTGTTAGAGGAGTTGGTTAGATTAGATGGATAGATTCTAAAAGTGCACAACATTTAAATAACATAAAAAGATGTTTTTAAGGAAAAACAAAATTGGACATGCAAACAAAATAAAAAGCAATAGAATAAGTCTTTTTTCAGTTTTCTTGTTTATAATTTTGTGTATTGGAAAAAGAAGCGATTTTCAGATATATAGAATGCTTAAAGAAACATTAAGAACACAAAGAGAGGAAAAAGAGTAACACAGGACTAGAAAACTTTCAAACTGGAGGAAAAAAACACTGAACAGAAGAAGACATGTAGATATAGATAATGAATACAGATAGAAGGACAAACACAGGCAGAAACACAAGAATAAATCCACAATGTTGGAAGTAACATGAGGAGACGTTTGGTGAACTTGTCAACTGAAAGTAAAACATGACACTAAAGACAAATTAAATGGTCTTTACATCATTACATTATCCAACATTTATTTTTCTCTCTATAAAATGTATGTTTTAATGTTTTAATGATGTTCATGCTCAGTTGCTAAATGTCAGATAAAGAAATGCAACTGGGGCTTTCATGTTATAATACATGTAATTTCATCCAGATGGAGTTCTTTTTTTGGAAAAAGAAAAAGTCATTCTATAGAATCAAAAAATAAAACACAAGAAGTCAAATGCAGCTGTAACCAGTGGCACAAACTTTTGGTTTGGCTAAGTTTCCAAAACCTCATGGGACAGATTATGGAGTCTTTTTTATTTAAAAAAAAAGGAGCAGAAACCAGAGATGTCGTCAGCTTTTACGTCAACGAACGTATACTGGAGGGCCACATGAATACTGAGCCTCAGCTCAGGATTGTACACTGATGAATAAAAACGAACACTATATGTTTCCATGAATGACATATGAGCACATACAAGTTAAAATACTATTATTTCTTTCATCAGTTGTGTAACTCCCACTCAAATCAGCAACCATGGCCATAGAGTACCAGGCTTCTTTCTTCAGTGTAAACACTCTAAATAAAACAGTCTTCTCTGGTTTGATGAGTCCCACTCTCTTTAGAGATGCTTCTCTTTGAGGAGAGCTATTCATTAGAGCACACCACCCACATGCAGCTTACCGACCCCTCAACCTCACATTAACAATCTCTACATGCCGTCTTATAATTGCAAATGTGTGGATGTGTGTATATGCATTCACTTTGGTCTACGTGTGGTTTGAGGGGGATGATGGATTTTCCCACTCCGCTGACCCTGTTTCCACTTTCTCTTGGAAAATCCTACCAAACCTCAGCAGAACTGTAAGCCAGCAGTTTATGTTGAGGAGCTCGAAAGAAGAATAACTGCACACATGATTCAACTTTTAAAATAGATCAATAGCAAAAAAAAAAAAAAAAAAAAAAAATGTTTGAGCTTCTGGTTTTCTGTGCTTTTAGGTATTGTAATTAAAATATACTGCCAGTCCCAAATGTTAACATAAACATGAGGATCCTGTGTAGGTAGTGATTATATACATCATCAAAGGCAGGTTTCCTCACTCCGTCTTTGCCAATTCTTTTTTCTGAGTTTTGTACTCCGTCTTTAACTCTGCCAGTAAAATGAAGCTCAGTCAGTTACAGATCAGGTGATGGACTCAGGCATGGTAAAACATTTCTACTTGTTGCCTCCAAAAACTCCATGGTTGCTCTCACAGTATGTTTTGGGTCACTGTGCATTTGATCTGTGAAACACCGTCTAATTGGCATTGCTGCATTTGATTGAGTCTAAGCAGGCGGTATCCCTGCATTACTATGCTTTTGGGTACATCATTGCTAATTCTTGACAATCTGGAGATACTAATTCCTGATCAACCTATTTTGCTTATATTGAGTGATGACTCCTCCATATGTACCAGATTAGACCAGAGGAAAATCTGGGGGTCAGATACTTCTTTATTTGTCTTGTTTTTTATTATTTAACTTTTGATCTTATTTTACATTGTTTCATTATGTTCTTAAATTTATTTTAATTCTTTTAAATGTTATTTATATTATTACTGCTCAGTACTTTGATCAGTACCTACTGTTTTTAATGTGCTTAAGAAATAAAGTTGGCCTGGTTTGGCTTCTCTCATGCTTCTGTCCTGAGTTGACATCGGTGAAGAATGGTTGATCTGTGATTAGTAAATAGTTAAAATAGATAAAATAAGTCTGTGTCCAAACATTTACGTTGTGTGGAATGTCTTTCCAAGCAATAAGGTGTTGCAAAGTAAAGTTTATTTTGGCTTAAAAGCTAAATTTCTCCTGTCTGCAGAGGCAGAAATATTTGTTTCTGTCATGGCTGTTTAGATCATGTGCTGGATTATTCTTACATTTTTCTGTTGTGATAATGATCTCAGCCTTCTCTCAGTAACACAGTAATTATCATAACAACAACTGTTATCATCTTCAGTTGTTTCCTTACCATTAACAAACAACCAAAAACTTGTTAAAAATTAAACAAGTAAGATTTTAACAAATATTACATGACAATATACAACTCAAGCATCATGGGGTAGGTTGTTAAGTAATAGTCAGACTAAGGGCCATTAATCATTGTGGGTTTAATGGTGTTTAGACTCTGGATGGAACATGTTGATGCTAATTAGTTCTGAATAGTCCTGCAGAGAAATCTGGGTTCACGTTGATAGTATCTCCATCAAATTATTGCTGTAACTAATCATCAGCCAGGATGACTATAGACATCCAGTGATATTATTCTCAGAATAATTTTGCCTGATGCAGAGAGCCAGACATCCAGGGAAAGCTCTGCAGACACAATGGAACCTTGCCAAGGTGGAGTCGAGTGTTTCAGTGTGAACTATTGGCAGGAATACAGGAAAGAGGAAGGTTGTAGAACACACACATTTTGTTTGGTCAGCTCATTGTGCTGGGATAGAGGCCAAACTTTCCTATGTGGAATTTAAGGAGAAGCTTGAGCAGCATTTACAGTTGGTTCATATATTTAAGTTATAAAAAACTCACTGATAATGACAATATAAATATTTCTCACTGAGAAAATAAGTATTCATTAACAGTGCAAAGCTTTTCTGTGTGAATTTTCTGTTGAAGTACAGAAAAATTATATACGCTGCTTGAAAGTGTGCTGCTGTGCCCCATACTGGCCGCTAGATGTCCTCCTTAACACAAAACGAATGCTTCTAGTTAGTATTATATGGGGTTAGTATTATTCTGGATGACTGTTTGAAATGACTGAAAGAATTAACACAAAAAATAATGTTTGGAAAGTCAATAAGTCGATCACACTGTGACTAAATATAATTATTTAAAAAACTAGCAACTACATTAAATTAACAAATAAAATAATCACAGGGAAAAAAGTCTCCAAAAATTATGAGTTTGCTTAAAAGAGAGAGAAAGAGAGAATTTCAAATTTAGACACAAATCATAAAAGTATTATCAAAAGTTCTTCCCCTCTCTCATTTCATTTCCATCCACCTGCCTGTAACCAGGACATCATTTTCAGCAAAAAGGTTTCTTAATTACTAAAATATGCAATAGCCTTTACCAGCGTTTGTTCAGCTACTTTATAAACTATAGATTATTCCCCAGAATCATCCCAGTCTGTAAACTGAATTAAAAGTAAATGTTTCCTTTATTTATTTATTTTTAACAGAACAAAGAGATGTGAAAAGTGGGTAAAGAAACAAAGAATGTAGAAATTAAGGAGAGAATAACCACAAAGAGGAAGACACAACAAAACCACACTCAAAATAACCTTAAATAGTCGCAAAACCACTGTAAAGACAAACAAGAGCAGTCCAAGACTGGATTTTCATGGCAAGGTCTGAAAAAAAATCTGGAGACAAATCCGGATCCGCATCAAAAGACAATCACTTAAAATAAAAATAAAATAAAATTTTGCTACAAGGCCATCCTTACCATTTTTAATTATTCCTCAAACAAACAATATCAAAATGTTAACCACTGGCTTACATAATTGTTTTTGAATGAATGAACTAATTATATCACTTCACAGGGATAACAAAACAACCACAAAGACACTCAAAACACATCCTCATCCTCTGAAGTGGATTTGACTTTAACATGCTTGTGCTCATTTTCTGTCTCGCCTAGGAACTGATGTGAAAAATAACATTTCCTGAAAATACACCAGTTATATTTGAGATAAACTGTCTTTAAAGCTATAATATAATAGACAGCTAAACATGAATTAAACTCTCCATGAAATAAAGAGGCCATCTCACATAGTTCACGAACAAAATAAAACCATGTCTTCTTTAAATTTGTTATAATAGTTATATCAAATTTTAGTTAGATACTTTAAATCAAGTTTTAACCAGGGTTTTAGATATCAGAATTTGTCCTTTACTGAAGTATTTTTGTTGTCCTGTCTTCAACAAAATAAACACTCACCACTGGTTATTATTGTTAATTATTGGTGCCTGATTAGACCACCTCTCAGGACTGTGTGTACAGACTGTGCTTCTTTAATGCTCCATGACTCATACACTTGTTATTTTGCAGAACCAGAAAGGGCGAAACATAATCTTCACAGCATGCTTCACCCACATATTTTCAATGATTAAAGCAGGCAAAGCACACTAACATATCCAAAAAATGTTCAACTGTCCCAGAGAATTGTGAGAATGAACAATACCAAGATGCAGAATCCTAATGTCACACAGCCAGATACTGTATATGTGAAGTCATTTAATCATCTATCTGATCTTAATTTGATCATGTTGTTCATGTTCATAAGCCTTAAGGTCTAAGTGAGGGATGTACACAAGAGACACAGAGATTGGAAAATTGTTTAATGTAATATAGTCCAGTAAAACATGATCACCCGCATCATTGATAAAAATAACCCACAACACATAAACGCTTTTTTAAAGAAGAATTTATGGCCAAAATGTTTGTTATGATGAATATTTGTTCACATGGAAACATGGAAGCTTCATGTTGTTACAGACAGAGAAATATTTTGTCACTACAAAACACCCTTTTGTAGCAAAGTTAGCCTCAAGATGCTCACATCGGCAATAAAAAGACAAATTACATTTAGACTGTGATCATTTAGAGCGACTGGTCTCGTGGGTAAGTTGATAAGAACCAATGACAATCATCCCATCAACCTGAGCTGCTTGCTCACTTGAAAGTGTCCGGGTGTCTTATTTTCTCTATCTTTGGAAGAGAATCATACAAGATACATAGATATATTGTATTTGATTGCTGTAGATTTCATTGGGGCAGCTACAAAAGTGGGTGCAAAATTAGACATTTCTAGAATTTGATGTAAAAAACACATCAGCAACAATTAAGTTGTGAATTATCTTTGCAAATTCCATCCAGCTAAATTAAGAAATGATTGATTGTTGAGACTAAGAAAGGGATAAAATAAAGCTCACAGGGTCAACTACTGACTCTCAACTATTAACTATGCAATAAAGTTTGTTTCTGTGAGTCGTGGAAGGATGGTTTATGTAAGTTTATCTAAGTATGTGTATATCTTGCACATCACCAGGCTGTAATAGGTTTTAAAATATGAGCATCTTCCACCTTTCTGTCCCAAGTCTGTCCACACTCTCTCTAACTCACGGCTCCCAATTCCTGCTGAGCAAAACAGATGGTGGTAGCAGCAGGCGTTGTAGTGGATATGTTTCTCTCCCGAGAACCAGGAACTGTGAGTTGGTGCAACACCAGCCCTCTGAGCACAAAGACCCACAAAAACATCAACTGGCACAGGAGCCAGAACTGCTGTAGATGCTACATATATTTTTCGGACCACATCCTGAGACAGAATAAAAGCAGTTCCATCACAGTAATCAGGAAGGTACTTGTTGGGGTAAAGAGCTGGCGGCAGGTAGCCAGGACTGCTGGGGTCCCTGTTGGGGGAGTCTCTCTGGATCACCCTACCTAGGTACAGGTCTTCAGGGTGCCTGTGTAGCCCCAGCAGATAGCTTCCAATGGCAGGGAGGTTGACAAACACATTCTCTTTTGTCAGCAGAACAAAGCGTGCAAGAGGACAGAAGGTGATCACCCAGCGCAGAGCCAGCTCTGTCCTCTCAGTTGGGCCATGGAGGGTCGACTCTTCTGCAGCGTGACCCTGGATCATGTCTCCATAAAGATCAGACTCTCTCATGATGGCATCCTGAGGAACAGAAGTTTGAGTTGATCCTAAAAAGAAGAGTATCTTCACTGGAAAGCCTTGGATTAATGTTTGGTTTGCCCATGTTCTCCTGATTGCATCTCTTTGAGTAAAGTTAGCTGGAGAGCTGAAGACCAGAGCAAGGAGGAAGAGGTCAGAGTTTCTGCAGGCATCAGGGTTGGGGATAGCGTAGGCCTGGGAGATATTCTTCCTGGCGTTGCTTAGATCTAGTTTCCGTGCCTTTTCCCTCACACCTACAACCATGACATCAGTGTAAACCCCAGGCGTGGGCTGCAGGAGGTATTCCTCGACAAAATCTGCTCCAAACAGCAAGGCATGGAAGAGCAGCACATTGAAGAGGATGAAACACCACTGATGAGAGCGCAGCTTGCACAGAGAGCACTGAAGCATTAAAAAAAAGAAGAGAAGAGAATGAAATACCATAAAAGCAGCTGATCACATTCAAATTTAAAATTATAAGCCACAAGGGACCAGCTCTGTACCTGCATGACAGCTGTTTCAGTCGCCTTCTTTTTTATCTGGTAAATAGTCGCAGGTGATGAGCAGACCTGCTGGTGTGGTCTGCTCCACAACAATAACAGATGACAGACAGGGTTTCCACTTTCACGAAACCTTAGTAGCATGTAACTCTGCACCTAATCACCAAGTCAGGTCCTCATTAAGAGGAGTGTATTCTCCATCATTCATTCAATATTAATGACATATAGCAGGACAAGAACAATAGAAGAAGAAAAACAAATAGGTTGGTTGTGATAAAAATTTTAAATCAAAACATATAGTATCAGTCTTCTGGTTATGACATCGACTATCCAATTAGAGAAGTTACATGTTTCACATATTTACACACAGAAGGAAAGAGTGGGGAGAGACATTTGGTAGGACTGGGATTGTTCACAGCAGGGTGGCCAGCCAACAATCAAGATCGAGATTAAACTTTAGGAGCAGCCAGGATTGTAAGTTAGTAAAATTGTTATATGGATTGGTCAAAAGCCAAATGTATAAAAATTTATTATCTGAGCTCTGGTCTGCGGCTTTGCAAAGACACAGGGGAACCTGGCCAAGTCGCGGAAGAGTGTGCTATGTGAATCACAGATGTGAGTTGTAAACATACCTACTGGCAAACAGGAGAAAAGCTACACTCGACACAAATTCAGCATGTTTATCTGATGCTGAAAAAATGGGACTTCGGGCCATAATAACAGTATTTGTTGTTATTTTAGCAGTTTGCTTCATTCTTTAGTCAAAAGTGTTGGTTTGATTTCAGCAGGAGCTCTTCTTATGTTCACTATCAAGCTAAGATCAAAATTAAACTGCAAATTAAGCAATTTATAAGAGGTCAAATTACTGTAATCCTACAGGCAAATCAATTATATGGCAATTATTTATGACTGTCCATTTACTAAGCTAGCAAGAGGTTCATATGTCAATAGAAACAATGAAGGTCAAAAAGATGTAGAAGATGGAGAAGATATGTAAGTTAGATACGAGGATAAACATTTGCAGGCACTAATAGGAATAAAGTGGTTTATGATAAAGTTGCAAAACCTTAAAAGAGAATTGACTCTGAAGTCACACAATATTCAACATCACAGTTTTGTGGCTTCGCAGAATAAAACAAGACAAGATAAGATAAGATAAGATAAGATGGCACAATTGGATTTATGTAAGCATCAAAAGTAAATCCAACAAATTGTTAGTAATTGTTTGCTCAAACAATTGCAGCCCACTACCTCCGAAAGCTGGTTAAGGTTTTTGCTTGAAGCTGCCATCAAGTTAAATCGGGGAAAAAAAAAAATCAATATTTGAGGTTAATTAATTCTTGCTTTATGGTTTTTGGCTTTTATGACCTCAGATGTATTTCAATGTAAAACTGTTTGTAAGTGAAAAAAGAAGGGAAATTGATAGGTGTATCCACATTGTTCACTTTTAATAACATATAGCAGCAACTTGTCTAAAAGTGCCAGTCATACTATGTGAACAAATAGTAAGGTAAGAAAAAAAGAAAGACTTAAAATAGGAGTGAAGCAATAATATGGTTATTTAGGGCATTTAAATAAAATATATCGAATAGAGCTTCCCACATGGGACACCAGGTGGCAATAATGTGCAATAACGTTGGAAGATTACATTGTAAACTATAGAGAAGAAGAGGCAAAAGTCACGTTGGTAATAGGCGGATATATTTGTCGGTAGTTTCCAAACATTGAGTCATGGCTTCCTCCATTCAGTGTTTACTGGAGGAAATCTCCGGCGTTGAAGACCCAATAGAAGAGTTACAGAGTTTAAAAACAGCTCTGTTTTCGATACCAGTCAGTGCTTTGAGAGACTCAGTGAGCGGTCAGCGTTTCGATGTGATTTTCTCTTTGCTCAGCTCAAATGAAAGGTTGGTTCGGCTCAGTGCATCTTGTTTGCAATGATAAGTGCTGCCTGTTTTCTGCTGAGTCAGTGCCTGTCAGTTTTGTCCCCAACAGTTAGCTACTTGAACGATAGGGTAGCAAAACTCTTGCAAACATTGTCAAGCTAAAGAGGCTGTATTTAAGTTAGGCTAGTTGTTAGCAAGCTAATTGGCTACAATGCTAACAATATTTTATTGTTTTGTTTTCTAAAAGTATTGTGGTTTTTTATTTTGCTTCTTTGTTTAAGCAAAATATATAAATGCCTGAATGCGTATTCCATGCTGTCGAGATTATTTATTAACTGACCTCATATTGTCCAACTAGGTCTTTGACAGGTTCGTACCATTTAACTTGACCAATGCAGATCAATAACATCAGATTAACTTAGAAAATATCTAGTAAACTGAATAACTTTTAATCGCAGATATAAAGCAAATACTTAAATGGTTGCTAGTTTCCAATGGGACGTGTGTTCACAGGGAGCAGGTTGAGCTATGTGTGGACATCCTTGAACGCATCCTAATGGCCCTCAGCCCCGTGCACCTGGTCCAGAACTACAGAGCAGAGCTGCAGGGGGGTTTGACCCATCCTAATGAAATGGTTAAGACACTGGCTTTGACACAGGTAGGGTGTGTGTACACACAAAGAGCAGAAAACTAAATAAAATGTTTTGTTCATAACATAGTATTTATAATATCAACAGGATCGATTATTCCTGTTTTTATTGTATCAGATTGGCAGAGTGGTGGAGCATCCAGATGCTGTCACTGAAATCCTCAGCAACCATGGCATCCTTCAAGCTGTGATCCTCAGTATTGGGGAGGAGAAGATGGCTGTGGCAAAACAGGTAATAACTGAGGCACTGAAATGACATTAATGATACTTTAGTAAAACAACAGTTCCTGTTGTAACATTTTTTTTTAAAATAACTCCCCTCAGGCGATTCAGTCCTTGTCTAAACTGAGTCACTCCAAACCTGGTTTAGACAAATTATTCCACAGTGATCTGCTGAAAGTCATGAAGGATGTGATGGCCAGAAGTGACATAATCAGATACAGAATATATGAGGTATGGTCAAATGGCTTTGCTTTTGTGGCTTAAAATACAGGAGAAATATCCTTGTTTGGAGCGATTTCTAATTACATTAATTTTGATAGATAAAATAATTATTTTAGTCTATGTGTTTCCATGGAAGGTGCATTGTTAACTGAAGGTAACTCCTTTGAAATTCATACTTTCTGGTAGCTTTTTTTTCACTCTGTGACACATGAGATAAATGCAAATTTTTGTGATAATGATTTAAAGAAGTTCTGCTTGTTCTTTCTGCTTGCAGCTGGTGATTGAAATCTCATCGGCTTCACCCATTTCTCTTGGTTACTGTGCCAGCAGTGGCCTCATTTCTCAGCTGCTCAGTGAACTGACAGGTGATGATGTCTTGATCAGGTAATGACTTGAGGACAAACATATGTCATTATAACTGCATTTAAATTAGGTTTATTCAACATCTGACACATTCTCATGCTTTCACAGTCTCATTTTTATCTCTCTTCATAACGATAAGTTTATGCCTTTTTCCATCAGGGCTACAGCCATAGAGATGGTAACCACTCTGGCTCACAGTCAACATGGCCGGCAGTATTTGGCTCAGCAAGGTATAATGGATAAGATCTCAAATATGATCAGAGGAGCAGATACAGACCCCTTCTCCTCCCTCTACCTTCCTGGTGAGTATTTCTGAAAACTGCTCTGAAGTTGAACACCAGTCTATTTGCATGACTGAATACTGACTTCCAACCGTTATCAATCTCATCATAACAAGAAGAGGGCGTCAGTATGTGAAATTTTCTTAGCTTTAAAGGATAAACAAGCACTAACTTTGTGTTTAGTCCCTTACAATGTGAATATTACTGCTTTAGGTTTGGTCAAGTTCTTTGGGAACCTGGCCATTATGGACAGCCCACAACAAGTTTGCGAATCCTACCCAGCCTTCCAGAACAAGGTGTTCGAAATGGCTCTTGATCCAGACCCTGTGATGATGGGAGTGGCCCTGGACACTTTGGGATTACTTGGATCTACAGTGGAGGGGAAGCAGGTTCTGCAGAAAACAGGTAGGTCTGGTATCTTTGTAGGACTTGATCTCCTGGGCCTCCTCCAAAAATCAACAATATGAATTGAATGTTCTAATGCAGCTGAATCAAGAGATTTTGAACAATTTGTAGGTTTAATCAATTTTTACTCCCAGTTTCTTTATTTTTCTTGCAGATATGAACAAAACTAGAGGTTATGATCTGTCATATAAACCAGTGACTGTATTTACAAAGTGATAAAAAAAAGACTTGTTTTACTATGAGTTAATCTTCTAAGATATTTAGAAAAAGAATGCTGAAATGCATGCATCCCATTGTTTATCTTGTGTTAGTCAAGCTCAGGTGGAAGAATAGTTTTTCTGTATTAAGTCAAAGGTGCTATAGGTCTCATAAAAATCTGTGTTCAGGGGAAAAATTCAAGGCAGTTTTCTCAAGAATGAGCCAGCTTGCCAGTTCTGGAGCTACTGAGCTTCGAGTTCGCAGCTTGGAGGCCATATCACAACTTCTCACCTTACAGGTATTTATGTTGACTTGTGAAATATATCCACAAGCCGAAATTTAGTTTTGTTCCACACACAAAACTTTAATCAGTTTATGTGTTTCCATTTTTTCCCTCTTTAGCCAGAACATCAAACAGAGGACCTTTTGGCCCTGACAGAGTCCTGGTTCCACCTTCTGTCTAACCAGCCAATGGACATGATTTGCAACATCAGCACTCAGCCTTTTCCAGAGCTGCATTGTGGGGCTTTACAGATATTCACTGTAAATATATTATCTCTCTGTAACAAACTTTTATAACCTGTGAAATGAAGAACTGCATCTGATACTGAATTATTCCTTTTAATTTGACTTATTAAATCATTCCTCTAAGATTTTACATAAGCATATGTCGTGACCACTCTCTACTGATGATTGTTTGATTTTGTGTGCATGTGTTTGTTTTCCAGGCCATTGCCACTCAGCCGTGGGGCCAGAAATTAATGATAAACACTCCCGGATTTATGGAGTTTGTTTTGGATCGTTCAACCGGTCAAACAAAAGATGCCAAAGATGCCAAGTTTGAACTGGTGGGGTCACTTGTGGGTTCATCTACAGCAGCAGAGATCCTGGGCAGTCAACATTATATACGCCTGAAGAGTTATCTGAAAGAAGGACCTTACTATGTTTCAGCAGTGGCTGCAGTCAGCACAGAAGGAGCAGACTGATTGAAATAAAGTCATGTGCACATTATGAGGCCTTGTCATTGCTTAGGTAATGGATAATTTCCTGAGTTCTGTGTTATGGTTAACATACCAGTTTTATTCTCTCCTATATCAGTCTGTGATTAAAAATGTGGATAATTCTTACTAATCAAATCTTGGTGTTGCTCAGCTGAAAAAACTTCTTTAAACAAAAATTTACAAATATAGTACAGATCCCAAAGAGTTTGTGTTTAAGCATTCAGTTACTTTAAGTTAACATTAACCACCTGATCTTTGTCGTTCCTTCTCTTTACTTCATTAAAAAAATTTATCATTATTTGCCACGTAAATACATTAGTAAAGTAAGCCCCTAATGTGTGTCCTTAAAGAAGTACATGGAAAAATATTTGATATTTACAGAGTATTTTTAACAACAGGGTTCAGCTTGGGGACCATGACTATTGCAGAAATTGAGAAACATTCATGTTGGACCTTCTTAAGACATTTGTCATCACATCAAATCTGAAATAAAATTTTTAGAAAAATATTTGAGTAACATCATAAAGGAAGGTTGAAATAACTGGAATAAAATATGAGTAGTTTGTCTTGCAGTAAGTTTTCTATCTGCAGTTTGAGGTTTTTCTCCCCCTTTTATCTTAATTTTCTAACTTTATTAAAAAGCAGTGTTGGTGTATCCTTTAATAAGAAATACTTAACATCTCTGAAACATGGTGTAAACATGTGAGCTTTCAAAATAGTTTTGTCTGAAAATCCACTGATAAGAATTCAGATGTGATGGCTTAATTGCATAACTGAATCCACATTGTATGACAGCAGTTCAGCAGAGTACACATGGTATGTTACTGTGTTTAGTTTACCAATTACTTAAGCAATGACAGCACAACCTTACAAAATATCAAACATTTTCAACCGTTTATCATCCATTGAGTTAAACAAATACATTTTACAGAAAATGAAACTGGTAATTCACACAGAGCAAACAAAAAACAACTTGATTATTGAAACATTGCTCTCAAGATTTAACGTTTATCAGATCAGCTTTTATTGTGGGAGATTTTTGATTTATTGTTTTCTAAATAAAAAATAAAATACAATTTCACAGCTGTTGTTTTTTAATCGTTCCTGTTTTACACACACATTTGGAAAATCTAAATGATCTTGTTGAATGTTTTTAAAGCAATATAAGTATATGCAGATATATATAGAGAGAGAGTGAAAGTACCCTATAGGACCTCTAGCTAAGTTCTGACAAAATTATAATAGTCAGCCAAACAGAAAGTCTTGACTGATGTAGCCATTCAGAATGATAGCAATATCAGGAAAAAGGAACACAAGAAAAAAGAAATAATGGCTTAAAGTGCTAGAGAAAGCCTGAAAGGTGAAGGCAACAGTAGTGCCTGTGGTCATGAAGCACTTGGAGCAGGCATGCCTGTCCAGAAAACCACAATCCTTTGAACATTTAAGATGCTGCACAGGACCCTGAAGCTCCCAGGCCTCTGGTAGAAGACCCAAGCTTAGGAGGAATGAACAGCCATCCAACACAGAGGAAAGAGGAGTAATGATGGAAAGGTGTAAATTTATTTATTATTGCTCCTAAGTGTTGATTTTAAATATATTATTCTTACCATGTCATTTTAATGATTATACTGCTTGCAAGTTTCTTCAAGATAATAAAATCATATAAGACAATGCAAATAATGGTTTCTTTTTATCCTTTTAGCCCTAATCAGAGAGCTGAAAGAAATATCCCTATTACTGCAAATTTAAAGCTAGTATGGTTTCAAATAAAACACCTACTTTGTGCAAAGAAACAAGAAAACACTGCAGAAGGCATGGAGACAAGTGACATCTGGCCAATTTAGATTTCCTTATGGTTTCCAAATTTAGCCTCTAGTTTATGCATGAGTTGAGGGCTGGAGTTCAGGCAGCACAGTGGCTGCAGACACCAGATGGAGATCACGACATCACAGCGGAAAGGTCCGACTTCTGAGTGAATATAGCCGGAAAGTTTATGTTCACTCCTCCACATGCAAGCTGAAGCCGTGGTAGAGAAACCTCTTATCTTTCTTACTGTCACATCACAGTGATTGTAAGCATATTTGCAGATGTGGCTGAATCTGTAATAAACAGCTTTATTTGTGAGCATTTTTCCACAGCGTAAAGTTTTTAAATGAAGCCTTTTTAACCTTTTTAGCCCTTCACTCTACATATTTTACATAATCATCATACAACTTAAAAAATGTTGGTAAAATTTTAATTTTTCACATTTCTTGAGGTGGAATCTCACAGACTTACCTTTTCATTCACACATCAGCAAAAAAGCTTTTCAGTCTCGAACATCAAGCACACGCTTGAAACTCTTCGACTCATGTCACCTTCTCCACTGTGAATCATATCACTTCTCCCACGTCTTCTCATACTTTTTCCTGTTGCATAATCAAATAGTCAAGTGATTAAATTATAGAACATTGAGTCTTTTTACTCTATACGAGATTTTTATATTTAATATTTTTGCATGAGTAACATTGAATAACAGCACAGGGAGAGAAATCCAATTTATTGCCAAAGAAAGACACATGTAGCTGTTTAAAGATTCTCCTTTACATATGTTTTATCAGTCTTAGGATGTGCTGGAAATTCTTTGTTATGAAATTAATATAAACCTTCAGCATTACCTCCTATCTCTATCAGACGTCTTTATGTTTCCTGCTGTCTGCTGGGAAGAACATCGTTGGGTAAAAGGCCTTAGAGTGACCAACAAGAGGCACAAAGTAGAAAGAAATACAAAAATTTGAATGATAAATAAAAAACTATATATTCCATCTATTAAGTTATTTATTTATTTAAATTTTTTTAACTTATATTGTGTAGGACCACCAGAACTGGATGAATTAAAAGTAAATTAAGCAAACTGATTAATATAGAGTTACAATCAAAGCAAATATCTTGCCTATTAGGTGCAAAACACACCAATAAAACCAAAGCCTGGTCTACAGATGTGTTTAGGCAGATGGAGAGTGAGATAAATGCCAGGTTGTAGGATTTTCCATCAGGATATTTCATTCTAACATGATAAGTTGTGAACTTTACTTGAATGGTTTCATTCTTGTGGCTGATTACTGCAGTCATGTCTTAAATAACCTGCTGAAGCTGATAGTTCTCCTTGTTTATTCAAGTAAAAATATCCATGTGCCCAAGTGTAAAACAGAGAGCTGAAAGAACTCAGAGCCTCCAACAGATGGAGCTCATCTTTCTTGCTCCTGAACAAGAGTTGGGTGATAATTCAACAGTTATGTTCACTGCTGCAGACTCCTCTGCATCTCCCACAATATTTCCCCTTTAGACGCTGCCAGTTTGCTTTTCTGCTGCCAGACAAGTAGTTCCACGTGCATCTTCTTAGTTTATCAATTTTAATAGTTCATGAGACATCTGTCACTTTGCCTGCATACGTTATCTGCGTAGGCCGAAAAAACAAGATCAGCTTCAGAATGCACCTGTATAGGTGAGACACAAGTACTGGGAGGAATCACTTTCTTTTTCACAAAAGCCCACTCCTGTCTGGCAGGTCACCCTCCGATGCAATTAACCCAGGAAGACGACTTCGTAAAGGGGGACTCAACGCCGACCACCGCAGCTCTCCGGTCCGACGGAAGCGCCGGATCTCCGGCCAAAATGTGCAGTGAATGCTACGTGAATCAATCATTTGTGAACGACGATGGAACCGTGAACAATCAAAAGCCACGGTAAGAAACACACAGACACGCAACTTTTTTCTGCATGTTATGCATATTTGGTTTGTACACAAAGTGTTTCTAAAAGTTAGCTTTGGAATAAAAAAAAAGCTTTCTATAAGGTTTCTTGTGCAGCTAATAAAACCTGAAATCTACGAAAATCTATTGAAGTATTATATTTTTTATTGTACAGTGGCTGAACATGTAGATTTCACCATGTTTGTTTTTCATTCATAGAACCTCTCCTGTCAGCACTCAGCTGTTAAGCTGTTCACTGACCTGCTGTCTCAACATAATAGATGACAGATCATTTCTACAGTGAATATTATTACAATGTTCATACTAAACACAGTCAGTCTGTTACTACAGCTAAATACCTCCAATGTGTTACATTGAACCAAAAAAGCCAAGAAATTGGCAGGTAATAAATAAATTAATTAATCAATTAATTAAAGACACGTCCACATGACCTCAAAAGGCAACTTTTCTCCTAGCAACCCTGTTGTGCTTTCTTCATTTGTATCCCTAAGTAAGTCATAAGCTTTGGTGTGTTCACAAGGTCTGACTGCTCCTCGTTGCTGTTGTGTTTGGTTGGATTTAAAACAACCACAAGAGAAATAAACCCTTCATCAATTTTACAATTACTTAGACAAGCAGGATTATAACAAACAGTGATGGAGAG
Source organism: Melanotaenia boesemani (assembly GCF_017639745.1). Taxonomy (NCBI): domain Eukaryota; kingdom Metazoa; phylum Chordata; class Actinopteri; order Atheriniformes; family Melanotaeniidae; genus Melanotaenia; species Melanotaenia boesemani. The sequence goes on from NC_055700.1 coordinate 10,389,870, forward strand.
AGGATGTGAGATATGTTTTTTTACTTTCTGATTTGTGGATGATAAATCCTGTGTTTCTAGGACACTTGAAATAGCGCCATCTTTACACCATAACATAAATATAAACTTAAGTTATTGTGTTAACTAAGGGGATAATATTTATTTATTTATTTATTTTCTGCAGCCGGTGATTTGATTGATATTAAGACTCATTCATCTAATCTGAGGTGTCTAATTGTTCTAATGTTTTTCAGCATCCCAAATGTACTGTTTCCTCTTCTCATGCCACTCAGACTAAACAGCTGAGCCTCTGCAGGCATTCAGAAAAAAACCTTTTAAGTAATATTGATAATTAGTTAAGGATTAGCTCTTCCTGTGTCAGCGCTGGCTCTCAAGGGATACTCTGACTTCCTCCCACAGTCCAAAAACATGCATGTTAGGTTAATTAGTTATTTTTAATGAATTCCTAGGCGTGAGTGTGAGCATGCATGGTTGTTTGTATCTTTGTCTGTGTGTTGGTGATGTACTAATTACCAGTTTAGGGTGTGCCCTGCTGCTAGGGATACGCTACAGATGATCTGTGCACCTGAATTTGATAAATTGGGTATAGAAAATTGATGGAGGATGTCTAGAGATTATGATTAAGCAAAGCCATGAATCTATGACAGCAGTAATATAGGGTTGTGCTTCATTGTTTAGGTGATGGAAGAAGTAATCAGACCCTTTGTTTATTGAGAAGATTCTGCTTATTCCAGAGGGTTACACTGGTTGTTGTGAGATGACCACAGAGGAATGTAAAGGAAAGCAAATCTACTTTCCTCAACTGTTGCAGCAACAAAATGAATAGATTCATTTTTGGACACTGATGCCTTGAATGTAGTTTTCTTATCTAAAATATATCACAGAGCGAGCTGTATTCTGTGTTAATATAATAAATAAATTCTTCTCTTAAAAGAGAGAAGAAGATCTAGACTTCAAGGTGGTTGTTCACATTCCAAACCTACACCTTAAAAAACAGAGCATTTACTAGAACACATCAGAACTCTTCTGCGTATGCTATAATGATCACACATTAAGCTTTTAGAAGCAATTACTGTGTTTATTGCTACATCTGCTCCAGGGTAATAAAGTAATTTCATATGGTGTTTTTCAATGAGCATATGTTCATTGCCTCTAACAGTACAACACAGTATTCATTTTTGACAGTGTCTTTTTTCCTTACACATGATTGTATGTATTTCTGTAAAAACTCAACATTTCACACTTTTCCATCCCATGTTTCTTTCTTTGCTCTCTCTCTTTGCTCGTGCGCCTTGTCCTTCCAGCTTTCTCCAGTTTTACACAGCCCCTTTTTTCCCACCCTTCATTTTCCTTCCGCCTCTTTACTTTTCTCCTCTCGCTCCTCCAGCTCTTCCTCAGCACCACTACAGACCAAAAGCAGCAGCAGCAGCAACAGTGGAGTCATCTTGGACATCTCATCTCTAAAGATGGAGCAGCTGGAGAGTGAGGTGCCTCCACTGCCGCCCCGCTTCCGCTTCAGAGACTTGCTACTTGGTGACCAAAATTTTCAGAATGATGACAGGTATTCAGCAGCGTGGATATGAAGAGAAGCTGTAGGGTGAGAAGAGTTTGTCATGGTCAGAGACAACAGATAGGGAGAATATTCTGTCAGTGGTGATTAGAAGTAAAAAAAACATTATAAAATTTTTGTTTCCATAATACTGCAACCATCTGTTATTGTTTACTTTCTCAGCAGTTTGTTGAGTTATTATTTTTCCCAAGCAAAATGGATAGAAGTTTAGCTAAAAATTCATATATTTTATAGGGTTTTTCCACCATATGAATATGAATAGGCTTAACTGATTTAAATTATTTGTAAAAAAAAAAAAAAAAGAAAGATTGCCATTTTATCCCTATTTTCTGAGACTCTGTAGACTAAAAAAAATTAATTGAGACAACAAACAATCGGCAAAAAATTTGATAATGATTATCAGCTGCAAAGTCATTGTGTTCTGGGCAGTAGTAACCAAAATTAGACCTCTTTTTTTGTGTTCATTGTAGAGATGCATCAATACCAGTATTGGTCTGATTGAATATGTGTGGACTCATACTTTTTTTTCTGATACAACACAATCCAATACCCGTATGAAAAACTAGGGTTTTCAAACTTAACATGTTAATGCAAAGAGATTAACTGATGATTTTTATCATCAGGTGTCCAGAAACAAATTTATTACCGGTGCTATTTCAAAAATCCAAATTTGGCATTATCTCTGTGAGAGTAGCTGACAGAAGTGCCTTGTCACAGAGATGAACCAAAGAACCACTTTATCCTCCATATTTATGAAGATTTTGACAGTTTTTAAGCCTTACATTTAGAGGATTGCCGCAGGATGACCCATTTAATGACCCATTTGTTGGATCACACAACCACCCAGTCATCACATTCTGATCCACTCTCCTTACCAGTGAACTGTAATGGGATTTATTAGTACTCATATCAGTACTCAGTATTGGCAAGTACTCAAATGTAAGTACTTGTACTTGTACACAGTTTGAAAAAATGTGGTATTGGTGCATCCCTAGTCCATTGTGTTCCCTCTGTTTTGTTTAAAGTAAAAGCTTTTTGATAGCATTTGTTTACATTAAAAGCAAGTTAAAGTAAAAGTCGTGAGCCACTCCTCATTTCTATATACTTAGCCAGGAATACAAGCAATAACTGCAAGAAATCATGGAGACGTGCAAACAGAAATGAAATGACAACAGATGAGGCAAAAAATAATACATTTTAATGAGCTTGAAAATCAGTTTTCTGTACGAACACCTTTCAACACAACCTTTAACTGTCTAAGACTATTTTCTTATATCTTTAAGTATTCATCAGGAAAAATTCTTTAGGCTTCTTGAAGTACTATTCAAAGTTCTTCTTCAGATGTTTGCTCCCTTTTGTTCATCAGTCAGATCCAGGTTTTGCTGAAGTTTTCTTGTTTTATTTTAGGCCTACCACTTCTTTTGTCTTTCTCTTGACCTTCAGCTAATAGCTCTTTGGAATCACAGTGCTTTGGGAGCAGTTTGTATGCCTGTCAAACTGTATCATTGGTATTTTCTTGCAGTTACGAAAAAAAAAAAAAATACTTTCATCACAGATAGTTTTATTTTATTCAAGCACTGGTTGCCTCAGATTATTTCCACTTAACATTTGTTGACTTTTTTTAGCTAATGTCAACAAATGTCCCCTATTGACATTTGAACCCACTTGTTCCACCTTTGTGACTCTGTTTTTAGTGGTTATGAATTAACATAAGAGTGACTGTGCATTTAGTTTTCACCCCGTCTACCCTGTGCAGTTCGAGCATACGCGAGTGTCGTGTGAAGTGTTCTCCAGATTCAATGGGAAGTAGAACCAGAAACAGAAGAGCTTTGGTGCTGTCCATGGTACTGAAAACCAAGTTTTATGAATGCATAGTAAAATTGATTAGTCTTTGCATGTTTTTGGCATCTGAAACTCAAATGACTTTGTGGTGTAATTCACAATTAAAACTGGGAAAGAGCTCCCATCACTAGTCTTTCTGTTATTTTCTGTTATTTATAACTTTTCTCATTAATGTATTACAGATGAGAAAACAAAACCAAATATAAGGATATTTTCCTAAAGAAAGTCTCAACAACAAAAATTTAAAAGAAAAATGTGATTTTTAATTTTTTTTATATATACATATATATTTTGAAGAGCACTTACATGCAGTTCTGTGCTTCTTTAGATTGTGATGGTGATAATCACATGTAGTTTTACATAAATATGTAGCAGCATCAAGCCTCTCACATTGCTGTGATTTTGTAAGATTTATTTATTTGATGAGAAAAAACAAGCTATGCCAAAGCTTTTAAGTCAAAGATGACCTTTTCCCCCAGCTGTTCTTGCAGCAATCATCGTTTTCTCCTCGATAAAGCAGCCTGCATTTCCAATTCCATTTTTGTTATCGTTTTCCTGTTCAGTCCCTGCCAATGAACCTGCCTCCTGTTCACGGTTGATAGTGTTTCTGGAGGTGAATGATGCTTCAGGTTATGTTTGCAGTGGTCATCCTGCAGGCCGGTGTAGAACTGTGTCATTGAATTTGCAAATGTCACCGGTCACATCTTAACTGGGTCATCCGTCACTCAGATGTCCAGTGAGTAGCAGCAAAACATCAGCTTTAAATTTAGACCTTGTGCATTACTGCATTCTGTCTGCAGTTTGAGGTTTTTGCATTTTTTCCATTTTAAATGGTGTCATTATCCTGTTTCCAAGTGGAGTCTTTATGTGCTAAATATAGCAAATTATTAAAGCAGAACACCGAAGAGATTTTTTTTTTCACTGGCAGATGTCACAGTATAGGGGTAAAGTGGTCACATGTAGCTTGGAAACCACATTAAGTGGCTGTCCCTGTGTGGGCGAAAGGGGCTCAAGTGCAGTGGCCGATTCCCATATTTTCAAAAGCACTGACTCATGGAGGAGGTCATCTATAAATTAATGCTTCAGACTTTCTACCTTCTGAGCTGAAAAGAAAGGTGGGCAGTACAGAAGAGAGTGGGAAAGTTTCTTTTTCTCTGATTTCAAGCATCAACTGCTTCTATAGCTGACGTCTATCATTTTGATTCCAGAAGCTCCACATCATTAGAGAGCCCCCACCACCACTGCCACAATAAAACCTCTTGTGCTTTTTCCTCCTATTAGACAAATATTCAGAGAGGACATGCCTCTAGGCTCTGTTAGTTATAAGTCATAAAGACTATTTGAATCATTGATACAACTGACGTGGTGTGAATGCCATTCAAAGAAAGACAAAGCAGTTTTTATTTCAGTTCTCCAGTAAGTTACTGTGAATGTTTAGAGCTGTGTCAGATGCTGCAGTACTGCTGGAGAGAGGCATGCTGCAGCAGCATCAGTTAGGGTTATTCCTGTCATGGTAGCGTTGCTGTGGCAACAGGCCCGCGCATCAGAAAAAAAAAAGAAAAAGAAAAAAAGCGAAAGCAATTGTATACAGTTCTAAAAATAGTTTAATTCCTCCCAATAAATGATTAATCATGTTGCAGATTCGTATTTTAATCAGTGTGCATTTTGTTTTCTTAGATGGCATTAAAGCTGGAAAATAATCATTTACCGAGAGACATAGTTAAAGCTGTGTTATTTTAGAGCTGCAAGGATGTGCGTTGGTCAACAAGCCCCATACTGGAAGAATTAGGACGACACAGCTACAAGTGTCCTGCACAATGGATCCAGAGATCATCATCCACACCTGGATCAGTCCATCTGTGGGAACTGGGAGGTCAGAGACTTTTGGTAGTGACGCTGGGCAGAGGTAGGGCCATGTGAAAAAGGTTTGCTCCGTAGCATGCGTGATGTTCTCATTTAAGTGGACGTAAACTGGTTGTACAGTGAAGGATTAATATTGTTAAGTGTAATTACTGCTTTGTGGATGAGCTAAAGTTAGAAAGAAAAATGCACTCTGTCACCCGACACAAGTGTGTCCAAAAAACTGCTAAGATACACAAAACTGCCTACCTGCTTATTTATTTTATTAATAGACACAGTAATTTATCTTATTCATGAACACACCTGTTGTAGCATAAAAAGTGTTGCAGCTGAAAATGATTATTTTCTCCTTCTCAGTCCAATTTGTCAGTTCTCAACGCAATGACAGTTAAAATTAATTTCCAAATTGGAAATTTGCTTAAACCTAAAAATCTTTCAAAATGTGCCTGTATTGTGATGAATCTTCTTTATTAAATTCTCCCTTTGCACTCCATATAATCTCTTCAATATTCATTAAGTCAAATTGCTAAGGACCAGCAGCACCAGTAGCAAAGTACTAATCCACAAATGTTCTTTCACTTGACTATTTGATTATGCCCTGGTTTTAACTTTTTGGGTTCAGAGCAACATGGCACTTGTGCTGCTGATGAGCCCCTTCCAGGCAATGTTCCAGGTCAGATTGCCAGGGCATTTGCAAAATTTGCTCAACTGCAATTAGTTGTTTAAAAAGATCTAATTAGCTACCTGGAGCTCCAATGTGCCATTGCTGTGTAACTGATGTCAAACCACTTCGGTTTGCAATTTTGTACTCAACGAGAGCTAATTAAAGGTGAGTGTGCCCTTATGTGCATGTCTTATTATGTGGGTAGAGGTAGGAGAGACCAGAAAGAAAGACAGGGAGCAGTCTGTGTGACTCTCATCATGTGACATCTAGCTCTCAGTTTGAGTGTTTCTACCTCTAGAGCCCATCTCTGACTGTCCTGCTGCTGCTCTGCTGGATAGAGCAGATGTTACAGCTGTTTTCAGATCTCATTTCAGAATTTTTATGTTCCTCTTCTTTGTCCTTGGATGTACTTGTACTCTTGCAAAAGCAGTGGAGAATATAATGCTGATCATCCAACTGCTCATGTTGTACTCTTTTTCCCATAATGATCCTTTTAGCCTAAACGTGGGATTTAAACAGATGTATAACCTCACAAGCTTCTCGGCTTTTCTAAAAATCTTCTGATGTCTTAGGCGTGCACTTTCCCTCGTCCTAACTCCCTGTTTGCACTCCTTCCGTGGTCTGTACTTTAAAGATTATACACTAATAAAGCAAAGATTTATTCCTAAGCCACATTCCATTGCAATTTGTGCTTGTTCATGTCTTTTTCCTCTAGACTTTGTCTGAGAATGTAGATACTTTTGCAAAGTTAATCTTTTATATATATATTTTAAATATTCTACAAGAACGCTGCTCCTTCTTCATGGTTCAGAACCAGTACCATGTATGTTGCTTTTGACTATTGGAATGTGTAAAGAGACATGAGTGAAAATTTAATTTTTTTATAGTTGATTACATTTCTCACATATAAAGTTTTTTTTATATGTGCTTTTAAATGAATACTGGACAGAATATCAGTTTGACAGGTCAGTGTTCTGTTATCTAACATTTATTTACAATCTTATTATCTTTAATACTTAAAAAAAACAGGCACTTGCTATCTTTTCTGGTTAAAACTCTCTTTCATATTGGTTTTGATTACTTTGGTTTACGCTGCCTGTGGTAATCCTGGTTTGTAACTGGGAATAATAAAGAAGATAGATAATTATCTAACTCTCCTCAGGCTGATGGTTAGTAAAACTGCTGTATGAATATTTATGCTGAATTAATATCTCTGTGGCTTTGTTCATGCTGCTGTGATGGTTGCTTTTCTTTTCTCCCTGTTAGGGTGCAGGTAGAGTTTTATGTGAATGAGAACACCTTCAAGGAGCGTCTAAAGCTTTTCTTCATCAAAAACCAAAGATCAAGTAAGTGGCAATCCTTATATGTACCTAAATTGGCTGTTACATAATGCATGGAAGAAACAACACAATAAAAGCAAACCCAGAAAGTTCCTCCTAATGAGGCTCAGATATATGATTTTATGGGGGGATTATATAAAAAAATTTGGCATGCATACAAGCACATACATTGTACAATGATGCTGTAGAATTGCTCTTTCTCTTTTCTTTTGTCATCAGGCCTCAGGATTCGTGTGTTCAACTTCTGCCTGAAGTTGCTCACGTGTCTGCTGTACATCATCAGAGTAATGACAGATAATCCCGGTCAGGGCACCGGCAACAGCCACAGCGCTGCACAACAAAACACTCAAAACAACAAATGGTTTGTTCCCACACTGAGACATTACATTACTTTAGTTTGTCAGAGGCTTTTATCCAAACTTGTGTGTTAGTTTAGCTAAGAATACACCAGTATTACCACACAAACATCTCTCAACACTCTCTATGACAGTGACAACAGATGAGCATTGACTGTAGAATACTTATAAAGTACTGATTAGAGACAGATGGATTTATCATTTTCAGCTGCCAAACTACAGATTATATCATATATTCATTAACTTTGTTGTCTCTGTCATTTTGCTTTCTTTTCTGCACGACTGATGCTCTGCAGTGTCGACTGCCAGTGGAACGGATCAGTGCAGGACAGAGAAATTAACTGGTAAGCAGCAGAAGGTGTTATTACAGCTTGTTGCTTCGTCTGTTGCCTCATTTTCTATCACTCACCTTATTAGTTAATTTGGCATCAGTGTTTTTTATTACTCACGTTGCCTGTTGTCAACACCTATTTAAAGAGATACCCAGCAGCTTCATCACTAATAGCATGTAATATATAAACATAATATTGTATTTCCTCTGTGAGAGTATTTCTTATTAAATACAGTTCAGGTGTTGTTGTTTGCTATTTTTTTGTCAGGGAGTTGATCTTCTGGGTGGATAGGAAGGTTCCAGTCTGGGCCATTCAAGTGAGTTAAAACAGATTCATGAAAAATAAACAACAACAATTCAAATGTATATATACTTTAATGTGTGTTTTACATGATGGTGTTGATCAAATGTGGGATTGCCTAATCTGAACTTTATTATACACTACCAGTCAAATGTTTGGACACACTTTCCCATTGAATCTAATGGGAAGATGTGTCCAAACTTTTGACTGGTCATGTATGACCCTCTTAAATTTAAATTCTGAGATTTTTGCTTTTGTAATTAATTTATTTACATGTTCATTGTTTATTGTTTGCACAGGTGATTGTGGCCATCATCAGCTTCTTGGAGACTATGCTACTAATGTATCTGAGTTATAAGGTGAAATACACAAACAAAAGTTACTAAAGAAATAACTATACTTTGCCGTCTAGGATAATTAATGCATTATGTACGATTGATGGCTTTAAGTGTGTGAGACTGACAGCCTGTAAGTGGTGTAATTAGTGCCAGTCATTTGTCACAGCTGTATCAAGGATGGATGGTAATTGCAGGATCTGGTTGAGGTTAAGGAATAAGTGGATGGGGAAGATGAGAGAATACAAAGAAAGAAATTAATGTGTGTGTGGACTGACTCATTGTCTTTTGTATGCTTGAAAAAAAAACTGAGTAAGTATGTGCTTGTTTTTACTTTTAGGGGAACATTTGGGAGCAGATATTTCAGGTGTCTTTTCTTCTAGAAATGATCAACACAGTTCCCTTCATTATTACGGTAAAGCTCTGAAATCACTAATTCTTTCATGCACCAGCACAATATATTAAATGTGTTAACTGTTTTACCTTATCTGACTCTCACTGTATTTTTAGTTATTTCTCATAATACATTAGTAGCAAAATTCTACCTGCTGGAGATTATTAAAGTCACATAGTCATATGCTCTGCTTACTTACAGTACTAAACTTAGCACAAAAGTATGTAAATTTGTGTTTGGGGGTTATTTCATTGTTACAACAATGCTTCTTGGAAATAAATGTTACACTGTTCTACACTGTTAGAAAGCCTGTTTATTTCCCTATTAAAGAAAAATACTTTTGTGGGATGAGTAGCAGGGTTGAATAGAGTTGATTGGTGCCTGATTGGCAGCACCCATGAGCATGGAGCCTGCTACAGCGCTCAGTTGGGATCATAGGGTCAAAGAATGAAGAAGATGTAAAAAACATTATGCTGATTGCTGCACCAATAGGATAACAAGTTCTGGTGGAGGCAATGTGGTGCTTTGGGATGACATCTTCCCCAATGGAAAAACAAGGCTTGTCATCATTGGAAGCAATCTGAGTGCAGAAAGATACTAAGATGAGATTCTGCAACTAGTGGCAATCCAGTATTTCAACAGTCTTGATCTCAACCTCTATAAAGATTGTGGGATCAGCTTAGGCATGCTAGTCATGACTAAGTGACCAATACAACCACATTGACTGACTTGGGACAAATGCTGGTTGAAGAAAGGGATGCCATCTCACAGCAGTGTGTGACCAAGCAGGTGACCAGCATGAGGACGAGAAGCCAGGAGGTTGTGACTGTGTATGGTTCTTCCACAAGCTAACGAGGCCCTTGTTTGTTAAATGAAAACATTGTTAATCTACTCACCAATTTCAATCATCCGAGTTTTTCATTGGTGCAACCCACATTCTCAACTCTGCTTCTCATCCTACAAATGCATTTTCTTTACAAACGTAGCAGCATTTAAAAGGAAATTAAACGGGCCTTCCAACAGTATAAGATTTATTGCCAAGAAGCATTGTTACAATACAGAAATAGTTAACAAAACACAAATTTATTTACTTTTTGTGCTAAGTTCATATGATTGTATATGTTTTTCCAAAGGTTGGTAGGGTTCAAGAATAGTCTTCAATATTCAAAGAAGTGGTAATACGTAAATGTTTAATTTCTAAACAAATGTGTGGACAGGACAGGACAGTAAAAAGATCTAAGTGGGCTTTCTTTTGTCTTTTTTTTAAAGGTCAGTTTTATTTATTTATTTATTTGCTATAATTGATAACCACTTTGCTCTGTCTTCAAATTCTGTGACACCAATGTGGTTTACTGGGACTTAAGAGCTCCTGCAGCACAAGCTGAAGATAGAATGATGTCACGGTGCATTATAGCTGGAGCTGCATAGCTGCAGACTCAGACAGCCCATGCTGAGCAGTGTCCACCTCAGGAAGAATGGACACATAAATGTCAGTCCTTGACCATGGAGCAATGGAGGTCTGATGAGTCATGCAGACAGGTGTTTGTACATTGTTTACCTGGGGAAATTGCAGCAATAAACAATACATGAAGGAGTCAAGCCAGCACAGACAGTGGGCAATAGTGGGCAAATCTTTCTCCTTGCCACGCAACAGGAGCAACACACTAAAGTGTAGGATTTGTTAACCAATTTACTTAACCAATTTAGTAGCTATTTGTTAACAGTTAACAAATAGCTACCAATACCACAGGACAGCTTTTGGAAATCATTTGGAGCTGTTTTTGTTCTTATCTTACAATGTTAGGTGAGTGGTTTTAATGTGGCTGATCATGAACTGATAACTATCTGTATGTTATCATCTTTATATTATGACGATGCATTCACTTTTGTTCTATAGTTTTTTTCTGTATGTACACTAGCAATCAATGACTACATTCAGAGGAACACAAAATTTGCCTTGCACAAATCTGACAAACCAGCAGATTGCACTTCTTGTTTTGGGTGTTCAAACATCGGACAGCCAGGGAATTTAGTCACTTTCAAAGGAAAAACATTTAAACTAGAAATAATTGTTTTACATAAAGTATATAGTTTCTACTAAAATCAAGCATTTCACTTTCTCCTTAGATCTTCTGGCCTTCAATAAGAAACATCTTCATCCCTGTGTTTCTCAACTGCTGGCTGGCTAAATGTGCTTTGGAGAACATGATTGTGAGTAGAAGCCATAAACCTAATTGCGTCTGTTAATGATCTCTTATCAATCAACATTTTAATAACTCTGTTTAGGTGGGATAATCACCATTACATTTTATTACTCTGGTTTATGCAGCAGTTCATGATTACAGTCACTCACTCATCAACAACACACTCTTCTCCTGCTCATTGTATCATGTTCATTATTTTATGCTGTAATGATGGAGAGGAGGGCAACTGAGACTCATTTACAAGAGCAGTAGGTTTAATGTTTTGATTTTTCATCTTCAGATGTCCATGTTTTTTTTCATTATTGCATAGAATGATGTCCACAGAGCAATCCAGAGGACCAACTCAGCCATGTTCAACCAGGTCCTCGTTCTCATCTGCACTCTGCTCTGCCTCGTTTTCACCGGGTGAGGCTGCTTTTTCAAGTTTAAGTTTACAATATGAAATGTGGATATATGCAATCCTTCTGTGTGTATATTCAAATGGAAAAATAGATACAGAAAAGTAGAGGGAAAACAGATAAATAAGTTTAAGTAGCATCATTATTTAACTGTTAGTTTACTACAGGCTAGCTGAACATTGAGAAAATGTGGTATTTTTTATTATGCAAAAGGAAAAAAGAGTCAGTAATATTTTAATTATTATTATTATTAATTTAATTATCTATACCTCCACCCAAATATTTTAATAATGAATAAATATTTTTGGATCTGAATAGAGGAGGTCTTTCTTTAAATTTTCTAGTCCTATTAATTGAACTCTTAGGTTTTGTTTTCATTTGTGCTGAATTTCATGAACTGCATTACATTACATTTAATTACTGGAAACTTTAAATCAGCTATCAGGGAGCTATTGATAAATAATAGTTTTATAAAATTTAATGTTACAGTAAAGTGAACAACTGTGGGTTCAAAGTTTCAAAATTATGTTCATATTGCCCAAAATTACCCAAAATATATCTTTAAGCTAGACTGGGATAGGCTCTAGCCCTTATGACCCTACATTGGAATAAGAGAGTAAAGCAAATAAATGGGTGGATGAATGACTTTAAACTCAATAATTATTATTTAAACAGTTAATTTATTCACTTTATCCTGTTACTGCCTGTTTCATCTGTAGATTGTATGTCTGGTTTCCATAACAATAACATTTTGCAACCAAAAATACTGAGTTCGTGTATTTTTGTCTATTTTGTAGAACATGTGGGATTCAGCACTTAGAGCGAGCAGGCAAAAACCTCTCCCTCTTCAAGTCCTTCTACTTCTGCATTGTCACCTTCTCCACTGTGGGCTTTGGAGATGTGACTCCTCGCATATGGCCCTCTCAGCTGCTAGTTGTCATCATGATCTGTGTGGCTCTGGTGGTGCTGCCTTTGCAGGTTGGAATCATGTTAAGGCAATGTTTACTCAGCACTTTTCTTTGTGAGGTCTAGTTTAACTAAGCTTTTTGTCAGTTTGAGGAGCTGATCTACTTGTGGATGGAAAGACAGAAGTCTGGAGGGAACTACAGCCGCCACAGAGCTCAGACAGAGAAACATGTGGTGCTGTGTGTCAGCTCCCTCAAAATCGACCTACTCATGGATTTTCTCAATGAATTCTATGCACATCCCAGGCTGCAGGTACCGAACAACACCTATACGTTGTAAATTTTTCTTCATAGTTTGAACAGGAGACATGATTCTTGTGTAATCTTCAAGGATTACTATGTGGTGATCTTGTGCCCGAGTGAAATGGACCTTCAGGTGCGGAGGGTCCTGCAGATTCCTCTGTGGTCTCAAAGAGTCATCTATCTGCAAGGGTCTGTCCTCAAAGACCAGGATCTGCTGAGAGCCAAGTGAGTAACAATCAAAACACATTAAACTATATGAAATGTCTGAGCTCACTGCAGTAGACACAACAAACTAAGCTTAAACTTGCACACACCAAAGGAAAAAAACCAAAAAAACCAAAAACAGTCATTAGCAAAACCACTTCTGGAAAGATTAGTTTTTTCTGAGGATATTCTGTCAGTGACGTGTACACTCAAGGACATAAGCTCCTAAGACCTCACAAAATGTGCAGGTTGGCCAAATTACAAAACTTACATTTTCATATAGCATGCTAATAACTAATGATTATTTAGTTTATTTTCCTTTAGCTTGCAGATCAGAAATGACCAAACAAACATGATCTCTTTTAGGTACAATCATGTTATGAGTCATGTGCTAAACAAGCCCAGTTTAGTAAAACACTGACAAAAGTTGTTGGAACACATTAGAGTTTTGCTAAGTATTCCTGGAAAATTTTCCTAAAAAAATAAGTCTATCAGCAGGGATCTTATCCCCACTAAAGCTGGGGGATGTAGTTGTGCTTCACCGTACCACTGACAACAGAGAAGTTTGTGTGATAAGCTTATTTCATGGTTCTACCTGGAACGTAACATCTGACTTGGCTTCACATCTGAACAGCTCACTGACTGACACATTTTCAGACCAAACAGGGTTTTGGTATGTACAAATTTTTTTATACCAGCTTTACTGATTTCTTCTGAAACTTAGCTACTCTATGGAGACTGTAAGAAATTTCTAGCTGTATGCAAAGCCAAGTATATTTTTGTAACCTTAATGACATTAATAAATCAGTCACATTTCATTTAAACAGCAGCTTTCATTAAGGCTGATCCAGTTGGCCAAACACAGGGGATTTTAAAAAAGCTTAGGAATATTTGTATGTATTTTTCATAGGTAAGACCATGTAATGAACCCTCTACTTTTACAGATCATTATCTCACTTTGGTGGTAACTGACCACCTGTAAAGCAGCTGAATAATTTGTTATTAGTCTTTATTAGTCACAAGATATATCTCATTTTTTTAAGTGAAACACATTTAAAAGAGAGCAGTTTAAAGAGAGAATCAGTTGAACCGAGTATGATATATCCTATATCAAAGTAAGTATTTTGATGAAAATAATGTAGGTTATATAACTACACTGTATATATTGGGCAGTGTTTTGAAGGAGCAATTAGAGGTAAAAGGCTGGGTGTGTGGCGCGCTTACATCCTGCATCTGGCTTCATTTCAAATCCTCCCACACTTGTTTTGAATTCTGCACTCCTCTGGCTGTGTTAATCATATGCAGAAACAGTTTCACATTTTCAGCACATTAAAATACAGTACATTTCAAGTCTTATGTGTGTCTGCACAAACTCTATGAAGGCAATAAAAAACTCAAATTAGAATGAAAGAATGCTACTGTTTTCTCCTTGCACCCTAAATCTCCTTGCAATAGATTTGTCTGTGACAGGATTTGACTTTTGTCTTTTTTATCTATCTATCTATCTATCTATCTATCTATCTATCTATCTATCTATCTATCTATCTATCTATCTATCTATCTATCTATCTATCTATCTATCTATCTATCTATCTATCTATCTATCTATCTATCTATCTATCTAAAAATAATAATAATAATAATAATAATAATACATTTTATTTCTAGGCACCTTTCATGATAACCAAGGTCACCCTACAGTATCAGTCAGGTTGTGGATAAGCTGAAACCTATCCCAGCAATTAGCAGGCAAGAGGCAGGGTAGACCCTAGACTGGTCACCTATTCAACGCAACCTTACAGTTAAAGATACATAAAATTAAATAAAATACAGTAAAATAGGTTAAAAGAACAACAGAAAACATTAAAAATGAACAGGATCATAGGGAGTAGCAGAGTTTTAAAAGAAGAGTCTTGAGTTTGGATCTGAAGAGTGTCGGTGAGTCTATATTGCAGAGGTCAGGGGGAAGTGAGTTCCATAATTGGGGTGCAATTGAATGCTCTGCTCCTCATGGATTTAAGGTGTGAATGGGGTACAGTGAGACAGGTGGAGGAAAAGGATCTAAAAGTACAAATGGGTTCAGCAACATGGATGAGAGCTGAGATATATGCAGATTTACAATGGCCTTGTAAGTGAGTAAAAATTTAAATTGAATGTGGTATAAAAAGGGAAGCCAATGGAAGTGCATCATGACAGCTGTGATGTGGCGGGAAAATGGAGTCCTAGTTATGACACAAGCAGATGAACCAGTTGCAATTTGTGTAAAGTTTTCTGAGGGAGACCAAGTAAAAGGGAGTTGCAGTAGTCTAGGCAACACATGACTAGAATGTGAACTAGGATATAAGCAGTGTGCGGTGTGAGGTAGTGGCGTATATGGTTGATATTGTGGAGATGAAAGTAGGCTGTGCTGGTGATGTTATTGAAGGAAAGTGTGCTATTAAGGATGACACCCAGACTCTTGACCTGAGGGGAGGGAGAAATAGAAGTGCTATCAATGACAGTAGTGAAGCTGTAAGATTTGGCTAGAGTGGGTTTGGTACCTATGAGAAGCATTTCAGTTGAAGTATGGTGTTTCTGGAAAATAGAACCAAGGGGAAACATGTAAATGCTGAATAGCAGAAGCCCCAGGACTGAACCCTGGGGCACACCTGTAGTGACTGGAAGCAAGCGAGAGGTGAAAGATTTTAAAGATTCAAATCAGTTGAGGGGTGTATGTGTTATGCCAGTACTGGAAAGTTTGTCAAGAAAGATGGAGTGTGAAATGGTGTCAAGATCAGCACTTAGATCTATTGTTGTTGTGTTTTATTGTTTGTCACCCTTCTGCAGGATGGATGATGCAGAGGCTTGTTTCATTCTGAGCAGCCGTAATGAGGTGGATCGCATGGCAGCAGTAAGATAACAATTCATTCATTCATTAGCATTTATGAGTTATTCATTAACGCGATCTATAAGAAAGACAGTCTCTCATTAAATAGAAAATTCACAATGTTTTGGTGTTTCTTCTCAGGACCATCAGACCATCTTGAGAGCTTGGGCAGTAAAGGACTTTGCTCCAAACTGTCCTCTTTATGTCCAGATACTGAAGCCTGAAAACAAGTTCCATGTTAAATTTGCAGGTGAGTTAAAATGTGAGTGATTTTTTTATTTTATTTTATTTATTTATTCGTTTATTTTATTATTTATTTATGGAATCAAATGATAAAAAGGCATTCCAAGGGATAACATGCTAAAATATGAAACTTGTTTCCAGCATGGTCCTTGGTGTTAAACAACAGAGACAAGAGCAAGAGAGCCAACTTCTATAAGAAGATATACTTAGTTTAAAATCACATATATACATTCTATGAAGAAGTCACATAACAGTAGTCAGTCCATCACACTTTACTAAACAACATTCACCTTGTTCCATAAAAACTGCTTAACCTGGCTTTTAAAACTTCTCTGTGATGTTACAAACCACAGCTTTTTGTCCATCAGGTGAACATAAAAAATATGATCCCAGACTTTCATGGCACATTATAATTTCTTTGATCACTCAACTTATTGCATGTGGAAGACATGCAAAAGTAAGGATCATGGTAATAAATCATAATCAGAGATAAATGGGCAGTGTAGGCCACCGTAGAGTCAACAAGCACATCTGTTAATATCAAGGAGTCTGTAGTTCATCAGTGACTCAGGTGTTATAAGCCATACATGCACAAGCATGATTATCTGGTCAGGTAACTTTTTTGAAATTCACACTTTGACTCAGTGCGAAAAAAAGCATTTGTCTGGTATAAATAAAGTCTCCCATAAGTGTAAAACTTCACTCTTCTGTTTTTATTACATTTAAATTTGTTGTTTTTTTTCACGTTTCTGAAAATGTGGAACGTTAATATAGCTGAAGAGGTGTCATTAAAGTCTAATACAAATAACAACAACAATAAGGAAAATTGTTAGGATTTAATAACATTTAGCTATTAGCATTACTTTCTGTTCACCCTTGTAATATCCCTAAACAACTATTGTTGCAGAGCATCTTATAAGGAGACATGTCAATAATTTTGCAATGCACTGTAATTTTGGTCAGAGATAATTCCAGTTAAAAGCAACATCATTAGAAAAAATAAATAAAAAAAACAAGAAGCAAACTTAAAGGAAAAAACAAAACATGAAGATCAGTAAAACATTGTGGTGCAGCAGGTGTTACATAACTCCATATAATCAGATTCATGGTTGTGTTAGATTAGTTCCTGTCAGTCAGTAATAACACAACCTGGCTGTTGTTCTGATAACATCTTCTGGCTTTACGAAAAAAGCTGCATGAATGATGAATCTTTTCTCATAAGCTGCTTTTACACAAGAACTGGAATCCTGACATGTTGTATATATAGATTGAAAGTGAAATGCAAATTTCCACAACATTCACTCAGGACTTTCTGCAAAGATTCGCCAAATCTCCAGAACATCACAAACAATTTGTGACTGTGTTTCATGAGTGTGTTTGCTGTTGAGATTTGACACAATAGGGAGCCTCATCTGATTTAAATTCACCAAAAAAACAGTGATTTCTACAACATTTCTGCACCACATGTTGGCTCCTGAGTTTCTAGGCAGCCATTCCCTTCCCAACTTCTCTCTACTTTTCTCTACAACAAATATTCTCTGAATTTGATTTGCATGTGTGAACAACAAATGCGAAAAAAAGACATTACCAAATTGTCTAGACTTTTTTACTTATTACTTTACTTTTCACTGTTTGCACAGTGACGTTTTCAGCTGTATTTTTGGAGAAAAATATTTTGAGGAAAAATTGCTTATAAACAAAAAAGGTGAATAAATGAAACACTGTACCCCTCCTTATCAAATAACAGAGACTAAATTAGTAATTTAGCAATGCATTGGCAACGTTAGACTTAGAGCTTAATTTGGTTTTGGAAGCCAAAAACAAACTACTTTAAACACAACATTGGACTTGTATATTTCAGTGTTCCAAAAATTGCTGTATGAAATAAACATCACATTATCAGGCAAGTTTGCCATATAAACCTAAAAGGTGCTATTTTGTCAACTTGTTTTTGGGTTTTTAGCTCAATCAGGTCATAAATCAACATAAAACACTCCAAAAACTCTAGGATTTGTTGTTAAGTTTTGTGTGAAAAAAAACTCACCATAAATATTTAAATGATTGAAAATTCATTCTCTCATACGTGGAGTTAAGTGTTGATATTTATTTATCTCTGAAAGCAACCAGCAGCACCTCTATATAACTGCTGCAAAAGGCCAGTAGCCATAAAGAAAAAAGGTTACAGCCCAAAACTCACTGTAACCTTTGAAAGGGTTAAAGATGTGAGACTTCCTCTGTTATTAAGGAAGAACTAGAGGTGTTAAGTGGATTTTTGAACTTTGCCAGACAAAGCAAAGTGATGTTAGACCTCACTGATCTCACTGCATTACCTCCTAACTCTATGTAGCGTTACCTTATGCTGTGTACAAGATGGTACTGATACTCATGAAACCCTCAGCTAGAAAGTATATCTTTCAATGTTTCATACTCAAGCATATTATTCAGTATACAATGTCCTGTAAAATGCTTCCTTACTTCTTTTTTGAACATCAAAAATTTAAAACAGCATGACCGCTTGAGAATTGTTTCATATTTGTTCTTACGGACACAGAAGGAAGTCAACAAAAGTTAGAACAAAAATCATTCATTAGACTCAAATCTTTTATCTGTAACTTGTGCATGTTTTAGAACTTGTATCACCATGACTGAATTGTCAAAAAATGTACCACAACAAGTAAAATCTCAATATCTGCAAGTAAAGAACAATACAAATTCAAAGTTCAAGTGCAGACGAATACTACAAGTCTGAACACAGTGAACATAAGACATGTGTTCACTGTTTTCGTCTTGTCATAGCCACATTTTAACTAACTACAGATTTAGACATGTTTTAAATTTTCCTTTTCACCAAATTTAGCTGAATTTTAACATAGACGTTTGCATCAGTTTTAAGATTTTTAAGTTTTGTGCCCTTTTTATTATTTAAAAATGGGAAAATAAACCTCAATTCTGCAAATGCAAAGCTTTTGTCTCATATCTAAAATGTATAACTGAATACCTAATGCAGATGCTTTGCTGTACTCACATGTATATTTGGTCTTCTCTAATTGTTTATCAATCAAAAGCCCTCTGTGTCTGCAATCAAACTTTATAATGACTTGCAAATCACTGCTACAGTAATTAGTAATTTGGACTAGTGAGTCAAACAATACAAAATCCACTGGGTACTCAGTAATGCATGTATAAAAAGCTTTGTACTGCAGAATTTCCCTAAACGTTCAGGCTGGAAGAATGAGTCTGTACTTGTAGATTTGATTTGTATTTGTATTTATTTTCATGTCTAAATATGATGATACAAGTTACAAAACATATATCTCTGCCTTAGCTCCATCAATTTTCCTCCCACAATTTATTATTTCAATTTCTTTGGAAATTCCTTTACATGTGCAGCAATAATACAGACAGGACCCCTAGGTCCAGGTAATTTTATAATCATGTTAATGCTGCTAGACTATCAGAAATCCCAGGTCTTCTTAGTATACCAGATTTTCTATCCTGTGTGTTGGTTGGTGATCACAAATGTATTTTATATTAGTGCAGGGTGTTTTTGCTGGGCCTGTATTTTCAGTATAATCTCTCTAAAATCATCATAAAAAGAAATAGTGAATGCCAGCTTAGAAATATCATAGCTATGAAGAGATTAAATTAAAATGAATCATTTGACATTTCAGTGTTATTGCAATGGGTTGTACCACTTCTATTATGTTCTGTAACTGTTACATCTTGTTCATTTTCAGATCATGTTGTTTGTGAGGAAGAGTTCAAGTATGCCATGCTGGCTCTCAATTGTGTGTGCCCTGCCACTTCCACCTTGGTCACGCTCCTTGTACACACCTCACGTGGACGGTCAGTCATCTTCCATAACCTCCTCAGGCTATTTGATTTCCCTCTAGTGTGAGGGTATGCAGTTTCTTTAAATGTTTCATGTCTGCTCATGTATAGTCAGATCCATGGACAGTACAGACAAAAGTCAAAGTTTATTGAGGAGCTTAGCGGGAAGTAAATAGAGTGCAGCAATAGGCTGCTTACAAAATAATACATTTTACTTTTTAGAATCCTGTTTTCCCTGAGAGGGTTTGAAAAGCTCTCTGGTAGAAAATGATTTTCCACAGCATGCAAAAAGATCACCTTTACAGTCAGTGGCAGTGACTGATGGACGTGGCTTGAAAGAAGAATCAATAGACTTCACCACTTACTGTGTTCTCGACATTTCTTCAGAAAGTGAAGCTTTGTTGTTTTTTTGTTTTTTATATATATATTTGCTATACAATCTGTATGAGTGTCTACATATACTGTATATACTTTATATAGTTAATATATATCTATATATCTATATATATATATATAGATATATATATATATATATATGTGTGTGCGTGTGTGTGTGTGGGAGTGTGTTTGAGTGGATATGAGAACATATTCGAGCCAAGCTGACTGTCACAGATGGATCAATCTGTCTGTTTTCACCAAGAGACCCAGTGCGACCCTGGGGGTCTGAAGGGAAGTGTGACTTGAAATGAAGAGCTTTCTATTTCCAAGTGAAAATCATAAATTGGTGTTAAAAGTAGAGTTTCATTATTTATCATTTGCCAGGACTTTGTGTTATTACATCAACTTATATTTTAAACTTAAAAATGTATTTGGTTTACTCATCTGTCTGCATTTTCTCTGAATGAATGCAGAGAAGGACAACAGTCTCCAGAGCAGTGGCAGAGGATGTATGGATGTTGCTCTGGCAACGAGGTCTACCACATCCGACTCTGTGACAGCAAGTTCTTTGGAGAGTATAATGGCAAAAGCTTCACATATGCCTCCTTTCATGCTCACAAGAAGTGAGTATGGCAAAACATCTTTTTCAGATGCAGGAAAGTAAAAAATATATTTAGAATTTGCAGAGGTTTTAAAAAATTTCTGACAGTTTATAATAGCAGGTGTCATCTTGAATAAGTACAGCAGAGGCACTTTAATATTTTGTTTCATTCTGTTGAATTTCACAAGTTAATAAATTGTAGCAGGTCAGGAAGTCATCACTGTTGCCTCTCAGTCCATCTGCTTTTCTGTTTTTATTATCTTAGCGTCTGATAAAAATTTTAGGTTTGTCTCTCTTATTTATTTTAAACTTTTATTTAATTTATTTTATTATTATTATTAACATTTTAAAACAGAACAGGCCAGATTGGCCTGGAGGCAATGTAAATAATACATACATGAACAATGACGGGCAAATAGGATCACTAAGGACAAGATCAACAAGGGCAGTACTACAGATTTAAAGTCTGTATGTCTCTCATACTCAATAATTTATGTAGCCCTGCAAATCCCCAACTGTCTTAGTTGTGATATGAATTTTACAGATCCAGAGCATTTAGGAGGTCAGATTTCTGTCCATTTAGTTTGACTCTGGATGGTCAATAGGTAAGATGAAACTAGAAAGAAAAGTAAGATATGAGAAGGAATACAGTTACTTTTCAGACCTAATATTAGCATGTATCAAGGAAAATATAAACCATTACATTACATGAATTTCTTTGACAATGCACCCAGAAATTAATGAAGGGTGTTTTTTCCTGGTTATTGCTTTCTTGCTTCCTGCAAGTAAAAGTTTAAATAAATATCCATCCTATTTTTTCAGAGCACTTTCACAAATTAATTGCATTGTAGTTCAGATCAAGATCCAGACTAGTAATTAATCTGATCTCCTTTACACTTTTCATCCAGTAGAAGGATATGTTGCTGCAGTCTATATGGAAGTGACCATCAGATGAATTACTACACAGTCTCCAAAATTGCCCATAATCAGAGTTTTTATGTTGTAGTTGTTTTAATTGTGGTGTAAAGAAACGTTTTGTTGTTGTTGTTTTTATTCCCTTCATTGACCCAAGCTGGGGGTAGCATAATACAGTATATCCTGCTTATGTTTAAGCAAACATCTTCTAGAAGCATTATATTGGCTTCCTTTATCTATCTCTGTTTAATGTACACTGCCGAAAGATGCTGTTCTAATTATAGAAGTAAGAAGATCCTTGAGGTCAGTTTTTGGGTAGTTTTGCCTTTGTAAATGTCAAAAAATTAAAGTGATGTCTCATTTGGAGGTATCTAAAATGGTCTTATTTCTCAAGTTTGTGACTTTCTAAGAGTTTGTAAACCCTTTCTAAAATGTTCTTAAGCCACTTCTAAAAGTTACTACACACTATGCCTCCAGTCCTTAAATCTGCTGTCCTAGACAGCTGGTATACAGGAAACCCTGTGTCACATGCATAATATTCTTAAGTTACTTTCAAATTTGGGCACTAGTTCATTGTACGTAAAGCTCATAGGGGTCACTGTCCAGGTAGAACATTTATTTAAAAAAATGTATGTTTTTTATTTTCTTTTTTATTCTATTATAGACTCTTTATAAATTATAGATTCTTTTAATTTTGCCTCATAGTTAGGGTCACACAGGCAGACTACAGAGTGCAGTTTGGCTGCTCTATAGTAATCTTGTAAACATGGGAAAGACACTCTACCTTTATCTCGAGAAAGCTGTTAATGTTACATCTAAACCTGGACCCACCTAACCTTTTTTATGCTCTCTCTCTTCTACATGACTTCCACAATTGCTGCTTGCCAACTTTGCTGTTACAACTTTGTTACTATTACAAGTTTTAGTGAACTCTGTTCCCTGCCCTCGGTCCTAATGCTAAGCCAAAGTAAGCTAAAATTGCATATTTCTGTCTAGCATTACCAAAAACATTAAAACCACCCACCTAATATTATCCAGGACTCCTGTGTCCAATGAAAACAGCTGCTATCTGGCAAATTACACCCTCCACAACATCTCTGTAGGAAATTAACAAGATGTTAGTGCAGATCTCTCAAGTTAAATTGTAAAGTGGTGCCTTCAAAGACAGACTTCTTTTCCAGCACATTCCCAGAGATCTGGAGACTCGGCACCTGAATCACTCACATAGAAATATAAAAGTTCTGCAACAGTGGTCATGTTGATGAAACATGTCAAATTAGCATCAACACTGATATAAGGAGCCAGTGTTCCTTATGTTTTCAACTGACCTTCACATTGTCTCAGCTGATTGCATGTCCTTCAGACCCTTGTTTTTCCCCATATTTTCAGCTTCCAAACTATCAAATTCAACAACACTGTTCACTAGCTTCCTTACATAGCCCAACCTTTACAGGTGTCATAATCATGACATAAGCAGAGTTATTCTCTTCACCTGTCAGTGTCTTCTTCAGGTGCTGTATGCTAACAGCATGAATGTGATCTCCAGGTATGGTGTGTGTCTCATCGGTATAAAGAGAGAGGATAACAAGAGCATCCTGCTGAACCCTGGCCCACACCACATCATGGCTGCCACAGACACCTGCTACTACATCAACATCACCAAAGAAGAGAACTCAGCCTTTATCTTTGGTCAGGAGGAGAGGAAGGGCCGTCCTGTCGGGGGAATCTACGATGGGCCTTCACAGCTTCCTGTGCACAGTATTATTGCTAGCATGGGTAAGAAAAACTAAACATGTTGATGGGATAAAACAGGTCAACCAGGTATTGAATAAGAATATATTTGTTATTGCAGGTACTGTAGCCATGGATCTTCAGAATACAAGTCCACCTGACATCCCAGGTGGTAAACTGCTCCCACCTACAGTTAATGGAACAGGCGGTCGCCGGCCGAGCATTGCTCCAGTTCAAGAGATAGCTGACTCTACATCAATCCTGCCATGTGACCTCCTCAGTGACCAATCAGAGGACGACTCTGTCTTCACAGATGAAAAAGGCCACTCATCTACTGAGTAAAATTTAATTGTTTGTCATACTCAACCCTTCAATCTCATCACAAATTGACCAACCAAATCAAGAGTTTGTTTAAAACAGTAGTGTGAAGGGAAAGAGTAACAGAATCCCAGCATTAGCCATAAATACGGAGTTCTGGGGTAGAGATTTCCTTTGGTAAAAGCTACTGACAGAAGTAGCTTTATTTCAGAACAGCAATGTCTATGTATCTTGATTTGATTTAATTTAATTTTTGTGATCTTTATTTCTGCTGATTTTAATTTCTATGACTCATCACTTAACATATTTTTAGTAGGTTTTTGTACATTTTATGAAAGTTTCGCCTCAATGTTTTTCATATCCTCAAACCAAGAGAGACCAGCTGCAGTCTTTTCAGAACTAGATACATTATTTTTTTTTTTATTTTATTTTTTTTTTATTTTTTTGTGAAATATATCATTCATGCTTTCTGGATTTGCTTTCAGGTATGTGAAAGGTTATCCTCCTAACTCTCCGTACATTGGGAGCTCGCCCACCTTGTGCCATCTGTTGGCTGAAAAAGCGCCGTTTTGCTGCCTACGACTAGACCAGGTGGGCAGTCGCTTTTCCTTCAACTTAGTCACTGAATTACACCTTGCTTCAATCACTCCATCTCTCTTCTCTGCCCTTCACTTCATGAAAGCATACTTAAAATACCTGTTTTTCATTCCTTTTGCAGGGGTGCAAGCACAATAGTTTTGAGGATGCAAAGGCTTATGGCTTTAAAAACAAGCTCATCATTGTGTCAGCTGAGACTGCAGGGAATGGTCTCTATAACTTCATAGTGCCTCTCAGAGCTTATTACAGACCCAGGAAAGAGCTCAACCCTATTGTATTGCTGCTTGATAACCCGTGAGTTTGTCTTCACACACATATGCAACAATGAATTGTTCCTTTTTTTTCATGCAGTCTGTCACCATGTCATGCTGGGAAACATTATGTATGTTGAAAGCTTGCGTCAGTGGAGCACTTATGACAAGGCTGTGGAGGAGGAACTCCATTGTTAGTCCTGATGTTAGATTACCACTATTGCTCACAGTTACTGTGTTTTTAGTGAGAAAGAAAATAAAAACTGTGCTCTCTGTACCTCCTGACGGTCACCATGGTAACTTACTTTGCCTTGAACCTGAATAATATATTCTGATACAAGGAGAGAAAATTGTTTCTTTGGAGTGCCACGTAAGCTTTCATTTACAGCCCTGATGTGTCCCTTTTCAGCCTCCACATGCTAGCTTTCAGGATTCTCATAGAAACACACACATTAACTATAAACTCTCCATGCATTGCTCTGTCTTCCCTCCCTATCGCTGTTGCGCACATAAACACCCACGCACATGGATACGCAATTCAAGCACTTATGACAGCCTTGGGTCTGTAGTCAGCAGGACTGAGCAGATGCATAAAGTAGGACTCAGTCAGAGGCGGTGTAGAAGGACAGGCAGTAAGAAAGCTACCAAATCTCAATGAGAGCATTCAGTACCAGAATACTTACTCCTCAGCCTAAAACTACTTCACTCAGTGAGATAAAACTCCTGAAGGTCTGGTACTTACAGTTACTTATAGTACTTACAGTTGGACATCATCACATCAGAACTACCTAATCCCTGAAGCAGCTATAAACAAGTTTGTGTATTTAGTGTATATTAAATCAGAAAACTTTGTGGGTTTACCTTGAATACATTTAATATGTATTTGTTAGATGCAGCTGTATGATGGATAAGCAAAAAGTCATATTGAGACAGCGATTTACCAAAACAAAATCAAGTCACAGTTGTGTATTGAGTCTGGACTTAAGGTGCAGACTTTTGGTTTTGAATTTCAATTGTAGAAAAGTTGTAAAAGTCGCAGAATTTTAATGTGTACAGGAATAATGGCTGCACAACTAATGAAAAAAAAAATAAAAAGATCTTGATTCACATCTAATCCCATTTCTAATTTATGGTGATTCGCTTGCATTTACTGGGCAACACAAATTTGGGGTCACCTAAATGACTGTAAAGTGCTCAAGTCCTGTGGCTGCAACACCATGTTTGACTCTTGAGGTCTCAAATGCAAATATGAGGCCTAGAGAATTTTTTAGCTCTTGTTATTTTACAGTTTCATTACACAGTCTGTCCTTCGGGCGAACTTTCACTTCCTTAAAATGAATTAATTATTTAATGAATTAAAAAGATTGGCAGCTGTCTTAAATGTTTCCCTCATATGAATAATAATTCTCACTGCTCCAACTTCTTTACAAATGGCTTTATAATCCTTCCCATATTGATGGGTTAATGGCAATAGTTAACTCTAACATCATTGCTAATGCCCTTTCTTTTTAGCTTTGCACTACACACCTGAATACTTCAGACCATCAAACTGACAAAATTTCTGCTGTTACAGCGATGCTCACACTTGCTGATGATCAATTAAACAAGTGTATTTGATTAGCAGCACCTGGCTGCTACTCTTCAATCACTTAGCTTTCACACACATGCGTTGTAGAGATCAGATGAATATTTCTATTTTGTCCTGATGAGTACAAAATCACAACTGAAAGTGGCTGTTTTTCCTCACTTTCGCCTGACTGCTGCTCTTTTTCAGGGGCTCCAATGCAATCAGATAACTGACTCAAAAGCTTTTTTGTTGGACCTGTGTGGGCTGTTTCTGTCGATTCACATGACAAAGGTTGAATTGTGTCCAATTGCATTTGCAAATATGTTTGCATAAAGTGTAACAGAGCAGCTTTAGACTGCAAAACTTAGTAAATCCAAAAAGTTAGCAGGAACATTAAGAGCAGACAAGTCAACTGTTTTGTTCCTTTATAACGAAACAGAAATGCACTGATGAGATCATCAGCTTAAAAGATGTAGATGTCTACAGATAGAAAATGATGTGGTTGATCACAGGGCATACTGTAAATAGGATTGTTCAGATCTACACTTCAGATTAATTATTCCTTTGATCAAGGTCAGCTTCTCCATCAAAATTCATTAAATTTGGCTTAGTCAGTTTTACTAAATGTTGGTAAGAAGCAAGCAATACACTGCAAACATACCTCTGGATTAGTGAAGAAACAGTCTAAACTAAGAGTTAACTGGAGGAAGAATTTTTTTTTCCATCTCCCATCTGTTAAATGTTTCTTGAGTTTATAACAAATTTGTTTATATAGTGTGTTTTCTTGTTTGTTAAGAGAACAGAAACAAAATAGTCTGATTTTGTTTCTGCTTATCACACCTGCTTACTGCAGACCTGATAACCACTTCCTGGAGGCTATATGCTGCTTCCCAATGGTGTACTACATGGCTGGGACCATAGACAAGTAAGATACCCTTCAGCTTTCATCATAATTGAATTCTCTATTACATTTATTATTTCATTAAAATTTATTGAAGAGGAGTTTGTACTTTGCCTAATTTGATTATATGTTCAGTGTGTCTCTAGCAAATTGGTGCTTGCTGTTATTATGTTTTTTTTTTATGTGTGCTGATGTGTTTCAGTCTGGACAATCTGCTCCAGTGTGGTATTATCTATGCTGATAACTTGGTTGTCGTGGATAAAGAGAGTACCATGAGTGCCGAGGAGGACTACATGGCTGATGCTAAAACTATTGTCAATGTACAGACGATGTTCAGGTAGTTAATTCCTTTCTATCACTACCTCCACTGGAAGCTGTATTTAGATAGCAGTGCTGATAAGATTATTTAAAAGTCTGGTTATAAATTGTAATTTTGCATCTCACAGTGTTTTTTTCTTCTTCTTTTTTTTATTTTCCATGACATTCAGGTTGTTTCCGAGCCTCAGTATCATCACAGAGCTTACTCATCCATCTAACATGAGGTTCATGCAGTTCAGAGCAAAGGACTGTTATTCACTAGCTCTCTCCAAGCTGGAGAAGGTCAGACAAAACCTTAAAGCTTACAGTTAATTGCGTATCAGAAATTGTTCTTCCAATAAACAGGCAGAAAGTGACGGGGCATTTAATGTTGCTTTTACAAACTACCACAGAAAGAGCGTGACAAAGGCTCCAACTTGGCCTTCATGTTCCGCCTACCCTTCGCTGCAGGCAGAGTGTTCAGTATCAGCATGTTGGACACCCTCCTCTATCAGGTTAGTACAGCAAAACATGGAGCCTCCGATGACTCTTCTCATAACCAGGTGAAAGAATGTGTCACAGCAGCAGATTAAGCAGATGCAACTAAAGAGAGAGATGTATTTCTATCACAAAGCACAAGTGCCCTCTTGTGTTCAGTCACTGAAATCTCTTACTGTTTACAACATGTTAAGCTATTTTTCTGTGATTCTGTGTCAGTCTTTCGTAAAGGACTACATGATTCTTATTGCAAGGCTGCTGCTGGGACTGGACACCACTCCAGGATCCGGATACCTATGTGCAGTGAGTCAGACAGAACAAGTTAATCTGGAAACACATAATCTGCATTAGTTCCATGTTTATTTAGCCAAACTGCTGTAAGAGTATAGCCCTTCATCTCTGTCATCTTTAGATGAAAGTAACGGAAGAAGATCTGTGGATTGGTACTTATGGGAGATTGTTCCAGAAGCTCTGCTCTTCTAGTGCTGAAATTCCTATTGGGATCTATCGCACAGAGTCCCACATTTTCTCTACTTCTGAGGTGAGATAGCAGAGAAAAATGTGCTGAAATTGGTTTAGGATTATATTTATTGGATTTTTTTTCCACAATGATAAAAGAGACATAAACAGTTAAATCTCCACAAAACATATGAATTACTTTATGTCTGTCACCTCAGTCCCAAGTGTCGGTCAGTGTTGATGAGTGTGAAGACACGAAGGAGAGGGGAGACGAGTCTCGGAGCGACCAGTCAGATTATCCCCTTCGGAGGAAGAAGAGCATGCAGTGGGCAAGGCGTCTGAGTAGGAAAAGCGTGAGGTGGCAAGGGGTGACCCGGGACTCAAGCAAAGACCATGCCCAACGCATTGCTCAGCAGCGCCTTAATCTCTACAGGCGCTCTGAGAGGGAAGAGCTGTCCGAGCTGGTTCGCAACCGCATGAGGCACCTGGGTCTCCCCACTTCTGGATATGGTAAGAGTGGACTTTACTCACTCTAAACCAAGTGTTCTGTTTTTCTTCCTCACAACTTAATAGTGTTTTTGTGCTTTAAAGTGTCTGTTTTTTCTCTAACTGCAGAAGATCTGACAAATCTGACAGCCAGTGATGTCATGAACAGAGTCAATCTGGGATACCTACAAGGTGATGTTTTGATCCCATGCCCAGTAATGTTTAAATATATCATTGTGCTTACTATGGTGGTATTTCTATTTCAGATGAGCAGAATGATCACCAGAACACTCTGTCATATGTCCTCATCAACCCCTCTCCTGACACCCGGCTGGAGCTTAATGACATTGTGTAAGTATTACTACTTTATTCATTCTGAAGTAATGCATATAGCAGGAACCTGGTTACATGAAAACCCAAAGGGAGCAAGGTTATCAAGTCCTACTTTAATTTAACTAATTCAGACCCAGTGCAACATGTTATGTACTTTTACAATTCAAGCTTGATGCATCGTGAATAGTTCACTGTAATTTTTAAGGCATATGAACAATTATACATAGAAATATTAATAAGCTTAAGGCCAATACCATTAACCTATACCACAAGGCATATTTTCCTGAGCAGTTTTAAAACTCTCAGCTTTGAGAAGGATTTTTTTCTAGGTTTTTATAGATTTATGCAGTTCATATAGTATTTCTACATTATTTATAGCTGAAAGTACTATGAGAAATGAAAATGGGACAATTTAAGAATTATTGCTTCACACTTTTTCTGTGCACTGCAGTGCTAAATTCTAGTTTAATGCAATTTTAATGCAATCGCTATTTGGGCTTTTAGACACAGATGTTGAGGATAGAGTATTTATCTTCTGAGGAGCAAAATACTATCCTTGGTTGTTAATGGAGACCAAAAAAGACTGAAAAGAAGAGATAAGATTGAGAACATTGGTCATATTGATGTAATGTAATGTTATAGTAAGAAACCATGGGTCATGACACGTATGTACCACCTATGTTAATATTGCTGCAGACCCAAGGATGTTTCTCATCCATAGCACTAAAGGCAGGTGCGCCCCCTGCAGAGCACTCTAATATACAACAAAAAGCCTCAGAAACAATTCTCACTAATACTGTTGTTTGCAATATGTCTTCTTAGAGATTCAGAAGTAGTCAACATGAATTATATTACCACTGTGTAACTTAAACAACAAGGTGTATCCATGTAGATGGAGAGTTAAAATTAAAGCTGAACCTCATTAAGCTAATTGTTGTTTTGTATAACTGTCTGTGATCTTATTACTGTACTTTACTGCCTCTCAAATACATGGATAACTACTCTGGACTAGTGTACAGAAACATCATGTACAACCCTGTTGCAATGTGATCACGCCGCCTTGACTTGATTTTTCTAAAGGACACTTTACTTATTTATGTACTATGTCATATATTTTGTAACATTTAAAACTTAATAAACACATTTTTTTTGTCAAAAAGTAATGGAGTAGTCTGAGTGTAAACATCTTTGTTCTCTCTCAGGTATTTGATTCGTTCAGACCCTCTGGCTCATGTCCCCGAGGAACCCCCTGTTCACAGCAGCAGCTTGAAAAAGAAACGGGATTTCAGCATAGACACCAAAGAGGACACCCAGCTTTGATACCACATTGGCCTTTGCTGCTAATTCCTCTCCATAAACCCCCTCTCTCAGCTTTTATGAGGATCTGATCACATCCATGCAGGATCAATGAAAAAGGACGGTTTGGGCTGAAATGTTCCCACGATGAAGTCTACAAATGTATTATATTAGTGCCTACAGCGTGTTCGATGGCATATAATGTCATCTATGACATTTTTACCCTCTTGTCACAAACACTGGACAAGAATAGTGCATTAATTTATTTTAGCTCTTTAAAATGGGCTGTCAGGGAAAGTTTGCTAAAAATTTTTTGCTTACTTAATTGATTTAGTGCAATTACAGCTGGAGTGTTTCATTTAGTTAGAGTTAATCTGATGTGCCAAACAAAATATTTATGATCTCTGGAATCAGCCTCCTAAGGGTAAGGTTAAATATCAGTATCATATATTTTGGAACTTCTCTAATCAGTTGTTTTAAATCACATCTAAATTTCCATAGTTCACACTCTTGCCTTTTCATTATCAGTTACATAAAATCTAACATAACTTTAAGCACAAAGTGACTTGAATGAAACACGTGCATTAATATTTTAAAAGATTTTTTGTAGCTAAACCTTAGAGGTAATTTGTTAGTGGTGTTGATGTCTAAATTAGTCAGTCATGTATAAATGCTGGTAGTTATTTATGTGTTTGTTGTATTTTATCTCTGGTTTTAGATTTTAGCACCACAAAAAGTGAGTTAACCTCTTTTAACAGACTCTGCTTAATATTCAGTATATAACCATGAAGAAAGTGCTATTTTACTCCCATCACTGCTCAGTTAAAAGTTGGCTTATTTATCTACACTTGTGGTTGTTTGAGTGTCTGTATTTCTAGGATTTTTTTTCATTTGTACATACAGTATTTTAATGTTGAATATATTTGTAATCTAGTTTTTTTGTGCACATTAAAAGTGCTATTAAATACATTGAAACTGATGTGGTGTTATTATTTTTACTTTAGCTGTCTCTCACAGAAGGAAGATATTTAAAAAATTGTTTAACGATTTGCAGATATGCCAATTATATGCCATTAAAACTTTTTCTTGTTTATCAATTTGAAGTTTGAAGCTACAGTCGAGGTTAGCTTTGCTTACTGTAGTCAGGCTGAAACGGCTAGCTCAGTAGCTTAATGAGCAGCTTGTTTCACAGGTACACAAACTTCCAATTTCTTGGAAAATTAAAACTGAAGTTCTATAAGTTTATCTAACTGCATAATTTGGTTCTAACTTACAGCCAGTATGTCACTGTGTATAAAAATGTGCTCTAGATTTCCTCAATGAATGACAAGTTAACACAAACAATCTTAGTTAATAGCTCATGTGGAGGAAATATTGTGTTTTGGAACACCAGTTTCATTGTTTCAAAGATTTGTCAAACTTATCTAACATTTTCTGTAGCTAATGTAACTGCGGACAAGCCAGTCACCAATCTCACATCCGTGGTCAAAGCAGCCACTGCTGTATTTTAAGTGCGTATTTACTTTATGGTGAAAACGAATGCCACCAATGACTACTTCCGGATTTCAAAATAAAGCTCTCTCTCTTGTCTTGCAGCCCCTTTCAGCAATTTTGTCTAAGTGATGTAGAAATATATATATATATATATATATATATATATATATATATATATATATATATATATATACATTTATTCTGTGTCTAGATATTCAGTAACTTACAAGAGTTAAAACCGCACTGAACAGTTTTTTGCAATTATGCAGGCGACTTGGAAATATCTTCCAGTTGTGGCATCAACACTGACAAATTTAAGGAAAACATTTTTTTAATTTTCCCCTCATTTTTAATGCTTTAAAACAGATAATAAAGGCAATAATTTTGCTGAGGATGATGATGATATTGTTATTTTATGTGCTTCTTTTCTGAATGTGTGCTATTTTTATTTGCTTTTTAATGTTTTACTTTAGCTATTTATATAGTTTTTTTCTGTCTTGTAGTGTTTTATTATTCTATAAAGAAATTTAATTTATCCATTGTATGACGTGCAATATTAATGAAACTGCCATAGCATAAATTTGTCTGTTGTTTCCAGCTGCTAAGGGCTTTGTAATTAATGTGTCTGCAGGTTTTGGTGCCATTCATAAATGCATGTTTTGCTACATCCAACATAGGCTGAATGAGTTGGATCAGAGAACAGTAGATAAATGGAGAGAGACAGAAATCAGGAAAATATTCTAAAGGTAGCCAGTGACGAAGTGACACACATACAAACTGCTACAACTTTAGCAAGAAAACAAACCTAGTTGCATTTTATTATATCTTTTTAAAATAAATAAACATAAAATATAACAGTAAAATAACACATAACATCTCTGTAACAGAATAAACCTCAAAATAGTGCTTGCTTTTTAGTGAACATAACTTGTACAATACGTACAAAAAAATACTACTTAAAAATGTACAAAATGCAGCAAACAAATATCAAGTATTGTGCAGTTTCCCAAAAACATTTTATTGGCCACTGAAAATCAGTTGTTACCAGTAAATACTAGCATTGAGCCACAAAGGCTACATTAAAAATTTTACGTTGCCAGAATACAGTGAGCAATTTAGGAGCAGTTCAGTTCAGTGGCATGAGCCAGTCAGTGATTTCAGATCAGTGTGAAGATAATACAACATGGTGCATGACTAATATACTGTAGTCTAAAAAAGCACCTGCTGTCTGAGATAAATAATAAACTATAATATTTTTACTTAAAAACATATTTCTTCCATTGTAACCGCAACAAAGCGCTCCAAACAAACAAAAAAGGGAAAAAAATATCAGCAGTTGCATGACAAAAGTTTGAAAGCATTATAACAGAGTAAACGCATTCAGGACCAAATGCTATCACAGTGCGTTCAGCTCTCTAACACAAAGAACCACACACATCCTCAAAACACACTCAACAGAAAACCGGACTAGACATTGCCACATATTAGCATTCATTCCTCACATACATGAAAAATGTCTCTTCAAAGCTCCTTCATGACAGCACGTACCAGCAGCAGCAGCAGTAGAGTCTGTATGTGCAGGCTGGATTAATCACAGCAGAAGGGTATATTTTTTTGCAAAGCTGGTAAAGCAAACTTTACAATACACTATCTTAACCACTGCCTGCCAGTCCTAACACTTGGTATCAGTAATGTGTTTGGTAATGTAGGGGGATTCAACACTGTTTGAAGCCAGGGTCCAGTTTCTCTTCACTGCCACATACAGTAAATATCCATCATCAGTGGTGTTTAATTGATATGAGACACATACAAATTCAAATACTAAGTGTGACATGCAAAATAAAAAGCTAACAAAATAAAAAGAACAGTGAACTGGCAGGTGTTTCACATTGTACACGTACGCTGCACAGACCTTCTAATCCCCTCTCTAATGACGTGACTGTCTTGGGTCCTGCCCAGCAGTAGCTTATAGAATAGAAACTGAGTCTCTTTTGCTCATTTCCTACGCGCACTCCCTGGTCTCTTGACCTGCCAGAGGTGATTGTGGATGGTAAGGGCGTCCACACTAACAGACACGCTCTTAGCAGGGATAACGTTGAACTGCTTGCGGTCTGAGCTGTATTTATAGAGCTTGTCGACCATCTTGCGTGTGATGGTTCGTGGGCCGTTGCCCGTGAACTTGATGATCTCCTCAGTGTCCGGTGAGTAAGAGTAAATGGCGCGGAACTGGCACCCACCATCACGGAAGAGGATGATCAGGTGGTTGGACTCACATTTTTCTAACTCCTAAGAAGATGGAAACAATTGTCTTTTACTGAAAATTGGCTCAAATGAGCTAATTAGACTGAGAGAAACAAATGAAAAACAACTCCATCTAAGACAAAAGAACACTGATTGCTTTATAGGTACAGCTTCTAAAATATACATAATAATCAAAACTGACCTCAAGAATAACATTCTTCTGGACCTCATTAACCTTTCCAGCCAGGCAGCAGTGTGCGATGGCATTGATGATGATTGGCTTGTTGGATTTGGAGCTCGGCTCTTTGAAGAGTTTTGGACCTTTTGACAAACAAAACATATGCTAAAATATTCATGTCAATCTGTAACTTGTTAAAAACTAGAGAAGGAAATTCAAACTTTAAAGTCAGTATTAAAGCACAAATGTGTGTACGTCATGATTAAAGTGGCCTACTTTAAACTAAGAAGAGAAACCCTCTCCAATACACCAATTTTAAGACATTGTATTTTTAAAAAGACAATAACTGTTTTGTGATTATAATCATTAACCAAAAACATTTAATTACAAGAGACAGATTGAAAGAAAAGAACCTGAAGGAGATGTACAGCAGGGATGTACAAGGGAGGGAATGGTAATTGGAAAAAGTGTTGTTCAGTCGCGTTCCAGAGACTTCCAGAATCAATGCTAAGGGACTCTAATGTTGTTCTGGTTGCTTTTATGCTTTTTTCCCTTTAACTCATCTGTATATAGGTCATTATTTGCTTACCATTGTATTCAGCTGAAGTGATGGAAGAGGCTATGGAGCCGTTCTCCCAGTCTCGTTCCATGTTCCTGCTGGATGCCCTGCTCAGCATGGGGAACGACTCCATAGAGCACACAGATCCAGCCCTAGGGGGACACATCAATATGTCAGTCCAGTAAAAACATGTGTGCACAGATGTATCAACATTTCTGTGGATGGAATTCTCACCTGTTTGACTCTGCCCCTCCAGAGATGACACTGTCTGCATCAGTCACCAAAGAGACTGTTGATCCTCGATGACTAAAGCTCAGATCAGCTAAAAAAAACAAAACAGAATAATTTAGTATCAGTTTTACATTTTAAACACCCGAGCTCCTGTATCATCATTTCAGAGATTTGGATTGACAATATTTAGTTATGCTAAATGTCCAGTCCCTACTTCTTGAACTTGGAATAAATCACAGAAAACTACACAGAAAACATAAACTGATTGTTTTATGAAGAGCTTGCTACTTAAACTTTTCCTATCCACTATGCATACTTAATATGACAACATGCAGAGCAGGTTAGAGTGTTCACCTCCCCTGCAGCCTGCTGCTGAGCTCTGGGCTTTAGTTAACATGGACACCTTCAGAGAATTACCTGTACAATACATATGCACACACTTAGACAACAAATGCACAAGTCAGTGAACACACACCATAACAGACACATGGTTCTAAACAGATAGTATTGACGATAAGATGGAGCATTGGATAAAAATAAACACTGTTTAAATACAAGAAGTGTCCTTACGTGTGGTGGATCCTTTAGACAGACTGTTGAACTCTTCGCGGTGAAGTGATTTAGGCCTGTTCCTGCGAGATTTAGTTCTTGTCCGAGGCTTGACCAGACCTTGCTCCTCCATCAGCGCTTGCTGCTTCCTTCGCAGGTATTCCTGTTTAATCAGCTCTCGGCGCGCCTTCTCTTCCTCCTTACGAATACGCTCCTCCTCTGCTTTACGCCTTGAACAAACGAAAGGGAGAGTTAAGACTTAGCCTTTTATGCTCTATATCCACCCTTCTTGGATAATTCTTCATTCTTGTTTATGTGTACGTTTGTATAAAAATTTACCGAGCCTCATCCCGCTTGAGCTCGCTCTCTGCCTCCTGCTGCAGCTTCCGTAGTCTTGCCTCTTCAGCTTTTCGCTGCTGTTTGAGGAGGAAGGCAGCACGTCGTTTTGCCATTTCATCTTCTGCCTTCTCATCATCCTGGAAGATAAAAAAGACACTTGTGATATGTCACACTGCAGTTTACACAAACAACAATAAAAATGCAAACCCGTGAATCTTACCTTGAAGAAGAAGCCCAACACATTCTTCTGCTCGCCTTCTGCTCTGCAGTCTGTAACATCTGCGCTGTCGTCTGCAACTGGATCCTTCAGCTCTGACAAGTCAACCTCAATCAGGTGACTCTTGATTCTGGTGCTCTCATCACCACCTCCAGCTTTTATCTCCTGTTGATCTCCATCCTGTGATGGAGATTCAAATGTCTTGCAGATAACTGGTGGTTCCTGTGGTTTTATTTTACCTGAGAAGTGCCCACTTCCATCTCCGGTACATTCATGGACTCTAAAGGTGGCATTTCTCTGAATATTTCTCTCAGTTTTGGAGCTCTCAACAACACTGCCTGTTTCTAGCTCTCCAAGTGTACCTTCTCTTGAAGAGAGTGTGAAGTCTACGGATGGGATGCTTGACTTGACAGAAGCCGTCTTGCTGTTTTCTTTACTCTGTTTCCGCTCTGATCCTTTGCTCCGCAGGCTTGAACTTAGCTTGGGAGGACGGCGGACAGGGAAAGAACTGCTGCCACTGATATCGACAAAGTGAACTGCATACAATTTGGAATCTGAGGTAGAGGATGTTTCTTGTGTTGTGTTGGGGGTTGTGCTTAGGTGAGTTTTCACGGGCTCTGGGGGTGATGTCACACCCTGCCTCATCAGTAGGTCTTGCTGTAAGGAGAGTTGCGTCATCTGTTGCTGAATAGAACTAATGGCCTCGTTGAGTAGATCTATGGAGCGAGAGCATTCATTCAAATCGGGTTCAGAGCAATTGTCCTGAGACAAAGTGCACCACTTGTTATCTCTGTTCATCGGCCCTGCCTCTGTTTGACCTTTCAGCATATCAAGGCAGGAATCATCCTTGCAGGACTGGGTCTTTGTTTTTCTCCTGTCAGCAGATGTTAGTCCAGTAGATTCCTGGGAGTGTTTAAGTGGTAAAGGAAGTGTGTCACTCTTCCCTCCACCCTTCTTAACAATGTTGAAGAATGCAGCTTTCCCAAGCTTTAGTCTCTGCCTTGCTGACAGCGTCTCCATCTTCTTTTTCTGATACTCGATTGCACGCCTTTGCTCTTCCAGCTTCATGTGAAGTTGAAGAAGCTCTGAAGGCACAACTGAAGGACTAACTATTATATTATTCCCAAAAACAGAGCTAGGCTCCTTCACTAATGACAAAGGAGCAGTCTCAGAGCCATCTGGTGTGGTCTTTTGGGAGCTGCTGGTACTTGAGTATCCTTCACGGAGACCAAGTTTTAGGAGTTTCCTCTCTGCAAAGCTGGTCATCTTGACACTTGTGCTGCCTGAAGCACTACAGCTGCTCGCCCATGATACAGTACTGGGACAAGGGCTTGAGCGTCCACTGAGGTCTTCCTTATCCTCCCGCTCGCTCACCTTCAAGTCCTCTCTGAGTTTGGCTGACTCTCCTTCTGCTTCTCCAAATTCAGTCATGTCTCTTTCCTCAAAGAACTTTCCCCTTCCTGTTTTCACTCCTTTTGTTGGATCCATCTGATCGTCCTCCTCCTCATCTTCCTCAAGGTCTGCAATGTCAGAGTCAGAGTCATGCCCTGCCTCCAACATAGAGGAAAATGGAGTGTGGAGGTCTAGTTCCCCTGACAAATGAAGGAAAAAACCATGGGCTTGTTTTTTCCCAGACTGAGTAACACCTGTTGTCCCGTCCGTGGATGGCCTGAGAGAGCTACGAAGCGATTCTACCACAGGTGCTGATTTTCTCTGAGAGGTGCTTGGGATATTGGTAGCTGTTTTCTTAGCTATTCTACTGCGACTCTCACCACTTTCCTGCTGTTTGCTCAGACTGATGCTTTTTTCCTTGGCTGGCTTAGGGACGGTGGGCATCAAAGGCTCCAGATAGAAGCTTTCTGCCTGCTGGTCCAAACTAAGGGGATCTGCACCATACCCAAGAGCACAGGAAGAACTGGAAACCCTTGAGGATGAAGTTGCAATCTGTACTTCCAACTCATCCTGTTCCATGTCACTTCCAAGCCGATGTCGAGAAAATGCAGAAGGATGGATGACAGAAACCAATTCCTCTTCCTCTCTTTCTTCTTCTTCATCTTCTATACGCATGTGACTAAGCAAGCTTTGACCACTGAGTCTGTGCTGAGGATGACCTGAAGCCAGCATGTGTTTGGGGGTAATGCTCATGATGTTAGAAGCTAAACTGTCTTTGCTCATGGAGCGAGCGAGGCTGATGCTGTCTGCGTTGTCCTCTGTGGCAAAGTTCAGGGTATAGGGCACAGGCTGGGACAAAGGCCTAAATGGAGTAATGAGAGAAGATGAGAAATGTGAGTTACATGAGCAAATTATGATGAATCATAGAGCAACTACATGAAAACTGAGTACTTTTCTGTCAGTGCAGACAGGTTATAATCATGGATTTACCTGGCCCTCCGCTCTGGCCACGCCAGTATGGAGCCTTGATATTGTCCATCTGTTTGTGTCACAGAGTTTGACCTATTTCTCAACTCTGTGAAAAAAAATTAAACATATTAGTAAAATATTTTATCAGTTATGCAAATGACTAAAATGATTTCCAAAGACTAAATTTTACATAGGAACTTCCTGGATGTTATAATAAGCTGACACGTCAGAAGGTTATGGTTCTAAACAATTAATTGAAATAAGTATGTGTTTTTTTGTTGTTGTTTTGTCAAAGTGGACTGACATTCAATTAAGGAAATATATACAAGGTACATTTACATTCACATAAAAGATCAGAATATTTCCCCATCATGTCAAAATTCCCTTTAACCTGTTAAGGCCCGACCCATGAAAAAATGGTAAGAAAAGTCCAATTTGGTGTATCTAACATTTATTACCATGTGATATTTTAAAATATTATAATATGGTTTTCTGCTTCTGGTTGTCTATTAGGGGACAGAAGACGAGTATCAGATTGTGTTCAACAGGATTTTGAGCAAAGTTTATACCATAAATTGAAGCAAAATGTCTCAGAAACTTTATGTGACAAATATGTCACGTCGGGCTCTTATGGGTTAATGTTTTATCTTTAGTAGTTAGCTTAAGTTCAGGAGCAGAACCACTTTGAACAGTCCTGCTATATATCCACAAATGTCTTTATACCCTTCACATTTATTTGTTTACTTTCTCTATTATCTCTCTCTTCTGCAAAACAATTAATTAGCATGTCAACTGATGCTGCTGTCTTTTTAATTGGGATTTATGGCAGCATACCGAGCACCAGACACTTGGGTGAATATGTACTAATATATTACCTGAAGTGCTCTCCCGAGCCACCTTCTGCTGCCTCTGTCTCAGTGGCAGCAAAGAGTGAGATTGGCTTGTTGTGGTTGGTTTAGAGCTGTTAGAGTAGGAGAGTGTAGATTTTATAGTTACAGTAAATTATGTTAATAAATAGTCTGAAATAATCTAATTACATATACCGCTCATTAGAAAATGCTGCATTATATTATATTACAGCTTGATACCTGAGTTCAGGACTTCGGGTTGTGGTCAAGATGTCAGCTGAGTTTGATGAAGGCAGGAAGCTTCGTTTGGTGACATTGGAGACAGGTACATAGGACCGAGAACTTTTAGGTTGAAGCAGTAGTCTCACTATAAAAATAGTAGAGGGGATTATGAACATAGAAAGCAAAGAAAATGTATCATATAGGCACATAAACCTGTTTCAATGCATATTGAGATTTTTTAATTTGTACCTCTCTAATGTAATCATTTCAACTACAAGTTTCAAAAATACATGGAAGCGAAAAGTGTTTTATACCATCTTTCATATCCTGAAGGTCTCTGGGCTGCACAAAGTCTGGCTTCACATTCTCAAACCACCAGAAAAGTTCAGCAATGAAGACCATTACATTATTCTGCAAGGCATAGTTAACACGGTCAGGGTGGAGAGCAAGACATGACAATATAACCTACTATCCATTTCTTTAAATGAAATGGTTAAAGAGCAATGGCACATATGATTTCTTAAGATTTTCCTCACTCAGTTGCTTTTTTGACACGTCATAAGTTATAGGTCAGGAATGTAGCTTACTTTTCTCAATAAAATGGTAATTCATATCCAACATTAGCTAGATCTGGTAACCATATGCAGCACATTTTTCATTCGTGATAAATTATTTGCAAAGTTTGTGAAAATGAAGTATTTTGAGTCTCACCTTTAATACTGGTGGAGCGTACAGAAGGTCCTCAGGCTTCAGATGGAAGCATTTGTTCAGGTACTCATTTGAAAACTCTGTTAGTAGCTGTATGTTGTACACGCTGTCTGCTATGGAAGGAACCTCCTTCAAGCAGATATCTGTACAGAGCATGACAACAATGTTCAGTATTATCTGACTTAAGCTGATTAATTTCAGGTGGCATATAAAAACATTTTCACATGTTTCTATTGGAGACTTTGGCATCTAGGAAAATGTTTTTATCTGCTTAACTGCAGATTGTTAAATGAGAAAACTGCAACTACTCATATATTTGTATGAGACATATGAGAATGCAGACAGCTAAGCTCTGCACAAAATTTTAAAGAAGGCTAATTTAGCATATTCGGGTGGATTGCTGTTGACCTGTAATATTGTTTTCTCTTGTTTCCAGTCCAAAATCAAAAGCTAAGCCACAAATCTGAAAATCTTGAAAAATGATTGTACCTTCCAGTCTAATGACTTCTGGGCAGTAGAAGTGGATGACAGCGAGCAGAGCTGTGCCATCACACACATCCTTCAACAAGTCTTCCAACAGTGGGAAGTGCTGAAGCGTTCGACCTGACAGGTGATCTCTGCGGTAGCGCACCTGAACAGCAGAAAAGGCCCAAGTTTACACAACGAACACAAACATATGTGATCATAAACTGAGTCACATTCTCACACATCCCACAATCACAACATTTCTTACTTTGTAACTCATTCCTGCCTCACTTTAACACATTAAATGCAGAGCAGATGCACAGTATTTATTTGGTTGGTAGTGCTTTACTGTCTCTGTCTGGAATCATATTCACTCAGTTGTAACTGTCTTTGAGAAGAGCACCTTGTGCATTGTGCTTACTCATTAAAACTGGTGATGATGTAAATGATTTTCAGGTTTATCTTAGAATAAGGTGGGTTAAGTGGTTGGTGAATATGAAAAACAATAAAGAACAGAATGAAATACAAAAAAGGGTGAATAATGAGTACATTACCACATGAGAGAACTCCACAGGCTCCAATAAGCAATGGGCCAGAGCATGCAATAAATCAGGCTGGTGAGGGAAGAAAGAAATGATTGGGAGGATGTTATTAATGAAGAGACAAGCTATAAGTGGACATGTGGAGCCATTTAATGATGAGTTTCAAGTGCCTGGCAGTTATTATCTCTGCTGGGCACTTCACCTCTGTGTGGATGTTTTGAAGGGGGCAGAAGATAGTTAATAGAATTAAATAAGGGCTTAAAAATTAGTGCAAATGAGTAGGAAACAAGCCTTATATACATAATGTTTCCTATTTTACAACTAAAGGGTATGAAGCCAGCATCACTACACACACTTTTCCATGTCAACATAACCTATATAAAAAACAGATATTAGTTCATGTCTGGCTTTTCTTTATAATCCTGTTTAAAGTAATTCTGACCTAAAGTCTAACTGAAACTGTGCTGCCCAAAATGAGACTGACACAAGAAACATGCAACTTAAAGGACACACACACATTCACATACGCTCACACAGGAAATTGCAAGCGTTTGCACTTACAGGTACAAGTTTCCAGTACCATTTGGAGGGAGACTAGTGTCCAAGAGGCACATAGGGAAGGGATTTGGGGGGGGGGGTCCAAACAGGAAGAACAGTGGACAGGTCAAGGGTCAGATACAGCTACAGGAAATCAGATTTTCTCCTATCAGAGAGGAGAGAAATCTGATCCAATCTGATCTGGACAGGGATTAGACTGACAAAAGCATCAAGACTTTCTTATTTTTGCAAACAGAACATAAAACACCTCCATAATACTTTGAAACATATTTAAAGAAGTATCCCCACAAGAGATTTAGCATTAGCTAAGCTTAGCTAGCATCAGAATTAGTACAAATTGTGAGTCAGAACTTAATCTGATCTGAATACACAGAAATTATACAATTATCTTAAAATTCAACATGACATAAGATGTTTTCACACATATAAAAACATAAAAAAACATGGACAAATATATTCTGGTTGTAAACCAGAATTATTTATTCCTGCATCCATCACACTACTAAATAAAAATATTTGATGATTTGGCTACTAATTCCATCGCCTTAGCACTGTTACTTGGCACATCTTGACCTTTTTTTCTAAGTTTTATGGCCTTAATAAGTATTTGAAGTTTTTATTTTTTATCTAAAGTATTTTAGGGCACATCCTGTTCTGGGTTACTGTTCTTTTTGGTTGTTACACAATGTGCAGTTTTGTAGCTTCTGCAAAAAGCTTCTGCAAAATGTCTCTATGGGGACAATAAAGCATATTCAGTTTGGTTTGGTTAATTTGAAACCATGGAAACATTACACTTTCTAAATAAATGGAATAATGGGAGCTATAGTTTCAGATCACAATATTACATAACCTGGAGACCAACACTGTCAGACACTGACACACCTTGTGATCACATCCTGCCATCACAAGGTGATGTGAGAATCATAATACAAACAGTGACTTTCTGTTAAACCATTGCAATGATAGAGAATGTATTTTCTTTTCCACATGACTGTACATGCTTGTAACATCACAACCAGAGAGTCAAGAGGCAAAGACAACAACACTGATGAAGAAAGTACACCTTAAACAGAGATCATTTTAAAAAGAGAAAATAAAACAAAGTAACAGACAGTATAAGATAGAAAAACATACAAAATAAAAAATACATATTTTACCTTTTGATGACTGGGTGACTCAAGTAGATGTTGCTTCATTTTACACTCTTTCTCTGTAAGTTCTCTCATCTTCATGTTCACCTACAAAAACAAACATAATATTCAATAGAGAAGCTCAAAAACAGTCCAAACAATCCAAAAATGAACACTGAAATTTAGTGATTACTTTATTAATCCAAAAGGTCATTGCATCTTCCAGGTCATAAGGAAGCTCCTTGGAGGCACTGAAGTTTGAAAAGCGCTTCACACTGGACACCACCTTCTCTATGCTGATCATCTCCACTGTGTAGGCCATCATCAGAGCATCAATGAGGTGGATGTGAGAACTCTAGAAGGACAGACATTCTGAGTTATCTTTTAATGTATCAGCAGACACATATTAGATATGCATATCTAACAGGCACTGAGTTAAAATAACATGTTCTGCTGCATATTATGATTATCAGCCCCTTTTAAAGCAATACTGTGTGTAACCTGAATCACAATCAGGGGTTTATTGATCACAAACAGGTAAACAATAGCAAATATTTGCATGGTCCATCTCATCTCATCATCACAACCACTTTAAAATAATAATCATAATAATTTAATAGAAAGCAATAATTTATTAATGCACTAACACAATTCTGAGTAACACAGCATAAACATTGCTTCTCAACCAGCTTGTTGTTGTTATGTTGTGCTTTCACACCTACAGAATACAACTAATATTTCTGGAGCATAAGCATTATATTAAAATTAGAAATTCATTTTTAATTCATAAAATACTTCACATTTTGCCTGATTATTATTTAGGTTACACACACCAAAACCTGCAAAACTGCCATCTGGTGCATTATTTTTTCCATTACTCTTGGCTCAGAATTGGTTTGGAAAGCAAAATCAAATGAGCTCATTATTGGTGGGTGTGGGCTGCCAGTTCACAGCAAGATTACACATATGCAGAAAGTGTATCCATATATACAGAAACATGTCCTGACTAATTATTATTTTCTAAAGAAGTATTTAAAAAAATTTTAGCTTCTTGGGGCAAGGGAAGAAGTTATTCTGTATACATTTGGGGGCTGAGTTATGACGAGGGCAAAACTGCTGCGCTATTTAACATTTGCTGCGCAGTTTTGCTCTGGTTATGTTTCTACGATTAGCGCCTGATCTATTAAGACTGCTCCTGTTATCATTTGCGGAGCAAACAGCAGTATTTAAATGAGGATTTAGCGGAGCTGTTGCTTCGTCATGTAAGGTTCTGGAGAGCAAGGAAACCGCAAACGCAAAATTAACTTTTATCCGATAGAAGTTGAGACAAATAAAGGAGACAAATAAAAATATTGCGGAAGTCGAGGAAAAAAA
Source organism: Melanotaenia boesemani (assembly GCF_017639745.1). Taxonomy (NCBI): domain Eukaryota; kingdom Metazoa; phylum Chordata; class Actinopteri; order Atheriniformes; family Melanotaeniidae; genus Melanotaenia; species Melanotaenia boesemani. The sequence continues at coordinate 10,434,461 of NC_055700.1, forward strand.
TCTAAATGTCACCAGAAATGCTGCAATATAGTTTCATATTCAAGTTCAATTTATTTATAAGGCACACTAACAACAACCTTTAGGAACCAAGGTATTGTACATATAAAAACATGCAAGGAACAAATAAGAAATAATAAAGGTTTAAAAGCTATAAAGAAATAATAATAATAATAATAATAATAATAATAATAATAATAATAATAATAATAATAATAATAATAATAATAATAATAATAATAATAATAAAAGACAGGCATGATAAAGTCTTTAAACTTATCCAGCAATTCTAATATTGCAACGCTGGATCGTCTCCACAATCCTCTTCTCTGGCATTCTAAATATATTAATATAATAGAAAAAAATGCATTATCTTAGTCGCCTTTCATGGTGTCTGTGCCTCCTCCTTAAAATTATTACTGCAGCCATTGCGCGTATACTGTTGTGCCAATTAGCACCTGCTTTTCAGAAACGCTATTTTTAGAGCAAACATAAACACCGCAAACTATTTGCGGGCTACATGAATCCCACTGCTGCGCAAACCAGATTTATTTGCATAGTCTCCTCCCACTAATGTGCACTTTCTGGCCGGAACGCCCATAATGCATATGCAGTAGCTTCAGAAACGCAAAGTGGAGAGCGGCGCAGTTTTGCCAGGATAACTGACGCAGTTCCATGTTTGCGGCTTTGATAGATAAGCTTGGGCCGATTTTAGCGGAGCAAAGCCGTCTGCACCTGTTTTAGTACACGCAAAGCGTTAATAGATCAGGGCCTTGGAGTACTGAAATAGAAAACAAAAGAACATAAATATTCATTTGAATTCTTGTGACTGATGTGTTGATGAATGAAAGCCAATGCTCTTAACTGTATTCAGTTCACTCACTAAAATCACATTAACATTCATTTATATGGCACATTTCATGCATGAGACCACACAAGAACCTTTATACAAATGAAAACAAAATTTTATTTAAAGCCCTTTTCTAAAAGAGCAAGAGCAGAAGGTAAGTATTATCTGACAATAATAATAGAGAGATAAAAAAAAGAGATTAAAAGCTCCATGAGAGAAAGAAGTACAGTTAATGATTTAGGAACGAAGGAAAGATCTATATAAAAAATTAGAAAAGAAATGATTTGGTATCAAATAGGATATATTTAATTCTTTGAGACATTTTGGGTAACTGGCTGTTTTTAAATGTGCTATATAAATACAGGTGATATTATTTGACTTGACTTGCACACATGCAGCATCATTGCAAATCCAGTCCTTTCCCATTTTATTCCAGCGTGGTGTGGATTTGTCCAAGGGGAACTAAATGTATTTTGGGCCCAGAGAAATTACAGAATCTGACACAGTTGGCAGAATTCAGCTGAGTACGGGCTGAAAGATGTCCATTATGTCTCCCATCTCATGCCAGTGACCCTCTGTTCCACTTGAATGTGCACCTGAATAGATTTTGTGCCTAGTACTTCTCTGCAACACCAGTCCCAAATCACAGCATATGTTTAACAGGATCAGGTCACATTGAAGATGTGCTCATTGTGGAACACACAAATAGCAAAATCTTAGAATCATAATACCACCATGTCTTGGTCTGTGTGTTTTTGGTTTAGTTTTGGTTTAGTTTTGTCTTGTCTGGTTTCCTGTTATATTTTGTAGGTAATCCCCCTTGTGTCTTGTGTTTTGTTTCCTGTTCCTTAGCTCGCCTGTTCCCTACGAGTTCCACTGTGTATTTATACCCCTTGGTTTCAGTTTTCCTTTTTCACATCATCTGTCCTGTTTCCCTGTGTTTTTTCCCTGTTGTGTGGTTCCTGTGATTCCTGAGTTTGGATTAAAACATTTGTTCCTGCATTCCATCTACCTCCTGCCTCTGAGTCCTGCATTTGGGTCCTTACCCCCACTATACCGTGACACACCGAGTAAACAACAAGTTTTCAAATATCTGTCTTTTGTTAGTTTTGGCACCAATGAGGCTACATGTCTGTTTAAAAAGAAACATAATTACTAAGTAATTATTATTTTTGGGAAAGAAAGAACATGTGTGGATTTTACATTTTGTGACAACTGCTATTTGCAGTTTTCCTGTTACCACTAGATTCTGTGTATAATCACGGGCACAGCTATGCATATATTAATACATGTTCCAAATGACAAAAACCACTTGGCAAATTCTACACTGCATGGAAATGTTTTAACATATTTAAGAACAGTTGATGGATGAGGGTCAAGGATGTTTAGTTGCTGAATGCTCCACTGAACTTGTCTTTCAGGTATTTAGATTCAAACTGACTAGTCATACAGTTTAGATGTATGTACAATGTTCTGTCTAGGAAAGAAAAGACAAAGTTCAACTGTAAACTAAAGGTTTTGCATCACTGTGCAGGGAAACAGGCTAACATCAGTTATATGCTAATAGTCACAGATGATACAGATTAATCAAGAAATCTAAAAGAAAACAATGCAAAAGAAGCAAAAATTAAACTTTGTATGTGCAGTGTGCTTTGGCCAGTTTGAGTCGAGCTGAGTGTATACATGTTTTTGTTTTGACTTCCAGCCTTATTGCCTGTGTGCATCAAATGAGAACTTTGATTTTATTATTTTTACTTTTATTTTATCATTCAATCAGACTGATATGTTCACATGTACTTGAAAAGTCAGGTTGTAAACATGCTGACTGGACAAATGAGGGTAGGGAAAAGAATTCAGAAATACAGACAGCAAATACCTCCAGCATCACAGCTCAATCTACTTTAAAGACTGACATGATGAATTACAAACCATTTTGATGGGGGACGAGCTGAGATCCAGATCAGAAACAGGTGTGTTGTTGTTCTCCAGGACATAGATGCCTTTCCTGGACAGTGCTTGGATGACAGACTGGTTGCTTTGGAGAGAGGCAGCCTGCTCAGCAGGAAGGATGAGTCCATACACACGGCAGTAGAGATCTCCAGACAATAGCAGGCGGATGATAGGGGGCTTGATATGTTCCTGCTCATACTGGTCTGTATAGAAAGGGTCTTGTAGATCTGGAGGGATATGATCTGGAAAAAGGAACAAAGACGAGCATGACTGAATTGCTGAATTGTTTATAGACTGTTGGATAAAAGAAGCAAGTAAGTTTTTTTTTTCCTTTTAAAAATTAAGTAGCAAATCATGCCATGCATCCACACTATTTTTATGCAAACATGTGACCACCACTGTCTCCCCATGTTACATAACAGAGGAGCTCCTAGTGTGCAGACAATAAATGTATTAGACTGTCTTAGATTAAAGCAGCATGACACTGAGACAAAGTCAGTGGTAGAGCAGCATGTTTGGTAGGCATGCTGAGGCGCTAACAAGACTTAGTGGTTATACTTAAGCTCATGGTGTTGTCTGGTGTTTTCCTCCTCATGGACACAGACGTGGGAGAGCTATTTTTATATGCCTTGGACATGTTAATCCAGAGTTAAGGCCTATAGCCCTTTCAAATTTAACCTTCCAGCACATTCTGTAGCCTTAGGCAAGAGATCACAGGGAAAAACGAGGTACCAGAAAACATCTGACAAAACTTACAACTGGTTGTGTTTTTTTGTAATACAACAGAATTAATAGACTATTTTACACCCTGGTTCTTATTTTTGTGCTTATGTAAATCACACCAGTCAAGGCTGATTAGATATTACTATCCATCCATCCACTGTCTTGCTGCTTTTCTGGGGTCGTATCACAGGGGCAGCTGCCTAAGCAGGGAACCCCAGACTTCCCTCTCCCCACCCACATTTGCCAGCTCATCTCGGGGAGATCCCGAGGCACTCCCAGGCCAGCTGAGAAATGTAGTCCCTCCAGCGTATCAGGTCTTTCCTGGGGTATCCTCCCGGTGGGACGTGCCTGGAGTACCCCACCAAGGAAGCGCTCAGGGGGCAGCCTGACGTGATGCCTGAGCCACCTCATCTTATTTCTTACAGTCAGTCAGATGAAAGGATCAATTCATTCATTGAATGATGAATCAGATTATCAAGAGGAGCCTTACCCATAGGCCTCCCCTTGGCAGAGCAAATTTGTTCAGCACGATACAGCAACCAGATTATCATTTTGCTTGCTATGATGCTGGACAGGACAAGTAAAAAAAAAAAAAAAAAAAAAAAAAGATGAAAGGATCAATAGCACTCATGTTTGTTCAACTATGAAACAGGAGTAGGGATGTGGTAAATTTAACTTGACATCAAGACTAAAATGAGTTGCTTTCTCTGTTGTCCTGAGTTTAAAAATAACTGTCTACTTTTTTACTGTATTTTTTACTATGTAATGCAGTTTTTTTCCTTACTATTAACTGTATATGTGCTCTATATTGTGTTTAAGCTACAGTCAGTTACAAGCGTATTTTCTTCTGTGATTAATGCTGCTGTATATTGTCCCTGTTAAATATACTAATTGTCAACAAGCACCTCTCAAGTTAATCAATTAACAAAGTATATATATATTTTTACTTATTATCAATAAATAGTGGCTAGATGCCAGTACTAGTGGTAAACTTCTCTTCTATGATCTCCTTCATCAGCACCAAGAAAAACGTTGAGCAATAAGCAGAGTGGCTTTGATATTTTACATTTTCTTTTAAACAAACAAAACAGAATAGATATGCAAGTGTTATTTTACCTTTGTAGAAGAAGGCTGATAGTTTGCTTCCGTTTCCAGTCCTAATGCAGAGCTAAGGTAATTGCTGAGGTAATTTATAATTTATAAAAATCTCAGCAGAAAGTAAATAAGTGTATATCTGCAAAACTGCAAAATAGTCCTTTGTCATTAGTGCCAATCTCTTAGGTGGCCTAACATAGATCACACCAGATTGTGATGAACTGCTTTCAACATCACCATCAATCTGTAGTTGCTCATACACAGTAATAATGCAATGGAAGGTCTTAATGGTAATTTTGTTTGTGTATCTATCGAGTCACAAATATCCAAATTTTAGCAATGAAATGAAGTATATCATATTTTGTATTAATGCTCATTATAATGTCAAAACCAGATAAATAAGGTGAACAACAAGACTGCAGTATTCTTCCATCAATATCTAGTTGCTCTGAAGCCATTAAAGCACAAATAAACCAAAGCATTAATATTATTTTGCTTCATATTAGAGGAAGTGAAAATACACCACACAGCAGTCTTGGATAAAAACTACAACACACCGTGAAGACCTCAGCTGTGCCTTTCAAAGCACACTGCATGCTTAGCACTTGGTCTACATACAGTTTCCTCTTCACTCTCGGCTGATATAGCTCAGCCACATGCACAAGAGAATCCAGATCGTGTGAGAAAACGCTCTTTTACACCACGTCAAGTCTGATTTCATCTGCCTTGTTTTTCTCCAACCCTTTCACTATTCTTTACCTAAACGTCTCCTCAGCCTCAGCTGTCCCACAATGCCCTTTCGTCCTTTCTGGTTGCTGTGGAGATGGGAAATGCTGGCATGGCTGAAGGTGGGGGCAGGGATGCTGTCCCATCTTCTGCTTACTGGATCAGTTAATGGTCCCTGACACCAGGAGGTGTTTGTCTGAGTGTGTATGGTAAGAAGAACTGAAAGGCGAGGCAGGTGCTGTTCTCTAATCCTAGGTGAAAACAATCCTTAGAAATGTATTATCCACCTATTCCAAGCATTTAGACCCACCCTGGTGAGAATATGAGTGGAATTAACAAGAGATATGTGTATGTAAAGTCTCTGTTCCTATTCTTTCTGACACTAGGTCAAACCAACCAGCAGAGATCTTGCTGGCAGTCGAGGCAGGGTTGTCAGACACTGGGCTGTCAGACTCTGCAATGGAAAGAAACAACTCTCCCATCAAATAAGACAGCTTGGTGGAAGAGTTTCCCTGAGACTGAGACAACACAGCCTCTATACTGAATCGACCACAGACACACCTAAGAGTCCCACCCTGCAGGAAATAATGGAAAGGCTGGAGCAAATCAATCAGGTTTTTAGGTTTAATGCAACTTAAGCTTTAAATGTATCGCTGTAGAAAACACACTTTTCACATAATATGGAATGATACAAATTATGAGCACACACAATTTTATTTTATTTAACCTTTATTTAACCAGGTAAAAAAATGTTTGAGAACTAGTTCTCATTTACAAACATGACCTGGCAGTGTTCAGACAACAGTGTTCATACATGTTAGATTTAAAAGCATTAGCGCATTAATTATGTGATGTAATTATTGTACATTCAGAGCCAACATCTAGAGATAATATGATAATATGCTGCTGTTTTGGATCAATCATTTACATAAAGTGTTTGCATCTTACAGCAATTTGTTTAATTAGTAAATATGAACATTTTACATATATTTATCAATGTCTATGTAGCGTGAAAGTAAACTGGTCAGGATTAAATTGTCAATTATATGACAAGATTTATTTTCAAATGTAAAATATTCAGCTTTTGAATGAATGAAATTACAGGGATTCATATGTTTCTGTTATTGTTTCAGTATGATTTCTATAACATAAACTTAGCACAAAATGTAAAGAAATTTGTGTCTAGTTGATTATTTTTTATATTTTAATAATGCCAGTTGGTGTTGTATTATACATTGTTGGAAAGCCTGATGAGTCAATTTTCCAACGAGGTATGAAAGAATGTGAAGGATCATGCACCTGTAGAAAGAACAACACAGTTAAATGTGTACTAAAATCCCCTGCAATATTCTCCTGTTGGTATTCACTGTTTGAGATGCAAGTGCTACCAGCTGTGCCAGTCCCAGGTATATGACTGGCGTATCAGACGTGTCAGAATGATATTCTGAAGCTAGTTGTGATCCCATATCTCCAGAATCTGTGACCAAATTATATCCTCCAGGAGGACCATGCTGGAAAGAGCCAGCATCATCACAGAGTACCTCCAGAATTTGATAGTGGACAAAATTAAAAACAAGAGTAAATATCGACAGAAGAATATTGCAGGGGATTTCAGCACATTTTTGGGGGCACTACCAACACATTTATCTGTGTTGCTCATTCCACAGAAGTACGATCCTTATCGATTATTCATAGTTGTAAAGATAATTAATCAGACTTTCCAACAATGTATAATACAACACCATCCGGTATTATTAGAGCAGAGAAATAATCATCCAGACAAAAACATTCTTTTTTTGTGCTAAGTTTACAAATTTCAGTACTTACTTTTTAAATATCCACCTTTGTACACACGTGGACAAAATTGTTAGTACCCTTCGGTTAATGAAAGAAAAACTCAAAATAGTCACAGAAATAACTTGAATCTGACAAAAGCAGTAATAAAAAAAAAATTCTATGAAATTTAACCAATGAAAGTCAGACATTGCTTTTCAGCCATGCTTCAAGAGAATTATTTAAAAAAATAAACTCATGAAACAGGCCTGGACAAAAATGATGGTACCCCTACAAAAGACTGAAAATAATGTGACCAAAGGGACATGTTAATCCAAGGTGTGTCCACTAATTAGCATCACAGGTGTCTACAACCTTGTAATCAGTCAGTGGGCCTATATATAAGCTACAGGTAGTCACTGTGCTGTTTGGTGACATGGTGTGTACCGCACTCAAGAGGAAGCAAAGGAAAGAGTTGTCTCAGGAGATCAGAAAGAAAGTTATAGATAAGCATGTTAAAGGTAAAGGCTATAAGACCATCTCCAAGCAGCTTGATGTACCTGAGACTACAGTTGCACATATTATTCAGAAATTTAAAATCCATGGGACTGTAGCCAAGCTCCCTGGACGTGGCCACAGGAAGAAAATTGATGACAAATCAAAGAGACGGATAATACGAACGGTAACAAAAGAGCCCAGAAAAACTTCTAAAGAGATTAAAGGTGAACTTCAAGCTCAAGGAACATCAGTGTCAGATCGCACCATCCGTCGTTGTTTGAGCCAAAGTAGACTTAATAAGTAACGACCAAGGAGGACACCATTGTTGAAAACAAACCATAAAAAAGCCTGATTGGAATTGGAATTTGCCAAACTACATGTTGACAAGCCACAAAGCTTCTGGGAGAATGTCCGATGGACAGATGAGACAAAAATGAAACTTTTTGCCAAGGCACATCAGCTCCATGTTTACCGACTGAATAAGTGAAGCATATCCAGAAAAGAACACCGTCCCTACTGTGAAACATGGAGGAGGCTCTGTTATGTTCTGGGGCTGCTTTGTTGTATTTGGCACAGGGTGTCTTGAATCTGTGCAGGTACAATGAAATCTCAAGACTATCGAGGGATTCTAGAGGGAAATGTGCTGGCCAGTGTCAGAAAGCTTGGTCTCAGTCGCAGGTCAAGGGTTTTGCAACAGGACAATGGCCCAAAACACAGCTAAAATCACCCAAGAATGGCTAAGAGGAAAACATTGGACTATTCTAAAGTGGCCTTCTATGAGCCGTGACCTAAATCCTATTGCCTCAAAAGGTTGTGCAACAAAATATTAAGTTAAGGGTACCATCATTTTTGTCCAGGCCTGTTTCATTAGTTTATTTTTTTAAATAATTCTATTGAAGCATGGTGGATAAGCAATCTCTACTTTCATTGGTTAAATTTCATAGAATTTTTATTTATTATTACTTTTGTCAAATTCAAGTTATTTCTGTGACCATTTTCATTTTTTCTTTTAGTAACCAAAGAGTACTAACAATTTTGTCCACGAGTGTATAAATTATAACCTATTAAGATTACATCCTCTATGTATGCAGTAAATAAAGAATTTGTGCATTTATTTATTAACTGACAGGCTACAGGCTGAAAAAGTAAATATGTGAAACCCCGGAGACATTTAATGCTGAAATGACTTCAAATGACAAATCTGTTATACTCACCATTTATTTTTATATCAATAAATAAATAAATGCTTTCTCCAGTTTTCAGTGCAAAATTTATCAATGGTTTTGTTTCTCCAGAGCCATTAATAAAGATGTCATGAGTCTAAACAAACAGGCTGTGTTGAACATGAAGCAAGCCCTCAGGTCCAATCCCATTAAACACTTAAACATGTGACTGGTTGTGCTGGCTTTTACACCAGCACACAGACCTCTCAGCCCTGCTGTGTTTGTGAGTTGCTGTCGAATGGCAGCCCAACACGCTGACCAATTAACCAGGGGGGCGTGAATGTATTTTGCAAGCGCAGTAACATTAGGTATGATTAAGTACAGTAATAAAGTTACCAGGCTTGACTAGGATGCACCAATTCTGATTAACAAGGTTGTTGTAAACACAAAGTGTATCAACTATGATAAATTTAATCTTCAAAAAAAAAGGGTAAATAAGTTCTGGTTTGTGTGCAAACGGGCACATTTTGTGACAGCAGACCATCATTTTAAGAAGTTATGCTTTTGCCATCTCCCTACAAAAAACATGATTCTGACATGTTTTTTGGAGAGTAGTGTACACATTTCTCCTGAGAGTCAGTATAAGATATACAGTATAACGTTATGAATGTCAGTAGGTCTGTCATAATTGTGAAATTCTTTTTTTCTATTATATTTTGAGGCTACAAATAATTTATTAATTCACAAACTTTAACAAAGAACAACAAACATTTATAGGTTGTTTTTATAGGTTGCATTTGTTTTCAATAAAAATTGCAAACAACAAATGCATCACATCCACAGCAGTCAAGAGAGCAAGATGACGTCTTTAAAAGAGCATAAACTTGTTCAGTCAGTCAGCTGTATCAAATGGTTTAAAACAATTTGGAAATAAGACGTTTCTGTTAGTTTCGCCCAGCTGTTTTAATACGAAAAAGAATATAGCAAGGAGCACAATTATCTTTAGTAATCACAATTATTTGAGAAAACTGTGTTTAGGAACACAGCTTGCTGTGTCATCCACACATCCAGGTTAAAGCTCCTTAAAGCAAAGAAGAAGCCATATGTGAACCCAGATCTATCACCAACTGGAACTGTCGCATCATGAAACACAAAATCTGACAAAGAAAACAATCTCCACCCAGGAAGGTCCAGTAACTGGCTCTCTCTTTTCCCAGATGTTTGCAGATTGTTGTTAACCCAGTGGTACCATGTCCAGTGGGCAGGACATGACAAATGAATATGTAATTTACTCAGTATTCCTTCCAAGTACTTCTACATGTTATACGCCATTGGAAAACTAAGACTCTTAAGATTTGTATGATCTGTACCGTTCCAGGCTACAATCAGAAACGTTGATTCAGTAAACACTTATTTTAAACCAGTCACAAATGCAGTTTTATATTTGAAGCCATACAGTACTCCAGTAGCAGATGATACTGCAACAAAAACAGTCCCGTTACATCAGCAATGATCCCGTAAAAGTAGTCCAGTAAAATAGTTGGTCCACAACAAGTCTTGTATCAATTAAAACCTGTTTTATCCAAAAATTGCAGGATTTTAAGGGGTTAAAAGAGGAGGGGAGCTGAACTGTGGTAAACATGGCCCATGATGAACTTATGTGTTTTATGAAATTGTAAAATGTGTCATTCTCAATATTTTTAAGCTGTAGTGTGAGTAAAATACTGGTTCATGAAATTAGCTAAACATTGCATTCTGTTGTGGTTGGGTATCACGTGCTTTCAGAACCTTTTGAAGTTATGGTAATTTCAAGGTGTCAGTAAAAACACATGTTCTATCTTTGTTGTTGTGCACTTAGAGCTTGAAATCAGTTTGTTGTTTAAATACTTCTCAGTGTCCCCGCCACACCAAAGTAAGAAGGACTGGATCAGATTAAAGAAGGCAGGAAACTTGGCACGGTGCTAGTGATGATTTGGTGTTTATTATGGGCAGCTGATCTCTGTCCTAGAACAACACAGTGTTGAGTAACAACAGTGCTGAGAGTAATTAATTCAGCCTGCAAAGCAAAGACCAAAATACTAAATACACTGATGCTAAAGTATAAAGTTCTCCAGCTGATCTTGTGATTTTTGTCATGCTACTGTGGTATGACACTGTTTTGTTTTTGTATTTTTTTCAAATTTGGAACGTTTTTACTTCACTTTAAGAACAAAAGCTATGTTTTAATGTATTTAGAAGAGGATAGAACAGGGTTTTTCACCCATCTCAACATCATTTCACTGAGTCATCCAGTCCAACAGCACCACATGGAGGGGAACACTTCCGTCACTCATAAAACGGATATGATACCGGTGAGTCTTCCATTACTAAAATGCTACCTCAGTCTCTCCTTCCAAATACTTCATTGTCACGCTCATAACAATGATAGTAACTCACAGGGCTGTATTACCAGCACATCTGACCTAGTGCTCACACTCCTTAGAGAGCAGCCAGTGAGTGACACAAAAACCTATATTTGAGGACCTACTTGTGATGTAGCACAATTACTTCAAATTTTTTAAACAGACCTCAGAGCTGACAAGGCAACTGGCTGTGTTAAAGACTGATTACAAGATGTCAGCCTAAGTTTTCTACTCAGAAGCATAAAGTTCTGGGGAACATCAGGTGTGGTTTTGTAATATTTTCCTCAGAAAGGCACAGAAAAAATATACTCATACAAATATTTTTTGTGGCACAAATTATTACAAACAGGGCAATGACAGATTTCTAATTTGGTCTGTAAATTATTCAGTCCATTAATAGGTCTGTAAACCCTTTAATATGAGCTCTTTCGTGTTAAAATTGGAGATTGATTAAGTCATGTTTGTCATTTTGGACCAAGTTGCACTATTTTTACTACTAATCCATCTAACTAAGCCATACCCTCTCCATCCTTTTGGAATAAAAGAGGACTGGAGTCGAAATCAGCTGACACTGGCACACTTTAAGGTGACTTAAGTAATCAACTTTTTACTTTTATCAGAGAGAGGCAAATAAACACCTCCACAGAGCAAAAAAACATATACTGTAGTTAATTAGTATGACTTATTTCTAGATTACTAAAGTTAGTCACCTGCTAACTAAACTGATCTTCTGGCAAGATGCAAAGTGAGGTGGGTGGCTTATTTAAACAGCTAGTAGTAAAATGGTAGTTATCTCACTTGTCTGCCATACAGCTGCAACTAAGTAATGCATCATCACTTACTTTGATAAAAAGATTCAGATTCACAAGATTCTTGTAACAAAAATATTTCCTGTCGACCAAAATAAAAATAGCCCTTTTTAAATAGCTCTTATTTCTGATTCCTTTTACCAATTCACAATGACAGTAAATGTGCACAATTCAGTTTTAATTGATTTAATCACTATTACATGTTATAACAGCCTGTTTCCACTGTAAATGATCTACAAACTGTTACAGCCCACACATTAATAATCTTTGCTAATTATCTGAACTAAAAACAAATTGATTTATTAGGAATAACCAATGATACATATGTCACATCATACTTGCCAGGCTTGGTAAGAGTAATAGAAATAACTATTGGTGAAAAAATCTGATACTTGAGTCTGAAATAAACAAATAATCTCTATATGTGACTGTTGTTTTTGCTTTTTGTGTCAGAAGATTAAACTGTCCTAACTGTCTGATTAAAATTAGACGGTTTACATAGCTCATCTACTAATACAATATAGAATATGTGGTGTACTTAAATAACGAGGCGATGCACACGTTTAACCACCTTTATATAGTATTGGACTGGGAGCTCTTTTACCATGTTCCCACGAGGGCAAAACACTTCCTGGGTTGTCCAAAGACATGCGCAGGAGGTTCAACAACAAGTACGGCAAGTCTCTAAGGTCAAACCACACAAATCTGTCATAGTATTAATACACCACATTACCTCCCCCCTTAGAATAAAGTAACTTCAACACAGTGCCGTAACTGTACTTGCCCAATGCAAAACATCAACTAAAAGTAGCACATTCTTTACACAACATTTCTCTCTAAGTGTATCATTCCCTGGTTAGCTGTTCACTACTGCATATTAATTCTTACATAACTCAAACAAATAACTAACCCTCGTTAATAACTAAACATTTTCCAGCATCTCAGTTATTCTCTGTAGCGTGCTGGTGGCCTAGTCGCACGCCCTGAACGCCTCAAAGTCACTGTCTCTGGATCAGGCGGCTCAGGCTGCCTCGACTCAAAAACTTGTGGCACAGGTGGTGCAGGCTCCGGTTCACCTAAGCCGTGCTCCTGTTCAGCTGACTGTGCTGCATCTTCAGGATCTAGATCTAAAACGTCGTTATGGTAGCGCGGTCTCAGCTGGTCTCCGTGACGCCTGTACACCTGGTCAGTTCTCTCTCCTTGAACTCTGTACGACACCGGCCCAGTCTGTTGTGTCACCACTCCTGGAATCCACTTGGGGTTTTCCCCTGCAGTGTTGCGCAGATATACAGGATCATCCACATCAAACTGTCTCTCAGTAGCTCGGCCGTCGTGTTCGTCCTTCTGCTGGTATTGTCTCCTCCTAACCCTCTCTGTGATGCTCGGTTTCAGGAAGTCCAACCGCGTGCGTACATGCCTCTTAAGGTGTAAGTCCGCAGGTGACTCTCCGGTTGCACTGTTGGGAGTTGTGCGATACCGCAGTAGGAAGTGTGGGACTTTGTCTTCCACACTCAAATCCTCCCCAGCAAGCTTCTTCATGCCTGCTTTGAATGTAGCGACGTATCTTTCAGCTAGGCCATTTGTAGCTGGATGCCTTGGTGCACCAGTTGTGTGAAGAATGCCGTTTCTTTTAATAAACTGCTGAAACTCATCTGATGTGAAAGTTGTGCCGTTGTCAGTGACGATTTGCTCTGGTATTCCGTATGATGCAAAAAGTCTCTTAAGCCTCGAAATGGTTAAGGAAGAGGTTATTTGTGACATCTTGAAAACCTCCAACCACTTTGAATATGCGTCAACCACTATCATGAACTGATGACCCATGAATGGGCCTGCAAAGTCAACATGAAGCCTCTTCCATGCCCCTCCCGGAAATTCCCAGGGGTGCAGAGGGACTTGCCGCGGCATGCGTTGTTCCAGCTGGCATGTCTCACACTGCTTGCAGACCTTTTCAACATCGAAGTCTACATGTGGCCACCAGACATATTGTCTTGCAACTGTTTTCATTTTTACAATGCCAGGGTGTCCGCTGTGGATCTCTTTTAACACTGCATTCCTCAGTTTTGTAGGGACTACTACTCTTGTTCCCCATAGCACACAGCCCTGCTCAACGGACAGTTCCTCTCTCTTTTTGAAATACACTCTCAGCTCTTCGGGTATTTCCTTTGGCCATCCTTCCATGATGTATCTGTGCAGCCTTGAGAGTTCCATGTCTTTACGAGTTGCTCTGGAAATCTGTTTTGCATTCAGTGGTGCCCCGTCGAGGTGTTCACAGATCAGTGCATTTAGGCAAGCTGTCATTGTGCCTGTTCCTGCGTCTGTGGTTTCAGGCAGTGGGACACGAGACAGGCCATCAGCATTGCCGTGCTCCTCTGACTGTCGGTAGGTTATGCAGTAGTCATAAGCAGACAGTGTGATGGCCCATCTCTGAATGCGCGCTGCTGCCATTGTAGGGAGCCCTTTACGTTCTCCAAATAGCGTGAGCAGGGGCTTGTGGTCAGTGACCAAGTTGAATTTACGCCCCCACAGGTATTGATGGAACTTCTTTACTCCATACACCAGGCTTAACGCCTCCTTCTCTATCTGTGAGTAGTTCTTCTCCGCTGGTGAGAGCGTTCGCGAAGCATAAGCTATTGGATGCTCATATCCATCAGGTGTTGTGTGCTGAATAACAGCTCCAATCCCGTATGCTGAAGCGTCACATGCAAGAGAAAGTGGCAGGCGTGGATCATAGTGAATTAACACCTTGTCACTTGTTAACAGCTCTTTGCACTTATCAAAAGCGCTCTGCTCCACTTTACTCCATCTCCATTTTGTTTGGCCCTTTAGAAGTCTGTAGAGTGGGGCTAACACGGTGCTTTGTTGTGGCACAAAGCGTCCATAGTAGTTCACTAGCCCTAGAAAAGCCCTTAGCTCTTTGACGTTAATGGGGGCTGGAGCATCATGTATGGCTCTGACCTTGTCCTTGGAGGGGTAGACTCCTCTGCCATCCAACACGTGACCTAGGTATTCGATCTGTGTCTTACCGAAGTCACACTTTGACTTTTTCACTCTCAGGCCATTTTCTTGAAGCCGCCGCAGAACTCTCTCCAGGTTCATCAGATGCTCAGCTTCGTCCTTGCCCATCACGAGCAGGTCATCCAGGTAGACCACGACATTGAGATCCTTCATCAAGTTCTCCATGATCCTCTGGAAAATACTGACAGCCGAGTTAATACCAAAACAAAGCCGATTGTACACAAACAGCCCTTTGTGTGTGTTCACAGTTGTGTATTTTTTTGACTCTTCGTCCAGGAGGACCTGTTGGTATGCGGCTGCTAGGTCTATTTTTGAGAATATCTTCCCACCACATAACGCCGCCAGCACCTCTTCAATGCGTGGTAGTGGGTACGTTTCTGTATTTGTAGCCTGGTTCACTGTTACCTTGTAGTCACCACATAGGCGGAGTCCACCATCCCGCTTGGACACGGGGACTACTGGAGCAGCCCACTCGCTGTGCTTCACTGAGCTTATGACGCCATCTTTTTCCAGGCGCTCCAGTTCTTCTTCTACCTTTTTCTTCATTGCAAAAGGCAGGACACGGGCTTTGTGGAACTTTGGCACTGCATCAGGCTTTACAGAAATGGTTGCTTTAATGTCCTTTAATGTCCCCAATTCATTTCTGAAGACATCATCATATTTAGCAAGTACATCTTGAATTGACTTGGGCCGCGCTGTCTGATGTGTTGCCTTTTCTGTGACTTTTTTGATCATTTTCCAGTTCAGCCTGATCTGGTTTAACCACTCTCGCCCACACAGTGAAGGCCCTTCTCCAGCAACCACGAGTAATGGTAGGTCAGCAGTCTGATTTTCATATGTCACTTTAGCCATGAACTGGCCTTTCACCGGAATAGTTTCTCCTGAGTAGCCCTTTAGAGTTACGCTGCTGCCCTCTAGTGGTACATGCGAGAATGACTGTTCATACACGCTTCCTGAGATTATGCTGACTCCTGCTCCTGTATCTATTTCCATCTGGACTTTCGTCCCATTTACATCAAACATGGCCTTGTATGGCTGATGGCCCGTGCCGCTAGCAGTAAAGACCGAATACATGAGAACTTCGTCTTCTATGCCGTCAGCCTTTACGTAGCCCGTTAGCTTCCCTTCTTTACTTTTACCGGTTTTCTCCTTTTTATTATGTTTCTCTCGCACCGGTCCCCCAGCCCTGCAGGCTTTCTGAACATGTCCGATTTTGCCACATTTATGGCATTTAACAGACTTATAGTAACAGTCATTGGCGCTATGATTCTTGCCTTTACATCTGTAGCATCCCTCTTGTTTTGAGAGCGGGCGTCGTATCTGCTTCTCCGTCATTTTGTGAACTGATGCGGCGCCGTCCTCGCCCTTCCTCAGCTGTTGCGCATCTCGGTGGGCTGTCTCCATGTTGACTGCAAGCTCCACAGCCCTTGCGAAAGTTAGCCTATCCTCCGAGAGCAATTTCCGCTGGCAAGCCTCCGAACCGACTCCACTGACAAATCCGTCACGTAGAGCCTCATCCAACCTGTCGCCGAAATCACATTTTGTGGCAAGTTGGCGCAGCTCGGCGGCATATTCAGTAACCGTCTGGTTGCTCTTCTGCACACATTTACGGTACCTGAAACGCTCGGCTATGACCAGCGGCTTTGGCTCATAGTAATCCTTCAGAATGGTCACAATTTCGTCAAAAGTCTTCTCTTTAGGTTTATCAGGCTGGACCAGGTTACGTAGAAGACTATATGTCGCCGCACCGACTGAGCTCAACAAAACGGGAACCTTCTTCTCATCTGCTATATCATGAGCTTCAAACAGCAACTCCATGCGCTCAACATAAGCAGACCACGTTTCCTGCTCCGGCTTGAACTCGTCCGGTCTTTGGGAAAAATGCGCCATCTTCACGAGCAAAGCTTGCTTGTTCTTTGCCAACTAAAAACCGATTTCCTCGTCGCCAATTATGTGGTGTACTTAAATAACGAGGCGATGCACACGTTTAACCACCTTTATATAGTATTGGACTGGGAGCTCTTTTACCATGTTCCCACGAGGGCAAAACACTTCCTGGGTTGTCCAAAGACATGCGCAGGAGGTTCAACAACAAGTACGGCAAGTCTCTAAGGTCAAACCACACAAATCTGTCATAGTATTAATACACCACAGAATATAACATACAGTGTGAGGCTGCTTACATCCTATAAGGGTAAATATAATTACCTTGTAAAAGCATAGTCTCGGTGGTGCAAGGAAAACTCAAGAGAAAGCCTTACCTATACCATAGGCTTTGGCAAACAACCAGCGGAGATTTGCGTCTATTTTGGCCCTTGCAGAGTCGTAGAGCTCCAGCGGCACAACCTGAGCCTCCATGCCTCCTCCTCCTCCCCCATCATCTTCATCTGCTGCTGCTGCTCCCCTCCAGGTGCTGTCCCTACCAGCACTCACATCCATCCTGCACAGAGAGACACAAATATATTACTGCTAGTGGAAGCAAACAGCATTACATCATCGATATTAGGAACAAAACAACCAGGGCCTGGCTCATCTGCTTTGGTGATGTATTAAATCACACACATGGGCACATTTGGTCTACCCTGCTACAGCTTCATGTGTCCCTGGTGCCAGTCATGATTCACACGCCACGTCCATGTATGCACTTTTAAATCCCACCCTGACACTATTTACTTGCATGGTTTTCAGCTGATTATGTGTTGAGCAGTGTTAAACATAAACAACACTATAGTTTTCTAACTAAACCTCCGTAACTAAAAAAAAATATTTGCAATATACTGTCAGCTGCGGTTTGTCATTTTATAGCAAGTGCAGGCTTGACAGAAGGAACAATGATGGACCTAACATTAACGTAGCACCGTAAGTTCATCGTAATGACGGCAGGTCAGCTAGCTAAACTGAGCACACACACCTCGAAATGTAAGACAGCAAATATAACAAAAACTCACCTCTAAGAGCACATTTGGGTCCTGTCGGCAGCTACAGCTTGGAGTATTTTGTTAAAACGCCAACATGCTGGCTTGGCTTCAGCTAACGGAGGAATAACGGAGACTCCTCCCTGTCCAGCTACACAAATCTCTGGCCTGTCAGGATAACGCGGTGGCTGGCGGCTGATGCTCGTTAAT
Source organism: Melanotaenia boesemani (assembly GCF_017639745.1). Classification (NCBI taxonomy): domain Eukaryota; kingdom Metazoa; phylum Chordata; class Actinopteri; order Atheriniformes; family Melanotaeniidae; genus Melanotaenia; species Melanotaenia boesemani. Next base: position 10,452,587 of record NC_055700.1, read on the forward strand.
CCAATAATAAAAAACCTGATTGGCAACCATCCGGAATTCTGTTTTCGTGGAAATTATTAAAGGCCGAATGCGACTGTATCATAATAAAGCTGTCAACGCTTCTGACATGAGGTGTAGGGGATCGGTGTGTCTGCAGCGCTGTTGTAGGAGCCTGTCTCTATGGGGACGGCGGGTGTTATCTTTAGTCATCTAGACTGCAATACACCTGTCAACCTGCTGGGGGCGCTGGTGGTCCGTACAGTGACATCACAGGATGATTCATTCCTTGTTAGACCTTAGAAACAAGCATGCAAGTGCCGATAACATGAGTAGGCACATTTAGGTAATCAGTTTAGATAGATTTTTGTCCTTGTGAAGCCTTGCAGAAAAAGAATGGATCTCTGTGTAAAATTTAAATAAAAGGAAAGACATGATTTGCAAATGAAGTTTGGACCTTCAGATTGTATTCATAAAGCTTTTTAACATATGAAACCTTTGTAAGGGCTTGGGTAATTGACCTAAAAGTTGTTTCTTAAAAAGATGTGGGCTGTTATTTTTTTATATTAATTTACATTTCCATCTGATAAGCAGGTAAAGGTTTTAGAGGTGACATACAGTTTGGAAGTTTTTTTTTAAACCCACAGTCTGCAGCAATTAGTGCAAGTGAAACAGAGCCATCCTTAAGCTACAAAGAAGACCCTTTCTATCTTTTCAAATATTTAAAGAATACCTTTAAGAGGTTGTCATATGATTATTCAAATCTTATATAATAAGATGCTCGACAACTGCAAATGTAGAGGGTTTTTGAGGCTGCAACATAAAATCGAGACTTGAGCTTTGGTGAAAAAATCTGAGCAAAGCAATATAACAAAGAGCACAGTGTGCAGCAGCGAAAGTGGTGATTTCTCTGCTAGGCACACCAGGCTTGCTTTTTTTACACCTTCATAAGTGCAAGACAATGAAACCCATGCACAAGTCTGTAGAAAAAGGTCATGGCTGATTGTAGCTGATCAGATTGTTGATAGTGATGGTCGAAGACATAGATGGTTGAGGTGGAGCCAGTTTTTGGAAGATCATATTCAACTTTTTTGTTTTTAAACAGAAGGCAGTGAGATAAGATCCCAAACTAGGACGAAGACTTCTACGGTACCAAATCTGCATAAAACAAAATTTAATAGGGTGTCTGTTGTCTGAGACAAATGTTTGTCATTGAGAGTAAATAACCACTATGGGGCGATATTGTTCTGTTAACAGATAATTCACACAGCATGTTAATAATGGGTAATATCTTATGTGCTAAAGAAGAAAGTGAATGTTTTCATTTCAACTGGTCCTGCAGGAACTTTTTACTAAATCAACTGAACAAACCACATATTTGACAGATATATGCCCCAATGACAACAAAGCGAGGAAAAACTGAAGCCCTTTGAATCTTCTCTGGTGTTTTCTAAGCTGTTTGTTTTTTCTTGGTGAAAATTGCATAAACCTACAAACAACTTCAGCTTGTCTTAAAAAGGTACAAGGTGAATCCGAGGCAATGATTTGAGATGATGAATGTTTTGAGTTACATCTAACATTATAGCCTTTCCTTGATAAAAGTGGACTCTGATTGCACATTTCTAAATTTACATCTGCAGGTGCCACACAGGTGCCAGATTAATCCCCCTATTTTTGACAGGTGATCAGAAATACAGGGAAATCTCATTTTATATATATATATAAAAAAAAACTAAATATACTTTCTAACCTCAACGTATTCTGTAAGACTTTCCACATTTGGAAAGATGCAAAAAACAAGTTATGACTTGTCTATATTAACAGATACCTCTGATAATAATCACTATTACTACCTTGTACCTTGTCCAAACATTGTACATGTCCCACCTTGTTGGAAACTACCTATGGTTTATTATTTTCTATTAGTTTTAATGTTGACCATCTAACAGCAGATATGAGTAATGATGCTACTCATATCTATGATGGCATTTTTTTTAAACAGAAGAAAAGTCAACATTTAAACAGAAAATTCTTGTGCTGTCATGTTGATCCCCGTAAAGGTGCTGTGTACTTATAATATCTCACCAGATACTTCTTTTTGCCAGGCAATTATTGTTACTGTAATTTTAACTAAGTGCTAAAATAAATAGAAATAAGTGGTTAATTAATTTGTTTGATTTAATGCAGCTCTTGTTGCTTCCACCAGACAAGTAACATCAAAGAGCACTTACTGCATGAGACTTATTTTTATTTATCAGATTTCTGTCAGAAAAAAAGCCAAGGAAAGTTTACCGGTGTAATAAACAGTGGCTCTAAACAGATTCAAGACAGCTTATGTTTTGATTTAACCTGTTTTCAGTCAAAGTGATGTAAAACCATAAAGGACAAAGCTGCATTGAATCAAAGTGAAATATATTGTTGGCAATCATTTAAAATGCCATGTAATGCACAGAATTGAGCGGAAGTAGAACTTCTTTGTCGAATTTGCTTTTTCAGAATTTTCTTCACCAGAATCACTGAGACACTCGGCATAAACAGTGATGATGGCATTGATACATTTGTTTTTAACCTAAAGTTCAGGCCATCACAACTTATTCCTGTCTAATATTGTTGCATTATTTGTGCGGTCACAAGAAAACCTTTATTAGTTCCTCAGTGAGGAAACTGTTGTGTCAACACAACACCTCAAAAGAAAAAAAATTAAAATGAAGAAAGAAAACAAGCATTGTAAGGCTTAACAGTAGCTGTTTATTGAATCATGACAACTTTACAAAACATTTTAATCAGGAAATATTTCTTTGCAAACTACAACTGTGCATGAAAAATTCAAATCCTCTTTTTTAACTTCTTAAAAACATATTTTTACTTCTGGATTAGTTTATAAAACATGACATTTTGACACCTTAAACCACACTCCTTTACAAAGTGCAGGTGATGTCTTTAAAAACATGAAGGTCCCCATTTCTTTTACAAACAATGCTTTCCTCTGTGAAGACATTTTTACAAGAAATCTCAGAAATGTATTGCTTTTCATGAGAAAAACAAAAATCACACTGGCACGTCTTAAAACTGGCAAATGTAACATTCAAACATTCCACAACATGTCTGCAATTTAACACTTAACAGGTTAAACACAGTAACCATTATCAGTGATTTGTAAAGAAATCTGAAACAAAGAGGCAATCCTTGCATCACAAATGATCACAAATCAGATTACTCAGCACCAGCCCAGACCATAATTCATTAATTAAAAACAGGCTCAGCTTTATATAGATGATTTTCAACTCTAAAAAGTATATAAGGGATATTTGTTCTGTGCTTTAAGGTCCAAAATCTCCAGTTCTACCTTTTCTTAGTTACTGTTTATTTCATTTTGTTCAGAGAAGACAGCGTAACAAGTGATATTCTGTAAGGTGACACTTTTTATAAATATATTAAATCAATGTCTAAAGAATCAGTGATAAGACTTAGTGAAATGTAGTTCGGTGACAAAATTTGTCACTTAAAAAGAAAAAAGGAGGTTAAATTATAATTACTTAATACTGAACATTTAAAATATTCTATGAAAGTAAAAAAAAAATCTGTACAAATATAAAGCAACGTAAAACGGCAGAATAACAAATTTGTGAAAACTGATGCGACAAAAGATTAAAATAAATCCAGTGAATATATCAACACAAGACAAATAAATAACCAGTGTACACATCAAGGAGGCTTTCTTTTTGATACACACTCCTTTTCAACAGTTTCTAATGCTCTTATACACAACACAACAAAAACAAAACAAAACAAAAAAATTAAAGCATAAATATAAAATAATCTTTTTCTTTCAGGTAAAAAAAGGTACATAAATAAATACAAAATAACTAAAACTGCTCTTATTAGTATTAAAAACTGATAGAAAAAGGACCATCTTCAGTCTTGAGACAAGTTTGTCACCATCTTTGTGATAAGAGTTTGTGTTTACTGTATATCTGTTCGATGTGAGGGTACGGTGGATGTTACAAGTCTTTATTTAAACTGGTCTGGGATCAGATTCATTTGTGAGTGGATACTTGTAGGAGGGCTGGAGATGCCCTCTGACCAATCAGACATGTTGGAATGTGGGGATGAGCTGGACCACTGGTCAGGGGAGCCAGGAGAGGGGGTTAGAAAAGGGTGGTCAGGCACCTGTAGCTGATGACTAGGTGTGTTGTCCATGGGGCCTGAATAGCTATGCTGGGAGGGAGGGGTCAGAAACTGGGTGCCGAGCATCTGCGTCTCCTGCGGCATCACTGTGTGGATGGTCACAGAGCGACCTGAGCCGCTGTTTTGCTGCATGTCAGAGCCATTCAGCTCAATATTTGGGAAACTCTGGCTGAGGGTTTGACCAGCTGTGGTGGAGTTGGAGTTCTGGTGCTGGAGCTGCCGTGAGTGAGCTTGCATCATGTGTGCAGATGAGCCAAGGTGGCTGGTCTGCAGGTTCTGGTAGCCCATTATCTGAGACAAAGTGGCAGTACTGACACCATGTAGGGGACCCATCATATTGTGTGTCATAGGTGGCCCTTGAGTAAAGCTTCCTTGCTGGCCTACACTGGGATGCATTCTGGAGACCCAGTCGCATTGACCTCCTCTGCTGCCACCTAGGGATGTCGTCCCCTGAGTGCTCGGACTGGACACAGGCAGGTGAGAAAGACGAGGCGGGTTAGGGTCAAAAGCCATGCAGCTCATATCCTTACCCATATTAATCTGGATCGTATGGGAGTCTCCACTGCCTTGTAAGTGATTTAGAGACATAGGCGGGGACTGCTGGAAGGGTGAAGGCATGGGAGGAGATGCCACATCGGAAAGGTAGCCATGGGGTGACTCGAGGGAATCAACTGGAGAGAGAACAGCTGATGTGTCTAACAAGTTACTCTTTCCATCTAGAGACTTTTTCTTCTTCATCCTGTTGTCTTTGGCACCATCCTTGCCTCCTTTCCCACCAGAGCTAAGTTTTCGAACCTTCTTGACAGAGTGACTGGGTTTGAGGTTGCTGAGATAGTCATTAGGGGAGCAGAGGGGAGGGGAAAGGGTGGACGTGCTGAGTGGGGTACTGTGGAGTCCAGGACTTCTAACCACGTTATACTCATCCAGAAGCCGAACAATATCATGATGCATACGTTCCTGGGCAATATCTCTGGGCAGCTGGTCAAGATGGTCGGTGATCTCACGGTTGGCAAAGTGCTCCAGAAGAACCTTTGCAGTCTCAAAACTTCCTTCACGGGCAGCAAGGAACAGTGGTGTCTCCTCCTGAAAACGAACAACCCAAAAAGACAACGTTAATAAAATATACAATAACCCTCCTCACCTAGCGTTATCACAGTGATCCTTTCACATACTTTGTTATCTTGCATGTCTTTGTTGGCGCCATTTTTCAGCAGCACCACAGCAGCCTCCACATTATTTACAGCTGCAGCCCAGTGAAGAGCAGATTTACCTGCAGAGATTGCATATTGAAAAGGTTTATTAAACTCTCAGTACAACGAGGCATGTGTTAGGATGTGTGAAGATGATAGATTGATTAAATGTTAGCTACCAGAATCATCAGTGGCATTAGCATCAGCGTGACAGTTGATAAGCTCTTCAACCATGCCTTCAACCGCCAATCGGGCAGCCAGGATTAGCGGCGTTGTTCCATCATGCATTCGGGCATCAAGATCAGTGGCGCGATTTCGGATTAAGATCTGTGAGGAGACAAACTTGTTTAGTTAAATTATCCAAAGATGCTGGGCAAAACAGATGCGAGACTCCAGAAGTGTGAGAAAATACCTGAAACACTCCCTGTGCATCTGCAGCGACAGCAGCATGAAGTGGAGTGCGACCCATGTTGTCCTGAACATTGGCATCAGCGCTGGATTCTAGGAGACGCTTGGCGGCATCTGAGCGGGCATAACGGGCGGCCAGGTGGAGGGCAGTCTCACCTGTGCGATCAGTCTGGTTATGGAGGTTGGCACCCTGATAAATGAAGTCAGAGATAATTTCTGCTGATGGGTCCTCTTCTTCTTCACTGTTACCAGTCTCCAGGCCTCCGCCACTGCAGGAGGCTATCATCAGGGGGGTGAAACCATCTAAAAAGAAAGCAGAAGACAGTGAGAAACCACTTAAAAGAAATTACACAATCTGTGTTTTCAAAACACAAAAAGAAAATATAATTTTGGAAAAAAAATATCCAATGCTTAGTAACACTTTGTTTGTGCACATACCTGGTCCTCTAACATTGACATCCATGCAGTCATTCTCTATCTCTCCTTGAGGAGGTGTAGGCGCTATGGATGCAATCCTCAGGTCAGCTGCATCCAGGTGTTGCTGGGTCCATTTCCTCTGGTCAGTGTGATCGCTCAAATCCAACATGGCCTGTTCCTCAAGCTGATGGATACAAAATGAACTAGTGTCAGTATCAGTGGCACATACGACATATTACATAGTTACATTTAATTTATCACAACAATGGGAAACAAATAGTTTTTCTTACCCTAAAACGCCTACATTCAGGATCATCATCACCCCATTCATTTTGATTGTCATCCATTAGGTTAATGTCAGAGTTTTTCATTGGTCTGATGAAAAGATGAAAACAGGAGGCTAATTAGACCACCTTTACTACAGTCAATACATAAATAGTGTAAAGAATTTAGGCATTGCTGCCTTAAGGTTCCATATTTGAAGTCTGCTCACTTCAATCCCACTGAATCCTCTCCCAACGGTTCTCTACGTTTCTTTTTACTGGGCTCTGACACTTTGAATCCTTCGGGAAACCAAAGTTGACCATGCTCCCGTCGCCGCTTACGAGACACCAGGACACCCAGGCAAACAAATCCCAAGGCAGCCAAACCCAGGAAGACCACATACATAGGGTAGAGCTCTTGAGTGGGAGGAGGTGGTCTCACACCTGGTAAAAATAGTTAAAATCACCATGTACAGTATTATGTATGATTTTAATGAGATAGGTATTTTTTAGATTATTTATATATAGTGTATACAAAAGAACACTGCATATGATGACTTACTTGTGACAGCTTCAATATAGGGGACATTGAGATTCCCACTGCTGGCCAGTGCTCCAAGGAATGCAGCAACATCTGTAGCACTCTGGAAGCATTCAGTAGACTGCTGGTAACACTGACGGTTGTCAATCTCCAGGTACACAATAGACCTATAAGCAGAAATGGGTAGAAACATTATAATTGTACACTTTTCTATTAATTCTATTTTAAATAATGTAATTGCTTAAAATGTTAAAAGATATACTATCTTACCCTTTAACTTGCACAGAATCCAGCTCTCTGCGTTTCCGTGAGCTGACCATGGAGGACACACTCTCCTTCACCTGGTCAAAAACATTGGCCGGCATCGAAGCCCACTCGGGCCAGCTGTCTGCAGATCGTTTAAGCACGTTATGTTTGACCAAGTCTTGTTCATTGCCATAGTAAGGAAGGATCATGGGCTCTCCTTTGGCATCACGGCGGAACACCACATTAGTGTGGAGAACACTGCTGAGCTCTCTGAGGAAGGATGAGGAACGGTTTTTAAGCTCCTCTGGGGGAATGTGGACCACCAGCACAAGATGTCCGTCTGCAAGCTTCTCTGGCATGTTGTTGGCACAATCCAGGCCATCCCATTCACACTCTGCATTGTTGCAGCCTTGGTCGCAGTGGCCATCAGCATAATGGTCCTTACAATACTGATCATATAGAGGACTGGGAGAAAAAAAAGGAGAGGAGAAATTTGTATTAGTATTCTGATACAAAAACACAATGACCCCCAAAAAGTTATTTTCTCCTGACTTACTTGCACTGTCCTTCCTGTCCTTGGCAGTCAAAGCCATCATAGAGACACCCTGGGCTGTTACATTGGCCGTCACACTTTCCATCATTGAAGTAACGCCAGCACTGCAGAGCAGCAGAGCAGTTTTGCCAGGGATCATCAAAATTAAGCGAGCAGTCTCCTCCATCCCAACCACAGGCGTGGTTGTTGCACAGAGAGTCGCAGATGTGGTTTCCCGCCCACTCATCACACTGAGGAAGCTCACAGCTCACCTCCACTTCTGGAGGTGGAGTGATGTCTCGACCAAAACCCCCTACAAAGGAGTAGTCCAGTATGTGGCAAAGTAGGCCATTGAAGTTGCTAGGACAGCTACACTGGAAGAATGGAGCATCAGGAGTGATGTGGCAAGTCCCACCATTGTAACAGGGATTGGAGATGCAGAGGCTGTCAGTCGGGGTTTGACACTCAGGCCCAGTAAAGGCAGAGGGACACAGGCAGCGTGGGCCCAGATGCCCTGAGACACATGTACCACCATTCCTACAATTCAGACTTCCACAGGAATGAGAATCATACTCGCAAGACGAGCCAGTGAAGCCCTGGAGACATACAAATGAGTAATTATTAGTGATGTTGGTGGTTATGAACAGAGGCAATAAATTATTTTTTATAATTAAGTCGGTTTTGCAACAAGACTCACAGGTGGACATTTACAGATGAAGCCATGAGGTGTGTTACTAGCAACAGCACACGTCCCTCCATTTCTGCAGGGGCTTCCTTTGCAGCCATCAAACACCTTGTCACAGCGCTGACCTGTGGAGCAAAAGCATTAAGTAAGTACTCTTTTGGACATTTAGACTCTTCTTATTTGCTACTGGATGTACATCAGTACCTGTATATCCAGTACGGCATTCACAGCGATAGCTGTTGGTCAGCTGGATGCAGTTGTAGGACCCTCTGGGGTCACATGGATCTGACAAACACTCATTGACATCACCTTCACAGCGTTCGCCCACGTAACCTGGTGGACACACACACTGGTAGCCTCCAATGCGATCCACACACTTGCCATTGTTGAAGCACTTGGGCTCATTGGTTAGTGGGTCGCTGAAGGGGTTGCAGTCATCTAAATTAATCTCACAGTGCACACCTACAGGAGGCAGAAGCATTGGCTTAGACAACATGTATATCACATTTTATTTCAGTATTTTACATATTTGATTAACAGATATTTGATATGCAGGTTTGTACCTTGTGTTCCTCTGGGACAGGAGCATTTGTAGGTGTTGATGAGGTCGATGCAGGTGCCTCCGTTCTGGCAAGGCTGAGACTGACATTCATTGATCTCTTTTGAACAGTTCACACCATGGTAACCAGGGACACACTGAGGGATGAAAAACATAAATATATTTTGTAATGACTCAAATTTTATAGAGGTTTCAGAATTAATGAGTGTTAGTAAAACATAAGAGAGTCTTTAAAGACAGAAATAAACTGCCTCCTGATATACAACTTTACAATATGTATTCAGTTGTCTACATGGTGGAAAATAATCAATAACAGTGCTAACACTTCTGAACCAAATTCATCTTACCTCGCAACTGTAACCTCCTAGATAGTCAGTGCAGGTCGCTCCATTCTGGCAAGGATTGGGTGAACACTCGTCCACCTGTTCCTGGCAGTAACTTCCGGTGTATCCAGCTTGGCAGCGGCAGTAATGTGTGTTTCCAGCATCCAGACACTGGCCTGAATTCCTACACAACTGAGCCACTTCAACACCTGAAATCAATGACAAAGGAAAGCATGTGGAATAAACCAATCCAAAACCAGACTTAGATTGAGTGTATTCAGAAATTCATGCTGCAGCACAATATGTAAGATGTTGTACCTTGCTGTTTGGCTGCAACCTCACAAGACACACTTGGGATGTCACAGTACAGGCCAGTCCACCCAGTCTGACACTGGCAGGTGTAAGAGGCACCCTGCTGCCAGCAAGACCCTCCATTTTTACAGGGGGAAGAATCACACCAGCGCACAAGATTCTAAAAAGGAAACAAAGACAAAGACTATAAACGAGAGGCCCTGCATGACATGTACATGACTTACAATGTCCTACATGATCATGTGAATCCCCTACCTGACAATTGACTCCTGTGTAGCCGTGGGGACAGGTGCACTTGTATGTTCCATAACCATCCAGGCAGGTGCCTCCATTGAGGCATGGCTTGGAGTCACACTCATTTATATCATATTGGCAGTAGCTGCCAGTGAATCCAGTTAAACACAGGCAAGTGAAGGCGTTGATTCCATCCACACATGTGCCGCCATTCAAGCAAGAGCTTCAGAAATACAAGACAAAAAAGTTAGTGGTCACTATGTTTACTTTCAGGTTGATAATTGCAACTGAGTTAAATATAAAATAATGAAGTATAAAACCACCTCTCAGTGCAGTCATTGGTGTTGATCTCACAGTTAATACCACTGAAACCAGGTGGGCAGGTGCAGGTGTAGCTGTTGACGCAGTCAGTGCAGTTGGCCCCATTCTTACAAGGGTTACTCTCACACTCATTTATGTCCTGCTCACACCTGCGGCCACTAAACCCAGGTAGACAGGTACATTTGAAACTGTTGATGTCATCATGGCACAAACCTCCATTACTGCATGGATCTGAAACACAAAAAAGAGAATGTAAAATTATAGTTAACTAGTAATGTTTCAAACTATAAATGGGAACTGACATGACTTTAAATCTTTGCTTACTTGGTTTGCAGTCATCAATGTCTGTCTCACACTTCTGGCCAGTGTAACCTGGTTGGCACTTGCACTGGTAGCCACCCATAGTGTTGAGGCAAAGGGCACCGTTGCGGCATGGGCTTTTCACACATTCATTGATATCAATCTCACATGTCTGGCCTTTTGTTAAGGAAAAAGACACAGAAAAGTTTTCTCAAAGTCTAGAGGATTGAGAGAATAATGGACAGGTAAACACAAGTGAAACCATGCACATATGCATACCTTGCCAACCCTCAGGGCAAATACAGGAGAAGCTCTGATAATCTTCAGCCTCCTTACATATTCCACCATTTTTACAGGGTCGGGGGCTGCAGGGGGCCAAGAGGGTCTCACAGTTTTCACCTTACAACAGAACATCAGTGTTAGCATTTGTTTAACAACATTCAGCAACTCTTTCAGCCTCACAACATTAACATCAATCCTATTTCACTCATTTTACAATACTTTTTTAGTTAATATCAACTTCTAAATCCCATTTTCCACTTCACTTCCTTATCCATTTCCATGACCAGTTAACCAAACAGGAAGGGCCTTCCAGTTTCCTGCTATTGTGTGATCATAGACAGGAAACAGGACATGGCGGAAGAGGGAATAGGGCTTGGAGTAGTAACTACCTCCACAGCTTCTATTAGCCTCTGTGGCATGTTATTCCAAAACACACATAGTATGTTATCCTCACAAAACAGCCAAGCAGATCTTTCCACACTGAGATGCCAAAAACAAGCACTCCTGTTAGTTGTTGCTGGGTGATGTTTTCTCAAACAACACAGGACATGATAGGATAATCTTTTCATGTGTAAACAGAAAAACTGTATTTGCATTTTTTTAGATCTGTGTGCAAAGCTGAGACAGCAGCAAACTACATTAACTATACAGAGAATAGTTTGATTATCTAAGTAAGTCATGTCCTACCAGTGTAAGGCAGCAAACAGTTGCACTTGTATCCAGCAACATCATCGATGCAGGTTCCCTGGTTGAGGCAGGGGTTGGAGGCACACTCATTGATGTTAGTTTGGCAGTTAGGCCCTACAGCCACAAAATTAGAAAGCACACTTGGGTTAGATATAAGGCCAAAAGGTCAAACTCTGTGCCAATAAAAAAGAAAGCAACAGGAAGGGATGGAACTGACCAGTAAAGCCAGCTCTGCATGTGCAGTGGTATCCACTAGTCATGTCCTTGCAGGTTCCCCCATTCATGCAGGGGTTGGATTCACATTCATTGTTATTGATGTCACAGTTTTGGCCGCTCCAGCCTGAGTCACAAGTACATTTGTAGCTGTGGAAGAAATTGTAGACACATTAGTGATTTTTTTTTTTTATGTAATTTTAACAAATCTTTTGTCTTAAAGCTGGTGTGGTGCTCACCCATTAATGAGATCCTGACATCGGCCATGGATACAGGGGTTGCTGCCACACTCGTCCACCTGTGACAAACAGGTGGCATCATTGTAGCCCTCTGGGCAGAGGCATGTGAAGCTGTTGATGCCATCAACACATGTTCCTCCATTATGACACGGATTGATGGCACAGTCGTCGATGTTAATGTTACACATTGTGCCTGCAAGACAATGAAAAAGGATTTTAGGACGGTGTAGCAAACATTCCTTTTGAAAGCTGTGCCTTGATAAACATCTACACTACCCATTATAGGAGCCAAATAGCTGCTCTCTGGTTTTGTATTGTTTAAGTCTTTTTAAACAGCTACCTGATGTGCTCTGTGCAGCTCTAATATGAGCCTGGTCTGGTGGCCCCTTGAGGCCCTTTTACCTCACCTCCACAGATTCAATGGGGCCTTGTTGAATAGGCAGAAGAAGAGTTTCAGCTGGATCTGAGAAAGGGAGGTGCTGCCAGGAGAGAGGGAGGAGAAGGGTTGTGGCTACTCTCCCTATTCACACACACCACCCCCCTTGCCAGAGCTAACCTCACCCAAGACTGTTTACAGGGACAGAAGGCCAGACCCATTTCACACACGGCCGAGTAACAATTCAAACCCCCTTCTGATCTCCTACCCACCTCCCTCCTCCTATGCTCCTCATCAATCAGGAGGGGAGGTCCCAACTGCCTGATCTTCAGTCACAATAGTCCTCTGTCCCTCTGTGTCTCAGTCCTGCTGTTCCCTCCACTCTAACCCCATGAGCACAAAAAGATGGTGGGGAGGAAGAGGAGGGGGGATGCACAGCAGCCTGCACACACACACTTGTTCCCTTGCTCCTGCTTCCTTTGTGAAATAATCACACAGCAACTACCAGCTAGAACTGGCTCTGTTGAGCCATGAAAGGGACAAACATGAGAAAAGCCCACTTGCAGAGATAAGAATTTACCAGCAAAGTTCTACATTCTAAAACATGACAAGGACACAAATGCCTGGAAAGTTGTGGAATGAAAAGATTTAAATCTGGATTATCAGTGGGATTTGTCATGCAGTTACACACCAATAAACATCTGATATGTGATTAAAGGCCAGTCTTGTTTTCTTTTAAAGGATCACCTTACAGAGTCTTTCCATGCTCAACGTCACAGTCTTTTCAAAAGGCAAACAAAGTCTGTTCTTTGTGTGTGTTTGTGTGTATCAGGTTTGGGGGCTGTGTTTCTTTCTATCTGCCCTCCCTGTCCCACACAGGGAATCTGACACCACTGTTCGGGAGAAGCGGACCCGCTGGCCACCTGTCCTACCTGCCCCTCCCAAAGCTCAGGGGACCATTCCCCTGCACCTGTAAACTCCTCCTAGTGCTCACCTGTGTAACCGGGCTCACATGCACACTCATAGCCATTGATTTTGTCGATGCATCTCCCATAGTCGCAGGGCTTGCTCTTGCAGTCATCCAGGTTAATCTCACAGTTAAAGCCTGTTGATTCAAATATAAGTAAAAGAAGATGTGAAAAAATGTAGACAGCCTCTCGGGAGGAAAATCTGAGTTTTCAAGGATAACTCCAGTCTCACCAGCAGTGCCTGCAGGGCAGGAGCAGATGTAGGAGTTCTCCCTGTCCTGGCAAGTGCCACCGTTCTTACAAGGCTGGCTCAGACACTCATTGATGTTGGTCTCACACAAGCGACCAGTGTAGCCAGGGCGGCAATAGCAGGTGAAGGATGCCAGGCCATCTTTACATGTGCCATAGTGGCAGGGATCAGAGTAGCACTCATTAATGTCAATTTCACAGTGCTGCCCTGTGTAGCCTGGAAGGAAAGAGAAAAGATTCAGCAGCTGCCACATTTATAAAGAAAGGAACACAAAAGATTACATTTAAAATTTCTAGAAATTGCATTATAGTATACCTTCAGCACATTCACAAGTATACTTGTTGGGTCCATCAGTACATTTAGCTCCATTCTTGCAGGGGGTGCTGGCACACTCATCAATATCAACCTGACACAGGCTTCCTGAAAATCCTGCAGATGCATTCAATAAAAGGATAAAATAAAAAGATTAAAACTTTCTTTCTTTAAAATGAAGATTAAATATTTTAAAGTGTCTAAATCGACCCAGCTCAAGATATTCTGTGGATCATATCTACAGTGTGCATAATGCAAACCTGGAGAACAGGCAAACTAATTTGCATTTGAAGTGGGGCCACAGGACGCTGAAAGTCCTTACAAAACCATTCCACTACACTACCTCCAGCCTCACCCCTTCTCAGCTTTTACTGTTCAGTGAAATCTTCCTTTCAAATCACAACACAATGGCCTCCAGCTTACCGGCTATAAACCAATCCCTGCCCCCAATTTTGGCGCTAAGCTCTAACACAAACTTCACATGCCCGCCAAATATGCTAATGCTTCTGCAGCCTGGTCCATTTTTTAGTTTAGTTCACCCATTAAAACATTCTAGAAGAGGTAAATCATTACTATTCAGTCTGTGAACCATGTGTGCTATACTCATTGACAGATTGGTTAATGATCTACTCTTTTATCAAGCCTTCTCTGCTTCAATTGTCTGGCTGAAAAGAGTTTGAATGAGTTCAAATGGTCCTCAAAATAATCTTTTTGCTATATCATTCAAAAGATTTCCAGATATTCTCTCACCTTTGGGGCACTCGCAGTGGAAGGAGTTGATCTTGTCTATGCACTTGCCATTATTGAGACAAGGCTGACTGGCACACTCATCTGTGTTGATGTGGCAGAACACACCTTCATATCCTGAAATAGGAGAAAAACAGTCAACCTTCTCTTTTTGCACTCTGACATAAGACTTCAGTGTGACATACTATTACTATAAAGTGCTTTTTGGGTTTCTTCCTTCACTGTGCTCCAAATATTTCTGTCTACAGAAAATGGTTGCAATATTTCAAATTAAAAAACAAAGAGTTTTATTCTCTCCCAAAAAAGACAGTAATAGAGAAGTACACAAAGTGCCTCGTTTATAGTCTAACCTCTCTTCCTGTATTTGTTGACATCATCATGTCATACATTTACATAAGTCTGCCCACTGAACAGCTTGGAGCAACTCAAAGAATGAGCAACTTTCTGCACCACACCATTATTGATCATTTAGGGCAGACTATGCCTTGTGTTTTTCATCATTGTAGCACTGAAATCTATTCCCAGAGACCCTCAAAAATAAAAAATACATGAATATGTAAACTTAACTCCTTAACTAAATCTCAAATAGTTAAAAAAATGAATAAGGTTACATGTATTTGACCATTATCTATTTTAGTGTAGTTGTCTGACCTGGCATACAGATGCAGTGGAACCCTCCAATCTGGTCAAGACAGGTTGCATCATTATGGCAGGGATTGGACATGCATTCATTTACATCCATCTCGCAACGTGGACCTTCATATCCTTGAAGACACTTGCACTGGAAAGAGCCTTTTGTGTTGAGACAGCGACCACCATGCTCACAGGGGTTGGCACCTACAACAGTAAATGTACAACTTGTCGTATATCTGTGTGGTAATATTTTTCACAAATGTGAAAGATTTTACTTGTAACCTAAAAAAAGAGCTGACTCGATAACTTACCAAGGGAGCACTCATCAATATCCAAGTTGCAGGCTGATCCTGTGTAACCTGGGGGACAGGTGCATATTGCCTTTCCATTGACTGGGTTGGTGTCACAGTTAGAGCCCTTTTGACATGGGTTGCTGATGCAGGCATCATCAAGGTGGCAAAGTAAACCTGTAGTTGCAAATATACCACATTTAGTTTCTTCTTTAAGAAAATAATTTGTTCACACAATGTCTCTGGAGGAACTGCAAATAGTTGTACCTGTGCGTCCATGAGGGCACTCGCAGAAGAATGAGGCCACACGGTCGTGGCAGGTAGCGCCATGATAGCAAGCTGCACTGGCACAGTCATCAATGTTCTCACTGCAGTCGTCTCCGGTCCACCCGTTGACACAGACACAGTGGTAGCTGCCATGTGTGTCGTGGCATGTTCCTCCATTCTGACATGCATTGGGCATCAATTCACACTCATCCACATTTTCTGTGCAGTATTGACCTAGAAGAGAATTTAAAGAAAAGGGCATGATCACACTTGGAGTAATTAGTCTCTTTTCTGTTTTTATTTATTTTTATTTTTTTAACTATCAAGTTAATTATAAGAAAAACCCCAAGTGAAAGATCACCTGTGTAATGAGGTGGGCACTGGCAATTGTAGGTGTTCACCCCATCCACGCACACACCACCATTCTGACAGTTGTGACTTGGACAATCATCGATGTTGTGCTCACAATGCTGGCCTGTGAAGCCTGATGAACAGACAGAACAAGTCCATAAGATTTGAAAAAGAGTGTAGTAAGAAAGATAAAGATAAAGATTTGGCAACACTTGGATTCCGTTAATAATCAGACCTTTCCTTCCTTGTGTTATCACTGTGCACATAAAACGATAAGGTCTGTATATCCTCGTGGCAAACTGTTTTTATGCCTTGTACATGGCCGTGCAGCCTTTCTCCTCCTCAAACATCAAAGGCTTGAGTGGGTGTTTTACAAGCATGATAGTGTGATTAACAATCAACTCGGGGCTCTGCAGGTGCTCGTGCAGCTTCGCTATCTAAACGCATTCCACAGCAGACACCCACGAGAGACACACAGCATGGATTAAACTTTAACACACAGCCCCTCAATATCCCTCATTCAGCTGGAAATCTTAAAAATATGCTTTGCAGAGAACATAAACAGACAATCATACAAAAACTCAAGCAACTGAAAGATTTGTTTCATTTAATCCTTCTTATTTAACCTTTTTTAAACTGAGAAACAGTAAAGTTTTTAGTGGTTTGAAAGGGAAAGGTTTCTGTAAAGCTGGTGTTCTGGCTGTAACAGCAGTAGCAGCAGCACTGCAAAAGGAGCTTTGTGTACCAACACAATAAAGATAGACAAACTGGCTGTTATTTGGGGGGAAAACAAGATATTTTTGTGAGTCTGTGACTTAACAAATGGGGTGTGTATATCTATACATCTATGTTTATGTGTGTATCTCTGCCCCTTTGTGGACTCAATGGTGATTATCAGGAGGAAACGTCTGTGTGACTGCATCCTGCCAGTGGAAGCTGGCAACAAAAAGGGAGTGGGGTAACCAGAGAATATTACCTCCTCCTCCCAAGCAGATTTTACCACAAAAACAACTGATATAATAAGAAAACAAAAAAAATTATCCCTACGACAGCTGTCTACAACTTGCACATGTGGTATAAAAAGACTTAAAGAGTTCAGTCTGCTATGTGTTTAAATCCATGTTTGTATGTTACCTAGAAGGCAGCTACAGTCGTAGGTGGTATCTCCCTTCTGGACACAGGTACCTCCATTTTGGCATGGTGAGGGGCTGCATGGCATGTAAGGGGTCTCACAGTGATGGCCAGTAAAGTCTTGAGGACAGCGGCAATGATACGAGCCAACCTCATTCACGCATACACCACCATTAAGACATAGAGAGGGAGTCTGGGCACACTCGTTTACGTCTTGCTTGCATGTTTGACCGTGGAAGTTGGGCGGGCAGGTGCACTTATACGTGGAATCTAAGGCTGAGCACTGGCCACCATTTGCACATGGATTGGAAGCACATGGGTTAGGTATCTGGCAGGTTTGGCCTGCAAAATTACATAAAAAATAAAGTTAATCAGAATGGTTATTGGTGAAACTGGAAAGAGAATAAGTATAAACATGTCAAAGTCTGAGGCTGTTAAAACTACATACCTGACCATCCTGGAGGACAGTGGCAGCGGAAAAAATTGAGAGTAATCAGATCACACGTTCCTCCATTGCGACATGGGGAGCTCATGCAGGCATGGTTGGTCGGGGTCAGGCATAGTCTGTCAGTGAAGCCCGGGCGGCACACACAGTGGAACTCAAATGTGTTGCCATGGGAAATGGCACGACATTCGCCATCGTTGCGGCAGGGTGAAGGACTACATGGGCTAGGATACTGGCACCGGTTGCCTACATAATCACTGGGACACCTGGGAAAAGACAATCAAGAGATGGAGCTGTGATGATTAGAAAGCCATGGTCTATGTTTCTCTAAATCATGGGAGCAATTATAGAAACAAAAGAAGAATAACAGGAGTAGGGAGATAGGGGGAGTGGAAGGGGACTGAAATTTTCCCGCCCAGTAAAGTCCCACTGCAGTGGGACAGGGACAGTATGTTGTTCTAGTGTGTCTCTCTGGATTAGACTCTCTCAGAACCTTGAAAACACATTCTGCTGGAACAACAGACACCACAAAATAGTCTAGCCGTAACAGCCTGTTCCCATCTACCTTTTGCCCCCACGCTGTCCACATTCATCCTGAATGATGGTAGAGATCAAGGGGACTGTGCCGCCTATGGATGCCCCATATGAAGCTGTGCATTCAGGCCCTAAGCTCTCCGTTGTTACCCTTCCCTCCAGACAAGGACAGTTACTGCTACAGTTGCATAGCTCCAACAAGCGTATTAGTATAATGCAGTTTAAGCCAGAACATAGATGAAGAATTGGCATCACAATTAGATTAGAAAAAGACAATTAAAAAGAATTCAGCAATTTTGATTTCTGACTTTTTCTGACTTCTTTTGACATGCAGCATACACGTATCAGTGAGGTCCCATCTGTCATGCAAAGGAGCCTTTAAAGTCAGCAAAAAAGTGTTTATGTTTGAATTGGGGCTTGTGTGACAGTGTGCAGTTGTGCACATAAGCCTATGAGTGTTTATGTGTAAGAAAGGGCATCTGTTGGCCTCTGAGTAGTTCCACAGGGAGCAGGTGCGCATGTTAATGAAGGCAGCTGTTATGCAGGGCTCCTCCTCCCCCATCCTCCCTTCTCCTCCTCCTCTGGCCTTATCCTTCTTCTTCTTCCTTTCCTCACCCCCCCCCCCCCCCCCCCCCCCCCCCCAAACCCCCCTTCTGTCCCCTTCTCAGATGGGGGTGCTGAAAAGCCAACCTCTCCTCTAGGGACATAAAGAACCCATGTGAAGTCAGCTGTAGCAACTTCTGTCTCTTCAACTCCCCCATCAATTGTTAATTCCTCTCTTCCCTACCTGTTCCTGTTTTGTTTCAACACATCCTCTTTCCATCTAGCTTTCTCTGTATCTCTGCTTCTGATAGTGGTCAGCTCTTCAGTGCTCTGTTTGCTCATTTTTCTTCTGTGAGGATGTTTTACAGCTACCAGCAGTTTGCTTTTTACAGCGTTCCCTGTATGTCACACAGGACTGCTGAAAACTCAGTTGTTGACTTAGTTAGGTGAGACCAGTCGATGGGGTTTTAACAGTACCATGTGCCCCTACAGGGAGTCCATACAGTTGCAATTGGCAGTTTGTAAAGGCTTTTTTTTTTTTTTGGAGGGGGGGATTTGAAGTTTCTCTGCTTCTTATTTTGCTTTACTATGAAAACATGCAGAATAATCATAAAAAAGAAACCACTGTTGTGATATCAATATGTCACTTGGTCTAAAAAAAAAACAAAGATGTTTTAAAACTGTGTATGTCCGCCACACTAATTCTTTTTGTGCTAAAGTCGGTCAATTTTGAGATAAAGATGCACTCACATGCTGAAAAGACCAGCAGCACACACCACGGCAACAGGTCTCTCCCAGCAATGCAATGTCCCCTCAGGCCAGAGCAGATGCTTCCCTGACCTCTGACCCTAAACACTTTTGTGACTGTGGGACGGCCTCTTTGCCTTCTTTCCCCTCTCTCCTCTCTCCCCACTGAGCCTGATCTACCATCTGTCACTCTGGGGGCGACTTTAACCTCCAACATAAAACCAACCCTACTGTGCAGTGGAAATGCCACCGCTGTGGAAAAAGTTACATGAAAAGATTGGGGGTGACATACAGTAACCAGGCATATGTGCACAAGGTTTACACTTTTGGTGTTTCCCTTCATGCCCCTTGAAAAGTATCACAATATATATATATATATATATATATATATATATATATATAGTTTTATTTTTTTTAATCTTCCATTCCTAACTCTCATTCTCCCTCTTTTTCTTTCTTATATATTTGTTTCTGTCCTCTCATCTTTATTCATTTTGTTGGGTTAACTTGTGTTCTCTTAAATTTGTCTAATCATTAGCCAAGATCTGACCCCTGCGGTCCACATCTGTTACTAAGACCAAGAACAGAACAATGTAGCTTAGCAAAGGAAAATGAGAAATGAACGGGATCTGGAGGGCTTTAAACTCTTAACTACAATGACTTTACCTCACAATATTAGAATCAACAGTAAGAAAAACTTCATCAATAACACGTTGTACATCTAAAACTAGCAAACGCACAGAGATGTGTTTTAAATGTATCTTTTCTTGCAGGTTTATGAAACTAAAAAGCCCAGAATTTAGCTATTTCATTTATAGCTCCTGGAGCAAAACTGAGCATGTGTTCATCTACAAAACACATCTGTGAACACATCTTTTTTCCAATAAAAACAGGATATACACCTGACCGCTACTGCTACTGTTATGACAGTTATCAGATAACCTGTAACCTAAAGTCCATTAGTCAGATTACCATCATCCAGGTGGGGATACATCCTCAATCTGGAAGCATTTAATGGTTCTTCCCTGTCTTTCTTGTGTCTTTTAACAGAAATACCAATTCGTGTATTGACATAAGCGATGATGAGAGGTAAGTAATAGTCCTATCCAATCACATTTATAGCTGGAATCTAAATGCTCATGAAAATAATCAAAAACATTTGACGACTTGTGCTGGTGAATGTGAACTTTCAGCACCCACTACAGCAAAATAGCCTCTTATCTGTTTGCTCTGACAGCACAGTTTTGATTGTTCCACTTTGAGGATCTCCAGATGAGTCTACCCAGAGGCCACCCCAACCAAAAATGTGGGAAATATGTGACTGCACACTTGAATAAGTATCTTTACAGTATCTTCACAAGTATTGTGTCATATTGATTTGCTTCCAAGTAGGGTAAAGAGGATTGGAATTTCACCACAGCATATCAAAAGCCTTGTTCCAGGCTGGATCTGAGGAGCCCTGGCATCTGGGGAATGAGCCCAACCAGGGGAGTGGCAGCCTCAGCTTTAAGCCCAACATCAGCAGGCACACTTAACCCTGTCATGCACTTACATGCTTCTGATTCGCTTAGCCTGACCCTCTAAAGAAACCTGTCTGGTAATCCTATAGGAGGACAAATGAAGAGCAGCATTCCTTGAGGGAGAGTGTTTCATCGCTTTTAACTGGACTTTTTGGGTGAGACATTTTATCATTGATATGCCACACCAGACAGCTCTGTGTAAGGTCACAGAGGTCTGATCACACCAACCACTACAGACTTTAAGCCAATTCTCTCTTTCTAGTCTATTTCTGTAAGACATTTTGCAGTACTTGAGACATGTAGGGAGAGAGTTAAGATGTTTCCTGAGTTTATTATTAACAGTTAGCTCTTACCAAAGCAGCATCAGTCATGCAAAAGCTCATTTCAGGTCATCAACCTTTCAACCTGACTATGCCCTCATTACTGTCCCACAAATGGAACTAAATTTGACTCACACGACAGTGCGCCCTTCCTTGCATGCTTTCTAGCTGCCCACATAAGAAGGCAGCTACAGCTTCATGGGAAACAAGAAGCCCCAGACCTTCAGATAACCTCTAACTTCACAGAGTCCTTACCAAGTGCTTTTCCATTACAGATGCTTCTTGTTGTGTGTGGGTCTGGTAGTCTACCACCACAAAATGTTTTTGTACAGACAATATTTAAACCATCCCTTCTTGAAGATTTTCTTTACTCAATTTGCAACTGTAAGAAGGGTGTTACACTAAGGAAATAAAGTTAGTTTTCCCATTCAAGTTTGGGGAATTTAAACTGTGCTAATGTTCACTGTCTGAACCTTCTGAGTATTTCTATTTTCTCTACAAATTTCTTAGAATGCTGCCCCATAAAGTGGCCAAAAATGTGGTGTTGGTACATACAGTACATATTTAAATGACTAAAACATTGTAAATTTAAGCCAAACCAAACTTTAATGTATATTGTCAGAGACCGGTTGAGCTGGTCATTGCTACTTTTGGCAAAAAGCTAACTTAACCTTGTAATAAATCAGTCACTCAATTTGTTTTACTTCATATATAAATAAGACAGTGCTTACACCCAACCACAGAAAGTAAAAGTGCAGCTGTCAGATCTATGTCCTGAGCTTCTGACGTAGAGGAATTCTTGATTTGTGGCTGAGTCGCGTATTTATTTGCATCGTGTATTTATATGAGGTATGTACATAACTTTCCGGTTGTCTTGCACAGCATGAAGACAATATGAGTTGTATTTTTCTTGATAACTTTGGCAAGCACTGCTATTATTGCTTTGTAAATAATGAAAGCAGCTGTAAACAAAGGTTGAAAACAACAACAAAAAATAAATAGGTCAAGTACCGTGCTTGTTTCTTAAAAAAAAAAGTAATGGTAGGCTACTAAAAGTTTTAAGTTTAACCAGAAAGTGAGGAAAGCACTGAGGGGGTACCAAGTTTGTCTCAACAATATCCTTGCAAATCCATGCATATAGTATCTGATTATCACAGTTTACACCAATCCTAACCTTATTCTCTATGCCAACATGTGACATGACTCCTGCACCCGTGGGAACTGTGCTGGAGGAGAATTTAAATCTATCTTACCACTTAAATCTGTGTCACCATATGCTTACACATAGCAGCATAACCATAATGCACAACACAAGTCACACATTATATAAAAAGTTAAGTGAGTGGGGGTTTTGAAAACGTCTTAAGACTTTTTTTAACATGGTGTGATGGGAACTGTACACATCAACCTTCATATGAATCTAGAGTGCTGCCTTCATTGTTCCTGTCTCTGTCTTTCTTAACCACAGGTGGACTTTCCCATAATGTCATCAATACGAACTGAAAACTAACCTGCCAGTGATGAAGCAGGCACGAAATTACAAATTTGTGACATTACTAAGACTGTTTGGACCATTGTTGGAAACCCCTCCCTGCTGCAGACGCTGCACCCCGACCCCTGATTCTCCCTGCGCACCCCAGGACTAAGAGCTGCTTGGCTTGGCAAGAATGAATGATTAATGAGAGGAAAGCAAGGAGGAAGAGAGAGAGTGTGGGTGGGTGAAGTGATGCCCTCATCCTGTCTGTTTTTAATTGGACTAAGCAGAGATGGGGACCACAAAAAGAGCTTTGTGGGGGTGGGGGGGAGTGTTTCTGTGTGCCAGTGTGTCCACACGTGCTGAGGTCTATGTATGTGTGTGTATGTGTATAAAGTGTGCAGATTGTGGATTGGTGGCCCTGGGCTAGTAGCATAGGCTCTTCAATAGCACCCCCTTGTCCCCACAGACCAGAGAAGCGCCTGCCATGACTACATGCCTTCAGGGTAAACCAGGCCACCTCTGAGTTTCTCTACAGATGGAGACAAAAATGATGCCACAACTGGAAAGCACAATACAAATTTACCACATTCAGAATGCATCTGTTTCAGCATCTATTTCAGCCTCAGGGTAAAACCCAAATCATCTTCTCTTTTCTTTTGTCATCTTACAAAAAAAATTCAAGACTGAATCAGAAAACTCAGACTGACATGAGGGTATGTGGGATATTCGGTGTCTCATACCTAAACTTAACTTCACTCCACAGTCTACCCAAACAGCCCACACTCTGCTTCTGTGTGTCTGTTCCCACTTGTTTGCCCCCAAATTTCTGCACTTTATTCCAATTAATCTCACTCTCGACATCCAATCCAATTACATTTCACAGCCATCTGGCTTTCAAATGAGAATCACAAGCAGTAAGGTGGGGGGGGGGTTGTGATTGAAAGGGGGGGTTTCCATTCAAAATGAAGGAGACAAGCCTTTTTTTAGGGGGTTATGGCAGGGGTTTGGTGTGTGTTGTGGTGGCTGTGGCATGATGGGAAGCCCCACTCAGATTAGTCACACAGCATTATTCTGACTGCTGGACAATGGGTGACGGGCGGCGGGCGAGCCCCAGCTGTCGTCCATGAAAGAGCAGAACAACAAGATTTAGGACTGGACGCGTCCTCTCATTTCGCTGGCGAGGGGGTCTTGCATTCATTAACGGGCTGCTGTTGGGAGGTGGGCTTTTGTCCAGCTACCCCTCCATCACCTCTCCAACATTCTGGGTCTATACTCTTTTTTTATTTCTCCACTTCTAAAAAGTCTTCTCATTTTAGAGAATGTAAAAGTGGAGCAATGTGGCTCCTGGAAGGAGACAGAAGCACACCAGCCCAGAAGAAACTTAAGGGCCTCTGGTTGCTGGGCACAAGACCCGCTCAAAAGGCTGGAATGAAAGGGGGAGGATATGTGGCCCCTTTTCTTTCCAACCCAAAAGCACTTTTAAGGACCAAAAGGTCCCACTGCTAAGACTATACACATTTCATATAACACACAAAAGTAGTAGCTAATATTAGTGTGTTGGTTTGGTATGCAGTGCAACATCTGGTGCATCACTTGTTGCTGCTTTTTACACTTCTTTTATGTTGTTACTTACTTGCATTCTCCATTGCCATTTAGAGTAGATTCACACCTTCCTCCATTTAGGCACGACTCAGTGGGCAGGGAGCATTTTAGACCTGTGGAGTGCAGGAAAAAACATTTAACACATTCTCAACTCAACATAAACTCTTGGTATCACCAAGGATTAGGCTGTGTTGAAATTATTAGTGAGACGTTATTCATCTTAGACATTGCATACATCTTTAATCTTGCATATTCTGATCTTTTATTTAATTTTTTTATACGACTGTCCGTGGGGGATACTCTTGTGGAGCCTGTTGTGGACACTGGTGAGGCCAGAGCGCGTGGTGCGTGGCTTTGGGGGCGCACGCTTTTGCGTGGGGAGAGCGCGGCAGCTGCGGGGCTCAGATGCGGAACAAAAGAAATCAGAGGGCAGCACGAGCCATAAAACACTCTCCTCAGGCATTGTTTACCGGCAGACGGGGATAACACAGCCCCCCCGGCACACACAACACTCCCACACTTGCAGACAAAAGTTGGACCCCCTCCCCCTTCCACCCCACTTCGCGTCCCCCTGCGTTTACACAGGCACCAAACTTCCATTATCTCTGATCTTGTTTAAAACCAACTGGCACGACCATTTTAAACAGGTCCTTTCATTTTTGTTACTTAAAAATTATATCAACAAAAATTACACTCTATTAGTAGTTAATAATTAAGCTGTAAATAAATTTTTGCACTAAAATGATGAGTCACTTTCCACCAGAATCAGGTCTGCTTGCTGTGTTTAATGTCTTTCAGAGACTACAGGGGAAGTCAAGAGGCCAGCGCAGCTCAGCAGTTTGTGGCTTTATGAGTAGCCTTTCCCACGATCAAGAAAGAGTCTTCAAACAAGATTTGCCAGGCAACTACCTTCAAGACTCTCTACCCACTACATTTATTATTATGCCAATATATTATAAGAGTCCTATAAGTCAGCTTTATTTGATTTTACCAATTATTTATTCAGTTCTGTAAAGTCATTTTTCAAGTTTCCCTGTGTTAATCTTGCATTACTATTTTCCCCAGTCATTTTTTTTATCTATTTAATAATTTAAGATGATTTACCTTGTGAGAGGACGATTGCTGGAATCAGAAATGTTAGTTTCACTAAGAAACGATACATTCCTCCTCTTCAACTTCACAAATGTGGTTGACTCGCATAGATCCGCAGTTTGAAACTCCAGATGTTGGCTTGAAATAGAAATCCTTAGTTTTAATGAAAAGGGTAAATCCAGCAGCGATAGAAGAGAGTGAAAGTCTTCAACAAGACTCTCAGTTCATAGATGTTAACCTGCTGCCTTCGACTTCTCAATGAAATCTACAGGCAACTCTACAAGTTCCTCCCACTACTCCTCTTCCTCCTCCTCCATCTCATCTGGCCAAATCAGTCTCCTCCCTCTCCTCCTTCTGCAGAACGAACAGTCTCATTTCCCTCAATATCCAATAAAGATATTAATATTAGTCATTTAGAGTAATAAATTAACTCAGGTATTGTTTAGAGGTATTTATATTTATTTTATTTATTGGTTTCAGTCAACAACATTTGAGAGGAAAATGGTGCCAAATTTGACTTATAATGTTACAAAGACACTCTTTTATATTTTTAATCACATGTAAAAAAGAAAACAAATAGAATGAGTCTATGAATCCAAAACGTTCATAGGCCTATAAGTCCACCTTGACCAAATATTGCCATTTAAATGTTGAGACATCATCAATTGTCACAGTAACTAAATATAGGGATAAATCTGTTATATTTCTATAGTCCATTTCAACCTAAATGAAACTTTTGACATGCAGTTCGCAATATTTCTCACACTGAATGAATTAATACAATATAATATAATTAATACACAGTATGCTGACAGCTGTCTTTGGTTCACTCCTACCTGACATTTTTCCAGAATCACTAAAAGCTGCTGTTCAAATCCCTCTAAACAGCCTGGATCCTCTAATCCTGTAGTTTCAACTGAAAAAGCCTATTGAGAAAGATGTCTTGATACCACTTTTTAAATGTAACTGGACTTTAGGACAAACAGCATCAGTTTCCAGGACTATAAAATACTACATTATACTAGATTTAATCATTTGCTCTGGTTGTCATTTAGTTCAGATCATCCCCTGAAGGCAGATATATTATATGGTGATGATAATGGAGCTTTGTCCAGTAGGGCTTCATTCTAGGACTGCTGCTGTTCAAATACTCCCTGTTTGTCAAATCAGACATGGCAGAAATGCAGCTTATCACAGCTACACAGATTACTCTGATTTATATTATCAACTCAAGACCATATCTGAGTTTAAAACCGTCACCTCTAGGCTTAAGTCTTGGCTGAAAACAAACCAAAACTTTACCCATTTATAAATAGCACTGTATGTATGTGTGAATGAATTATAGATTTTGTATTGTATGTATAGGTGAGTTTTATATAGATTTCGTAATATATCATTTTATTTTAATTTAGTTTAGTGTAGAAAGGCCCAACCAGGGACAAGAGTTGAAAATTAACTCTGGCTTAAACCTCTGTTTGCATGGCATCAGATACTAACTTTTGTGACTATGTAAACTACAATGTCCCTGTCAAATAATTCAAATAAATAAATAAAAAACTTCAATAAAACAAAACAGTAATAAATAAATTTAGAAAATGTATTTATTAGAGACAAAAATGAAATCTTAAACTGTAATCAAAAAGAAAGAAATAATTTATGGCTCCAGTGCATTCCAGACCTGACAATTTGAGATTCAGTAGGTACATCAAAATTATAATTATATTATTTGTCATTTCAAACAACACAAATCAAATGTTGTTTGTTTAAATAAGATGCTGATTAACTCACTGATATCTTCATTTCAAGAAGGCTAAAGTTTTATATAAAAACATAATGTAAATATATACCAATTTTGACTTGTATTTGTTCTTTTACAATTTCTGAGCCTAAATCAGGTACTTTTTGAGCTACATGTGGTCCAAAGTGGCTGTTACATATTCAGGAGTGAAACTGCTGACTATGCTATAATTCCAGCTCACTTACTGTAACAATCATCTAATAATACAAGAAAATAATAACTGCTGCTACAATGCAAGCACATTTGGCTTTCTATTTTCCAAATTAGCAACAATAAGGATAAATGAATAAAAAAACAAACAAACAAAACTAACTAATATGCTCTCTTCTTGTCACAATATTCTGAAGTGCAAAGCATAGACAACTTCATGTTCAACAAAGAAACACTTCAGCTTCCCAATTTCAGTTTCACATCATAATTAACTATTTTACATATTTTACATAGTAAACATATTTTATTTTTTTTACAGAACTGTCAAAGCATGCAAAAACTTGCAGTATTTATAATGCACAAAAGCCTTTGCAAGGAAGCTGCATGGTATTTTATTGTATTTTTAAGGTATTTTAGCTAAACTTTATAATAAAGTACTGACAGCGAGCATGCATGCCTGTGTCACGTTGCTATTATTCCTTTTTTTCTTCTCCCAGGGCAAGTGAAACTGTCAGGGAGTAACTGCAGAGTTTCAGCACCTCAGGGCAAAGATTATTTCATTATGAAGCTTACGCATATGCTGGTCCTTCTGGTACTTCTGTTGGTGTAACTGCCAAATGGACTTGTGCCAAAGGGGGCTAGATCTCTCGAGGTGCATGAAGTGTGGGAAACATTGGCAGAACTGAGAAAAATAAAGGGAGTGTGAGCAAATAGTTACAAATGTATTGCACAACAGAAAAGTAAATGTGTGGTGTTGAGGGAGTCTGTTGGACGCATGAAATGAAAGAGATGTGCACGGGCATGCAGGAGAGCACCTGACCCACCGTGAGAAATGGCAGATCTTCCAGGCACACGCTCAACTCACGCCATGGCACACTGTTACCACTTGTCCTAATGCATCCATGCTTCACATGGTAAGGTGTGTTTTGGTCTTTAAATCTGTAAGTGCTGAATTTTCAGAAACAGAACGTGTTATATTTATTCTGCAATGAAATCTGAGCTCTGTTTGTGCTTGTGACGTTCTCGCTAAGTTGAGATACTTATTAGAGTGTAAAAATCTGAGGCCATGAGAAAATGCTCTGAAATGGATTCACAAGGTTGAAGAGGGGAAATCCCAAAGCTAGGAAAACAAACTCCATCAAAGCTTAATATAGAAACAAAATCCAGAGAGGTCAATGCACAGTACAAGAAAACAGAGCAATTTCTTTTAGATTAAATATGAACATGACTGCCCTCTACAGCACAACCTCTGGCTGCTCAGAGCTGTCTAGGTCTGACCTGGAGCACGTAGTAGTTCACTCAACTCACAGTCCCTTCCTCCTGTTCGAGCTGGGATGGACTGAGGACAGAGGTTGTGATAAAAAAGTAGCACTCTTTATCAAAGACTACATGATGTCATCCTGCTATCAGGCCTACAAGCCTGACCAGAGCTGGAGATAATATTGTTAGTTCACACCCAAACAAACACAAGAAAGTCTTAAAAAAGCACATTGACATCAGATTACATAGCCACAGAAAATTCTCACAATAGACCTCCCCTAAAAAAATACATGTAATTCATTTACTGGCTACAGGTTCACTGCTGTCAGCTTTTTCAGATAGCGTAAAATGACAGTTTAGAATTTGTTGTGAAAACAATGCAGCTGTAAATTCCAGAGTGTACATCTAAAACAACACAGTGAAACATTGTGGATTTAACCATCTCACACGAAAAAGTGTTGGATTCACTGAAGAAGTGATGTTACCAAAAACTGAAAAAGACAGATTTGTTATTTGTAAAACCTAATATAGAGCACTAAGCCACAAATTTTTTGGTTGACAGTCAATATTTGATTTATGAAATGACAGAATGGTGCTTGAAATCAAATGAATGAAAAATAATTTATTAATTCAAGAGGGAAATTGTAATTGAGTTGAAAATGTGTTGAAATAAAATTAAAAGTTTATCAGTTTCTCAGTGATTTAACTGTAGTGTTTCTTGTTTGTAAAAGTTCCAATTTTTGTTTTATAGCGAGATCTAGAGACATAAATTGCAGATTGCAAATATGACCCTCTAAGAGGCGAGAGGCTCGGCAAGCAAGTAAGTTAAACATTGTTTATATAGTACCTTTCAAGACATAAAATCACAAAATGCATTAAAAAAGAAAGAAATCCATAAAAAGTTCAGTTTCAGTTGTTTTTTTTTTTTGTTGTTTTTTTTTAAAGCGACCACAGAGTCCATCATTCCTAAGTTTAAAGGAAGAGAGTTCCAGAGTTTGGGGGACACTGAACAGGTCTGTCTCCTTTTCCGTTTAGTTTAGTATGGGAGACCATCAGCAGACCAGGACTTCAGGGACCTGCCAAAGAGCAATGGGTGTAGAAGCCCTCTTATAAAACTTGGTGCCCATCTGTGAAGAGCTCTACAAGCTGAATCTAAATTTGCACTCTGAAATGAACCCATAGAAAGTGCAGTTGGATCAAAACTTAGAGGACTTAGTCAGAAGCTTGACAGCAGCATTTTAAACAACTTGAAACCGTTCCAGCAAGGTTTTGCTAAGACTGGTGTATAGTACGTTGCAATAATCTAATTGTGATTAAACAAATGCATGAATAACGATTTCCAGGTTCAGGGTGTGACACAATGGAGCTAAGTTTGGTAATGTTTCTCAGATTATATAATCAGGAAAGAACCAGAAATTTGAGATGTCCATCCAAAGTAATATCAGAATCAGAGGTTATGCCAAAGGTTCCTAACAGAGGATTTTGCCAAAGAACCAAGGGACCCAAGTGTCTCCTTTCTCCCAGACATGCATTTTTCTGGAGCAAATTAATTATTTAAATTTTGTCTTGATTCAATTGAAGAAAACTATCTGCCATCCAGCGTTTGACAGAGTTTAAGCACTGTAACAAACTGTGCAGTTTGAAAAGAGGTGTACAACTGAATATCATCTGCATAGCAGTGAAAAGCAATGTCTTTAAATGTTGACAGAGTGTACCCAATGAGGTACAAACACAATAAAAATAGCAGATGCCCCAAAACAGAACCTTGGGGTACACCAAAATGGACTGGATAAGGGGGAGATCTGCACATAGACATATCTAAGGATACACCCTCGACAAGCACCAGTCCTTTGTGGTACCCTCTGCTCCAAGTGGAATAATCATCAGATTTGCTGTGAAGGAAATAGCTCCATAATGGGCTACTGTGAAAACATGGAAGTGAAAGAAAAGAAAGAAAGTATGGTGAATAATGAAGAGATATAAAATCTCAACACTTCAGCCACTTCACTTTCACAGAGAGCATTTTGAAGACAAAGAGAATCTGTTTTAGTATTTATAATGTAACTATATTCAAAAGGAGAAAAAATGGTTAGTGGACAATTAAATCATGATTAAATTGAGATGAAAGGCAACCCACCCTGGCAGTTTAAAAAATGTTACATGCTATTTTACACAGTATTTCACTCCTTGCATTGTACTGTAGCAGAACTAATCTTTTTTTTTCATTATCTATTTAGAAATGGGATTAACTAAGGATCAAATAAATAATATATTTTTGTATTACCAACATCTTATACCAATGCAAATAGTTTGATTTGATTTGCCACAGTGAATGTGGAGTAATTCTCATGCTGTTACAACAAATTCATATGCAAAATGGCTTGCTGAAAACTTGAATCAGTTGTTACCTCATGTAGCCACATCTTTGATGTAAAGAACGTGCCTCTTTTTTATTTATTTTATTTCTTGTTTAGAAAGGTTTTGGGAACTCTTTATTTTTATGTAAAGACAATCCCATAAAAATAACATTTTAAAAAGTTTTCAGGTTATGTTTTTTTTTTTTTTTTACCTATCTGTATTTACTGAAGTGTTTGGACTTCCATTGGTAGGAAAACAGCTTCTTTGTTGGGAAAATTTGTTAAAGATAAGCGACTGGAAAAGCACATCACTAGGGGCGTATTGTCCCCCCTGCAGTGAGGAGCCTCTGTTTGTTTTGTTTTTTTCCACAAAACATCCAATCAGACAACAGAGGTCCTCAGGTGTCCCAATTATCACCTTCTGATGCCCTTCCCATGTATTATTTAGTCAAGCCTTTAATGTGTATGTAAGTAATGCTAATGTCAAACATGCCCAGACACTCAGTAATAAGAGCAGTGATATAGATCAGGCACATGTGCGTCATGTTTATCCCCCAGAGGCAGGTCAGCACATAAGGGGGAGGTTAATCCCATATTTGAGATGTATGAGGCATTTGGCATTTGGGCCTAACTTATCCCAAACTATTGTCACAATTAAATATCGTTGCCAGATCAGGCTAAAATGTTAACCTGGGGAAGTCATTCTGATATATTTTGGAAATTTCCCTAAAAGATGAAGGGTTCTTGAATGAAAGATGAATTCATGATTCCTAAAGGACAATGGAAAGCAGGAAGGTGCCAGCCCCGTGCTGTCCATGTGGACAAGGCATGCATACCTAACACTGCTTTTGTTCTTGGGGTCCTTCCCCCATCTACACACCCCATAGTGAGAACAGTGCAGGAAATGGGCTCTAATTCACAACCTTGTGGCAGAAAGGATAACTGGACAAAGAGAATCCCACACATCGTTAATACTTTTATACTTGTGAGGCCCCCACTGACTAAAGGCATTCCCTTAACCATCATCTAACCCTTGTTTACTCATACCAAAGTATATCCTTAAAGCACAAAGTCAAGTTTAAACTCTAAATTTGTCCTTCAAAGTTCCTAAGTGACTAAGTGGCTAACTAAAGCTAAGTCAACAAGATGTCTAAAATTCATAATGTCTTCAAAGAGACACAGGCAATCTTGGGGCCAAATAAGGAGATCACCTGTATTAGCAAATAACCAGAACTGATCATAAATTAGATTTGCTGCTCCACTAAGCAGGCATTCATAGCCTTTAATGAGGGACATTGCCTTGGCTAAGGTTTGTAGCAGTGCAGCAGGCCAGGCAGTTGGTCTTTACAGGCCCACTGATCCAAACCTTAATAGCTGCTCAAATAGACTGGGGTTGCACAGTTTGAAGTTTATGCTCTGTTCAGTGGCTCACAGACAAGGCAGTGCAGTCTAGTCTGTCTACTCAGTCTTTCATATTTGTCTCCCCATTGTCATTAACCAGCATGTCAGTGTACATTTGTAGAAATGAACAAAGCCACTTGTTTTCCATGCAGCCTCTTCAACAACGCATCATAACGACCTCAAATCCTCAGCTGACCCAACAATTCTTGGTCTGACTTGTCTCCTTAGCTAAGATAAATTATGAGAGACAGCTGAAACAATGACATGGAGAAGTGAGAATGTGACCTCTAAATGCATTTCCTGTTGATGTCTTAGACTGACGCAGAGAGTAAAAGTAAGCCAATGTCTGGCTCTATAATGAGGTTCAAAGACATGATGCAACAAATGAAACTAATTAGAACTGTGTTTTGAAGTTGTGTGTGTGTGTGGGTGTGTGTGTGTGTGTGTGCGTGTGTGTTTGTGTGTGTGTGTGTGTGTGTGTGTGTATGTGAAGGGAATATGAGAGGAGATATTTGTTCAACCAAGAAAATTTTACAGATGAGATTAGGTGCTGGAGCTGTGGTTAGGGGCTTTGGGGGTATGGAATGTAAACAAGGTGCAAGCAGAGCAAAAGACACTGAGAAGATAGATGCTCTTTCCCAGATCCAAACTTTAAAACAAATAGTAGGAAGGAAGAAAGACAATAAAAGGGATCCAAAAACAAAAAATGGTTAAGTTATTTTCGTTTGTGATCACAACTACCAGCGCTGTAGACAGCTAGGTGCCACGACAAATTACTTTGCGGACATTGCATGTGGAACTTTTCATTACCCAATGCAAGTTAGTGCATATGAGTTGTGCAAGCACAAGCATTTTGAAGTGTTATAATTTCAACCTTAGGCAAGCTGTTAGATGGCTAAATGTCTAATTATCCAGTTCAACAACAGACTAATTTTATAATCTAATACTAAAAAAAGTCTCATTATGCTGCCATTGCCTATCTTTACTTGTTTATGGTGACCAAGCAGATGTAGCAACGGAGCATTTTAGTGCTTCACATAGTCTGCCAGATACGTGAAATAACAAGAAAACATTGTCTATGAACGGAGAGGTATTCTACCATCCATCCATCCATCCATTTTTTCCGCCTATCCGGAGTCGGGTCGCGGGGGCAGCTGCCTAAGCAGGGAAACCCAGACTTCCCTCACCCCAGCCACATTCACCAGCTCATCCGGAGGGATCCCGAGGTGTTCCCAGGCCAGCTGAGAGATGTAGTCTGTCCAGCATGTCCTGGTTCTTCCCTGGGGCCTCTTTCCGGTGGGACGTGCCCCGAACACCTCACCAGGGAGGCGTCCAGGAGACATCCTAACCAGATGCCCGAGCCACCTCATCTGGCTCCTCTCGATGTGGCAGAGCAGCGGCTCTACTCTGAGCCCCTCCCGGATCACCGAGCTTCTCACCCTATCTCTAATTGAGGCCCGATAGGACTCCTTCTTCAGCTTGACGGCATCCCTTACTGCCGGTGTCCACCAACGTATTCGGGGGTTACCGCCACAACAGGCACCGACGACCTTACAGCCACAGCTGCGGCTGGCCACCTCGACAATAGAGACACGGAACACAGCCCATTCGGACTCAATGTCCCCCGCCTCGCCCGAGACATGGTTGAAACTCTGCCGGAGATGAGTACTCTGAACTGCTATTTGGTGCATAAGCACAAACAACAGTCAGGACCCGTCCCCCTACCCAGCTTTCTCTTACACAGAAATGTCAATTTGGCTCTGTGACTGCTTCCTTTGCTAGTTCAGAGGTGTGTTAACTTTGACCCCCCCATTCCTCTTCTGTAACTTAGAAACCGGATGGTGAGGCATAACAAAGGCACAAAAATCCTGCCTTAAAGGGGAAGTGTGAAAGGCACTGCTGCAGGCTTTTCACTCTTACTGCCTCAGTTATTTCAATTTTGTGTCAACCAGGGTTTTAAAAGTCTGATGACTTACTCATCACACCTCTTCTCTTTTGATAAATCCCTGGTTGCTCAAGTGTGACAAGACAACCATATGTTGATGCTTGACTACTAATTAGATAAATGGTATTTCCTAAGGTCTTTCTCACATTTGGAAAAAAAACAAACAAAAAAAAAAAAACAGTCCATATTACCCTAACCTAATGTACCTGAGTACTTCAACCATATCCCAAAAACTTTCCTCACCTTATTCAATGAAAATGTATTTGTCTGGGTCAGTCTTGCATGTATGTGTGATTCATGCCGAGCAGCAGTTTAACAGACTCGAGAGAATGACATCTACATAGTTCTTTACAGCAAAAGCTGTTCTGTACAGTTGTATTTTGACAGGGTAATGCTTTATGCAAATAATAAAACAGTATAAATTTATTTTCTAATGCTTTTTCTGCATTAGGATACCATAGTTTGTCAAACACACAAAAAATCTGAAGCTGAAGAGAGTCGTGCAAATCAGACTGTAAACTGAATACAACACGTTTCTTATCATAGGAGATCATCACCTGTTGGTTACTGTAGTTTTATTGTAAGCTATAATTAATGTAGTGTCACTTGTTAATTTGCTGCTACTCACTATATCCCAAGTACCTCTTGGTATCCACATGCTAGCATTAATGGTTTGTAGAAAACCATTTGAAGATAGTTTCCAACAAACCTCATTCCAGCTCCCCTCTTTTTAATTTAGGGTGCACCTGATATGCAGGCTGACTGTGAAAAAGGAAAACAGTCACCAAGGGGTTCGAATCATGATTCAGGCCACAGGGGTGTGTGGGTTGGGGTGGGATGTATGCAGAAGAGTGGCAGGCAGTGCTTCAGTGATTGTGACTGAAAGAGTTATGAGCTCTGCAGGACTCTGTGGTTACAGGACAACCTCAGGAATTTTTTCTGTGGCATTGAGATGGTTACTAGCACATGTGTGTGGGAGCAAGACAGGGGAGAGGAAAGAGGACGCAGATGCTGAGATTTCCACCTAGTCCCCAGTTCCACGTTCATTACAAATCTGTCTCAGTAAAGTGAATGTTAAGACGCTCCAAATTAACCCTGAGAGTTTCAGAAGCAGCCTCAGCTGTCTGTGGTATCACTTTCCATCCAAATGGTATGGAAGAGCCCTGACAACTGTCACCCTGACCTTGCTTCTCTACACCGCTCTCACAGGCCGCCTAGACTCTTAGGCAGGGTGGGACAAGATTACCAGCATTCACAATCTCCCCTGTCCCACCAAAAACACAGCCATCTGCCTGTCACATATACACAGTCATAATGGGGTAGTTAAGAGCCTGACTTCACTAACATGTTAGGATCTCAGCATATGTCCTCAAATATGATCAAATATGATTGTTAACTGCTTACATGTGTATCCAAGCTCATCATCTTGAATTACAGCAAAAACTGCTGACTGGTTAATTGGCTTATTAGCTAGCTATGTATATCCGATTTGCAAAGCTAAATGTCAGAGAGATAGGTCACATGGCTTCTGGCTTTTCACTCCACAGTACATCTTAATGTATAACTTATTCTCTTCACTAATCTTTTCTGTAACTTCATTTCCATCTTATCGTTTGACTACAGGTTGAGATGACCTTCTCTCTACAGAGAAAAGGTTTGTCCTCTCTGGTTATGTGGGCCTAATCTTTCTCTGGATCATTTTTATGTCATATGACTATATATTATAGGGCACTATAGGCCTATTTACTCTTCATCAATTTTTTTGATAGCCTTAAAACATAGGCTACATAATTCCTAAAAAAGGCCATAGCTAAATTAAGTCATTAAGCCTTTGTTACAGTATAGAAAAAGGAGATTTTTTTTATGTTGACACCAATAGAATAAATGACAGTATGCCTTCTTTCAGTTACCAGTGCTGTTTTTTCTCCAGTTGACAGGCTGAAAGTAAGATAAAATTTAACAGCACATTGTGTTGTGTTTATTTTACATGGCACTAGAAAGAACGAATTGTATGAATCAAAGTAAAACAGACTCTGTGAAAACGAGTGTTAACATGTTCTTCTGACTAAAATTGTATAAAAATGAGGGTCTCAAAAACATAGCACACCCAGAGAATGTAGTGGGAGGCTGAATATGTCCAGCATTTCCATACATAACACTTAAAGTTCCATAATTTTGCATCTTGATGTCAAAATAGTTAAATTTAAGTGTATATTAATGCAGCCATATTCCCAATAAAACTCATTCTCATTCCCGTACTTTTGTGTTGTTAAGTAGAAGTTGTGACTGACAAGCATCCCATTAAGAGTTAAAGAGTAAATCCTTTCCAGACTGTCTCTTTGCTCTAATAAAATCCTGTTTTTATAGCAACATCATCTTATAAAATTACCATTAAAGCGGGTTAAAAGCAGCACTTGTCCACTACAGCGGACACATATTTAAAGGCTGTTTTTAAATGCCTGCATGGGTGTGGATCGTACATTAGCAACTTCATTGGACATTAGTGAGTCGCCAATACTCTGCCATGTATAAAGAATAACAACATTTGATATAGTATATATACATACATTATACCAAGTTGGCCTCAGTCATAAAAAAGGACAAAAAATGATCTAAGTGTTTTTATAGAAAATTTATATTATATTAATATGACTAGATATTATTTTATAAATATTTTCATAGATCAAATAGAAAGATCAATACACTGAGTAAAAGTTAAAATAAGAACAGAAAAACATCAATGTGCATGTCTATAGAAGTAAAATATTTTATTTAAAGAACTGTGGGACTGTTTTGTAATAATTTATGCACCAGAGGGTTAAGTTTTTAATTTCTTTTCATGCTGATGATTATAACTTATGAATTCTCAGAATTCAGTATGTAAAAAGATTTTAATCTTAAGACAAATAAACAAAAGGACTTTCAACAAGCTGTGTGTGATAATGCTCTCTCTCTCTCTCTCTCTCTCTCTCTCTCTCTCTCTCTCTCTCTCTCTATATATATATATATATATATATATATATATATATATATATAAAATTTAATTATTTAATTGAGAAGCACCTGTCTCATGGGCAAATTAAAGTTATCCTGTTAAATGGCCAGGTTGAGTTATAATGCAGCTTGATTAAGATGTCTGTGGCAGTAAAACTTTGAGAAATCTAATTTAATATGACATATTTATTTGATCTGATTGGCATGATATTTTTCCTCCCTCATTTCACGTAAACATTCAAAATGTTATGAGAGCAAATTCTCACAGATAGTTTAACACTTGTTGATCAATAATGTTTTACTGCTGTTTTTTCTACAAACCAAAATACAACTTTGTTAAAGTTAATGAGATTAATCTCTCGAGATTAAAAGTTTTTATAATCTAAGATGATTTACAGAAATCTTCATCCGCTGAAATGTCAAGACATTTAGTGGAAAACTATTTATGTCAATTAAGGTACACTTTCTATGTCAGATGTGATCAAATTTGAAACATACTTGATTGCGCTGAAACTTGGCATCGGATTTTAGTGGTTACAGTTGTCTATCAATGAGAGGTGACATGGAAAATGCAGTGACAGGGGCACTTAATCCTTCCAGTGACAGACATGACATTAGCCATTCCACTATAGTGCGTATAGTCTTTGTACATGTCAGATTCTGCAGCATAGATGCTATTTGTTGACCATGAATTTTTCTATTCTAAGCTCAGGCTACATTGTCTGTAAACTGTGAGTACCAATTGGGAGCCATCAATTTAAGCCAAAACTGTCTTCCCATTAAACTGGTATCTGATACCTGATCAAGGCTACTGGTTTCAACCAAGGGCAGGCTGTGGGGAGAGGAGGGAGGGCAACGTCCTCTGGGGGATGCTGGAGGGTGTGTGACGCGATGGCTTGCGTGCCGTCAGCCAGCCGCCCAAGGGGGAGGCACATGGTGCCAACAGCTGCCATGGTGAAACGCTAACCCTGCTAAATGCTCCGTCCAGTAAACAACGCCGGGCTGAACACATGCCAATGGGGGAGCCTGGGTGAGGAATGGGAGAAGAGGGGTGAATGGGGCAACCCAGCTGACGCCGTGGAGAAAGGAGAATTGACCCCTGTGATATGGATTATTAAAGTGTGGTGGTCACCATTCTGGGGGGCCAACATGGGACATAACAGTAAGGGAAACTCAAAACCCTCTTTGGCACACTGAGTACCATATAGGCCAAAAGCCACAGACAGGAAGCCCCAAGATTCAGGAGATATTTATATTGGATGTATCAACGCAGAGGGAGCACACCACATGCATGGAATACTGATGACAGATGTTTTTATTTTTTCACTGTGGCCAAAGACTAACTGTGCTGGTTTTATTTCATCTCACCATTCAATATTCAGAGCAACAAGACTTGTAACATTTGTTTTGCACACCCAAGTGCAGCTTTGTCAGACACTTGAACAGTTTCATTAACCATTTAAATTGATAAATGAAACACACTTTGCAAAGCCTGTTGCAACCATTGGAGCTGGTACAGGTTCCCATGCTCCTGAGCCCCCTGGGGATTGGCAGGAACAGATGTGACGTCTACTGTCCCCCCACTCTGTCCCACCTTCAGTCTCTCCCTCTGCTGCTTGTAAAACAATCCATCTCCCACTTGTAAAAACATTGCTCTCCACTTCAATTATCTCGTCCCATAACTCTCACTTTAATCAGCACAGAAACAAAATTATCCCTGATTTTGTGACGTAATTGCATCAGGTCCTAACTGATGGTTTGATGTGATTCAGGACCGTTAGTGTAATCTAATAAATGCCCTTCAAGCTGTCATTTCATGTGTCTCAGTGATGCACACACAAGCACAAACTCAAATCAAGAAAAAAACATGTGCCGTCTCAAACTTCTTTTCACTAGAAATCTTCTGTTAGATAACGAAGAAGACAAAAGAGAATCACCACTGGGATATATAGTTGAATTTACCCTTTCCATGTGTTTGACAGCTAAAGCAGCAATGTCACCATATGGTGGTATTTTCAAGGGAGAGACGGTGGGCCAACAGTTGCCTGTTGACAGCCATTTTCTTTTTAGGAGGATGAAATACAGAGATTATATTTGAGTTATTTTTAGTGAATATAATAATCAAATTATTTAGGCAGAATGGTAGAATGAAATTTTCACTACAGGGAATAGACACTGCAGATAATGTTGCTGATCTTGAGGATCTGAGGATAGGGGCTGTGCAGACTTTAAAAACAAATCAGACAGGTATGAGGCACTTTAACATAAACATATACTTTAATCCATCTAAAATCTATGTTTACTTCATGACATTTGTCTAGAAAACATTGTTTGTTACTTTACAATTTCTGCTTCCTAATTAAATCCATTTCAGCAATAACAAGAAGTTGGGATTGTATACAGAAATAATTTTGAAAAATAAGCCAGTATTACATTTATTTTTTGTTTAGTTTATTACATACAATATCAACCTCCAATAATTCTCATGTTTTGTCTAATCAACTTCTTTTTATTTGTTAATTGCATTCTTGTATTTTAAGCCTGCAGCACATTCAGAAAAAGCTTCTTCTGCTTTTATAAAAATGAACATATGAATATGGATATATATTTATGGATTGATGTTAAAGTCAGAGTACATGTAAAAGGCTGCTGTTGCCTGTAGAAGGCATTGTGCTTTCTTTTTTCTTACCCTCCACATTTTTCTGTGTGGGTTGCACAGTAAGATAACACTGGTGGGTGCCATTCAGCCACGTAATATCTGATTTTACTTTTAGCACTTAAATAACATGTTATTAATTCTTCTGAGGAGCATTATGAAAGTGACTTTTTTTTCTTTTATTTGGCCTTATACTCTAATTCAAATATAAAGTATCTTTTAATGCTGAATATATGAGCATAATGTTTTAACCTTGGAACCTTGGTTTATTATGAAGGGAAGTGGGATATTCTATGATAGGAGATTCTCACTATCACCCTGATCTTTGCATCCTTTATTGTAAAATCAGGTCCACACCTGCCCATGCTATCTTTTCTATCACTATATTAATCACAACTGGGTGTTTGTGTCCTTTATCACTGTCTCTGGGAAGACCATGACATTGTCTAGTTTTTACTTTAAGGCACATCTTTAACAGGCTCTTTAAAGTTAAAAAATGTTATTAAGGTTAGTGTTAGACTTAGGATAACGGTTTAAGTTTAAGGCATATGGCTGTGATGGTTAACAGTGTGAGACAGACAGAGAGATAACAAATACAAGAACGAAGATGGGAGTCTAGACCTTAATATTTGTTATGCCCTTCTTTGACTATTCAAAACATATCTCAGTGCTTAGCTCCTATCTCAGTTATCACACACCTGGCAAACACGACAGCTGAATACAAGCATTTGTGCCGTAGCAAGGATGAACACACTCAGGTCCTATTATCTGGAGACCCTGTGCCATTAGCAAACCACAGGGCTCAGGTAGATATTCAGGGTCTTATCAGGAGTTTAGACAGTGTGGTTAACCAAACATTTACCACTCTCCCAGCTTTCCTGCAAACATGGCTTTAATGACAGGGTAGACAGAGTCTCTAAAGACAAACATTGACATTATCACCATCACTTCATACCCACAGGAAGTGACGACCACGGATAATGATTGTTGGCTAGATGGTTGAAGTGATGTGATAGACAGTCTACATCATCTATTTTTCATTTAAATGTGAAAAACATTTATATGGTTCTTTAGACTTTTCACTTAAAATTATGAAAGTATTATTTCTGCAACTTTAGAAGTTTGTTTTTAATAGCAGCAGTATTAGTAGTCAGCGGTAGAAAGATTTAACTTTTAATGAGGTCATGTAGAGTTCAACTTAAGCTGCTCTTTCAGAATGCTTACAGTAGTTCAGTCTTCCTCACTGAAAATAAGCAGTTGTAAAAAAAATTTGAAAGTGACACAGGAAGGATGAACCATGAAATGAGAAGTGAGGCATTTGTGGTTGTGGTGTGCATATGCTGGTGGCGTTGCACATGTTGTTTACCGTGGTCTGAGTCTGTGAGAAACAGTGAGGACATTCTGTAATGTGAAACCTAAAGGGCAACTAAAAAGGTTATATGGTTACCCTATAGTTTTGTTCAACTGCAAAATGTAGTTGAAAACAAGACATTTACTAATCTGTAAATTAATTTTATCTGCTGTTTATAAACAAGCATCGAGTTAGTTGCTGGTGATTGTCCTCATAAAGTTTAATCAAACTGAAATGAAAGAAAATTTGATTTTTGCTCAATTTCATTGATAAAGAAAAAAGTTAGAATGAAAAAAATTGAGAGATGAGAATAATTTAGGAAGTCTGACCTTGAGCTGAAGAAGCCTCTGATTGAAGATCCTCTGTTGCTTATCAGTATGTTTTATAGTGTGTTCAGTGTTGTACATTACACATTTAACCCCAGGAGTTCCAAAGCAGTCACTATTACAGAGTCAGCCACCTTATCAGTTCAGTTTCTTTGGTTACTGTTTCTGATGCTGCTGCTCCAACAGATGGTAGAATTGCCCTCTACCACAGACTAGCAGAAGACACACAACACCTTGCTGCAAACACTTAAGCTTCCTCAAAATGTAGTCTGCCCTGTCTTTTCTTGTATTACCAGAAGTGACGGTGCTGAACTAGGTTAGTGGTTTCCAACCTGGGTGGGGGGGCAGCCCTCCCAGGGGAAACCCAGAGCTATGACAGGGGGTGCCCAGCTAGGCTAAGTAAAATGCATAGATTTTGCACTTCTAACAAAACATGGACATATGTGTGAACGCACCTGTGGACAAACAATGATGAATCAACAACAGGCATTGCAGTGTGTTGTGTGTCTCAACATTTGTATCTGACAGAATGATGCAAAAAAAGTTACAATGCCCCCCTGGAGATTTCTCATCCTGAACACAAAGAAAAGCCTGTTGATTACTTCAGAAATGAACTACTCAACTGTCGAAAAAAAAGGGCTGCACTGTAGTGTGATGGTTGGCATCGTGGCCTCACAGCATGAAGGCCGTTTTGTGGTAAGTGTTTAGGAGCACTTGGAAGCGACGCCGGGATGAGGGCTTGACATTATTGTTGTCAAAGACAAGGGGGCCCTGCAGAAAAAGGTTGGGAACCACTAGATGAACACCAGAGACAGTAGTTCTCCACCTTTAGCTGTTCTCCTGGGATGGAAATACTGTTTGCCTAATTTCTACTCTTACGATTACTGCACTCATATCCTCAGTCTTATTTACATTCAAAATTAGGTGATTTGTACCACATCATGCCAACAATTGTGCAAACAGTGCCCTGTACCAAACCTCTTGCCCATTACTGACACAGCTCGCGACTGAAGAGTGATTCTGGAGATGTCTTTTTATTGCACACTTCATTAGTGAGACAGACTTTTCATTGAAATTGTGTTTTGTAAAGCATAACAATGAATTTATTTAATACCTAGTATAAAGATGCAAAACCTAAAATGGTAATAAAAAACAAACATTCAGTTAAATAACTGCTATTCTGTGTTAAAATTGTGTTAAAATATTTATTTTAACAAGCTGTTACATTATTAGCAAATAAGTTGTCACATAGGTGGATCACAGGATTATCAACACACTCTAGCTGCACCAAGAGGATAATGCAAGAGGTTTTGCATGTAAACCTGCAGGTCTGTTTCAACCTGCCTCTGTGGCCTCTTCAGACCTGCTGGGAGGTGAGGTTTCGGTTGACAAGTCTGAGCGAAAGTAGAGGAAAGAAAGTGTGAGAACAAGATACAATTGTACTCAAATCACTGTGGTTGAACTCTGTACTGAGTGCAGATGGTTTCTCTCATTCAATTTATTTTACTTAAAACTAGGAATC
Source organism: Melanotaenia boesemani (assembly GCF_017639745.1). Classification (NCBI taxonomy): domain Eukaryota; kingdom Metazoa; phylum Chordata; class Actinopteri; order Atheriniformes; family Melanotaeniidae; genus Melanotaenia; species Melanotaenia boesemani. Next base: position 10,495,868 of record NC_055700.1, read on the forward strand.
TCCACATGCAGGTTGTGCATTACTATATGTCACACAACTAAACCCTGTAGTGATGTTGCATCAAAATTTAAACTGCAGAAGTTATGGCTATTTCAGTAGCGGAGGTTATTCATATGTACTGTAAATTTGTACATTTTTTAAATAATTCCTTAACATGTCTGATTAGATGTCATGCTTGGTTTTTATGCTTTCAAAAGTGAGATTCTTACCATAAATACTGTATTCTGGCTGAGTCCTGTCCTTCAATAAAGCCAAAGTTAAATCAGCAACATATAGCCTTATTTATTTTATTTAATTTTCTTCTTAGAATAGGGACAACATGTGGACATTAATCACAATGGCTCTGAATGTTTAAAGCCTCGGGGACCCCCTTGGGGGTCCTAGACCCCAGGTTAGAAACCACTGTGCTAGTGTACCTATATAATGTGTGTGTTTTTTTTTAATATGTCAAGATATATTGAAGAAAAACATACATTTTACATACATTATAAGCTCAATCTTTAATTGAGTATAATACAGAAATGTGAACATGTGTAAAAGAGCAACAAGTCTTCATGTATACAGCCCATCATGTAAGTCAATAACTCCTAATTATCTGTACACATAACCTGTAATACAAATTATGCAGATTTTATCTTCTCATTCACTTATTTATTCCTGTATTAGTATAAGTCAAAGACTTGGACACATTTCCCAATTATTATGAAAGATGGAAAATGTATCCAAATATTTGACTGGTATTGTTTGCTAGAGGTGTATTCAGGAACATCAAATACAGTATAAATTTTTAACAGACGTAAATCAGATTTTTTTGTTTAAAATAGTTTGTCAAATTTGTTCAAACATAATACTTTTCTTCTAGTTTTTAACCAGTGTACAGTATCAAAGATAAGGTTTGGATACATTTTTCCATTAGATCCAAGGGGAAAGTGTGTCCAAACTTTTGACTGGTAGTGTATAATAGTATTTTTGTATTTCATGCATCAAGGTTGAGGGGAACCATAATTTCAATTCGATGTTTGTTCTGTACATGCTGCAGAACTGACAGTAAAGCTGACTTTGACTGATAAAATTTAGATGTAGAAGTTCTTAAGATAAAGTTCTATCAGCAAACAAGCTGTTTGTTGCAACTGAGCTCAATTTCCCAACTTTTATCTTCTTAATTTAATAGTCAAGTAGTCATGGTATAAATATAAGTGAGGACATTATAACTATTTGGAAGAATGTGAGATTTTAATGCCTACTTGCAGCGTTAATAAATGGATAACAGTAAGTCAGTGGATGGGAACACAGTGTCACCCAGTGGACAAATATACTGTTTATTGTGCAGTTGTGAGATTCCATTTGGTGATGATTGTTAGTTTTTTCTTAGACACTTTAGTGCATTTCTCACAACAGAATTAACATTTGTATAGCAGTTAGTGCATTTCCCAAAACAATTTGTACAAACTGCAGAACCTAGTGGATAACCTGCAAAAGTGTGTCCCTCGCTAAAAATAGTTCATTCCTCAAAAGCAAGTATTTATGTCAATTAAAGTGTCAGAGCCAAAATAATAAAAATCCTGTCACCACGGAGTACGACCAACGTACTCAAATAGTTTAGTCATGTTTTCATTATGACAGGTCAGATACAAAAAGTCAGATCTCGGCACTACCTGAAAATGCCCAAGACAACACAACACACTAGATGTACAGCCATTTAAAACTACAATAGTTACACATTGCTGTTAGTAGGGTAACTAAATGCATGACACTTTGCCATCTTACAGTCATTTTTTCTCAGCAGTATGCACAAAAACACACACTTTTGTCACTTATATATTTGGCATAGTGGTACTGTACAATGAGTGGTATAATTAAAAAAAAGGAAATATTGAAGATGAAAGTTATTAATGCTTTATTCAAAATTGTGAAACTTGGATGAACGACAACGTCACTTGGGGTGCAAGTCCCCAGGAAATATAAGGGCACAGGCTCGCTCCTGTTAGACAGATAGAGCCATGGGTACAGGTTAATATTTAATACCAAAATTTAATTACTAAAATTGAATCACAAAATGTAAAATATCACTAAATAACATGCTAAATAACTAAACAAAAATTAGACTAGCTGGAGCCACCAGTGGAGGGTAGTCTATAGGGGGGAAGTGCCCAGGTGTGCCAACACTCTCGCCTCATGAACACAACAAACCTCACTGCAAACTTAAATGTGGAGCCCTCGTGTACCCATAGCACCAAACCATGTACAAAGTGGGGATTCCCAACCACGAGTGCCTAGCCCATCCACCTATGGCTCCCAGCGGTCTAAAAGAAAAACACAAGTTAAAACCACAACAGAGGGATTAAAGCCAAATTGATCAATTTATACAGGAAAAGAAAAGCAAATTATTACTAATGATAAGCTAAACACAGAACTAACAACCAAGCCAAAGTGGCGATCAAACTAAAACAGAACAAAAACTAAAGTGGTACACAACTGTAAACAATATTACTGTAACAGTACATATATATTACTGTACTATATGTAACTGAACATACTAAATCACTCCTTTGTATCATGACGTTCCTGTCTCTCTGACCAAATATTTTCATCCTATGCGATGCAGCTAGGAAAGTATCTCCTTGAGTGGTGAATCTACCCTCTGCTTGACTGTGCTGTGATCTCATTACGTCCTGCATGGCTGCCAGCAGAGCCATTTGAGTATGTGAAAGCTGGTCATACACCTTCCAGCTCTAGGCAGAAAGTAACTCCTCTATTAGCTTTGATAAAGCTGAGGGTCAGCTAAGAGCAGTTGTTCAATTTAGGAGACATTTTAGGTGAATATTATAAAGAAATGTTTAAAAAATGCTTGATAGATTTTCATAACTAGTTTAATTTTTTTGTATGTAATGACTCAATGAAATGAGAACTATTAGTATAATGGGGATTGACAATTCAGCAGTTATGAGTATAGTTAATTTAGATTAATATGACCAAAGCAAATTATAATATCCTGAAAAGGCAGGGAATTGTATGAAAGCAAAGGCTATGTGTCCAAAATCATTTGGCAGGTGGCACCATGATAGCAAGCTGCACTGGCGCAGTCATCAGTGTTGTAGCTGCAGTCGTCTTCCGTCCATCTGTTGATACAGACACAGTGGTAGCTGCCATGTGTGTCATGGCATGTTCCTACATTCTGACATGCACTGGGCATCAGTTGACACTCATCCACATTTTTTGTGCAGTATTGATTTAAAAGAGATTATAATGAAAGAAGCATGAGCACACTTGGGGTACGTTTGTCTCTGTCTGTGTGAGTATGTTTCAATTTAATTTAATTTAATTTAATTTACTATAAAGTTAATTATAAGAAAAAAATTAAAGTGGAAGATCACCTATGTAATTGGGTGGGCACTTGTCTTTTTATTAATTTAATAATTTATTATTATTATTATTATTATTATTGTTGTTGTTGTTATTATTATTATTATTATTTATGATCTCCTCGTTGTCTGATCACTGGTATGCTGTAATTTCCTCAAATATAACAATGTTATGTCACACAAACACATCTGCGTCCACATGTGCAATCAATCACAAACATTTGCATCACCGTTGTAACTTTTGGGTATTAGCATCTATTTATCTATGCAGTCTTCTAAGCAGACCAGAAAACCTCACATGGGAAATTTCTCATTACAACTAAAAGTGACTTGCGACTTGACTTGGAGTTGAACAATAGGACTTGTAACTTGACTTGGACTTGCCAATCAAAGACTGGAGAGTTGAGTTTGACTTGAGGTCAAATACTTGAGACTTGACTTGCAAAAAATGACTTGTGTATATCTCAGTTGTAAGGCCATTAAATTACAAGTGAAGTGAGTCAACTTAATCTAGTTTTATTTCTTATTTACAAAACTTCCCTTAGGCCAAAATTTTCCCAAGTCTTTATTTATTTATTTATTTAATCATTTAAGATGGTTTACCTTTTGAGAGGACGATTGCTGGAATCAGAAATGTTAGTTTCACTAAGTAATGATGGATTCCTCCTCCTCAACTTCACAAATGTGGTTGACTTTCATGTTGGGTTTCCATAGATCCTCAGTTTGAAACTCCAGATGTTGACTTAACCCTTTATTTGGGCAAAGAACCACATTTGTACACTTTATTGGAAATACAAAATGCCTCTGCATGCTAGTCCATGAAATCACTACACTGAGTTCTCCACACCAGTCATCAATGATCAAGCTACATCCCAGCTTCTTAACTAAGATTAATATAAAAATTAGAAGAAAAAAAAAAACTATTGACCACTTACTATTGTACAACTTTTGTTATTGAAAAAAAAAAAAATCCAAATTTGAAAGTTGTGTAACATCATCCAGAATTTTAATAACACTCTTTTCTATGGTTGAAAATTTAAGTTTCCAAGTAGTTCAATGAGTGCCTGACAAAGAACTTGAAATAGAAATCCTTTGTTTTAATGAAAAAGGTAAATCCAGCAGATAGAAGAGAGTGAAAGTCTTCAACAGAGCTCTGTGTTCATAAATGTCAACCTGTTGCCTTCCGAGTTAAATCTGCAGGCAAACTTAGAAGTTTTCGCCACTTCTCCTCCTCCTCCTTTCCCATCTGGCTAAATCAGAGCCTCCTCCCTCTCCTCATGCTGCAGGATGAACAAACACTCACCTCAATGTCCACTAAAGATATTAATATTAGACATTTGATAGTTATTTGGAGAGCTAAATATATTCAGGTACTTTTTTGACATCTTCATATTTATTTTCATTTAATTAACTAGTTTCAGTCAACAAGATTTGATATCATTATGACAGATATGAAAAGCATAATGTACATGATGAAGATGATTTTTGAAAAGACAAGGCTGTAAATCCAAAATATTTATAGGTCTAATAGTTCTAACTTAACCAACTAATATAATTTAAATATTAGCACAAGTGGAATTATTATATAAATATAATACATGTTCAGTTGGAATGTGTTGGAGCAGGGAAATTTGGAAAACCTGCAGGATTGTGGCTCTCGAGGACCGAAGTTGGCCACCCCTGTTTTAGAGGAACATCTACTCCCATCTGGATAATGTCACTTTCAGGGAAGGCCTTGAATATTTCAGCAAGACAGTGTTAAACCACATACTGCATTCATCATACCAGCATGGCTTTGCAGAGGAAGAGTCTCGGTGTTAACCTGACAAGCCTGTGATCTAGACTTTTCATTAATAAAAAACATTATCATGAAATGAAAATTCCAGCAACAAAAGCTTAGAACTATTGAAAAATTATAATCATATATTAGAGAACAATGTAATGGTAAACAGCACCCTGTTACAATTCTTTTTTAGATGTGTTGCTGTCGTCACATAAAAAATGAGCTAAATAGTAAAATGCCTCATTTTTAATGTCTGATATGTTGTTTATATCTTATTTGGAATAAACGTGGATTTATGAGATTTGCATATTTTGCATTCTTGAAATACATCCCATTTCAAGAATGCATCCCTACTTAAAAAAAAGTTGGTGTCTAACTTTTTTGGAACTGGGTTTGTTTGACATGCCATTGCATTAATAATTATGTTTTCTTGGTTTATTAAGAGACTTTGCAAATTTTATAAAGGCTGTTAAATTATCAGCAGATATGTTTTCACATAGACGGCGCAAAGGATTACTCAACACACTCCAGCTACATCAGTGGGATAAGGAAGGAGGTTTTTAGTGTAAACATGCAGGTCTGTTCCAACCTGCCCCTTGGCTTGAAGTCATCAGAGACAAGTCTGTTTGGAGATGAGGTTTCGGTTGACAAGTCTGAGCAAAAGTAGAGGAAAAAGAAGTGTGGGAACAAGACATGTTTAAAAAATGGGCAGTTTCTCTCATTCATTCTCCTTTTTTTTTTTTTTTTAAGCTAACTGTATGTCTAACTATCTCAATTTTCTTTGAAACAGGACATCTGCACATAAAGATATCATGTTTTGTATTTGTATTGGATCTTCCGTAACAGCACTTTGTGGTTATAGAATGTTGGTTGCTTTAAAAATTAAAGTCATTACTATTACAATAGTGAAGATTATTCATTTATACTGTAAATCTCCTCAGCTTTTGATAATCTAAAAGTTTGTCAAGATTCTTTTTATGGTGCATTTTGATAACATGAAATTGTGGAATTCCTTAACATCTAGGTTCTGTGGAGTAACATGACTTGTAGACAAATGTAACTAGTGTCACCATGGTGATGCATATCATTAGTTTTCTAACATCTTTCATAAAGAACACACAACAGCAACTTCACCTTCTGAGTGCCATGAGGAAAAACAGCTGGGACAAGAAGGTCCTGCTGGCCTTCTACAGCTGCTCTATGTTCTCCCATACTATCTGTGTGATGTGTTAGTTGCTCAATTATGGACCAAAAAGCTCTACAGAAGGTAATCATCACAGGACAAAATATCATCAGCTGCCCTTTGCCCTCTCTTGACAATATGTCTATATCCCACAGTCTGAACAGGATCACTTATATTACCTCTGACCCCTCCTACCCAGCCCATCATCTGTTTGACCTGTTGCCCTCCAGATGACGCTACAGATCGTTCAAATTACACACAACCAGACTCACAGTTTCCTCCCCTAGGCAATATAAACACTAAACAATCACACTGTCTAAAAACTAAAGAAATATCAGCAATACTCTAAATCCAGTCCCCTACCTATTCCATTTATCTGTGCAACTTGTCTGTGCAATATCATAAAATATTAATATTATCAAACAAAACAAACTGCTATGGAAATTCTTGTATCTCATCTGCAATAAGGAATATGCTAAGTGCATATTTGCAGAAATGAACTGACTTTTTTTTTTCATTTTTTGCTGTGAATAGTGTTGAACTGTGAACTTACTAAATAGAATAAATAAAAGTGGTCTTTGTAAAGTGAAACAATCTGAAAGAAAAAGAATGTGTGAAATAAGTGTGCTGTGATTCACTGGATGATACCACAGTGCCGCCCAGTGGGCAAATGCATTGTTCTAGCTGCAATGCACATGTTCTTAGAATACTTGCATTTTAATTAGCAGTTTTATACAGTCTAAATAAAACTAAATAAATAAAATCTAATAAATATATAAGCTAAAATACGCCAGATGAGTCATTTTCTAAATAATCTACTTTGTATTTTCTGTGTAATTTTCTACTGTAGTCGACTATATATATATATATATATATATATATATATATATATATATATATATATATATATATATATATATACACATTTTTTATTAATTATATACATATTTGACCTGTGGGATTAGCGGGATTTCTAGATCATAGTAAGAGATAGGGTAATGCAAACGTTTTCCGAATTTATTTGCTTTTGTATATTTGTTTCTGTTTCTGTTGTTTGTTTTCTGTTTTTTTCGCTTTAATCAATTCGTATATTTATTTTCTTTTTTATTTTACTTATGCTGGGATTCTAACATAACAAGGCTCTTAACGTTTATATCTTATATCTCTTACATATACACTTTTCTCAACATTTATGTTAAACAATCAAGCCCAGCATTGTGTTCTACGTTAACTTTTTACAGTAAAACGTTTGAAATCTATAATCCATGCATGCACATTCCAAGATAGAGTAAATATCTGCTACTTAAAAAAAAACCTTTATTCCCCCCCCCTTTGTGTGTTATTTTAAATTTTTATTACCCTTTTAATTTGGCTTTGGTTGGTTAACAGAGAAACAACCATTTAAACAACCATAGTACTGTTCTAGAGTTACACAAACCCATGTCAATTCGCTAATTCGCTAACCAGTTTTTCACAGCACAACACAAGATAAATACACAGAGCACTTATAACAAGCCCCGCCCTCTGGCAACGCAATGGTTGTTTGGCCCGTGACGCCGCTAGTACACGTAGCCTAGTAGGATGTGTTCATTGAAGATGGTGGCGGTGTGTCATACTCACTGTCCTGCATATTTGTAAGAATTTGTTTATATATGTACGTATTTCCGACACTGGGTAAGAGTAAATATCTAACGTTATTAATAATGTTGCAATCTGAACGTTTTAATACGGTGTCATTAAGAGACATTAAACTATTACCCTGTAGTTAGCGCAAGCTAGTTACTTAGCAATGCTAACTAAGCAGTGATGCTAGGCTAACTGACCAGGCAGTGAACCTGTTATATTACGCCAGATGACTGGCAAGCAACCTGTAACTTAGCTCGCGTATTCACGTCGGAGCTGACTTGGTAGGAAAAACGTAATGTCATAATATTCTTACTCGGCTTTGTGGCAACTCAAATAACTTAAGATATCAATGTTTTGCTGGGTATGGCGTTCTGGACATGCAGAGCTATGTGACGTTCCTGTTAGCTTTGGAGTAAGGCACTCTAGACCGTTCCTCTTGGACAACTTAAAGTTTAACGGTAAGGTAATGTCGAACCAAACCAAAGGGAGTTAGCCTAGGTTACATAACAAGTTCCTGATCATGGTAATAGTTCAGTGTACGTCTGACTTTCAGACTTTTCGTAAGTTGAAATGTTGGCTATGCTAACGTTAGCTTACCTGGCTGCAACAGCGATTGATGAATTTATATTTACTTGAAAGAGCTGGGAACACGTATAACTCACCTGGCTGTATTGTGTCCAACGTTAGCTGTGACTGTTATAGATCTCCTTTTCTAGTATTTAAGATTCGCCTAGAAGCTCTGAGTTTTAGACACATATGCAGTAATTTTATCTGAAGGACGACAGCATTTTGTTAGGCAATTTACAAACATTTTAGGTATTGCTGCTCTAATGCTTTATGATTGAAAGGACGGTGATTTCTAGAAGCAGGCAGATTCGAAATAACTTCTCAAAAACTGTGACCTAAAAGAAATTATATTTTAAGCGTCTTCCAATGAAGTTATGTTTTTGTTATAGTTTGTTTGGTTGTGAGCAGGGTTACTTAAAGTGCTATAAGTAATGCTATATGCAAATGTTAAATGGTATCAAATGACATCAGAAATACAGCAACCCAAAATATAATGAATATCACAGTTTGAGAAGTGCTGTCAGGCAACTGTTTTGTGCCATAACTTTTGTAGTCAAATGTGCTTTCCTTTATTATGTCCATAAATTGTACTAAATTGTACTTGTAATGGGATTGCAACTGTTTCCAAGTTGAAGGAACAGCATACTTAAACTTTTTCCCCAATACACTAAGTTTTGTGCATATATATAATATATATATATATATAAATATAAATTTCTTTTCTAATAAAAAATCAACAATGGGAGTGTAAACAACAAACTAAAATTCAATGTGCTTGTTTTATTTAAAAATGTAATTTGTATGTTTGTATGTATGAGGGAAAGTATTTTTTTAGTAAACGTTTTCTTAGAATGTGATATTTCACAGAAACATTTCTATTCACAGAAATATAAGACAAGTATCTAACATTTAAAAACAGTTTGAATCAGATCAAATTATTTTAAAGTTTGATTTTCACTGTAATCAGTCATGATTTAGGTTTTAGTATAGTACTATAAATACCATAGCACTGCAAAGTTACATGTGGACATATTTTTTTATTTGTTATGTCTAAAATTTTGACTACTGCTGTGTGTAGCTATAAAAAAATCTTAAAGCTGATGTAGAAATTGCCACGTTGCACTATTTACACAAATAAAGGTGTGGTAAAGTTAATCAAAGAAACATGTTCACCACTTCTCTTTTTCCTTTTCTCTATCCAGCTACGCCTGACTTCAGTCTCTTCAGTGATATCTGTTAGAGTGAGCTGGTCCTTAGACCTGTCAGCTCTGCAGACATGCAGCCTCCTCCTCGGACTGGGCCTCCAGGGGCCTCTGGTCCTCCTCCTTCTGGGCCCAATATGTTTCGGAGGACCAGGCCTCAAAAGCATGCAGCAGTGACTACTGCCCCAATGCCTCCAGCTACACAGCCAATGACAGACCCTTTTGCATTTAGTAGAACTCCTCCTCCTTCATTGGCTGCAGGTGGTCTCCCAACAATACCTAACAGTAACCCCCCACAATTTCAAACCCCACCTACTACCATGCACTCTCAACATGGCTCAGGGCTTCCTCCACAACCACAGACACTGGAAGATGTCCCAGTGGTACCATCTGGTCCCCCACCATCGTCTCTGCCAGGGGTTACCCTGTTCAACCCCAACAGTACAGCAACCCCTAGTGTTTTCCAAGCACCATGTTCCACAGGATATGCATCCCCACATGGTGAACAGGGTTATTTTAATTCAAGAGAACATGTACCAACCATGTCCACAGAATCACCACTTACAATGGTAGCCCCAACACCACCTTTCAACCAGGAATTTCAAGGACAGCCTTCTCCTCATCTCATGCCCTTCCACCCACTGCCTCCCACCTCCTCTTCCCAGTGGGTCCCTGATAATTCAAGTCGCCCTCCATCAGTTCTTAACTATTTCCAGCCAACTAGTGATCCTCCACCACAGCCTATAGCTCCACACAGTCAGATGTACCCCTCCCACAGTCAGTCACCCCATCATAATCCCCCCACCCCTCCGACTCAACCTGGACATCCTCATAATCAGGCGTCTCACCCCTCTGAAAATCCTGGAAAACCACCAAGTTCCCACTGGCCAGACCAAAATGGACCCCAGCAGCATAATTCACATTTCCAAACTCAGAGTTACTTCAGTCAGAGTTCTGCCCCCCAAGACTCATGGTTCACCCAGCCTCCACAGGACTCAGGCTACCACCAAATGGGGACTGGTTTAAGCCACCCTCAGCCCCCTACTGACTCTGCTGGAGCTCAACAGGCATCCATCTCAGGACCTGGACCTAGTTCTGCCTCTGCCTCAGACTCCTACTCTCAGGAGTCTGGTACACTTTCAATGTTTTTTAAAGACAGGGATGTTGAAAATGAGGAGACACTGGCTAGTGAAAGAAATAAGGCTGTGAATGGTATTGCAGGATCTTTTCAGCATCACAGCGGTCCACAGGTCCACAGTGGCAATGCAGAAGTTTCTTTGGATTACCAAGGAATTTCTCCACAAGATAATTCAAACATACCTTATATGAATGAGGACAATCATCTTTCCCAAGGAAATACCCAGAAGCCACCTGATGCCCGGTTTGACCATGTAGAGAATTTGGAGTGTGTCCCAAACCAAGAAGTATTACCTAGTGAAACCCACAGCAATCTTGCTGCTACGACACCCCATGGAGTAGACCAGTTTGAAACTGGACCCAACCTGGAAACTCCAGATTCAATTCCAAGACCCATGAGGTCTGCCAGTGTATCGTCCAACTATAGCAACATGAGCCATGGAAGTGGAACTGGCACTCGTCGGCACCAGGGAGTTGTAGGCACCTTTATTCAGCAGGAAAGCCCACGTCTCACGGATGATGCTAATCTGTCTGCTGTCACAGGTGGTTACTTTGAGCAGATTGATACTTCTCCAGCTGGAGATGCAGGCATCCAACAAAGCTCCCTGGAGCAGATGTGGCCTCCCACACCCAGCCCTCCAAAACCAACTGGTAATTTTCAAGCCAGTGCTAATAGCTCTTTTGAACCTGTGCGCTCACATGGAGTTGGGGTGCGCCCTGCGGAGGTTGATAGGGCTAAAATGGTGGCAGAAGGGGTCACAGATTATAGCTCAGGCAACTTGGAGCTGCCACCAGATAATATGGAAAATATTTATGGCCCAGGACGCCCCCAGCCTGCAGGGACTGGAGCTGGAGTACCTCATTTGGCACACCCAGTGGTCCATTCTCATTCTCGGCCTTCATCGCGTGCTTTTGGCACCAATCGACCCTGTGAAAGTCCTGCCACTACTCTGTGGGCTCAGAATGATCCTACTAGCTTGGGCACTAATATCTTGCTTGCCCCTGCTGCGCCAACAGTTTTGGCCCCTTTACGAGAGCCCAGCGCTGATGTCATCCAGCCACCAGAGGATGGTCCATTGGACCTGCAGCACTCCAAGAGAACCCAGACAACTTCTCAGCAACACTCAGAGAACCTAGAGAACCCACCAAAGGTGAGTGATGTGGAGCCAGCTGACTCTCAAGGCAACCTGGGCTATGCATCTCTCCTGGTATCTGACTCCCTCCTGGTATCTGACTCCCTCCATCAGCCTGTTTTAATTGCCCCGCCTGTTTCCAATTACAGTGTGATTCCTTCCGGTACCTCTGCTCAATCATCCACTCAAAGTAATCTTAAGGAAACTACCCCACCTGAGAGATCACCTGCGCAGGGGCAGGGTGGTGGTACCTTCCAGCCACATTCAGTACCTGCTAATCAAAATCAACTCTTTACCTCTGGTGCCACAGCCTTCTTTTCAACTCCTAACCAGGGTCCACTCAATCTGACTCAAGAAAACATTGCAGCGGCAACATCAGAAATAATGCACCCGCAGTCTCAGTCTGTCCACCCTCCTGTTTCAAGGGGCCAATCACTGAGTGGAGATAGCCACTCTGCTGTCCAGCTTAATTCACAGGCTTCTTCTCTCATGACTGCTTCTGTCTCTAATCATAATCAGCCATCAAATTATGAACTGCTTGATTTTTCTATGCATCAATCACACTCCCAGAGCCAGGTATCTGGTCAGCCTTCCTCTTTACATAATTCGCCACAGTCTAGCAATGGATTTTACCTGCAGGTCACCAAAGACTCTCAGCAGGGGGTAAGAGTGGAAGGGAATGCTTTTGCCCACGCTCCAACTTCTTCATCTACCCCGCAGGTACCACCAGCACCTTCCCAAGCAGCTGTAAAAACCCAGCAGCCCCCAAATACATCTTCTAAGCAATCAGATTCTAAGTCTGCACTGCAGGAACAAAACAATGTTCCTATAAGTGGAGCACAACCTTCACACAGTCAGTATTCAACTCCAGTACAAGGGCCTGCTCCAGGAAGTGCTCCTGCTCCTCCCACTGCTTACCCTCCGGGACCACGAGGGCCAGCAGCCTCAGGAGAACCGCCTCGGCCGCCATCTTCTGCAGGCAGCCATCAAGGCTATGGGCAACCTTCTGTGCCAGGGCAGGCTTATAGTGGCTATTATGGTAATTATGCTGAAGGCTCAGATGGCAGAGCTCCCTATCCTCCTGGCCAGTACCCACCTCCACCTGGGGATCCAAGAGCACAGTCATATTATCAGGTAAGTTTAAAATCCTTTTTTCTGCACAAGCTAATAAATGTCCCTCTGCCACTTCTGTAAGATTTTGCAATCCACAGTTGTGATAAGAAGACCAATAATGAGTAGCATGAAGAACAGTATGTTACAAAGTCCCCTTTTTAATTATATAAATGTTTCCCAGGATGGTGCATACAGGGGTAGAACTGATCCTTGGTATGGAAGATATGATGGGCCAAGTTACCGTGATCCAAACTACCAGAGCAGAGAGTCACAACCGGATCGACCCAACTCAAGGGCCAGTCAGTACTCTGACAGACCCTCATCAAGGTTAGAGGAAGTTTAAGTGTTACCTTGTAATTTAAATGCAATGCACAAAACATATAGTTGCTTATCATACTTTCTGAACGCTCAGTGTTAGGAAGAGGGGGGTAAAGAGAGCTTATTTAAAAAATGAGTGATCTTTTATTTCACCTGAGATAAAAAACAGCACTGCACGGTTCTTGTATAGTTCCACATAGTTCTATGTTTAATATATTTAAATGTTTGATGTGTAAATCTCATATTTTGTTTGCTTTTCTCCAAAGGCAAGGTTATTCTGATGATTACCACCGAGCAAACCGAAGTGCCTACAGTGAATATTATGCAGATTATCCCAAGCACTATGATTATGGAGGTATGACCTGCAGAACTAAAATAAATGTATACTGTATATAAATATGAATATCAATAACCTCATTTTTCTCAAACTGTTCTTTGGAAAGGATACAACTATGGACAATATGACCCCCGATACAGAGGATATTATGACCATTCCTACTGGTCATATTACGACGAAGCATACAGAAACAGCTACTATAATCAGCAAATGTATCCTGGCAGGTATGCATTGAAAGCCCTTTACACGTCTTAAGTGTTTAGAAATTCATAAAATTGTTAATTACTTACATTAATATTACCTTAGTCAGAATAGCATAATCTAGTAGAAGAATGTGTTCTGCCATAGAAAGTCTTTTAATTATGTCAGTCAAACTCCATTTTGTTTACAAACCCTTTACAATGACCTACAGGAAAGAATGCTATGATGACCAGTGGCGGTACTATCCTGGTTATGATACCAGTTTTGATGATGAAAGCCGTCGTGGTAGAGACATGTATGGCGATGACTTTGACCGGCGCAGCGTACACAGCGAGCAGTCAGCACACAGCGTGCACAGCTCCCACAGTCACCACAGCAGACGGAGCAGCTTCAGCTCACGATCACAGCAGGTAAGCACACAACGGGTTAGCTTTCAGGTGGCATTCACTTTAACAGCAATTTCTTCTCTGGGAGAAATTTTTCTCTGTATTTGGTTTTACTGTATCGCACTTAATGTCACTTGTAACTCAGTTTCACAGCACTGCTACGGTTATTGATAAGAGGTCACTGTAAGACTAGAGATGTCATGCACTGCACGAGGCTGTAAAGCTAATATTTCAGTGTTAAATTTCAAGTTAAAAGTTCCCTTATAGGCTTGAATCAGATTTACATCGTTCCAGTGCTATGGGCATTCTGAGCATAATTTTGTTTATTTAGTGTTTATTCAGTTATTCAGTTTTTTCCCCTTGCATCTCTTTCTGCAGAGCCAAGTGTACAGGAGCCAGCCTGACTTGGTATCTGCAGTTTATGATACCACATCATCCACTTTGGCTGTGGATTACTCCTATGGGCAGTACCCTAATCAGGCTGATGCTTCCCAGAACTACAGCCAGTATCTCTATCCATCAGAGTACACTGCAGACAGTACCTGGATTGCCCCTGAGCAACGTTGGTCTACGTTCCTTACTTCTAACACAGACTGTGTTAATTTCTAAATGCCAACAGGCTGCTAACCAGATTTTAGTCAAGTATTCCTTTTCTGTTTCTTATCTCACCTCTAGCTCCTCCTCGTCCTGCAACTCCAGAGAAGTTCACCATACCCCACCGCTGTGGCCGATTTGGACCAGGTGGACATCTCATTCAAGTCCTGCCTAATCTTCCCTCAGCTGGACAGCCTGCTCTTGTTGATATCCACAACATGGAGGTGCATTTTCAGTGACCATGTTGTAGGGAGCTGCTGTTTTTAATTTTAAACTGTTTCTAATATTTTATCCTATGCATCTCTTTACAGACCATGCTGCAGGACACCTCAGATCAGGCAGAACTACGAGCTTTCCCTGGACCCCTTATTAAGTGAGTATATTCTGACATCATTGTACATCATAAATAGTTAAGTCATTGACCCTCCAAAAGATATCCCATGTGATTCTATTATTTAAGCCTTTAAGAACTGACATAAATAACGTTGTTGACCCGTTGCTCTTGTATCAGCATCTAAAATGACCATCAAGTTCATGTCTCAAAAGAAAACCTTGAAATGCAGAGCTAAATAAAAATGGTATTTATTGCCAGTCTGTTAGACTTACTTATTACTAGTATTTCCTAATAAAGTGGCATTTAAATTGGTGCAAAAGATTTTTTTTAAAGAGGCAAAAGCAAATGTTTTTTCACAAGGTTTGCTGTTGTGCGCTGCATGTAGACCAAAACTAAGTGTTTAATGAGCCACACTTCCCTGTACCCCCCACCCCCACTCGAAAAGAAAGTGCGAGTGTGTTTGCACTTTCATCACCATTTTGTAGAACATGAGGAAGTAACTTATTACATTTAGACTTTTTCTTACTGTCCAGGAGTAGAGCTTGCTCTGAGTCAAACTGTAGCCTTTTTAGCTCTCACAGTGCCATCCTTATCGGAAATACAAGCCCATGTTAATCTGGGTTATGTCCCTTTCTTTATCTGACAACTTCGCCAATAATCGTTCTTTTTTTCAAGGTAATATCGGATCCTTGTTGTATTCTAGCGAACGTTTTGTTCCGCTCTCTGCCATTTCACTTCATAAAAATGTGCTGCCATTGCTCGCTGGCTGAAGCCTTTTATAGGGAGGGAGGGCCTAGGGCTCCGAGAGAAGGGAGAGGGCGACGATTCACATGAACGTGGATGAACATGTGACCGGAACGGCTGGTAAACACAGGACTGGAGATCAACACAGAGACAGTGTGTGACTTCATGCTAAAGTCTAGATGTAGTTACACCTCTAGATCTTCAGATAGCATTTTTTTAATTCCTTCAGTCTAGAAATTATGAATTTCCGCTTACTGCCCCTTCGAGGTCCTTTTAATTTATATTTCTAGTTCCTGCTTTCTAATATCCTGTGCTGTACCATCAGGGAGGAGACTCATAAGGTGGATGTGATAAAGTTCTCTCAGAACAAATCACTGGAGTGTGCCCGTGATAACAACCTGTTAGACAGAGACTCTGCCCGCCTGCTCTGGGATTTCATTGTCCTGCTCTGCAGACAGAATGGGGTAAGTCACTGCATACATTACTGTAAATCTATTAGATGTAAAGCAGAAAGTAAAAGTAAGTCCTGTGTTATTTTCTTAAATCGTCTTGATTGTGGTTCTTCATTTCTTTAGACTGTCGTTGGCACAGACATTGCTGACCTCTTGCTAAAGGAGCATCGCTCTGTGTGGCTACCAGGAAAAAGTCCCAATGAAGCTAATTTAATTGATTTTAACAATGAACCATTGGCACGAGCAGAGGAGGAGCCTGAAGCTGGACCGCTGTCCCTTTTGTCTGACACTTTCATGATTGTCCCAGAAAACATTGGCAAAGAAACGGAACGCTTCAGGGAGCTGCTACTGTTTGGCCGCAAAAAAGTAAGAGATGGACATGCTAACTCTATTACAGTCATTTAATTTGAACTCATTTAAGAAATAGAATCAAGTATTTTTTTTTTTTTTTTTTTTTTTTACTTTTTCTGTGGAATAGGATGCACTAGAAGCAGCCATGAAGGGGGGTCTCTGGGGTCATGCCCTGCTGTTGGCCAGTAAGATGGACAACAGGACACATGCACGTGTCATGACAAGGTACCTGTGATATAAAAGATTATGACCTTTAAAGCTGCCTTTTCCTTCAGTTTCTTTTGTTTCTAATAATGTGTTTTTGTTGTTTAGATTTGCCAATAGTTTGCCCATGAATGATCCTCTACAGACAATATACCAGTTGATGTCAGGAAGGATGCCTGCATCGGCCACCGTAAGTGATGCTTTGGTTTTCTGCTCACTTCTTTTTTGTCTTCCTTTTTTAAAGAAATAAAAAAGTTTGTGCAGGAAATATATTTGAGGTGTACTGACCTGCATGCCCTTTATTGCTACCTCATCTGAGATGTTTTTTCTATACACAGTGCTGTGGAGAGGAGAAGTGGGGGGACTGGCGGCCTCATCTGGCCATGGTGCTGTCAAACCTCACACACAGCTTGGACCTGGATACTCGCACAATCACCACCATGGGTGACACTCTTGGTAGGAATTCTCAAGAAATCCACTATTTAACAGCAGTTAACTGAACAGCATACCCTTCACCACAAACAACGTAATCACTCTCACTCATTTTTTTTCTTGCTCCAGCTTCTAAGGGGCTGACTGATGCTGCACACTTTTGCTACCTGATGGCAAAAGTTGGTCTGGGAGTTTTCACAAAGAAGAGCACCAAGATGGTTTTGATTGGCTCCAACCACAGGTTAGTTTGATAGGCAGACACACACAACTCTGAGAGGCCATATGAGATAACAAAGTTTACAGAAAACAAGCCAAATGTGTAACTTTCTCTGTCTCTTCACTTCAGTTTGCCCTTTAGTCAATTTGCCAGCAATGAAGCAATCCAGAGGACTGAGGCCTATGAATATGCTCAGTCTCTGGGCTCCCAGCCTTGTTCACTGCCCAACTTCCAGGTAGGTTTTTGCTTTAATTTTTAATCCAAGTGAATTTTTTTTAAATTATTTTTCAGTAATTAAACACACAAACATACAACACTGACCCCACCCCAACCCACCAAAGAAGGTCATCTATGTACAGATCATTCAAGACTTTAGCCAGTTGTTAAATGCTTCGTCCATAACTGAGGGAGTGAACAGATGCTTTTTTTTTTGTTACTGGAGCAGCAACCCACATCTCTGTAAGATTAAGTCTAACAAGTCACCCGTTGTTCAAGGTAGCTGTAGATTCTTTCCGTATCCGTGGTTGTTTTTTTATTCCATATAAAACTGGATATCTGGCTATCCACACTGCAGAAAAAGGATTTTGTAAAGAAGATGGGAATACATTGGAACATATACATTTTTTTATATGTTCCAATGTATTCACATCTTCATACATTGGAACATATAAAGAAACTATAAAGATGTGTGTGCTTCCTAAGAGTTAATCCATCTTCGTAGAGGCAGGGGTAGAATGGCCCATCTATCCAAATCCTGCTTTATATTAGAAAGCAGGGATTGATTGTAAGCCTTGAAAAGGTCCTTATAACTATCTGAGCCATACACCTAAATACTTTTATTAAGGTTAACTTTAAAGGGTTATGCAATATGTCTCTCATATGCAGACGACATGGGCATTAGTTCACTTTTCTTAATGTTAACATTATAACCTGATATTTTTCCAAAATTAGAAAGTAATAAAAATAAATGAGGAATACTGAAACGAGGCTCCAGTATAAATAAAAACATATAATCTGCATAAAAAGAGACCTTGTGCTTCAAACCAGCACGGACGATCACCTTAATATTAGGGTTTTGTTGTAAAGCCATTGACAGTGGCTCCATGGTGATAGCAAATAGGAGTGATGAGAGAGGGCATCTTGTAACTCAAAGAAGTTTGAGATGTTATTGTTAGTATATGCTGCAGACATAGGGAGAGGGTTCAGGATTTTGATCCAGGATATGAACTTAGGACCAAACTTAAACGACACTAAATATTTGAAAAGATAATCCCACTCCACCCACTTTCTCAGTGTCAGGTGAAATTATTACCTCACAATTTATGTTGATGGATGGAGATGGGCAATATAACATGTTACACAGGTGCCTGATATTAAAAAAAAAAATAGTGACCTTTTACAAATCCCATCTGATCAGGTGATACACTTGTTGGTATTAACTTCTCAATGCGACGCACCAGTACCATAGCAAGAAATTTCGCATCCGTGTTAAGGAGAGAGATAATAAAGATATAATTCCTTGATGTATGGACGGTGGCTGGGTATTTGAGGTGAGAGACTCAGACTCAAACACTGACAGTAGTAAAGCGGAAATCTGATCTGAAAATATTTTATAAAATTCAGCTGGAATGCCGTCCAGGCCGGTTGCTTCCCCACTTTGCGTGTTTCTGATTGCTGATGTTGTTTCAGTACCTGTAAGATCTTTCTCACTGAAATTATCAACGCTGACAGAAGGAATCTGTAGGGATCTGAAGAACTGTTCTAGCTCATCTGAACTAATAGGCGAGTCAGAACTGTGCAATGATTTGTAAAAATCTCTTTAGCCTTTAGCGATTTTTGGTGTGCAAGTAATCCTTCTGCCTTCTCAACTTGCTCATCGTAGGTGGTTCTTCTTTTGGATGGAAGATATTGAACCCGTTAAACTGGAAAAGTATCAAATTCAGTTTTTCACTTTCAGTGTTTTTTTTTTTTTTTAATAAGCTCTGCTGATGGACTACTGCTGTAAAAATAGTCTGCATTCAGAATTTCTTTGGTTAGTTGTGTGAGATGTCCATTTTTCCTTTTTATTTTTTCTTGCACAATACTAAATTGTTATAGATCGGCCTTTAAACAGTCCCCAATTGTTGAAGACAGTATTCCTGGAGTTTGATTAATTTCTGGGCATAATTTAATTTCAGATAAAACATGTTTAGAATATTCCTCTTCTGAGGGCAGTAAACCATTAAGGCGCCATTAACAATTTGAAGATTGTGTGCTGGGGATGATCATTTCCATACAAAGTTTCCGTGATCTGAGATGACTATACTCCCATAATCATGTGCTATTATTAGGTGTAGGATTCATTTTATCTAGAAATAAGTAATCTATATGTGAATATATTTTGTGGACCAAAGTGCAGAAAGAGTACATCCTAGAAGTAGGATTATGAAAGCACCATATGTCGACCATTCCATAGTTTTCAAGCAGTAAATTAATGGACTGAGCAGTCTTTGACAGTGTTGTCCTCCCTGGAGAACTCAGATCCAATGAGGAGAGTGTGCAATTTGTCTCTCCGGCAATTATAGAATATGTGCTGCCATATTTAACAAGTCTGAAAATAAATGGTTGAAGAATAAATGACCATCCTATTTTGGTGCATAAAAACAGGCTAATATTACTGGTAGGGTGTATTGTTGTCCCAACGACAATCACATAGCGCCCAGCTGAGTCTGCATGTTTACCAGATACCGTAAACTATACATGGCTACTAATTGCAATAGCTGCTACTCTCGATTTTGATTGAAAGTTAGACTGAAACACTTAGCCCGGCCGTTTCCCTCGAAAATATGGATTGCCAGCTCTACATATGTGTCTTTTCCAAGAAGGCAATGTCTGTCTTTAGCTGCTTCAGGTGTATCATGACCATTTTAAGTTTAAGTGGATGGTTGAGAAATTTTACGTTCCAGCTCACAAAGATTACTGGACAACCACTAGTCACTTTGATACTGTTCACATCCACCATACTAGCTTACTTCTTTGTTTTAGTTTGTACATATAGCCCAGTGATCCCATGACCTGATTCAAACTTGACAAGAGGACATAAACGAGTCTGACAAAACAAACTTGATAATAAACCAGCCCTTTCCCTTAACATGGTGAACCCAAAACCCAACAAAAAGAAATCTACATATTTTGTGCTTATGGTGGGGAAACAGTGTATTAAACAGCCCTGTTCAGATCTGTTGCAGAACTTTATTACACTACACTGATGTTTACTAAGTCCATGTCTCTGAGAAATAAGTTTTCTACTCTTCTGGTTTTTCCAACAGGTCTTCAAGTTGATCTATGCATGCCGTTTGGCTGAAGCAGGCCTGTGTGCCCATGCCTTTCACTACTGTGAAGTTATCTCAAAAACTATCCTCATGCAGCCTTCATACTATTCTCCAGTGTTCATCAGCCAAATCATACAGGTTTGCATGCGGTCATCTTTGTCACTTTCCCTTAGCTTCTCATTTTTAGATTATTAAAGATATGCGTTAGTTTTCACCTGCTGACACGTCTCACTTTTATTCTGTTTACTGACAGATGTCGGAAAAGCTGCGTTTTTTTGATCCACAACTAAAGGAGAAGCCTGAGCAGGAATTGTTTGTTGAGCCTAACTGGCTGAATGACCTCAGACAGCTGGATGGACAGATCAGGGTGAGGAAAAGGAAAAGTATTTTTTCACACTGATAACTTAGCTTTTTCACTATCTAGTGAATAATAATTTCCTCTGTGATATTTGGACTGTGTTTCTATTTAGAATTTTAACAGGTAAATAAGTAATTCTGTTTCATTAGATTCAGGACTCGGAAAGGACCTGTTTCAACTTAATAATAATGTTTCAATTATTTTTTTCTGTGAACATTCAAAAGATTGAGATATTAGTTTCAGACCTAAATGGTAATTGGTTTACATTTAAATGTCTGATGCTTGTATTTTCTTTGTTTCGTACCAGACTGGTGTGATCACCTGCAGTGTGGACAGAACAACACCTGCGCAGTTTGACAGCAGCAGCGAATGTTCAGACTTGGACCAACCGACTCCTCCTGAACCTTACAGCATGCCGCTGGGAATGGACGGCCCAGCTCCCGACAACCCACTGATGAGCTCATTACTGCCTGGGCCTCCACCACAAGCAGTACATTTGATGCCTCCAGGTGTGTGTGTGTTTAAGGTTTTGTGTCTCACTCTGTACTGCATTTAAGTAAGTTTTAAAATGTGAATCTAAAATCTTGAACTGTTTTCTAGCTCCCACTTCTATCCTCCAAGATGGGATGTCCCATCCTCAGCTTATACCCCCTAACGATGCACCCCAGTTCTACCCAGTACCCCCAAGTGGACCACCTGGCCAAGTCCATATGCCAGGTTTTCTGCCACAGGATCCTGGCCTTGCTCCTCCCCCCTTCCAGCCTCAGCCTGAGCAGTCAGAAGTGTATCCAGGAGCCCATCAGCAACCCTACCTTCCTCCACAAATGAGCCAAATGTCACCTCACATGGTTCCCCCACAGATGCCACATTCACCTGTGCAGATGAACCACCCACCACATCAGATGCCACCCTCTCCTGGCCATATGCCACGTATGGAGCATCCATCTCAGACTTTCCCAGATATGCACACTGCTCAACAAATATCATCCTCCCCACCAAGAAGCTCCATCACCCCCCAAATGGACTTGTTTGATCACATGGCTACCATGGTCAGTATCTGGCAGTTTGAGCATGCAGAAAATCCATACCCACATCACATCCCTTAATTTTATTAAATGCAATAGAAAATGCTTACTTTGTTTTCTCTGTGGTCTTGCAGGGATCTGGCAGAACACGAACTATTTCTCAGTCTTCAATGCATTTGGTAGGTTTGTGTGTCCCAATTGAACTGCTGACATAAAGTACACAGATGACAAAAAACACTGAAACCATCTGGTTTGACCTGTGAGATCATTCACTTTGGTGGTTGGCAGTGAATCTTTATTGTGAATGAGGCGATTGTGAATTGGACTTTTTCTGTCCCAATACATGTGTCAAAATCTGGACCTGAGAAGTCACCTGCTTCAAAGCCTTGCTTTTGTGTTGTGCTCCATGAGCTGTTTTTGTTATACTGAAACTTGCAATACACTACAGAGAGGTTCAAACATGTATTATATGACAGTATGAAATGGCTCTCTGTGAAAAATCAAAATAGTTCTCAGTTATAACCAACTAAAAACCACCAACACTGAAACCATTTCGTGAAATGGTGGTAAAAGAATGCAGCAGTGAAGAGAAACCTAGCAAGCTTGCTTCTTTGTAGTGCTCCTTTTTTCCAGTTTTGTATTTGTCTACCTAACACCTTAAGAGACCTGTCTTATTGAAATCAAGGGTTTATCAATGTACTATATAGTCCTCTGTGGCGTAAAAGGAAGTATTAATTTTCGACTCTTGGAGATTTATTGAATCAATGTGACAGCAGTAGAAGAAAAAGATGATAGATGTTAATTTGCCTTGTTGACATTAATCAATTTATTATTTACTTATATTTACTTACTATTTACTATTGATGGTGTATAACTAGATGTATAAAAACCTGACATGTGGGCAAGACGTTAAACAGTCACAGAGCAGGTAGTATGAGATCTCATTTGGCATGAAGATTTATTACCTTCACCAAGGATTCTTTACTATTACTATTCTTTACTATGGGAGAAAGAAATGGATCATTTTGCTATTAGAGCTTCTAACTAAAAACTAATGCCCACATCAGTGGCAAAAAAACCAAAAAAAAAACACAATTCAATGGCTTAGTGGAGGTCTGTCCCCTGAGTGCTTCTAGTTCTTATCTGTATTTTCTGTTCTTCAGCCATCAGGACGCAGCTCTCGCAGAGCCTCCGAGTCATCGACTCACTCCGGTGGAAGAGAGCGGAGCAACTCTGCTGTGAAACAGTGCTCACCACCTCCACCCTCTATTCCTGAACAACCTAGAAAAGAAGAGGCAAAGAAAGCCAAGAGAGACTCTCCTAAAAAGGTTTATGTTTCACACATAATGCTCTCAAATCTTAGCCTGTGCTCTGACAATGTTCTGTAGTATTTATTACTTCTTTTCTTTGCAGAGCCGTGGCTGGCGGGACTGGATCTTCGGGAAGGGGAAGAACGAGGCTCACCTTCCAGATGACAAAAACCCATCTGTAAGTTGTAGTAATTTTACGTATTGATTTTATTTCCACCCTGCTTACAGTTTAACAAGTTTGTCATTGTGTTTTGTGTGTATATGTGACCGTATTGATGAAAAGTATTTTTTCTTGTCAGATTGTGTGGGATGAAAAGAAACAGAGATGGGTTGACTTAAATGAGCCCGAAGAAGAGGTGGGTAATAATTTAACAGTTATATGCAAGAAAAATGTGAAACTTATGAACTCTTTCTAATTTTTTTCCCCTCATCTCTGTTAGATTAAACCCCTGCCTCCACCTCCCTCTGGCTTCCCAAAGATGCCTCAGATGCCTGGTCCTGGAGGACCTGCTGCTCCACTGAGTAGTGGCCCTCCTGTCAACATGTTTTCCAGGAAGGCAGGTGAGATCAGCGTTATTCACTGGGGATTTTAGTTACAGAAATACATTTGACTTCACAAATGAAGAAAAAAAATCATAATCCTTTGATGTGTGTTTTGCCACTCTGATGTGTTTGTCTTCTCAGGTACCAAGAGCAGATATGTGGATGTTCTGAACCCGAGTAGATCAGCTAAACCAAGTGGATTGGCCCCTGCTCCGGCAGACATCTTTGCTCCTCTGGCACCAATGCCCATGCCCGCTAACCTATTTGTGCCTAGTTCAGGTGTGTGCCATGCGTTAAATGAGGATTGTGGTATTGCTTGTCTTAGGTACAGCTTACTGTTAACTTTTAGAAACCTTGATGTTGTTTTTCAATGAGAGAATCTTGTAAAAGCATAAATCTAAAAAACGATCTATGACATGCAAGCTGAAATTTAAACAGATCTTTTAGATGACAACACACATCAAACACACAGAGCCAGAACTACTATAGGTTCTTAAAACTGAACTAATGATAAACTGATTTCATGGCCTTTCTTCTATACTGGATTGCTGTGTCCTTATGGTGTCCTTTTTTGTCCTCGTGTTGTGTTCAAGTGCTTTTTTTTTTAACCTAAGTAAATTGTTTTTAATGTCAGCTTGTGTATCAGGGACTCATGGTCCTAAGCAGTTATTTCTGTTTGATTTTAGAAATGGGGCAACAGAGCAATAAATTATTAAATTTTTGTGTCTTTTTGGTGAAGCCCCTGATGATCAACAACCTCTGGAGGGCAGTGAAGGTGGAAATCAAGAGCAGAATTCACCAAATGCCAGCGCAGCACCGCAGGTTTCTCATCACACCATCTTTGGAATAATTTAGATTTTAATGTTCAAACATTTTCACTGCAAAAAATAACTTCTTAGATTAAAATGTAATAATATTTTGACTTAGTTTTTATAAGAAATCTCAGCAAGCCTTTAACATGTTTACATGAAATCCAGTTTTGTGAGCGGTCACACCAAACCAAAATCTACATATTCACTTTTTTTCTGTTGCATTTTAATCTGATCAGATGTTCAACCCGACGGTTTTACCGCCAGCCGCAGAAGGACTTCCTGCTCCTGATGGCTCCCAGTCTGGGGAGGTAAGACTCCATCAGTCCCTCTTTAGCTGCTATTGTAGCAACTCAAGCTACCAATGAAACGAGATGGGTGACAGCTAACAGACAGCCTGTACAGTTTGCTTACTTGTAAGTTAATGGGAGACAAAAATAACTTGAGAATGCGTGCATGTCAACTTTAAATCTTTGTTCATTATCATGCTGAATGCCTGGATAATTATAATTCTGCTCCATGTGCTGCTGTTATATAATTCTCTCCATGTCTGCTTTTTCAAGAACCACATTTTTCTAACGCTAATCCATTTTCATTCTGAACTGTTGATTAGACTTGACTATCCAAATGCATGAGAGGTTATTGATATGGGTTTATGTGTTTCGTCTACTGTTTATTTCTCTCCTGCTTTTTTTTTTTTTTCCTTTTTTAAGCTCTCACGTTCTAGCTCAATGAGTTCTTTATCACGAGAAGTGAGTCAGCATTTAAACCAGGTACCTCTAGTTGGGCCTCAAATGGTCTATTCTCATTTCTCCTGTCTCACCACATCACTACCAGCACGCTTCACACCCACTATACTGCCGTTAAACCCAGGATGTCTACCTGCTCACCTGCCCGCCACCTCCAGCATCACCAACTGATCTCTATATATTTGAAAAGAAGATTATTGAAAAATGGAAATTGTAAATGAATGAAAACTAATTGGAGTTGAAGTTTATTTTTAGCCATTCTAGCATTATGACTCTGTGGATGTAAATGTCAGTAGTTTAAACCATTAGTGGTTCCAAGATGGCATGTTTTTCTGTCTTTATGGTTCTGCCTATATGAGTTTAACAGGGAGGTCATTTATTCAGTGTTGATTGTCTGTTAGCAACATAACTCAAAAAGTTATGGATAGATTTTGATGAATTTTTTTAGGAAATCTCAAAAATAGAATAAGAGGTAAGTGATTAGATTTTGAGGGTTATCCAGATCACCGCCTGGAGCAATAAAATGGCTTGGCGGTGGTCAGGGTTCTCATTGCTTTTAGTTTAGAATAAAATATTTTGTATTCACTGGATGTATTGTCATGAAATTTAGTATCTATATTATTTTATTTCAACACCAATCAGTAATGATAAAACCAAATACTTGTGAAACCAGTTATCATCCCATCAGCTCTAATTTGGTGTTAATCTGCTACGTTTAAATAATGAGCGTGGCACGGATTATACTAACAGATCATCAGCATGTTGGTGTCAGTATGGGATTAATATTCAGTCCCATATCCACAGAGCTGCTGCTAGCTTGACTATAAATCATCTTTATAGCTTTGAAACATTTCTATGGAAGGAAAATTCAGATAAGAGTTAAACTTGCTGGAGACTGTTGCAGGGGAGCTCTGCTGGTGGTCACCACCAGGGCTCAGTCTCATTAACCTGACACACGGCTTGCATGGCTACTAAAATAATCCTAACAGTGGTTGGTAATGCGGCCTCACTATGGATCCATCTCACACCGTTTTTCACATAACCCTGGTTTCTATCTTCTTTTCTTTTTTTTCATGCTTAATGTGTCTTGTGAGTTCATTTTATCTATCTCTGCTGTAATCTAATGCTGTACTAATTTCATAATAAGTAGTAACTGTTTTTTCCCCCCTCAAACAGACTCACCCTACCCAAGGAACTGCACCCCCTAGTGGCGTGACCTTTTATAACCCTGCACAGTTTGCGCAGGTTTGGATTCAGTTTTTATAGTTTTACACTTGCTTGTATTTTCTTTTCTTCCATTTCACTCTATAATTGGTCCTTTCTGTTAATTTTCCAGGCAAGTGCATCATCAGGAGGTGGAATACGCTCTGGGCGCTTGGGTGGTCCACGGCAGTACCCCGTGTTGAAATAAGCATGATCTGGCAGAGATTTTCTAAAGAGATTTGGACAGAATGAAGTCCTACTGAAGAGTAAATGAAGCACATGGACATCCTACTCTTTCTTAAGGACTCCTTCTTTTGCCTTCACTTTAGAAGAGCAATATCACATCATGTCGGTCTTTGTCCAACAGCTTGACCACTTTGTCTTTTTTTTTTAAGCCCAGTTGGTATCGCTAGTGTATTCTAGCTAGTGTAACAGACACGGTGTTTCCTTGAAGGGCTTATTCCTGTATTCAAACAGGAAACTGAGTTGAATAATTAGTTTTATCATGGGTAAACACTTACCCGTGGATGCATTCATACACAAACTGTATGTTCCAGTAGGTATAATTTAGTATACAATTAATGCATTGCTCCACTAAAGCTGCCCAGTGTCCCCTAGAATATAACACTGTTAACAGAGCAATCACCCCTTGTCCCATTTTATTTTTATTTTTGTCTAAAGTTCAAATGTCCGCTTGTGTGCGTGAAGGATAGAAAAAAAAATGGCACCTTTTGACTTTGATATTATGGACTTGTATGTGAGCTCTTCAGTGGTCAGTTAGCTGGAGAGGACATTTCATGTGAGTGATTTGTGTCAGTAGTGCTTTGTCTTGCTGTGTTGTTGGCTTTTTCTTTCTGTTGCCCTCCAGTAAAAGCAGCATGTTGGATGACACAGGAAAGAGCATAAGTCTGCCATGTTAAGATGCAACTCATTTCAGATATTTATTTAATTGTCCTCCTGCACATCTGCTCTTCACTTTAAAACGTGTCAGGGCTTTTTTTTCTTTTCTTTTTTTTTGGTTAGAATTTCACATATAATCAAATGAAGGGGTGGTCAGAAGAGCAGAAGCCAGGATTGCAGACACATTTTAAATGTTGCTAGAAATGAATCTATCCAAATATTTGTATATCAGACTGATTGTATTTATGACCTGTAGGCATAAAAGATGCGTGAGCGTGCGTGTGGAGTATTTTCTTTTTTTCTGATAGGCTTTGACAAAATGCATTTATGATTGAACAGATTATACGAATCATATTCTGATCATTTGTATCGACCGCTTCTGCATTCAAATAAATCTTTATCTAAATTGTGAACTGAGTTGTAATTGAAATGATTTCATTTGCTGACATCGGTCCCAGATGTTTCTGATTCAGTAACTTTGTAGACATGATTTCTAAAGTTTTCTTTTTGTTTCAGAGAGGCAGTTTCCCATGTTTTAGGATTCCTCATGTAAAATTTACAAAAACAAATACAAATGTAGAAACAAATGGTAATAAAGGTATTTTTGCGCTCTGTAGCACTTTGAAAGAGATGTCTTATGGTTTCATTTATCGCATAAAATAGTGCTTTTGAAATAAACATGCACTTATTTTTTTCCCTCAATGGGAATTTTGTCATGTTAGATATATGAAGCATCTGAAATTGAAGTGTTTTGGTGTCAACCTTTAATTTGGCAGCATTAGTTTATTGCAGATAGATCAATGAATATACAATGTAAGGTTGAGTCAGATTACCATTAACATTATTATTAATTTTTTTTTTTTTAATGGCAACATAATTTGGTTTTGACAAAAAATTATTTGAATCATTTTGCATTAATTTAAAGTCATGACTTCAAAAACAGACCAAGTAATGTAACATTTCAATGCAAATGAAAATACATTTTGCAGGTTTAGCATTAACTAGTTAGATTTAACAAAAACACAGCTGGCACACAAATAATAGCTGTTCCTTGTGTATTCTAGGAGAAGATGGATGCATTTAATTAACTTTTGTTGCTGTTTTCAAAGGACATGCAAAGGACTTTTGCAACCAGAAATTTAAAGAAGAAAAATAATCTTCCATTTTCAGTTTAAATATGAAGGAAAAACACAATCTAAAATCAAAACCAAATGTTTAGTTCCTACCGTAGGACCGACTGGATACTCAGTAAAGAAACACTATACCAGAAACTTTTCATGAACCAACATTTTTTGTTATCTTTCACATTTCCTTCAAAGATGAAACAGAAATGTTAAATAATCCTTGTCAATGCCACTATCCCTGTAAATCAGTGAGTGTTGGAATTTATTTTTATACAATCAGATTATTATCATTCCAAATATCAGTAATTCGGTGCAAACGATGGTTAGCATTCAAACACAAAAAAGTAATGGGTAAGAAAAGCCTAAATTTGAGGTCATTCAGAAATGGTTTAGTTTTTAAATAGTTTGTCCACCAGGGAGAAGCAACTTCTTTTTATTAACTTAAACATTTACTGTAATCTGGGGAAATTTGTGTTATGTTTATCCTACCAGATCCAAAAACCTAGTCCAATCCTAGTCCAATCATGGTGAATTTTCCATTTATTTTCAACTACATTTATATAAAAATGCACCAGCGTGATCAACTACTCAACAAAAACACTTAATTACACCCAAAGTTACTCCCCAATTTTAATTCTTTGAATCACAAGACTTCATTAGTTTAAGCTGATAATGAAAATTCATTACCAGTGTGACAACAGGATGACTGTGCAGAATCCACCAGGATCTCTTGTGCTTTATATTTCTGCATGTGACACAGCTGTGCCAGATTCAGACCAAGTGAGTAAACTTATTCATCTTTTTTAACAACAGAAATGTTTACACATGCAAAACCTATAGTAGGATTACAGCTGTTTTCAGACTGAGATATGAAAGGGAGGACTGCAAAGTGCAGATGCACAACTATTTACTGTAAGCTTTCTATTGCACTTTGGCCCATAAACCAACATAATTAGTCACTGCAGCAGAAACAAGGCTTAGACAGATGCTAATAATAGTATTTGTCAAGAAAGTCTACGGTTTTGTGACACTGCAGTCACAAGAATGGCCAAAAATATGGAGTCTCCTTAGATATAGATAATTACTTGTATTTTCAGATGGTAAATACAATTAGATAATTTTATGTACAGTATAAAAACAAAACTAAACATAACTTCATGGTTGGCAGCATTTAGATCAACACATCTTATTGATCCTTTAAAAGAAATTCTTTCTTGTGGATCCCTGTAAACAATTTCATCACGCAATGAGTCTGATCGCTTGTGGAAGTCCGGCTTTCAGACGGAGCAGTATTGATGGATCTTTTTTTTTTCATTAGACACAGGCACATGTTCAGTCATTTTTTTCTGGGAAAAACAAACCATAAAATGTTCTCCAGTTGGATAGAGAGGCGATTCAGTTGTTTTCTATATAAATCCAATCAAACTTTATGCAGTCAGTTTAAAACAAAAAAAAGGCTTTACAAGCTTTATATTGTCTGTGTTTATCAAATTAAGTGATTATTAAACATATTCAGTGCGTGAAATCCTCTGTGGGAGAAGAGAAGGTTCAGCTCTACGTATTCAGGGCTGCTTGTGCTTTCTGAACAGCAGCCTCCAGCATTGTGTGGTCACTGAGTAGTTGTTGGAGAGTGGCTGGGTCCATTTCCAAGATCATACCTACATACGAATACAAATCAGAGATCTTTTAACATTATATTTAAAAGAATTTGGTCATAATCCATAACAAAACCCCAATAGTGAGGAACACGTCTAAAGATGGTGTATATTAGCTTATAAACATGTTGTAACATGTCACCTGTAATATCATTTGCATGAAGTGGATCAATTTCTTCCACAAGGGACAAGAGCTTCTCTCCCAGTCTGTCAGTATCATCAGCCTCTGAGGAGTCACTGACATCTGTCTCCCCCTGGTTCATCCTAAAGGGAGACAAAGATGTTATTACAGTCAAGCATTAATACAGCTTCTTTGAGATTTTCAGATGTTAATATGAACTTCTATTGGTCTAAAAGGTTAATTAAACCATGCTATACAGGTGCTTGTCATAAAATTATTCTAATTTGAAATATGTCAGTCTGTGAGGAATAAATGTCTACATTTTACAAGTTTCACTTTTTGAATGGAATTACTGAAATAAATCAACTTTTTAATGATGTTCTAATTTTATGACGAGCACCTGTAAATGAAAGAAAACAAAACATGCAACCAAAAATATCAATCAATGTGCACACAATTCTAAACAAATTGAAATACACTTAGTACAGAAAGTGGGGAAATTTGTGCTTGGTTGATTATTTTTGCCCTTTAATAATACCAAACGGCGTTGTGTTATACATCATTTAATAAAAACCTGATTAGTCAACTTTAGAATTAAATATAAAAGTGCCAAAATCCCCTTCAATATTGTCCTGGTGGTATTCACTCTTGTGGTGGATTGAATGATTGCTCTTTTCCACAGTAACAATGAAAAAAATAGCATATATCAGCCCTTTTTTCCACTTTATTCATTTTATACTGTGATGGACCCCAGTAGCGTGTGGAGAATCTATATACAGCCACAACTACTTGGCTTCTCCTCCTCATCCTGGTAAACAACCTGGTTACATTTTGCTGTGCGATAGCATCCCATTTCTCAACCAGGAATTGTTGAAGGTCAACCCGTGTGGTTGTGTTGGTCACTTTGGCATGTACAGCACAGCTAAACTAATCCCATATGTCGTTAATTAAGTGGAGCTCTGGATTCGCAGCAGGTTATTCCATCTTCTCCTCTCCCAGATCCAGGAGGTACTCTGTGATGATTCTGGCTCTGTGGGGAGAGCGTTGTCATCCTCGAGGATGGAGTAAGGTCCCAGATTCTGGAGAAATGTGATCACCGTTGTCTCCAGAATCTCATTTCAATATGTCTGTCAGGCAGGTGCCAGTCATACACCTGTGACTAGCATCTGGCAGGACTTGAATATTAAAACAAGAATGAATACCAACAGGAGAATATTAAGGGAATGTAGCCAATTTTGGGGGGCATTATCCTCAAGTTTAGCTATGCTATTCATTTCACAGAAGCTTTTTTAAAATGCATAATACACAACAATTGGTATTATTAAAGAGGAGAAAAAAAATTGACACATGCTTTCTTACCTTTTTCTGCAAAGTTTTTTTTAATACAGTATATATATATATATATATATATATATATATATATATATATATATATATATACACAGACTGCAGTGAGCTACGTACTCTTTTAGTGTCTTCAGGGCGAGGTTCACTTGCTTCTCCAGCACTTTAGAGTCTGATAGAAGGTGTCGAACTGCATCTTTGTGCTGCTCCAGGAGCATTCCTACAGACACATAGAAAATATTAATTTAATGTGATACTAATTATTAATCAATGAACAATGTATAATGCCAAAGACATAGTTTTAGCCAAACCCTAATGTTAGCATGGTAACATGCTCTCAATAGGTATACAAGCATAATAACCTTTACCAAGTGTAATATTTGCCACTGTAATTTAGCACCAGATTATTTTTATTTATTAGCACTAAATAATCTTAATAAACTCAGTGGAAGATGGAAAGAATTAATCATAGTCTCCATTATTTAGGTCTTCTCGTGTAACACAATACCAGTGACTATAAAAAGCATAACTATTCCACCAAGTAAACGTCCACTCAAAGATTGAAGGCCAAAACTATGACTCAGAAACTATGGCTCAGACTAATTACAGTGGCTGGCCAACAAGCATCTAATCAAACTACAGAAACATGATTCCACCAATGTTTCCTTGTTTTCTCATGTTATTTTCACCTGTAATTTTCTGCGAATGTCCAGTGTTGTAAACATCCACCAGCTCAAACAGCTGCTCCCCCAGAGAGTCGGAGGATACAGACGCATCCTCCTCCTCCTTATGTGTCACCTCACTATAAAGAACAGTAACATGAGAATACATAATGTAAGCAATATAAAAGGATTGGTTATTTATAACTTTTCTAAACACAAGTTACAAAGTGTCTCCCACAGGGTAGCAAATTATTAACATGATAAAGTCACAGCAGGCTACAGCTTGCAAAACTTGAATAAAGTCTGGGAAGGCTGATAAAATTATTATTTACCTTGTGTACTTTAGTTTTTCAAATTAACCAAACTCACACTATTCACTGGCAAATGTGATGCTTAAAGTTCAGAAAAGTAATTAGGAAACAGAGGCAGAGAGAGAACGAGAAAGAGATGTGAAGTAGAGAAAGAAGTAGCCAAAAAATTATGTAAAAATATATTCAATTTTCATTAAAAGCCTGGAAAATATCTATTTTTTTTTTTTTTTTTGATACAGTAACTGTAACAATAAATATGCCAGTGTTCATTTAACACTTGCCAACAATTGCTACACATTTCTGCTGTGAAAGCATCAGGCTCAAAAAATATTATTACAGCTTACATCTCCTCCTAGTTACTGTACCTGGACTCCTGTGACAGCTGCAGAGCTCTGAGGGCTTTCTCCACAGCTGCTGTCAGCATGCTCTCATTCTGCAGCATCTGACTCAGAACAGAAGCTGGCAGCTCCAGTAACATACCTGAAACACACAGACAGACTCATAAACGCTAGTGTTCTGGCAAATTGGATTTAGCAAATCATAACAATACGACTATTTCTGTTTACAGGTCACCTCACCAGTTAGTTTTCCAGCATCCTCTTTATGTTTGGGGTAAATGAGAGAGTAAAGTTGTTCACCAAGCGTCTCAAGATTATCCTCTTCGTCCATGTTTGGCCTCTCACATTAAACCACTTCACTTGTCATTTTAAACGAGAACTTAACTTTATCTGGATCACTTTTCTAGATGAATCTAACCTCTTGACTGCTTCACATCCTCCAATTACGTGAAAATTTTAACAGCATCCACAAATACTTTTCAGAGACGATGTCTAAAAACTTATATCTCCTTGATACAGACAGTTTTAAATACTGCATGTTTATTTTATGCGTACCTGCCTTATAGTAAGCTTCAAAAGCTATATTTTGAAGCTGATTTCTGACTACTACCTGTAAACATGTGTCGCACAATAATTACGTCAGATTGTAATGCGGAGATCGTGTTCCTCCGCTGTTGGTGCAAATAACTAGTACTCTATTAAATTACGCTCCAAATTTAGTATAAAAATGTGATGTTACAAATGCTCATCTAAATATAGCTACCAATTTATTTATTTGATTTAAATATTAATGAGAGTGAAATCTATCTTAAACTATTTATAAAGCAGTACCTTGGCGTGCGTAAGGATTTCTTGAATATGTTCCGTAAAGCGGTTTCCGCTCTCTCTGGTCCTTTTCCTCCGCTAAAAGGTAACGTGGTCGTTTCGGCTGCTAATAGCCACCCCTTAAAGTAGATTTGTTTTCTCTCCTTCCTTCTTATTACACAAATGAAATACGATGTTGGGGTTTTGTTCAGTGTTATACAAGTATAGCTGCAGCAAATGTTTCTGTTACAAAAGAAATTAAGAAGATAAATGTGTAAACATCTCGCCTAGCTTAGGCCTCGCCGTGCTCCATTGAGTTAAAATGAGTAGACAAGCTAACGTTAGCGGACTTTTAACTAATACCATCATCCACAAAATATTGCAAAGAAACAATCACTTTGTTGTTTTAACGTTTACTGTCTCCCAACCTAAGTTGTTAATTTGTTGGTCGTTGAAACTCGAGATAATACATACGCTCTTTAAGAAATTATAGCACATGTTAAAGAAGACTGTCATTTCGTATCAGTTGTTACCTAAAGCTACTTTCATTTTAAACAGTCAAGATATTTAACTGAAGTGCTCTCTCTCTTGTCCAGGTTCATTATGTCGTCCCATTTGCAGTGGATGGTCATCAGGAACTGCTCCAGCTTCCTCATCAAGAGGAACGGGCAGACCTACAGCACTGTGAGTAAATAGATGAAGCCCAGAGACACGACTACCAACTCCATAAATAAGTGTGTAGCTTGATCACGAAAATATTTAATTTCTATGTAGTGTAACATGCCCGAATGTCAATTATCAGAATGAGTGTGCTGTAGATGTATATTGTTGTCAATGATGCAGTCCACAAAGCCATTATTCAGCTGATGGAATTAAATTTTAGCAATGTTTAATGTCTGAATGAATGTATGCAAAAGAAGAGAATGGAGGAAATTATCTGCATATTTTTGCATTTAATCTGTCTTCCAAGGTGACAAATTGAGAAATTCTACAAGTCAATGAAGCAAGCGCATCCACTGTACAATTTGAGTTGGGACTTTAATAAGCCTTATATGATCTAAAACCTAGTAAGAATTAGGAATGTAAGTGAATGCTCACCAGTGCAGAGCTAGAGCTACATTGTGGATTACCAAACACCTCTAACAATTCAGATATATTGATTTAGGAATATAAGGCAAGGTTTTTGAATTGGATATGTACGTACACATGACCAAAAAGTAAGTTAGTCTCATCGTTTGTGAGTAATGCAGAAA
This sequence comes from Melanotaenia boesemani, assembly GCF_017639745.1. NCBI lineage: Eukaryota > Metazoa > Chordata > Actinopteri > Atheriniformes > Melanotaeniidae > Melanotaenia > Melanotaenia boesemani. Next base: position 10,531,364 of record NC_055700.1, read on the forward strand.
TGTAATCAGGAAAGTAAATGAGTATTTTCTTTGTAGGAAAAACTAGGTTTTACAACTATTTTCCAATTACTTCCACAGATTAAGAGATTTAACAAAGCCTCCCATTTTCTGTGAAGTTGATTGATGATTGAAGTTTAAAAATTCTGTTTTCTCCACATTTATAAAGTTTTCTTTAGGAAAATAAAAATCAGTGGTGCCACTTATCTCTTCAGTATTTTAAGGGAACAGGTTTAGGCACATGTAGCTCAGGGTTTTTTCCTTTCTTTTTGGGCTGAGAAACTTCTGCTCCACTGTGGTGTTTTATTGTTTTTGCATTGCAACTTGAATAAAAGCTGTGCTTGAGCTTGTCTGGGTCGTTTAGATGTTAGTCACTTGTGTCACCTGCACTTTTAAGAGATACAATCTTCTTATTTAGCATCAGAATTGAGTCTGAACACAAGTTAAGTTTAATTTTGACCCTATTTTCTTACATAACGTCGTTATTTTTACTCTTTCCAAATGTGGCCTGAAAAATCTTAGCGGATTCCGAAAGTTTGAGTTTTGAATTGTGCATCGATCTAGTAACATAGATCTAGTAAAATATTTAGCATGATGAAATGCACAAAGTACCTGCCTTTTATTTGTTCCTCTGTTTTTTTAACCAGTAAGGCTGCAACAATATAACTTCTGAGACTCAAATAAGTATTGTTTCCTTGCTTTGAGCTTATCAGTGGGTGAGTATTGTATACATTTATATTGCAGGAGCCCAACAACCTGAAGGCCAGGAACTCTTTCCGCTTCAATGGCCTGGTGCACAAGAAAACTGTTGGTGTGCAGCCGGCTGCTGATGGCAAGGGTGTTGTTGTGGTGCTGAAGAAGCGTGCAGGTAAACATTTGCTGCTGATTTCTTTGAAATGTTTGAGCAAGAGTGCTGATTGAGGAGTGTAAGGGTACCATCTGTCACCTGTTTTCAATAAAATGTGGTTTTTTGTTGTTGTTTGTTTATTTTTTTTTACCAAAACTTTTTTATTAAGACCTTTTTTATGATTAGTTAAGGGCTGATGTTCCCGATCCATTATCAGCGCCAAAGTGGAGCTGATAATTATTAAATTGTAGCATTTCAAAACCGAAATTCATATTGCAGGAGGCAAGAAAGAAGGTGCAGATTACTCATCCGAGCTCTGTACTTGCAGAAAGGGGTAGGGAAACATCTGGGGAGCCAGAATACTGATTTTTGTTGTCTTCTTGCACAGGCCAGCACAAGCCAGCCACCTCTTATGAAAAGATTACCATCAACAAGAACTCTCGTGCCACCCTTAACAGCGTGAGGCACATCATTCGCAAGAACAAGTACAGGAAGGACCTGCGCATGGTGAGCTTAACCTGCATTTTGAGAAGCCAAATATAATTTGGTCATTTAGTCAGCATTTTAGTTTCTGTGATTGATTGCAGTCGATGTCTCAAAGTTACAGGACTATATGTCTGTTTGTTTCCACAGGCTGCCCTGCGTCGTGCCAGTGCTATTCTGAAGAGCCAGAAACCCATTGTGGTCAAAAAGAAGCGCACCAGGGCTACCAAGACAGCATAAACTGATGCACATGATAGAAAAATAAAATCTTTTTGTTTCGATAAAAACATTATATTGTTCTTGAGTTTTTACTGGCATTGGATGTTTGTCACACCTGTGGTTTTTAATGTTCTGGATTTCTTCGTTATGATAAAACTTCATCTGGTTTGTTGAATAATCAACTTCTTCCTAAATATATAATTATTATATTAATATACATTTAGAGAAAAATTTCATGCCGGTGTTAATTTGTGTTGGATAATATAAAGACCGGCCACATCTGTTCAGTGATATAAGTGTAGATGGAGGATATAGATTTTTAACAATTTGTGATCCACTTAATGTACTGATGCTTTTATTGATCTTTTGCTTCACAGTAAATTAATTGAACAGATTACATGTTGAGCACAACAAATGGTGTTGCAACTAAGCTATGGAGTAAGAAAAGTTCATATAATTTTGTGGGTTAAATCTTGTCATCTTCTGTGCACAAAAATGACCCAAACCTAATTAGAATATTTTTTACAGCAGCTATGGGAGAATTGGTTTTACTGACCTAGTTCCGAGTTTGTAGCCTCTATCTAGATGGCACCAGTTTTAGCTTCAGAGGCTGAATGAGGCGTATCAGTATGGGGTGGTGTGGTTCAAAAGTCCTAATCAGACAGATGTGCACTGACATAACTTCCTTTTTACCCTTATGTTGATAGTTTTGCAGAATTTGAAGTGGTTCTGTCTTATATTTACAGTCCATATAAAAAGTGTCATTTCATTGAAACTGGATTATACTGAAGCCAACAGGCCCTCTCCTGCTGTAGTCACTGATGCAGAATCATTAGATAGATTTTAAAGCAACCCACTGGCAGCTTTCCACCCATGGCTTTAGAATTAAAGATCAGGCTGCTGTCAGCCCCCACCCCCCCTGTTGTGTCTAAGCTGATAAAGCATCCCACACCAATCATTTGGGGATGTAGTTGAAGGGGATGGCCCGGTGTCTGGAGATATGACAGCTTGTGTGCGGTGGTCGCTATGAGAAGACAGAGACCAGTGCTTTTCTTGTTGCTCCTGGCTCTGCTGGTGCTAGAAAGTCAGAGCTTTGAGTTACAGGATACAATCCATGCGCTGATAGAGGAGAACATTCATCTCCATGACCAGCTGGAAAACCTAACTCAGGCCCTCAGGGAGCTCAAACGGATGCTGTGGCATCATGCGAACGGTAGAGTTCTTTTATCATTTATATAAAAGTTTATGTATACAGTCCAAACCACAGCTATGTATAAAAACTAACTGGTAGAAGCTGCCTTGTAGTGTGCAACGCTACTTTAGGATACTCTTTTTGTATAACAGCAAATACAAGCTATGAGCTCAGCAGCATGTTAACTTTTCAGATGCATATTGGTTTTATAAAATGCTGCTGACATCCAAGGTCAAAACCGCTTTTTCCTTTAATTCAGTGTTGTCATGTGTCATGACTCTTAATCCTGTCCCTGATTTTACCCACTCATGCACGCTCACCGTACTAAGCATCACATACATCCTTTCTTAGTTTTTCTCTTTGCAGTTGACCTGCAGAGCTGCTATTTGTGGATTTTTATTGCATCTGTTGGTCTCCATTGGGTCAAAAAGACACTAACAAAGCCAGTTTGTGTTTGTAAAACAGACCCATCTCATCACGAACACCATGATCATCACAATGAGGAGGCTCAGCATCTGTGGGAAGAATGGTCACAACATGGTGTGTATCTCTACAGCTGACTGAAACATTTCACTAAATGAACAGTGGTCATACATCTGTGTTCACTGCATTGAGTTTGACAGTTGTTGCAGAGGCCATGACATTTGGCATTGATTTTATGCTCATGTAGGCTACAGTTCAAGGGATAATGAAATTTTAAAAAAATAAGCTCATCTGTTATCAGCTGCAATTATGAGATGATAAGATTGTTTCTCCTTTCATGGCAGGTATTACAGCAGAAACTCATCTGCTGTTGGAGCATGCCTTTTGTGGACATGACCTCCATGGCTCAGCTGCTCCCCTCCATGAAGAGACAATTCTTCTACTGCTGGCATTACCCTGTCTCACCTTGCTGTTGTTGGGCTGCCTCTAGGCTACATTAGCCTGATGTCAGAACTATAGTTGTTAACCACATCATTCATAAAAAAAATAACATCACATGGCCAGTGGGAATAAATGTAAAGTATACAATGCAATCCAACTGAAAAATGTGTTCTGATGTTGTGCAGGGATCATCATCCCCTGCAGCTCATCCTGTTCCAAGCAATTATTGAGCCAATAGGACTGGATAAGTTAACCTATCTGTCTGTTGTATTTACTGAACTGGAAAGTTTATGCTGGTGTGTCATTACAGAGGATGCTGAATAGTAGCAGGTTAACATAACATCCCTAATTTAAAAGCATATATTTATGAAAATAAATGCCCGCAAATGGAAACAAACCAACAACCATGTATGCTAAGATCAGGGCTGAATAACATTAGAAAAATGTGCAATATCTGAAATCATTGTTGAATACTATGACTGCAATATGACTTGAGAATTGTAAATAATTACTTCAATATATGGTGGTAATCTTAAGTGTAAGAATAAATGGGTGCACTCCATAGCTGGACCTGGAAAACATCCTTCATGCTTGGAGAAATTAGCTTGAAACAATAATTAGTGAACTACTAGTGATTATTTGAGCTGTAACTATTGTACATTACTGTTTTTAACTAGTAATTTAAAAGGTAATTGGAATTATTTTCAATTACTTGCCAGAAATTGTACATGCTTCCTTTGTTGATTTTATGGCAGCAGCTTACCTCATTACCTTAGTTTTTAATAACTGTTCAATTGCATTAACATGGATTCAGATGTAAAGCCAATCCCCACCGCATCACTGCAGGGATGTTTTCATTATAAGTCAAATAAAGAGGTGATCTAAATAACTTGGAAAATTTATTGGATTTGCAGAACAATGGTGGCAATTAAATGAGTTAACATCACTAACATACAACTAGTAGTATAAATCAAAAGACATGGAGAACAGAAGATTATTTGGTGGTAAACAAAAACACTAATCAATACAGTACAATGGGGCAGTAAATTATCACCCGAAGATTTTATAGCAAACTTGTAAGTATTTAACAGTAAAAGTAAACATAATATGGTACAAATGCACAATGTTTACCAGATAAATGATAAGAGATTTTGTCAGCCATATACTGTTGCTTGAAACAGAACAGATGATGGTGATTGAATTTTAAGTAAAACAGCAAGACACTGCACTTAGGTAATATTTATTAATTCAGCTTTATCTCCTTTTAGATTAATACAAATACAACAAACAGTGAGTCCAAAATGTGTTTCAGTTGTTTTTACTTACCATTTGAAATGGTACAGCACATATAAAAGTTAGAAAATAAGTTAAGTTCAGTCTGGATAGAAGGTTTTTATGTTTGACAGGGTGAAAAAAAGACAATTACAGATGCATGTTAAACAAAAGGAAAACGTTTGAACAGAAATAAATAGTTGACAGTCACAGCTCAAAAAAAGCATTTAACTTACAGCATCCTTGCAGTGCATAACATGATCATGATAGCACATGCTTACTCTTACTGAATGTAACTGATGTTGACAAAGGAATGATATGAAGCAACCCACTGGTATCTGTGTGTCATGTGTGAAACTACTGTTGGTTCTGCTCAGTCCGTCATCACTACAAAGGGTCCAGACACATACACATGATGTAAAGTCCATGCAGACTGTGTAAGCATGTTTATCAATAAAAATATATTACAGCTCTAGTCTATATCAAGGTCAGAGTCCTCATCACTCACAGTGCTCTGTATGATGGCTCCATTGCGAACCGTCTTTGGAATGAGTGGTGGCTTCTCAGGCAGCAGGCCGTACTCCTGCAGCAGGGCCTCCAGGTCAACTGCAAAGAAGTCTTCCCCGAGCTGGTCTGTGAGCCGCACAAAGTTGCCAATCAGGTCCCCTCCTTTGTAAACGAGCAGCGCAGGCAGAGCACTGTCTCTGAACAGTGCACTAGTGCTGATGGCTGAGCTGCGCACGCTGCAGAACTTCACCAGAGGGTACTCCTGCGCCAGGCACAGCAGGCTGCCGCTCATGGCCTCACAGCCTGGGACGTCCGGCTCATAGATGTGGATCATCACCAGCGTGCTTTTGTCTTCTTTGTCTAAAGCCTCCAGGAAGTCCTCTCCACTATTCAGCTCATAGACCTGCTCAAAGCGCTTTCCACGGCAGAGCTGTCTTCGCATCTCTTCGATGCGCTGCATGCGGTAATGCTGGAGGAAGTCTTCATCATCCTCCTCTTCCTGGAGCATGTTGTACTCCTGCATGGTCATCTGAGGAGCAGATGGTGAAAAACCCAATTAGTTGTCAGAATGTCAGAAACAAAAGAGGATCAAGACAAGTATTAGACTAACAGCAAGTCACACATGTACCAATCATGCTTACTTTGCTTGTGATTTTGTCCTGCAGCTCCTTCTGTTTCTCTTTGTCTTTTTCCAGGTCGAGGTCAGAGCGGCAGGTCATCGACAACTTCTTTATCAATCTTTCCATCTCTTTCTTCTGCTCTTGTTTCTGTTCCACCTCCAGCTGCTTGTACTTCCGCCAATCATTTATCACACCTTTTGGTCCTGAAATGGAATATACAATGTCACAGTCATTATTTTTTCTTAGAATCATAGATAAATGAGTGGCCTAAATGAGTATAATAATGGTTACCCCAGAAGTGTTCCCAGCAATTAGACTTCTACAACACTACATGTAATGTTGAATAAGGCTTGTATTCCTCAATCAGTGTAATAAACAACTAATGTGTTTTATATCAAATTACAAGTTTGTTGATTTTTCTGAAACTGTGTGAAAGATGCAAAGCACTGGTCAATCCAACACTATTCACAAAATGTTGAATCAACAGAAAATACTAAAGATTAGTAGTTTTATGTTACCTGTGTTGACAGAAGTCCCATCTGCACTATAGTCTATCTCAGGCTCATTGGCACTGCCATCACGGATAGTCTTGCTCTCCCCATCTTCATCTTCGTTGTCACTGCCTTCATCCTCACTGCTGCTGTAGTAGTACTGCAGCTTCTCTCCTAGTATCTTATCATCCAGAGTAGTCATGTCAGCAGTTCACCTATGGAAAACAGTGCACTGAGTGACATGGCCAAACATTTATCTAATGGACATATCTCTTACGAACACATCTCGTATTAAACAACTAACACTTTACAGTGACACATCACTGCTTACTTCATACACTTAATTTATAACAGTCTTGCATGGTACATCGTTTTGATGCTGTATTATAATCCAGGGTAACTGCCTCTCAAGCTGTCATGAGATGAATAGAAAGGGCTTATTTCAAAATTAGGACATCTAACATACACAAAGCTTATAGTAAGCATGTCAGTTCATCTTGGACTGAAAGGCCTTCTATGGTGCACTGATCCGTATGTAATCTAGTCTGTCTGCACAAATCAGACAAGACAAATTCTGCTGACACTATTCTCACTTTTCTTTTTGAAAGTGGTCACGTTATGATTAACAAACTAACAACTCTCCTGTTTGATGGGGCTTGGTTATAAAACGACAAAAGAAAGTCTCTGTTGTCATGAAATTTGTACCCAACCCAAATAAACAGTAGCTGTTAGGCCTGCAGCCAAGACCAAATTACCAAATTCACGAACTCCTACTTTTATTGCCTGAAGTGGCAATACGCTTCTGGAAAGAACTAAAAGCAGTCAGATTACGTTTCTGGAACAAAATAAAGGAAATCCAATAATCGTGGTCACTGTAAGCGGCTCAAGAAGCGGCTCAAGAACGGAGACAGCAGGTACTGCTACTAATATAGTGAAGTTAGCCATATTAGCATTAGCCAAAGAGGTAGCTAGTTTTCCAATGTTGACGTCCTGTGGCAACATTTGGAATCCCTGACAAGAAAAATACGGCAATTTAATCTGAACTCCTTTATTTACCCGGTATTTAACTTCTACTCTTAAAAAACGCCTTACCTTCGTTCAATGGCCACCTGACGTTGTAAAATGTCACCCGCTACGAGTGTTCACTCTTGCTAATCTGGCAGTTTAGCTGCTGTAAACCCCGCCCACGTACTATGATGCCTTCATGTCTCACAGAAATGTCGTAATTAAGACAGCAATCTCTACAATCAATCGCAACACCAGTTTATTAAGGAGACGCCAAAAGTACGGTTGTATCATATTTTACAAAAAAAATGCAATAGTTTATTTTAATCAATTTCTTAATACTGCAGATAATGTATTATCCTCAATGCAATGCCGGGATGAGATGATAGAGAAAGAAAACCAGCAGAATAGGAAGAGTAAGGAGAGGACTCAAGGGGGAGACACAGCATATGAAATGACAAAACACACATACACATTACTGGCAAAAAACATTAAAAAACCATATTCAAACAGATATACAACCATATGTTTCCGTATGTTGCAAGCACAGACAGGAGAAAATATATAGGAAATTTCTCAATAAAAAACTGTCAGGTTTAGAGCAAACCTACACACTGTCAACATTTCTCCCAGTCTCAGTCTATTTCCCATGGAAACAACAAAGTCAAAATGCTATCTAATCAAATTCCATGGCCTCTGCAAAAACAGCAGCAGATTGTGTGGCAGATCCAAGATGGACCTGGAAATAGAGAGATTTGGAGATTGGTAGCTTAGGAGCAAGGGAACTAGAAGACTGTCATGAATAAAACCTCCAAGCCAGCTGGAGGCTTTATTTATGACCTGCTCTGCATCAAGTGGGAAGGTTTCTCAGTTTGAATATTTTTAAATGTATTTAGCTGCTTGTGTTTGTAAAAATCTGTTATACCACTGCCTTCTGTCCTCTCACTAAATACAACAGGAGGTTTAACTAAGTCATAAAGAGCAAGAGTAGCAGCATTAAAAGTTTGTTTGATTATTGACACAAGAGAAATGTGGAGTTTAATGTGAGAGTATGGCATTAACTAATGCCTGTCAATGTGGTGAACCTCATTGCAATTTGAACACTGGGGCTTTGCTATTTTAGGAAGGCTTCTTGTATGCAGTTGATTTTAAGATCAAAAGAAAAAAAGAATCATAGTTTTTTGTTCTGCTTTCTTTTAGGCTTGTGGGTTACACAGACAAGCAATTGTAAATGAAAAAACTCCCAGTCTTTTTTACAGGCAGCAAACATTACAGATGCTTTAAGTAAGTTGTGATCAGATCCACCACAAAATGACAACACTGTCTCCACTTTCTGCAGCATTTGGCCAGACTCAGGTTCTTCCCCATAGGCATTATTAAGGGTCTCCAAGCTGTTAACATCACTATGTGCTTTGCTCATGCCACAGAGCCAGACCATGTGTAGGGAAGTGAAAGGTCTGATCCTCAGCATTACAGTGTTGCATAGGTTTATAATTAGATTTCCTTAGAGCTGCATAGGTTATGACTATATTGGCTGTTCTAACCAACTGTAGACTGTGACAGTCTGCCATTTGTTAAGATTCAGTAAATTCTAGGCTTCATATATGGACAGGGTTATAGGTTCCTTGTATGGGTCCATATATATAGTGTCTTGTGTTTGCATATGCAAGTCTCATGAATGGTTTCAGATGTCAGCTTATGTTCTTTGTTTGTAAACCCTATATAAGAAGAACTGATACAGACAGCCAGAGTAGTTCTCTTAGCAAAAGTCAGGTGGACACTGAACTGTTCCATGCTTGAGATATTGCAGACTGCAACAGTCTGATGTTGAATGAGTTATCTAAATGTACACAACATTGTCCATGTTTAATAGATGAGGTACAGTGTTTTGGATTAGGGAGTCTTCTCAGCCTTTTCCTCGCATTTTCCTTTCCATAATTTTTTTAAGGATTTAAGGATTTTTAAGGATTTTTAGTCCCAAATGATACCAAAGCTTTGTTTACACCTCTGAACTATTATACTTGTATAGTTCTGCAATCACAGAATATTGAGATTAATCTGATATTTGTCACAATCTTTTATACTACAGCACCAACATTGTACATATATACTTCATTCTTTTGTTAATACAGAATAATTTAACCATATAGCCACAACCAAAAATCCTTTTGCTGCATTAATCAAAATTTATTCTTAAATTTGGACTTTGCTGAAAGCAGTGAAAGGCAACATATGACGTATGAATTGTGTAAAGACGCTGGAAGCCTTAATGTGCAGTTCCCACATTCGCCACCAGGGGGCAATATGACAGTAAATACTGCATGTGTTACTGCAACAGCCACTGCTGTCAGCACCATGTTTGCCAAGTTAAACATTTTGAAACGGTGTCGTTTCTTTTCATTATTTTCATAAAAGGTGGTTCGGGACCAGTTACTGGATATGGATCACTCACTCCCCCTGTTAAAACAAGTCACAGAGCTTAATCACCCCAGAGAACAGAAAACAAACGTTTCAAGAACTTGTAAAAAGATTTATTTGGATTTCTGATTTTTCTCTGAACATTTATAATTTCAAATGCATATCTGTATATCCCAATTCCTTGCCTGACATCTTTCAAGTTACCTATGCTTTGATGTTTCTTTTATTACTATTATTATTTTTAAGCTGTTTTAATGTAAAAAAAAAAAAAAAAAAAAAAAAAAAAAAAACAGACAGTGGTGTTGGGCAAGTCTTCTGATCCCATCAGTGTTCAGTCTCAAGCCAAAACAAACACTGGGTTTACAGACAGAAGTGTGAATGAGATGGAAACTCATGGACAATAACAAAGATTTTAGTTGCTGCCAATTTAAATGAAAGGACATAATACATTTTGTGTCTATTATCTCATCCCAATGTATTTTATACTGAAGTCCAATAAATTGTTAAAAAAAATGACAGAACATACCTTAATAATCAGACCTGTAAGTATTCCAGTCTATAGGTACAAAGCACAAAATCATGTTTTACATTTTCTCTGATGTGTTTGTTCATGTGAGACAGACAACTTAAGGAAAAGGGGAGTTGGATTTCATGAGACAACAAGTGTTGCATTGTTCTTCATGCTATCATCTCAACACTTGCTTTTTATGCAGCTGTCTGCTTTATCTTCATACAGGGGGTCTACACAGGGTCATAGCTCATCAGTGTGTACTTTCCCGTTATCGTTCCCTTGTAAGTTTTCCTCTGTTGGAACTCTGAATGCAACATAAGGACACGTCCTGGAGTTCAGACAAACCAGCTTCTTTAGAGTGGCAGAATTTACGATGTCGAAGCCGACTTTGCCTCCAAAGGTGCTTGGCTTCCAGTATTGCGGAGAGCATATAGGATTACCCAGGAGGCCTTTAAGAGAGAAGGGAGCCCCCATCTCCACCATGCTCTCTCCAAATATGGCCCCTGGGCGTGTTTTCTCCAACATCAAGCCAGGATAAAATTCAAGAGCATCAATGTCACCGTAGAGCTCTTCAAGCGTGCTGGCTATCTCCTCATTATCTGTAAAAGTACACACAGGTATTAAAGAGTCATACAAGTATATTGGCAATGCAGAGGTGCGTGAACTATAACCCAGATTACCATGAAAGATTAATTTAAAAAACATTGCTTTAAAATGTTGCAAATATATTTAGGAAGATTGTTTTTCTTTGATTATTTCCTACAAATTTAAGTTAACCAGGGAAGCATATATAAATATACATAATATATATGACAGACTGGAAGAGATTTCTACTGACATTCCTTGTTCCCAGATTAACCTTTCAGTGTCTTTTATACCTATCCAGGATGCTTCTGTATCCGTGACGGTTCATATCATTAATTTGAAACCCCCGACCTGGGTGCTGTTACTGTACAGTAGTTTCCAATGGCTCTGGGTGTGTGTTCACTTCTAGTGTGTGTATAAAACTGCTCCATGTTTGTAAAATGTGACACCGTATTAAATTCCTGTATGTGTAACAATATGCTGGCAAAGAGATTCTTCTTTTTCTAAAATATGATGCAGGATTTTAAAGATCTTCGTGTAAATATGAGATCAGTCTGCTGCATGTGTTGGTGATTTTTGGTCATGTGACTAGATAGAAAACCTGAACATGATTAATTATTCTGTTCTATTTTATTCTATTCTATTCTATTCTATTCTATTCTATTCTATTCTACAGTCATTTAGCAGACGCTTTTATCCAAAGCAACTTACATTTGAGAGTAAGAACAATGCAAGCAAGAATTCAAACAAGATGGGACGTCATCATTAAGTGATAGTCAGACTGCTTTGAGTCCAGTTGGACCCTGGTGCTGTCATGTAGTGCTAGAGGCAGTGCATAAAACTTTTTTTTTTTTGCAGTTTTTGTAAGTCATTTTGTTTAAATACAAACATCACGATTTCATCACACAATATCATCTTGGGCAAAAGTGCACACAGCTTCTTCAGTACTTGGTTGAGCCAAAGAGCTGGACAAATCTTTCTAACTCATTCTGTTGAGTAGAAGAGTTAAGCTAAGTGTGGAAATGCTCCTTAAACAACTGAGTCTTTAGCTTGCTTTTAAAAGTGGATAAAGACTCTGTGGATCGGACGGAATTTGGTAGAGTAGGCGTTTTATCGCTGGCAGAGCGTAACTGTCGAGAGGGAGTGTAGCTCTGGATTAAGGAGTGAAGGTAGACCGGAGCCGTTTGGGTTATTGTTTTGTAAGACCAGAAGCAGAGCTTTGAATTTGATGCGTGCTGCAACTGGAAGCCAGTGAAGAGCGATTAGCAGCAGAGTGACATGAGCTCTTTGAGGCTGGTTGAAGACCAGATGTGCTGCTGCGTTCTGGATCATCTGCAGAGGTTTAACTGAGCATGCAGGCAGGCCAGCCAGTAAGGAGTTGCAGTAGTCAATGCGTGAAATGACCAGAGCCTGGACCAGGAGCTGTGCCGTGTGTTCAGTCAGGTAGGGTCTGATGCTGTAGAGAGCAAATCGGCAAGACGGGGCGACCGAGGCAACATGGTCCTTAAAGGTCAGCTGGTTGTCTATCATGACACCAAGATTCCTGGTAGAAGATGTAGGCACAAGTGTGATAGAGTCAAGCTGCACGCTTATCTGTGGCAGTAAGGAAGGATTGGCTGGAAAGACAATAATCTCAGTCTTGGACAGATTTAGCTGAAGGTGGCGATCCTTCATCCATGCGGAGATATCAGCAAGGCATGCTGATATTCACACTGAGACGGTTGAGTCATCAGGTGGGAAAGACAGGAAGCGCTGAGTGTCATCTGCATAGCAGTGGTAGGAGAAACCATGAGAGTTAATGACTGCACTGAGTGAGGAGGTGTATAGTGAAAAGAGAAGAGGGCCAAGCACCAAGCCCTGAGGCACCCCTGTTGTCAGCCCATGTGATCTGGACATTCCCCCTTGCCAAGATACTTTGAATGATCTCCCTGTGAGGTGGGACATAAACCACATGAAGACAGATCCTGAGATGCCAAGCTATGAGTGTGGAGAACAATGGTTGACTGTGTCAAAGGCAGCAGATAGGTCCAGCAGTATAAGGACTGAGGATTGACCAGCGGATTTGGCAATCTGTAGGGAATCAGTGACCGACAGGAGAGCAGTTTCAGTAGAGTGGCCTTGCCTATAGCCACTAGAGCTTGCTTTCCTTGATTGCAACCGGCTGAAACTGCCTCCATCTGCTTTGCCCTAAGCAGTATACAGTGGGTGTGACCCGCGTCACGGCCTCAACTGGTTGTAGAGAGAAGGTGCTAACGACAGAGTCCCACACCAGCAATGTAAACAATAACCCGAAACCAAGACAGAAACTCAAGCAGTGACTGTACCAACCCGGACTGAAATCAGTGCTTTTTCTGCTGAAGTTCTCTCTTTTATACGGGATTTTCCTCAAAATCACCGCCTCTATCTGCTTTGCCCTGAGCAGTACACAGTGGGTGTGACCCGCGTCACGGCCTCAACTGGTTGAGCATCATGTAATATATATATATATATATAATGAAAACTGCTGACCTTTCATTAATGGCCATGCAGTTATACTGAAATTGTGATTTCAGGCAAAGAGGAAATACCATGCATGAGATGGAGAGAGACAAGCATCATCATACAGACTGGATCTGGTACACAGGTACAGGTGGTAAGCTTCTTTTTCTGTCACATTTTGATTTTGATTAAAATAAAGTTCCCACCTTGTGCTAACTTTGCCTGGAGGATAAAACATGGTTTGTTTGGTCTCTAAACTTTAATGTTAATAGAGTGTTTCACTGTGAGGTAAATGCTCTCCATTAGATTTATGAGTTCTGCTTGTGAGAACACAGATGTTCTGGTTTCCAAAGGAAGCTGCTTCACTCTGCAGGAGATGTCCTGCTGCCCAAACCATATGCAGAACAGTGATTTTAACTGAATTTTTGTGAGTATGTGCCTGCACATAAGATGTTATTTTGTCTTATTTTATTGTCCCACTAGGGGATACTTGTCATGGGCTTCCACTCCAGCTGCAGCCATAGAGTGATGACAAATAATAAAATTCGCCCATACAACTAAAACTCAACCACACAAGAATAACAGCAGATGAAATAAATTCAATAAATTGTAATTTACAAAAATAAGTAGTTAGTAAAACCACAAAACGGGTGATGAGGAGAGTTTAACTTTTCCATGAATTTATGACTGATGATCAAAGCACTACATCTGCTGAACATCAGCGTGCCAGCATGTAGGCTCCTAAAACCAGAGGTCTGTGTTTCTTTAAATTGGACAAACAACCTTCTGACATAACCTAAACATCTTCAGTCTGTTGCTACAGATTTGCTTTTATGTTTCAGTTTGGTAAGGCAGCAGTTAAAATAGATATGTTTTTGTTATAAACATAATTTTATGTTTTATTAACCTTTAATGCCACTATGAATTGTGGTAACCCTTCAGTGTTATCCCTCTGGAATTTAGCTCCTAGCTCTGTCATTCGAGCTGACATCTGGACTTGTCTACGCACAGCCGCACAGACTAGCTTAAGTGGGTATAAACTTCAGTATCACATAATTCATTGAAAACTACAGGATACAAATTGGAATGAAAAACAATCTAGGAAATATGTTACCCTCAAGAGAATAATGTTCAACAAATGTTAGTTTCCTCAAAGATTGTATGTTCAGCTGCTCTCACAGACCTTTAAAAACTGTAAATCACTTTCATGGAAGCCTGCGCTTCGAGCTGTGTGGGCTGCAGCAACTGTTTAACTTACCACTGAACTGTCTGAATGATGTGTATGGCTCGAGATTGAAACGTTTCCTGTACTGGTTGAAAGGCTGGATCCGGAGCTCTCGGGACTCCTGTATTGTTCTCACAGCTACGTTGGTTATCAGAGCATTGATGTTTAGGCCTCCTCCAATCTGTAGGATAAACATTTAAGACGTGTGAGTTGCTACAGTGAATAAGAGTTAATGAACTCAGACAATAATATGAACACAAATATGAAAATTCTTCTCGCACTCGAACTTTGTTTTGCCCTTTGACATGATTGTTTTCTGTTGGAAAAACTTTTATTTTTTTTATTGTTGTTGCACTCTTGCAGCATTAATAAGATTGTGGCATTCTGAGACATTTTTCAGCATTAGTTTAAAGCACTCATTGCAGCTGTCTGCATCAACACCTAAATAACACATGTAAATAAGGTCATTTACAACATATGACATAAAACACTTGATATATATAAAAAATAAAACAAAATGCAGAATCATTATATCAAAAATGAAATAAACCCCAGCCACGTGTAGAACCACCTTTAGCACCAATAATTTGAAGCCGTCGTCATCAATTTGACGGCAACAGTCTCTCACATTGAAATTTTAGTCTTTACAAAGTCACTTCAGATCATCAAAGTCTGGTGGCATTCATTTTCTGCACAGCTAACTTAAGGTGCTGTCGCAGCATCTTTATCGGCCTGAAATCTGGACTTTGGACTGCAACTATAATTAGATTCTTTTCTTTTTCAATCATTTTGCTGTAGATTTGTTGCTTTGTTTGAGATCTACAGTAACTTGGGAAACATTGTAGTCAATGAAATAAATGACTGCAAGGTACCTGGGTTCTGTGCCCTAATCATGACCCCTCCACCACCGTGTTTGATAGATGATATCAGCTGTATCTGCTGATGTGTTTGGTTTTTGTTTTATGGCTGAACATCTCCACTTTGGTCTAGTCAGTCCAAAAAGCAATGTTTAAATTTCTTTTATTTCTTTTTAAGCACCTTGAATTATTTGTAGATGAACTGTGCTATAGGAATAAACTTGCCTTGCCTTTAAAAAATATTGTGGTTTATTTAGATGCAGCTTTAAAAGCTACGCAGTGCTGCCATGTTTTCTTTAGAGAGAATTTTTACAGACAACCTTTCTGTAATAGCCATACTTGTTCAGTCGTTTTTCTAAATTTAAACATTTAACATGACCAGCAAACTTCTGCTTTTAAAGAGGTGCTCACACCTGCTGATGATGGTTTTATCAATTGCATTTGTTTAGCAGCAACTGGCTGAAACTTACCCCCTTGATTCATATGAAAGTAGAAAGGATATACTTTGATTTTCACACAGTGTTGTTGCATTTTGGCTTAGGTCTTGTTATTAAATAATAGCACACTGTAATAGTACATGTATTGTTGTTCATCTGACCTAATTTTAAGGCCTAGGACCAGATTTAAACCTTGGAATTGAAATATATATTGTGTTTTTAACATGACTGTATATAAGCATCTTTCAGCATGTGGCATGTTTTGGTAGCCACTACTATTATGTGTCATGGCACTGTTTTTCATTATGTTAACAGTTTTAGTCTGGATTCAGTCCAAAGTAAAGCCTTATCATGATTACTATTTCCTTCAAGCTGGATTTATCGTACAGTATGTCAACATGTAAATTTTCTTATCATTTACTGGATTCTCATACAGCAAAACAGGAAAACTAAGTTTGAATGCCAAAAACCATGCTATATTACATTATATTATTACTATATTAATACAAAACATCTGCCGCTTGTTACCTGGCCAGCAACTTGCCGAGAGAAGGCATCCACCAGCTTCTCCACACCGTAGTGTTTAAGAACAGATGTGTTGAAGAGGAACTGGCTGTACTGGAGCTCGTCTCCGTTGATATGAAAACTATCAGGCATCAAAGGGTGCCAGTGGTAGAGCTGGCTGAACTCCAGTGCGATGCGGTTTCCATACTGGAACGGAGAGTTAAAGAGCAGCGTGGGATCAAACTTCAGCTTCAGCATGTAGCCACTGAGGTGCTGCACGTACTCCTCTATCACGATTCGGATTGTCTCACCTGAACGATACAAAAATAACACAAAATTAAAATCAAACACACTAATCTGACACAGAGTCACACCTGAACAGTTGACTTTAACTAAATGAAGGCCAGGAACAAAAATATAGCAAAAAAGGACAACTTTATGTGTAGTAGATTAATTTGAGATTGAACAAACTGATCCGGTTTTTTAAAAAGTCAAGCTTGCGACAGTCAGACGTTAGACATCGGTGGCTATGTCCACCTGATGCCCATCTTTAATGTGCCATCATTAAAGATCCGTCGTGTGTGTAAAGATGGAATTTCTCTCAATATTTCATATAAAATAAAGAACTAGCTGGGTCATTTCTATATGTGATACTACTTTTCTGTAGCAAGGAACACATTTTCCACTGTTTTGAACAATGTCTAGCTCACCAATGATGATAAGGCGAGCGGTCTGGAACAGTTGCTCATCGTCCCAGACGGGATGCTCTGCTTTGAGAATGTCACAGACTCGGTTATGCTCCCTGAGCCACAGCGTGGCGTACAGTCCCAAACCAGGAAGAAGTCCAAACACCTCCTGACCAATGGCCATTTGATCCTCAACAGGGACCCCAGGAGGGTAGCTCATCTTAACGGGTACATCAGCAACAGAGGGAAGATGCATCTCTCCATCAATTAGCTGATGGGGAAAAGTAAGAACTAATCATGATACAGGACAACTCACAGAACTGTTTCACTCTGTAAACAGAACAGAAGCTGCAATAAACTTCAGGTTTCTTTGCTCTGATCTTGGAGAACTTGTTCAAAGTTCAGACGAAGTCTAGGAATGTTTTCTCCATCCATGGATTCAGTCTGCTTACCTGATATTTCAGTTTTCCATCTTTGAAAAGTCGGAGTGTGTGCTGACGTTGCAGGTCGTCTCCATAAATGTGCCCTGCATCCACCTGTATAAGTTGCAGGATTAAAAAAGATACCGAGTGAACACAATATTACAAACACTATGTTTCATTCAACACAGAGCTGTTATCAGTCGGTTATTTATAAAGGTGGACAAAAAGGACTGACAATAGGCTGTAGCTTTCTGACTAATATTGTCTTTTGTTTTATTTAATTAAATGAGGTGTAATTTTTTAAAATATACATAAATGGCTGGGTTAAATTTCGTGCAGCCAAATGTGGATAACATAAGTTCAACTTAACAGGCTATTTATATGTGGTTAATGACCTTTGGCTGCCAGCAGGAAGCATATGTGCTCCTATTACAGATTTTGTATAAAGGGCTTGTTCCATTCCTAGTACAGTAACTGGACATGCTGAGCATGCACACAAGAAATTAAGTCCACACAATCAAAACAAACTGAGAGCTACATGCACAATCCTTAACATTATGTGCACCCAACTGAAGGCTCACACACTGGTGGATGGACAAGGTATTGCAACCTTATTAAAAACTTATTGCAATACAAAGCCTTGAAAATTTTGTAGTTATAACTAAGTAATTTGTGTTTTACTGCAGATGTGCTTAAGAAGATTTCATTATGAGAATGTTATTTATTTATTTATTTATTTTTGCTTACGTTCTTCATTACTGAGTTTGTCATTGTCAGTGTTGTATGAAATTTGACATGGACTAACCCCGTGTCCGAGAGCTTTAGTGTAGCCCACTCCCATGCGATTATAGGTCTTAAAGAATTGGTGGGTAAAGTGTTGAGCGAAAAATGCAAACATAAGGTTTGTGCCCTGGGGGTCGGGTCTAAACGTTCTTCTCTTCAGCAGCTTCTCAACCAGGACCTCAGGGTCAGGCAGCCCAGACTTGCCTGAACAGGATGAGAAAAACAGCATCACACACAGCAGCAGGCAAAACACCACACTACATCACAGATACACCAGGAATCTAATTCTAACACTATTAATAGGCTGAATATTTAAGAAAACAGCTCAGAAAAAAACTACTGAATTATCCAACATCACAAGTCTGCATTTATGTCACTGTGGTGAAAGGCTGAGTGTCAGCAGAAGGCAGTTTATAAAAAGCTGAGAGAACGTAAAATGCAAATAAAACAGAATAAAATAAAGTGATTGTTTAACTGAAATTGTATAAAGACCACATATTATTATAACTAAGAAATGTTTTTAATTTTATGTTTCTAATCACATTCTGCACACATTACAACAGCATGACTCTCAGGTACTAATCTGTAATCTATTGAAAATAAGTTTATGGACCTGGAGTTTAAAACACTTTATTCTGTTTGCAGTAAGCAGCATTTTACTACACTTTTTGTGTGCAGTACTAGTCTATGAGTAGATAGACTATCCTTTGAGTAGACACTTAGATATTTAATATTAATGTAAACACTGTTGGATTTCTCCAAAAGGAAGTATTAGTATCACTATCCAGCTCAATTAAGAGAAAACACTATTTGAGGAAAGTACTTTAGGGTGAAATAACTTATTTAGTTCCCTTTGGGGCAGCATTGCAAATTATTTACTGTTAGGAGCAATATTAGTGTGGGTGGGAAGATATGGCTCTCCAAATCTTACCTTTGACCCCCAGCAGCGTGGGGCAGTTCTTAGGTACAGGAGGCAGAAGTCGAGTGTAGTAGCTGAGGTTGTAGTAGGATTCCCAGCTGAGGTAGTCATATTTTGAGTTGAAGGTTGGAGGGCTGGGGATCAAGTTGGACCTCACTGTTGATAGACAGAATAGAGTCGTACATTTATTTAACATGTGACAGTCCTCAATGAATTTCTTTGAATGGTCTACTGACCTGTTAAAACCAGCCGCATGAGAATGTTCCTTAAAAAGGTGTTGTTGATGATGTCCCAGAGCCAGCTGAAATGGGTGATAATGTAGTGCGCCACATTTGGACTGGGCTTGAGAAACTGTTGCACTCGAGTCCAAAACTCAGCTGTGATGACAAAACAAAGAAAAAAAAATATGTACAGTGCCTTGCAAAAAAATTCAACCCCTTGCCTTTTAACCTGTTTTGTTACATTACAACCTTTTAATTTGAATTATTTTTAGTTTGAATTTAATGTGATAAAACTGCAAAAATAGTCTAAGTTCTGAAGTGAAATGAGAAATAAATAAATAAATAAATTAGGTAAAAAACTGAAAATTGGCATGTGCATATGTATGCACCTCCTTTGTTATGAAGTCTCTAAAAAGCTCCGGTGTAACCAATTACCTTCAGAAGTCACACACCTTTTTTGAAAGGTCCCAAAGGTTGCAACACCTAAGCAAACACCACCATGAAGGACAAGGAACTTTCCAAACAATAAACCTGCCAAGAGAGAGCTGCCCACAAAAAATCATGGATCGGGCAAGGAGCGCATTAATCACAGAGGCAACACAGAGACCTGGAGGAGCTGCAGAGCTCCACAGCAGAGGCTGGAGTATCTGTCGATAGACCCAGAATAAAACGTACACTCCTTGGAGCTGCTTTATGGAAGAGTGGCCAGAAGAAAGCCAATGCATTCAGCTAAAAATAAGAAGGTGCGTTTTGAGTTTGCAAAAAGCATGTAGGAGACTCCCAAAATGTATGGAGGAAGGCGCTCTAGTCACATGAGACTAAATTAGATCCATTTCAGCCATCAAACAAAATGTCTGGATCACACCCAGCACATCTCATCACCCCAAGAAAACCATGCACACAGTGAAACATGGTGGGGGCAGAATCATGCTATGGGGATGAACTGGGAAACTAGTCTGAGTTGAGGGAAAGATGGATGGTGCTAAATGGATATTCTTTGGCAAAACCTGCACCAGTCTGTAAGTGATTTGAGACTAGGATGGAGGTTCAACAGTGGTTTAAGGGACACATATAAATGTGTTAAAATGACCTAGTCAAAGCCCAGACCACAGTTCCAATGAGAATCTGTGGTCAGACTCAAAGACTGCTGTTCACAAGTGCAAACCATCAAACCTGAAGGAGCTGGAGTATTTTTCCCTTGAGGAATGGGCAAAAATCCCAGTGGCAAGATGTGGCAAGCTCAAAAACGACTTGCAGCTGTGATTGCTGCAAAAGGTGGCTCTACAAAGTACTCACTTTAGGGGGGTGAATAGTTATGCACATTGATGTTTTCTGTTATTTTATTCTATTTGTTGTTTGATTCACAATAAAAAAAAAAGAAAAAAATCAAATCTTCAAAGTCGTTTTGTAAATTAGATGATGCAAACCCTCAAACAATCCAGTCTGACTCCAGGGTGTGAAGCAACATGAAAAATGCCAAGGGGGGGGGGGGGGGGGGGGGGGGGGGGGTTCTTTTGCAAGGCATTGTATTAGCTGGAAGTGTAAGAGGAAGAGAGTCTAGAGTTGAGCAGTTAAATCCATCAGAACCTTTGACAAGCTTGGTCTTGTTTTTATAGCCTGGTTCCTGACTTCTAAATGGTCACATCTCTTTAATCACTCTGTTAATGACCAGGATGAAACGATACAGCAATTTCTTCTCATTATTGGAGCTTGGCAAGACTAACATCTCCAGCTGGTTTGTGCAAATCAGATTAAAATTTAGTTAAAAAATGATACCCCACAAACCAACACAAGACTCGGCCTTTATGTCTTGATTCTGAAGGTGTTTTCAAGGAGCTTCTGTGCTACAATCTAGGTCTAACATCTGCATGGTTTGTGCTTTTTCATAGCAGTTCTTCCTAAGAGGAATTAACAAACCTGGCAACGAGATCTTAATCAGATCAAGCATGCATGGGAAGTACTGGAGCATGTACATACTGGAAGCTCCACACCACATTCTTTAAGACTAAAGGGAACTGCTGCCCAATCTCCAGACACCACAGAACACAGATTTAAAAGATAACTGGAAAACAATCCAGAAAGGTAGCACAAGATGTGTATTTTTATCAGCTGATTTGTGTGTTTTCTGACAAATTAGATAATTTTATAACAATTTACAAAAAAGGGAGGAAAAAAGAAAGAAAAAAAATCTGCTTGGATGTTATATTTGGCAGGTTAACAATACCAATAAACAACAATAAATCAACAACATGTTTCTTTTCTTTGCTACAGCCCTGGGCCTGAAGCTCTGTCATGATGAATCACATTTGTCTTTGGCATTGTCTTTTCCTACCTTACGTAAGACAGGAAAATTTTGTTGCGTGTATACATCACAACTCAACTTTATCCCATCCCTCTTTTTGTTTGGCTTTGCTTATCTTTCCTTTTTCCCTCCCACATCACCTCTTTTTCCCTGCTGAATCATAGTTAATTATTACTAAGCATAATATAACTGTCAGCTAAGTTATCAGATCTGAATAGTGTTTCTTTGTTAATGTGAAGCACACAAGCTGAGGTGGAGCTGAGATCATCAATAGAGATTTGTGATCTGTCTGCTTTCTTGCTGGCTGTTCTCTCCATTTTCCCAAATATTTGGGTCGAGACAAGAAGTTTTACCTCAGTGAGCCAGAAGCTATGTTGAACTATTTCTTCATTTGACAGGAACAACATGAAGCAGACTTTTCAAATCCTTTTAAACCTTTATGTCTTATGACTAAAAGAATGTTTGAAATTCCTGTAAAGTGCAATAATAAGAAGAGGATCTGAGAAGAGATATAAAGATAAATAAAGTCAGATGCACTCACGGACTGTGCAGTTTTCTCCATAGTAGCCGGTGAGAGTGCAGTCACACTCATGCTTGCCCTCGCTATAGTGTACACACACACCCCAGTGCTGGCAGGGGAAGTAACAGCATGGGTTCACTGTGGAAACAAGAGGGAAACCTCATTTCAAATCCTTGAGAAATGTTTACATAAGGCAGGCGGGCAGGTCATATATGCAGCTGCTGCAAGGAAACAGAAAAAAGAGACACAGCACCGTTTCAGCATGTCTGCAGCCAACAAATGTCTTTTAGTCAGATGTGATGTTTCAAAAGGAGCCATTAACTAGATTTTATTTAAATAACATTAAAACAAATATTTTTTTAATAAGGTGTAGTAATGTCATTTTAATGATTGTTCTAGAGCAGCTGTTCACATAAAGAAAATAACAAAAATGTTGGAAAAAAACACACTTTCTTTTACAACTTCATGTTAATATTTTCCTTATCACACAAGAACCAGATCACACAAAACGGATGCAGCTCTGAAACTAAACTCATAAAAAAGGCTTTAAGAAAGAATGTGAAGCAACAAAGGTGCGTGATTTGTGTTTTTATTGCATTGACGTGAACAGACTGTTACTCAGCTTCAGAAAGGAAACATTTTCCAGCATTTTGTTTGCCTGTAACAGCCTGTCAACTGATTGCTGTGTGATGGACATGGCATTTATCTTCCAGAAAAATTCAAGTTTGTGTTTATTTTAAAATCCTTTGGCTTATTCTTATTTGCTCCTCTTCAACTATGTGCAGCACATGCAGTGTTGTGATATACCACTACTGACAATAATCATGATCTTAAAAGAATGAAATCTTGACATTGTGTTTATAACTTGATATATTAAAAACATTTGATCTAAGCTGATAAAAGCAAAACATCGCTGACTACAATGATGTTTTGATTTATCTGCAGAATTTAGCAGCTTAAGTTTTTGTACAATTGATTGCAGTTTCTTATTGCCTCCCATTGTTGGTGTAATTCAATTACAAAAAGAAAAGGCAACAAATAAATCAATGGATGCATTTTAATTAAAGTGAAGTCAAAAACCAGCATATTTTTATAGTGCTGTTAACTATGATAGCATTAGTGTCCACTAACACCAGCACATTAATGACTTCCAGTAGAACATTGACTTGAACACAACCTCCAAAAACAAAAACAGGAAAAACAAGCAGAAACATTTCACCCATTTCAGTCAAACTGGATCATGACTGGCATTTAAGGAAAATTAAGGTAAACATCAGAAGGAAATTTGATTGAAAACTTTTTTTTTTTGTTTATTTGTTTGGTTCGCCAAATATAGTCCACAGTTTTTAAATATGAGTTCAAATATAGCCAAACTACAATAACACTAGCTATTGTATCTTTAATTACCTTGTACTAACAAGTTCCAGTTGACTTATTGACGCTTGTTAATAACAACAGTGTCATTAAGAACAATCACAGCTACTCAGTTTGAATGCAAAGTGTCCTTTTCTTGCTCTGATCCATTCTTGTTGTGTCTTTTTTTTTAGCAGCAAAACCCAATTTGGTCAAGGCCTCAAAAGTACAAATATCAATCCTAACATGGTTAATTTCTGATGAAAATTCAAATTAATTGAGCTCCAAATTACAAGAACCTTCAAAGGAAACCTTCATTTGATAAATTAGGAATTTACTGACCCATCAAAAGTTTGTCATTTTGTGAAAAAATGCAGAAAAATTAGCAGAAAGTGTGGGTGATAAATACTGTTTATGACTCATTTCTGTTCATTATTTAGTCTGTGGTCTGAAGGTATGTAACTTATAAAGTCTGTATACATAATCTCTAATGGAAAGAAAAAAACAAAATCTTTCAACAAGCATCTCTAACTACTGATTAAGACTTTAGAGGGATATAAGCTGTTTCACAGCTGTTATGCACCAAGTTTTTCTTGGGCTGGCACTGTGAATCACCCACAGTTCCTCCCCTTGGCTCTGTCTCTTTGCTTCGCAGAGGTAAACTGTATCTTTCCTTTCATCTATCAGTGAGTGGTGGTCATGTAGCCCTGCAAGAAGGGGTGGCTAGATATCCAGTACTTTTTTAATCACTAAAAGAAAAGGGATGCTGGGAAAATGGAACGCTATGGGCCAAAGGAGGAATTGGGACTGGGCCAAAGTCTTATATGATTGCCAGGCAACTACTCACAACCATGTCACATTCCAGTAAATGAAACACAAATGGATTATTCCACTTTTGTTTCTATGCCAATTAAAAAAGAAAGACATAATGGATTAATTAGCAAACTACAGGCGAGTAAGGTTTATAACATTTGGCTAACCGTTTCTGTGTTTCCAGCTTATATGCTGAGCTAACAAAACGAACCACTGAGCGTTTCATGAGCCCTAATGATAGCAACATAGCCCCAAAATGGAAAAACAATCCTAAACTTCTTTACAACTTAAAACAATGTGTGTGGGGGAAAACCTTCCACTTTAAAGAAGCTTTTTGTTCTCTCACACAAAGAATCATTGAGTGACAGAAGGGAGGGGGCTGTCTCATGCATTAACAAGAGATAACAAGCAGGCTTTTACATGCTAGTTTCAGGGTGGTAGAAGAAACCCTCCTAAATTATTACCTAATGGCAGACTAGGCTCTGCCAGGTCTTCCTTCAGTCAGATTTCTGTGCAAACATTGCACAAAGGTTCTGCATGTGTGTGCAAATAGACACACTATGAGAACTATGTAGCAATCCTGCAACAAGCAGAACCCAGAATGAATCAGAAACCACATCTGACAGCTATGTAAACTACATGCCGGTAGATTCTATCTGACTTCACGGGGCAAAGGGAGTTCGAATGCTGGTTTCATTAGAAATATGCCTACTCATACCAGATTTAAATCTGGAAGTGAATTACTATGCATGAGTTAGGAGTTTAAGGAGAAAGTTTCTGCCGGTGTCTCGATTTAAATTCTTTTACCTTGTCTGAAAAAGACTTCGATAATTCTTCACACTAGCTTTTCTTTTCTAACTTTTTTTTCTTTTTTTCTTTATTTAAATTCTTTTTAGTTTGTTTTAATGTATATTTTATTGCTTCTTCTGCCCCCCGGTGTAATGCTTTTAATGTTTTACGTAAAGCACTTTAAATTGTCTTGTACATGAGATGGCCTATACAAATAAACTCGCCTTGTCTCGCCTTGCCTTCAGGCTAATCCAAAAAGCTGCAATCAGATGAGAGTGGAAGGCCAAGAAATGCGCAAGAACTGATATCATACACCTCAGGGGACGATGGTATATTGCGTATATAAAGGGGCATGTGGTTGTACAGGTCAGGCAGGACAGTTTGCTCCAGGGGTTTAGCATAGGTAAATTTTTCCATCCACCTCTACAACCATTACAGAGCCAAAAGTTGAAATAATTTTCTTTGTTTCTTTTTCTTTCTTTGAGACAAGTTAATATATGGAGGAAAAATCATTTGAAAGTCCTCCTTATTCTAGTTTCCTCTTTTAACAAGAAAAGTAAGGTTTTAGAGATGATTGTGTAAATGAATTTCTTTCTGATTATGTCATGTTATTGTACCAGGAATTGGCCTGCCGGGGCTTGTCTTTGTTATCAAGTTTAGAGGAAAGTTTGGTAGCTTAATAGCAGCATTTAGAACAGAGGAAGACCTGATAAAGCTACAGGGCCAAAAAAAAGAAACCAAAAAAAACAAAAAAAAAAACAAATGCATGCACTTACTGGCACACACACACCCAACATGTGTTTCCTGTCTTTTTCAAAGATTCCAGAGCCCCAGACAGGCATTAAAATCAGTGCAAGTTCAAACCCACTTCTCACTTACCTGTGCTGGAGATAATCTCATCCCCCCGACACCCAGACTGCTGCAGCAGCAAGAGAAGTGCACAAACTGATCCTAGAACAGAGGCTTTAGAAAAAAAAATCATTAAAATCAGTGCAATAATACCAAACAATCCAATATAAAGCAGCCACACATGCAGCAAGAACACTGTCCTTAATCTGAGCTTCCTGTCTATGCTGATACATGAGAGAGGCACAAAGTAGGGCTACAAAATCCCACACTCACCTCTCATTACAGCAGCCTCAGTTCAAGAGAATGGCATTCCAACTCCAAAAAAACCCAGAAAACAAAACAAACGAACAAACAAAAAACAATAGAAAAGTGCAGTAATCCGCAGGTCAGACCCAGGGGTAGAGAGAGTGACTGAGCAGCAGGTCCAGCTGTCCTACAGGTTAGCTCTTTCTCTGAGAGCTGCAGCCCCACTGCACTGCGCTTTTACCCACCACCAGAGCAGAAAGTGGGATGGTGCTTTCAGCCCAATGCATGTCCTCTTCATCGCCTCCTACTGGTGCACTTTTTTCTCTGAATACACTGAACCACGCATTTCTTTCTTTTCCCTTTTCCTTATTTATTTTTTAAAGAAAAAGTTTTTGTTTTAATATTATGTCCAAATCCAGTAAAAATATTTGAAAGGGTTTGTTAAAGAGCTTGAATCAACTTTATTGTGGTGCTTCTAAGGAAAAGATTTTCTACACACATAAAAAGCTTTTAAGGCTTAAAGAAAGCTCAGTTTCCTTTTCATGATTTATTGATCTAGAAATTGAGAATTATGTCAATTATTCAAAATGAAGCTTAAATGCCTTGAACACAAGGCGATTTGTTTTTATCTTTGTTGTTGGCTCAGACGACCTGAAGATATGACTGCAGATTGGGTTGGTAGGGTATGTAAAATTAAAATAATTAAAAGTGTTTCTTTATTAAACTTTCCATTGATGCAAAAAGTAAAACAAATAAGCTGTAATTAAAGTGGCAGAATAAATAAAAAGAATCAAAAATACAAATTGGTGGCAAAACCAACACTTTTTTTTTGTTCTGGAAGTGGAAAGTGGAGAAACCCTGTAGCCGTGTCAAGGTAAATGTTGAGAAATACTGCTGCTATAAAACCCTTGAAGGCTTATCTGTGAGTGAAACCAGACAGATCAACTTGTCAGATCCTTCAACAGATAAAACATTTTAGATTACAGAAAACACGGCAGATTAAAACAAAGAATAAAATGTAGGATTTACTGATGTATTTGCTGTTCTTTACAAGTTTCCCAAGTCTTATGACAAAACAAGGGTTTCCTTTTATCATAAAAGATCATTGGGATTTTCTAGTTTTATGTTTGAGACACTTAGTAGTGAAATCATTGTACCCCCCACCTCCATTTACCACTGCCTCTCAACGAATGACGAATGAGTGCTGGTTTTCCTCACTGCGGTGCCCCTCCAGGCTTTTTCCAGCCGTGACTAAAACTAAATCTTTTTACTCATTTGTAAACCAACTTCCTTTCTGTCATCATCTCAGAAGTTTCAGTATTACATGATGCCTTATAAATATTTAGTCTAGTTTTATTTCAAAGATATTTTGAAGCTACAAAAAGCCATTTGTCCTGTGCTGGTACTTTAGTGGAAACGTAAAGCAGGGATGCAACAGCTTCACCCTCAATCGGTCCTCTGTTAGGACACACTGCAGGATTCCTTCACCAGCTGTGGGACAGACTCCTTGTCCCGCATCCAGAGGCAGAACTGTGTTTTCTGTGTGTTGATTTAAATTCTGTTGAGAAGCAGCTGTTCGGCTGATCTACCGCCATTTTAATTGTAATGTGTGAAAATGATATGATGCCCGGCTGCGAAACAGCTGTGGAACAAAATGGATTTTATTTATAATCTCATTCACAGCAGCATAGTTTTAACAGAAATTCTCTAAATATAATTTTATTCAAAGGGTTCACAGCAGCACAAAATTGTTTAGATATTCTACTGCTGCTTTTTAAACAGTTAATTCCGACCTCTGTTTTGTGTTTATACGAAAGATGATGTATAATGACAAGAACTTGTCAAATTACTAGATTCATTTTCTAAAATGTATTAAAACAGACAAGACATTTGAAGAAGTGCTGGAAAGTTTGTAAAGTCTTCCAGTGTCACAAAAATGATTAGATTTTTATCCATTTTCATTGAGGAAGACAATGTAAAAAAACATACAGCTGCATGAAAAAAATAAATAAATGAAAGAACCTTAAACTAAATTTCAGTGTGATGATAGTCAGGTAGTCAACCTGTTTTAAGAACAGACTTTTTACAAAATCAAAACCACTGTAGCATTGTTAATTCAACAACAATCAAAAGTCAGATTATTAGTAAGGTCCCAGATCCCAGAGCCATAAACTTATAAACATAAACTTATGTTAACATTGGTGAGACCAATCTTTCAGAACACTGAATAAAAATGTCAGGACTGTAAAGAAAAAGTAATTCTTGTCAACATCTTTACTGGCAGTCTGACAGAGAAAGATCCTCAGGTTCACATCACAGATGGAACAATGAATCCTGAATTATGTCAGCAAATTATAAAGGAGCATGAAATGAAGTTTTATCTTGAGGGAAATTTAAACTGAAACTTAATATAAAATGTCATTGAGCAACAAAACCCATGTAAATTATGTTTGTACTGTATCCATCACTTATTCCAATACATGGTTATAAAGATTAATTCAGAATTACTCCAATATATTCAGAACTATTATACATTATGTATAAATGAGATTAAAAAAAAGTTTTAATTTTGTTCAGTTATAAAGATATATTATCGATGGTCAGTTCTAAGTATTAAATCATTCTTCAGCCACATAGTTTGTTTCTGCATTAAATTTAGTGTTTACAATCTTTCAAGCACTACTGCTGCTGGCCCGATTCTCATTTCACACTCACTCCCTCCCTCCCTACCTACCTACCTTGGGTTTTTCCAGTTTACAGACTTCAGAAGGAAAACTGGGTACTGTGCAGTTCAGAAAATGACTAAAATGTTTGGCATTTTCTTGCAGCTGATGAAATAAGCGGACTACCGTTTTCCCTGTTGCCAACAACACTTTAGTGTTTGAATTTCTGTAGGGCCTTGTTTCCATAAACACACTTCCAGTGTAACTCTACTAGATAAAGACTTTACCAGACAGATTTTCTCTGTTTGTTCTCTGTGCAGACTCGTTCTATTAGAGGCCTCACAAGGCTAAAATGTATCAAGTAGACACAGTACAGTAAAATAACAGGACATTTACGTGTGTACAGGTAGACATGTCACTGCAAAGCAGCTAATTCTTTTTCTTAAAATTCCAGGTTTGTTTATTCAATCCAACAATACAAATTATTTTACTGGAAATTTGTAGTTCAGTTAACAAGCGGAAATTATTTTTGGCAGCACATGTGAATCTGTTGACAATCTCAATAATTTCATTATTTCCATTAACATTCAGACAACGACACTGGAAAATAAAGAAAACCAGAACCCCTGTTTAACATCACATTTATTTAACCAAAAATGTGTTTAGGATGAGCTGGAGGCAGCCACTGCAGCACGTCTGGGTTTGGGGGTGGTGCCTTCACGGAAACCATTTCTGTAAAGAACACGAGAGCTGGTAAGTATTTTAGTTTTTTATATACAATCATGGTTAACAAGGTAAAAGTCCTTCGTGACTTACATCACAATGATATTAAACATTTTGGATTTAATTCTAAAAGTTTTGTTATCCCACAGAGCTTACTTCTCTCAGCGATCTCTGGCTGGTTACCCAAACAGCTCTGCTGAGGGCTCATTATTCCAACTATAAACATTTATTTCTTCTACAATTACTAAAATTCAATTACACAAAGAATTAGCCATAAGTGATAGACAGGATATTAAGAATGCTTGTGTTTTTGAACATTTTATTTAAGTCTTTTAAAGGTTTTGCCATAGAGCTGATTATCTGAAGATGATATGACATATTTTTAAATTAACCTTTAAGGGTCAGAAATAATTGCTTGTCTGAACAGGAAAATCACAGGATCAAGCATTTAACTCCAGGCTAGCATGCCAGTTTAACAGAGCGAGCATAAACAAAGCAACAGTCTGGTACCATTCTGTTGAAGTAAAGGAGTTTTTATCCTGCTGCAATCTTTAGGGATGATTAAGTAGTCTGAAATCATTCAAGACATTTTGTTCTACAAGTTCCTGCTGTTTGAGCCCACAGCCTGGGTTGAGAGGCTGGATTCACAGTAAAACTATCAACATTAAATTAGTGAGAAAGAAAACAAAACATAAAAACCCCAAATATTTAAAATTCAACTTTCTAGGTAGAAACCCAAGTCTGCCACTTAGAACCCTAAGCAAGAGGAAAAGTGTCTCCCTCCAGTTTACTGAGTGTGTCCATCTTATGCTTACCTCAGAGAAAATAACTGATATCACAGTAAATTCAATTGTTCAGACATTTTTGTTTCACCATCATTGGTAAGCGTTCCTTAAGTTTTCACAGGACTGAACATAAGCTGCTAATCATCGCTGTTTTTAGTAAATCACAGCATTTATCTGCCATGTGTCAAGTAAACCTACAAAATGACAGCTACAGGTCACCATGTAATCAAAACATTTGATTAAGTTCCATTTTCCCCTTTTTAACTGGAACTGTGATTTCTGAACACCCAAATATCCAATGTCTGCAAACATCTCTGTTTCAAAATAAAAAAAAGAATGACAAATTATCTCGTCCAGGCCCACCTGCATGGTCTTGTCCTCATAGGTATTTAGTTTACAGCATCATGTTTAGTCTCTTAGTAACAGGCAATAAAATGAAGTGTTGGGTAACTTAAGATCTGCTGCCAAATTACTTTGCAATTACATTTCATTTTGTTTGTAAACACTATTAAAATGGTTTATACTAATGTTTGGTTGTGGTTTTGGAAAAGATTTGTATGTACAAACAAACACATTGAAAGCATAGTTATAAACAATGCCTTTTATGGTCTAACGTTTCAAGTTTTCACAAATCATCTAAAGGTTAGGGGAAAAAAATGCTGATATATCTTTTCTTCCTGGGTAAATTAACGTTAGAGGCAGAAATCTAAGGAATCCTGCTAAAATTCTCTCCTGATAAAATATAAAGTCTCACAAACAGATCTAATGTTTGCAGTTCAGGTTTATAAAATACGTGTTCACTAAAATCTTGCACCATTTGATAGTTTCTCAAATCATGTATTCAGTGGAGTCTGAAATGAGTACATGTTTAACCTAATAAGACTGGATGTCACTTGAGCATCATCTTATCCCACTTTAGAACATATTAGACATGACATTCATGGAGCATTTTTTTAAACTTTTCAATCTGGCGTAAAGGCCGGTAAATAACTTTGCCAGCACTGACAACTGTGTCATGTTTTTCCAGGAAGCTCATGTTTGATGAGGACATCTTCTGACAAGAAAAAAGACTACAGACGCCAACTGAACTTATCTGCAGGAAAAGTCAATGAACACTGAACTAAATCAAACTACGTTTACATCCTTGGCTTGCAGACTATAAACGAGAACACAATTGGGTACCATCTCCTCATCCCAAATTAACTGCAAGTAACATTTAACATGTATAGAATAATAACTAAAAACTATCTGACACCTTTGTTGAGTTAATTTCTTTAACAATAATGTTGTGAGGGAGGCTCATTCCATATTGAACTGCCTGAACAACCCTTTCCAAAGTGAGTTTGTCTTAACTAACTTCAGGCTGGAGATTTAGGGCCCCCGTAGGGAGGACAGAGACTTACTGTTGCTCACCACCTAAATGGTAATCGCCATTAAGGTGACCTAACTGGTCTATCTTTTTGTTTATAGCTGTGATCTTATTCATCCTATTTTATTTATTGTTACTGGATTGTAGAAAAAGCTCATTTTTGACATTTGCCATTGGTTCTGATTTTGTTGTTGATTGTTATTGATGCATGTCCTGTATTTCTGTGTTCTGGCTGCAAAACCAATTTCCCTCTGGGTACAATAAAGGAATTTAAATAAATTTAATTCAATTTCTGCTTCATTTTATTATTACATCTCACCTGAATCTGCGGTAGACAACCTTCAGGTGTCTCAGACGGCCAGTCCCAGTGGTGTTCCTCCTCTTGGCCTTTGCACTCCAGTTGTCTGCAAAAAAATTTATTTTATTCATCAACACAGCCTGGACATTTAGCAGCGATAAAATAAATAACATACAGACTTAACATATAGGAAAGAAAATTCAAAGAATTTATAATTTAGTGAAAACTACGACAAGTAAGCAACACATCTGGGTGGTGGATGAAAAGATCCAAGGCTAAAACTGTGTTTTGGTTTCTTTCAAGTGGTTACACCTTTATTCAACAGTTTGGCAATGTAATAATACTACTGCCGCTTGGGTTAACTTACACTTTCTCTTGCGTTTCTGGGGGTAGCCACACTTGCCACAGGTGGACTTCTGCAGGTGATAGGCCTTGGACCCACAACGACGGCACAAGGTGTGCGTCTTGTTCCGACGCTTACCGAAAGATGATGTCCCCTTCGTCTGAGAGGATGACACACATCAGGGGTTAAACACAACTCACTATGAACTTCTACAGTCACATTTATGACAAAGTCTTGTCTCAGTAAAAAAAAAGAATGAATCACAGAAAGTCATTTGTTCAGACATTTGTGTTTGAAAACATCATTGACAAGACATCAGCAAAAGATGACATAGTGGATGTAATATGCAACATGGAACAGAGTCAGACACTTGCGCAATTTACTTCATAATAATAATCAACTGCATTATTGCATGAAACGTATATACATCTCACAACAAATGCATGCTAACACTGACAACACTTGGCAAAATAAAACACATTCACTACAAGTTGCTAGCTAGTTATGCTAACCAATACAGAATAAGCTAATTAGCCCATTTTACCAGATAAAACTTTTTCTCTTAAACTGACTTTTGGTATCTATTGGTAGTTTCACTATAATTAACACATAAAAATATATGGCCTTCTTTCGCTTAATCAATTCTCATTATGAATACTACACCACAGCGCTAGAGGTAGCTAACAAAATGCTGGATAGATGCAACAGAAACTGCAAATTTACTAAAAAATAAAGGTTGTTTTTCAAAAATTCTTTATTAAAAGGGTAAACGTCTTTATCCGAAAGCACGACACAAAAAGTATGTTTCTGATGAACGTCATAGTAAACAGATGTTAACAGATTTCTTTCTGCCAGCGTTGCTTCTTACCATTTTAGTCCGGTGGCTAAAGGAAAAGAGGCCGGAAAAGGAACTTGCGTTGCATGAAATTACATCCGTGCTGTTTCCTGTTCAACATAGAAATGTGTCCCTCGCGACGCATATGAGCGAAATGTACAAATCGGTATTAAACGACAATAAAAAGTATCAACGAAAAACTAAATTATTACAAGTACTTATATTTCAAAGAAATATAATATTAAACAATTTTCCTTTCGTTTTTTAAAAATAACTTTTCTACTTTCTAATAAAGTTTCTAGTAATTTATGTTTTATTTCTGTTTTTCATTTAGCTTG
The DNA here is from genome assembly GCF_017639745.1 of Melanotaenia boesemani. Lineage (NCBI taxonomy): Eukaryota > Metazoa > Chordata > Actinopteri > Atheriniformes > Melanotaeniidae > Melanotaenia > Melanotaenia boesemani. The sequence goes on from NC_055700.1 coordinate 10,565,133, forward strand.
TTTTCAATTTCTGTATTAGAATTTTTATGTGTTTGCTTTTAATAAGGTTACTATTGTACCAAAGGTGCTACTGTTCTTGTTAAGGGTTTGAAGCCGATTTATTTATTTATTCCCATTTGTTTCTCACACTGATATTTATAAGGTAGCATGGGGGCTGGCAGGGAATTCTTGGGTATTATTGTTTTTCTCTAATGCAAGGAAAAAGTCACAAATAATTTCCTCAGTGTCCACCCTGGAGGGAAATAAAAAATAGGGGGTTCACATGTACAAATACCTGGGTATTTGGATTGATGACTCCCTTATATTCAAGTATTAATCAAGTGAAGAATATGTGGCTAAAACTTATTTTTCAATTTAGAAATAAGTTGTGTTTTTCTTTTAATACAAAAAAACAGCTTGCTGCTGCAACTTTCTTGTCTGTGCTGGATAATGAAGATTAGCTGTATACAGTATGAATGCATGTGCTGAAAGTCTTTGAATGGTTGACACTGTTTTATCATGCCTCTCTGAGGTTTATTACAAATTGTAAAATGTAGACACACCACTGTGATATATACTCTCAGGTTGGATGGCCTGCTCTGGCCACCTGAAGGATTTGTCATTGGTAAACTTTAATTGATAAGGCACTGCTTGGATTACTGTCTACTAACTGCTCAGGGCATTCATTCCTATTCTCTCCAATCACATGATTAGTTGTTGCTATATGTTTCACATGGTCGCTCTGAATTGGTTAAAAAGGCTTTTGTTTACTCTGCACCTTCTGCTTGGAATATGCTGCAGAAAGACGGGAAACTACCTGAGTTAATGGAGCATTTTAAAATCTAAACTGAGAATTCTTGAGATTGACTCCACAACGTGTACTTGTGGTTACACAATTTGCTTGTAAATGTAGTTTCTCTTTTTTTGTCCTTTGTGTGTTTTAACTGGGTAACTTATGTAACTATGATTTTGTATTTGATGCTGCCTTTCTTGAACCAGAACTCTCTTGTAAAAGAGGTTCTTAATCTCAATAGGATTTGTTTCCTTAAATAAAGGTTAAATAAAATGTTCATTTGGGTGGAACCTGACTGACATATCCTGAAGCTAAAAGGACAAGTTTCTATCTGTCCTCAAATCTGCAAGCATTGTTGGCTCTTGAAGAAAGCTTGCCTGGAGTCTTACAGTTGTCCTGCTGGCACTATAGAGAGGGCTGGCACTATAGAGAGGGTTGGACAGATTTACAAAGGAGCTTGTGGATTATTTGAGGCTGGAAGTAAATATGGCATTTCAAATTTCCACATTTCATATAACAAAATGCCACAGTATATGGCACAAACCCCAATTAATACACCTCCTGACACTAAAGAGTTTTGCAAGAGACAAAGGAAATTATTATGGCTAGGAAGAATAGGAACAGCAACAGTTTCCCATTCTGTAAGAAGAGACAGTGGTGGAAAGTGGATTATTTTTTGCAGTCATCGCTTGAGAAAGCAACATCAGTAATTTATAGTAAGTGAAAATAGGTTACTGCTAAAACAAGACTTTATCTATGTTTGAGATTGTTCTGTAGCCCATCTAGTCCAGTTCACTCCAAAAGGGGAATTAATGCACCCAGTTATTCACATACACTTTAGAACACAACAGTGCAATACAGTACAATACTGCATGAGTAAAATCCACAGAAAACACAGCCAGAGTTGGGGCTCTTGTGATGTGCTGGGTGTTAAGTATGCTAGACTTATGCCCAAAAGTCCTTCCTGGATAAGGCATGCTGGTCATTATTGACAGCAGCTGTATCAGGGTCCTGTTCTCAGCCACTGATGGGGTGTCCAATTCAATCCCAACAACAGAGCCAGCTTTTTTCACCAGTCCATCTAGTCGTCCAGCATCCCTCCTCTTAATGTTGCCTCCCCATTACACCACAGCATAGAAGAGGTGACTGGCCATGACAGTAAAACATATAGAGTTTACAGATGTTGGAGGACTTCAAACTAATCAATAAACAGAGCTCTGACCTTTCCTGTACATTTGTGTTCATTGACCAGTTTATTGTCTAAGTACAATCTACCTCCTCCACACTGACCACAAGACGGCTGAAGATGGCTTGTGGAAGGGTGCTGGACCTCCTGAAACCAATCACCTTCTTCTGTCTAGGTGGTGTTCAGCTGCAGATTGTTAACCCTACACAATTTCACAAATTGCTCCAGTAAGCTCCTGCGCCCCATCACACCCCAAAGTGTAGTCTGAAAACTTCTGCAGGTCAGTCTACAAAATGCAAGGCAGTTTATTTGTATAGCACATTTCATGTACGGGACAATTTAAAGGGCTTAACATAAAACAGAAGTTCAAACAGAACTAAATCAGACAACAACATTGACGTGAAGCTGTTTTTGAAAACTTAAAAATTACACCAAACCACAGCAATTTTGTTGCAAAGTGTGAAAATAAAGTGACAATCTTGTACATATTGCAGAGATTGGAATAGCAGCCCACCTTGGTTCAGAGGCCAATAACTCAGTGGTTCTTTGCACATCCACAACTCTGCTGAAGTGTAAGCTTCAAGCTTTTGTTGCAAACTCTGTGAATCTGGCAGAAATCAAATGTGGCCTTAGGCTTTTGTAATAAGCCACAGCATCACCCTTTATGTTTAATCAGTTGTGGTTCAGATTTGAACATTTCATGTCCTGCAAAACTGAAACATTACAAATGCCAAAAAGAAGATAAAAGTGCAGTGTACAAACTTTAACATAGCCCCTAGAAAGCATTCATAAGCTGTAAAAGCTTAAAGATGAAAGCAGGTGGATGCACATGAACCAGATACTATACAGCAAAGCAGCAGCCATGCTGTATCCATGTGCGAAGTGTGCCATTTTAAATGATGTCATCAGAGTTTAGAGGCAGGTACTGGAGAGTTTAAACAGCCTGGTTGGAGATATTGTGGGTGCACAGGCGCATCCTTGAAAAACAGAGCGTGACCTTGGGTTTTGGCTGAGTAAGGAGCGTATGAGAGAAACGCGGCGCGCCCCCGGCTGCCAGGCTGAGAAAAGGCGCATCGTCCTCTATTTTTCTTTTTTTTCATTTCAGTCACGTCGCTTTGCTCAGATTTGAGATGAGCCATAAGGGATGTGTATTTATCCTGCCCAGATCCGATCTGTCACCAAATCTAAGAGAAGAAAAATACGGATAAATCAGGCTCAGAGGCGATGCTCTCTCTGATTTAACATTTCGGGATTAATTTAAACCTGGATTCTTTTGGATGCTTTAGCGCGCTATTTTGGACAATCTGCAATCTGCGTGCATCCATCCAAGTCACCGCACCTCGTCGAAGCGAGTAACACGGTAGAAAATAAATAATTAGCCGACCTTCAAGACATTTGATGGTTTTCTGCATCCTCCTTTGCGCAACGTATAATAAAAGCTACAAGATCATTTTAGAATTGGAGTCTTTAATGGTTGGCAAAAGAGATTACAAGCGATAAATTGCGATGCTTAACATCCACCACTAATTATGCTGTGGTTACAGAGTCGCAAAATAGTGTAGAGAGGTAACGGACAATGTGCAGTTGGTCCTGATTCTGGACCTGAATGCAGTGGAAAGAGACACCTAACCGGGTGTCACCGTCAGCCCTGGATGCTGCGCCGAAGGATGGCATACACCGACCCATCGTCGGGTAAAGATATACTCGGCAGTAGATCACTGTGTTTTATATTTATTTGCGCATTTGGACTCGTCACACTTTTGCAACAGATTCTCTATGGAAAAAACTACATCAAGAGGTAAGTGTTGACTATTTCTCCTTGGAGAGGATAGCTCAGACCCTGCATTATAAATGGGGTGTGCACATTGTAAGGATAAAATTTCAAAAGCATGCCTTCATCGCCGTTTTGATATTGATTCTTTCGTGAAAAGCAAAATAATTACAAAAAATAGCTCTGGATGAGCTATATGTTGGGATGCAGAGGGGAAAACAAGCTTTAGTGACTTGAAAGAACAATAACCATCCATCTTTCCTCCCAGCGGCAGGAGCAATTTCCATTGGATTTATTTTTTGATATTTTCTGAAAATTAAGCATCATGATTCATACCATACACAGTGCCTCAGCTGTGTATGGTAATGTTTTCCCTTTCTTTTCCCAAAGATCTTTATTTGATTTTTTTATTTCAGCCTTTTTGACTGGTCATAGCCTACATCTTAAAGAGGCATCAGTTTATCATAATGCATATACGCTTTCTGGAGCTGATGATGACTGCAGAGAGCAACATGTTAGAGATGATGTGTATTTCTTTTAGGTCCCTGTTGAATAAATCATTTCCAGGCACCACATAGTGCTCATACAGTCACTGCAGAGCCATGCTCTATAATAGCTCTGCATCTCATTCCCTGTATGAACTGAGCCCTGTTTGGTAGTCCACTTTAAACCCCTTCAATGATCCATTATTTACAAACTTGCAGGCTGCTTTCTTTGATACACTGGAGAAAGATTCAGTGTGAGATGAGCAGATATTGAGAAGCTGGGATATTTGATGTTTGTAGCTGATTAGAAAAGCTTATGTAAAAATTTTAAGTATAAGAAAACAACCCCAAAACTTTACCCCCACCCCCAGATATTTACAGAAAGCACATATATGCTTCCTTCAAAGCAAACGTATATGTGCTGCAGTCTGAGAGTCCCCCACAACTAACCCCTCCCCTGCCACCCTGCTGGGCTGGTCTGATGAAGCTCAGGGTGGATTCATGGCATCCTGACTTCTGCAGAGAGATGCATGAATTCAGACCCAACACTCACACACCTCTCTCCGCCTGTGGCCTGACTTTACTCTTATGCTCACTCAGCTTAGGAGAGAGAGGGGGGGGGGGGGGCAAGCCACACAACGGAAACCCATGGGCTCAGCGGCAGCCATTTTGCTACAGCTTGTCTGCATAGAGCAATTGGGGGAGACATGGAGAGACTGAAAGGGAGAGATGAAATGAATGTGATTGTATGTGAGTGTGTGAAATAAAGAGAAAGGGAGACAAAAGTGAAGTTAACCCCATGGCATCTCTCAAAGTGTAAATAATCAGAGGTTGTCCACATGGGTCTGACCACACCCAGCATCTTCTCTTGCTAACCTCAAGCCCGAGACCAATGTGTTTTACATGCTTGTATTTTCAGGATTTCACAGAAAAAAACAGCTTTTTTAAAGGGACATTTATCATGCTGCAGAAGAGGGATTTAGGTGTCTACAATACATTTAAGATGTTTCATCCCTCTTACGGCAACTCACTTTGTGTGAACATTGCCCCTCTGTAAATGCAGCGAACCATTAAAGTCCAACTCTTGCCATGAACATTGTCGTACTTGATAAATTGGCCATGAATCTGGCCGTTGAGCATCCATGTAATGGTATCACATGAATCTGCTCTCTGCCTGTTATCACTGGCATCAGTCTGTGGAGAATGAGGGATTGTAAAATGGAAGCTCATTGTGATCCCAGTGAGTGACACACTTCTAGAAAGAAGGATGCAGAAACTGACTTGAAGAGGGTTACAGCTAAAAATAGTTTCACTTAAGAAAAAAGTCAGCGAAGGTTGCAGGTTGGAAGGGACCAGTGTGCAACCATCTAAAGTAAGATGTGACTTCAGCTAAAATCTTAATTTATTTTGCCATAATTATTCATTAAATTTGCTGATAAAAAGTGTGAGAACAAAGTTTTTAAAAAGTTCAAATTGTCATCTTCAAACAGTTCATATTTATCTTATAGTGACATAAGACAAAGAATGCAGCTGGTACTATTGTAACCTGCTGTTTATTTAATTATCCAAGTTAAACTATTCTATTAATTAATGTGACTTTGTTTGTGAAGCCATCTTGATGCATTGTGTTAGTGGGCTGTAAAATATCTTCCTGATTCTGAACAGCTTTCTGTATGTAAAAAGAAATAGAATGAAGATTTGATGAATTTTGGGATTTGGGTACCCCTGGACAGATAGCATAAAATATGGCAAAAATGGTCACATTGGACTATAAAAACCATTCCTCCCTTATATTCTCATTGCCTGCAATGCCTCGGGGTAGAATGAGATCATCCTGAAAAACTCTGAGCTTGTTTGTCTACTAATGCTTGGATTACTGTCTGAACTGTGCTCATAATTGAGTCAGCAGGAGATAAATGATCTTGCTGAGGGTCAGCTGGGATAGGCTCCAACCCCTGCTGTCCTGAACAGGATGAAGCGCATAGAGAAATCGGATGGAATGGATATCAATATTCTCCTTATTTCATCTGCTAGTCACAAGTAACCACATGAGATTTTGACTAAAACTTTTAGTTTTGATAATCTTTTGCTTTACGTACTAAACCCAGGGCACCAACATTTATCTGATTTCAGAGTTTACTTCTGCCACAGCTTGCAGAGAGTTATGGAAAGGTTGAAGAGGCACTCAGAGAAGCTAAATGGGCCTGCAGATCAGTACTGACACAAGTCTCCTGTGATGAATGCTCACTCACATAATGCATGTAGAGAGGCTCTCTGGATTCAGTGTCCCTGCTGAAATTAGCACAACACCCACAGAGCACTCATAGAAATGAGTCACTCATGAATACTTGCATAACTGTTAGTCAAATAATAGAAGTTGAACACCCAGTCATGTTTGGATGGGTGGAATGTAATTATCTTAATATGGCAAGTTTCAAACAAGTCAGATGACAGCTCTCTTAAAGGGTCAAAATAACTGCAGAATTAGGCTTTAAACTGGACGGCGCCATCCATACCATCTGTGTTAAAATGGTTGAGTTCTCAGACTGTTCTCCCAGGTTGAATGATGTTAGATACATTGGCTAAATTGACCCTTCTGTTGAAATCCTTTGCATTAGTGAGATCTGGCTTTAAAAATGGACCTAACTGGCAACGTGATCTTGGCTTTAGTACACTTTGGCAAATCTGTTAGCATTTCTTCTCAGACACAATTTTACACTTGGAGCAAATTGGCATTGATCATTGTCCTTAAATTATAGTGACTTTTAAATATATTGACCTACAAGTCTAACACTGCTGCAAGCCAATATTGCAGTTTTAATGTCTGAATCACACAGAATAGTGGCAAGAGCCCAGCTGAGCATAAATTAACTGTTTACACTTCACTAATGATTCTTTTTATACCATGTTTGGTGTCACAATTTGCTTTCTTGAGCATAAAAAATGGTCCCCCTTCATTTAAATGTGTGCGTGTATATATGAATGTGAAATTTTGAGATTTATAGATGAATGCATGGGCTTTTGTGTGGAGAATAAGGACAATAAATTCCAAATAAACTGCCTGATTTTCTTGCTAGTGCGCAACAGTTTAGCCGACTCAAAGGGGACGAGACAGGAAACTGGACCGGCCCCATTAATTTCTCCGATGACGGATCTCTGAAGCCTGCCAGAAATGGAAGGAAAAGGTACCTTTCCAGAGTGACTGAGTACACAACATCTCTGAGAAAAGAGAGCATGTGTGGGTGTGGGAGAGAGAAAGATAGAGTGAAAGACAACACAAGCTTCAAAGCCATGCTAGTGACGACCCAGCCCTGCATGCATGGACTGGTGTACGAACATGAGTCTCCTCAGATGCTGTAGAAAGAACACAAGTAGCAGCACATTCACACTTTTCTTCTTTAATTGTTTAAAAATCTGCAGCTTCAGGAAGTTATGAGGGGGTGCTGATGTCACAGGGTAACATCACACATTTAACTCTAACTTAACCTGTCTGCATGTTGACAGATGTTTCCGTCAGAATTTACAGCCAGATTCACAGATCTCCGTAATAATCACACCCTGCCTAGCTGATATTAAGAAGAAAAAAAAACGCCCTCAAAGGTAGGCCAGTTTGAAGGCATTTCTAGTATTTTCACAGAAACCCAAGAATGCCTCTTTCTTTTTCATTAGTTAAAAGGTATAACTCTCATATTTTTCAGTGGTGGTTGCACTTCAGATTTGCTCTTGCATGTTGTCTGATCCCGTCCACCTCGACCCCAAAACCCCAAACCCACCCTCCCCTCTTCAGAAGCTGGTTGAACCACGGTCTCCTGTTGATGTACTGGCTTCTCCTTGTACCTCTGTATCCCATCCAGCACCCATCTCAAAATGCCTTGTCCTCCTCAGCCTCTGTCTCATGTGTTCTGCACAGCTCTGTGTGTATGCCATGTACATAATGTGGACACTTGTCTCTGCTCCTCCTATCTCCCCTTCTCACATCTGCATTGTCTCTCTCTGCAACCTGGATTTACCCCCCCACCCCTTCTCCACTTTCCTTTCCTTCTTAAACAAAAAAACAGGAACATGACAGATTTTACCCCCCCTAAATCTCCAAATACTCATTTCATTGAGCAGCAGATGTCAGTATCTGTGATAAAATGCTGGATCGGTTTGGAACCAGCATTGTAAAGTTAATACAAGATGCCATAAGAGATGGATTTAATCTCATTAAATTAATCATCTATTGTCTTGCTTTTAGAACCGAACAGAGAACACTTGCAAAGGTTTCGTCATCTTAGCTAAAACAAAACTGAAACACCCCATTCAGGGGGTCAGATATGTTACATAAGCTCCTCTCAGTGTAACTCCAGAAATACGCTGCATCATCAGGTGGATGTAGACAACCAGTTTCATCATTCCTTCTTTGAAACATCCCATCCCAGCATCTTGATCTTTTAATGCATCTTTCCATTTATTGCTCGTTGCATTCTTTTATTGCCATGTTGGATTTTATTTTTTTATTTATTTTTTTTAAGACTCACCTCATTTGCTTTCACAGGTCCAGGTAATATGTATTAATTTTTTTCCATTTTTCAAAACATTGCACTCTATGTAATATCTGACAAGTACAGACATTCTTTTAATTAACAAATGTTATGGTTGCTGCCAAATTACATCATGTTCCTCAAAACATTGTACATATAAAGAGCTTTACAAGGCTCAGATATAGAATGGGAGGTGTATTTATTAAGAGGTCACTGTAGACCAGGGTGTCCAGGTCATCAAGGGCTGCAATCCTGCAGGTTTTAGATATCTGCTTGATCCAACACACCTGATTCAAATTAAATAGCTCTCATGTTGAAAAAGCATGTTTAAAGCATGTTGACCCATCAGTCGGATTCAGATGTGCTGCAGGCAGCAGGAAACATCCAAAACCTTCAGGACAGAAGCCCTCGAGGTCCAACTTTGAGCACCCTTTCTGCTGACAAAGCTCATTTCAATCAAAGTTAAAATAAATTGTAAACTGCCTGTTGTACATGGTGACAATAGAAAAAGTACACTCTAAGGATTTAGATTGCAACTGATTTAAGACAAGCTTCTAGAAAAACAGACAGACAAATATTAGTCTGTGAGTTTTGTGGCCCCTCTGCTCAAATCTAACAGGAAAATGCTCAATCAGGGCTAAAAACAGCAACATTCTTTAGAATGAGATTATTTGGCTACTATAAATGTGCACTTCTCACATTGAGCACCTTTTAGTTGTCCAGTTTTTTACAGCTCACATTTTCATGCAAACAGACAGAAAATTTAGAGGAAAATATTGCATCACTTCAAAGATAAAAAAGCCAATATGTATTTAAATGTAATGATATGACATTTGAGTTTGAGCTCCTTCAAAGTATTTAAGTATATCCGACTTAAATCATATTTAATTATAAAATGCTAAATTCAGACAAAAATGTTGAACTAAAACAAAACTTTTCTTTATGTTACTTCTATTAAGAAAATTATACATTATGGGAAATGGAACCTATTAGGATGAAAACATCTGCCTCAAACTGCTCTGAAAACTAGGCTTTCAACTGTTTTTTTCCCCCCCCATTACTGACCAGTGTGCTGCTGAGCTTCCTGAAAACTGTTCCATCACTGATAGATATTAAATCTTAAAGTTGTATATTTCTGCGGAAACAGGTACATTCCAGTTTAATTTTCCTGTCCAAATACAATCACTACAGAATCCAAAAAGACCAAAATGGTAACATCCAAATGCTGCATTGTCCATCATTTATTTACACTCTATGGGGGAGAGGAAACACACAAAGTCAGAATACAGCTGCTTGGTAGTTTATTAATATTTAATGAATATATTTACATTGTAAAGGCAAGAGTGAAGTTCATACATGTTGTCCTTTACTTTTAATATGATGCACTCTAAAATTGATGGCACAATGCCATCAAGGCATACCAGACATTTTACTGTTATTTCAGCTGGTCTTGCACCTTGATCTCTATACCTGTCACCAGCAGTGTGAGAAAAACATTAACACCAAAATTAAAGTGACAGTTACAAAGACAAAGAGTTAAAAAAAATTTTTCAGATAATTTATTACCTGGTGTACTCTTTTTTTAAACTTTCCATTAAAGCACAGCTATGCAAGTCAAGTCGCAGAATGAAAATATACACTTTTAAATAAGCATAATACAAGTTCCCTTTAAACTTGAGTAAACCATCACCAACAAAGACAAGAACAGTGTTCACTTTCAGATAATTATCACTGACTTTGAACTAAACTATTGATCTTAATGTTTATCTGTTGTATGTTAACAAGTGTAAGAAAGACATAATGAAAAAACCATGATACAGTTACAGTGGATCCTTCTAAAATTAGATGATATTTGTTGCCTTTAAAAGACAAATGTGTTTATTATCCTATAATAGTGTCTCATTTGATCATGTAATAATCTGAAAGCAGAGACCAACAGATCAAACTGCTAACACATACTGAACCAGTATCCTGGAAGTATCCTTAAGAAGGTTTTAATGACGTTCAGTAATAAAAAACCATAAAATGTTTTTGTTGTCTATCAAAAATTCCTTTCCACTACCTTATAGAAAAAAACAAAACAAAACAAAACAAAACATTGAAACAATGAACTGCTGAAATTTTTCTTTCTCCTGTTTCAACATGCATCATAGTTACCTCATCCCAAAACACAAATACACAATCACACACTTTATCCAGACTGCACACAGATCACATGCAGACTTAATGCTGAGCTGCAAGAAAAAAGGGTCAATGCACAGATAAATAGCACCTTAATTACACCTCATGTAAGACATCTTCCTAAAAGAAATCAAACAGCAAAAAAACAGTATTGTCATGGTGACTGCTTCATGTGTCTTAAACAAATTTCTCTCATCCTTGATGAGATTAAATTCCTAAACTCTTTGTTGTTGTTGCCTTCATGATCACACGTTTGCATGACCACTTGTGTATATATTTATGTTTACAGTGACGCAAATAATCATAACATCACACTCTAAGACAGAAAATCATGTTACTGCAGCCAGCAAACAGTTAGTTTTACTTACTGTATATAATACAAAATATCACACTGTCATGCTCATATCCACCAAAAACAACAATATAACCATCTAACCCTTCGTTTTAACTAAATGCACTAAAATCAGCTTTTTATTCCTTTTCAAACTGTATTCTGTTTCTCTCTTTAAATAGCTAATCAACATATTTTAACCCCTCAACTCTTTTTACCCCATGCAAGCTCTCATTATAACCAGTTTAACAGATGAAAGTATGAGAGGTCCTTACTGAGTTTAATTTATTGGTTTAGACTAAGATGTCATAGAATCTGGTGCAAGTGTCCAGTAAACAGTATGTAACTATCCTGCTTGTGAGCCCTGAAATCAATTGCATCACTTCTGTCATTTGTCATCCCACAATGCTCTACTTTTAGTCTAATATGTTATAATTGCAAACCGCAGACATTTAGTTTGAACTATTTCGTTTTATTTTCATTATAAATGTATATATGTATATATTACAAATGGTTGTAGTCTGTTGTTAATTCTGTTGATCTCTTGTGTGTTAGTTGCTGTAGTAGGAGGAGGATGACTGTGTTTATCCCTTCAGGTATCTGGAAAACTATGATGGCTCACTTGATTACAACTCCACTGCATGCAGGGAGCTCAGACAAGAAATCATGGATGTCAAAGTCCTGACAATGTGAGTGCAAGAATAATTTATGACACAAGTAACAAAGGTGGTGGACAACTTTCCTTAGAAGGAGAATATTTGCAGCCTTATTCAATCATCAGTTATTTCTTAGTAAGCTGCAGCCTCTTAATATTTCTAATATATACTTTACATTGATATCTTGGATATTTGTAGAATAAATTTGGATAATTGTCTTAATTCTAAAAACCAAAAGTCTCAGCCGTGGACCCTTGAAAAAAAACGGCCTTGAAGAAGAGAAGCTCCATTTATAGTGAACATTTCAATGTGGTCAGAGAAAGAAAAACCTTATTGTCAGACCAGTATGCCTCAGCAGATGACCCTAAAGACCACAAGGCCGTAAACATGTCGCTCTGACTGTGAAGTTTAGTCATTATACTATAAGCCTTTCTGGATTTTTGTCCTCTCTAGTCTACAGAATTGTGCCTGTAAAATTTTTAAAAAATACTTTTAAAAACAGCTTAAGATGGCTGGCACCATATTTCTAGATGTAAAAAGGGAGCAGGGATCAGTTCTCCACCAAGGCCAGTACTTCATATTCTGCAGTTTGAAAGAGTGATCCAAATCTGCAACACAAGGACACATTTTCATTATATATATATGTTGAAAATTCTTGCTAAATGTCGACACAGAGGTTTGTGATCGTAGTTCCAGATCGTACCAAAAGTGTGGAACCAGTCCACATGCTGGCTTATATTGTTACTGACAGAATATATTATTGTGTCATTTTAAACCCTGTTTAGATTAGCAATTCATGCAATGCCAAAGTCATTACGCACCAAATGTATTTGACAAAGCTTAACAGTTTCCAGTTTATGGACCAAGAATCAAAAACAGACGTGTAGTTATTCAATACTTATGCAGATTACAGAGAAATGATTCAATAAACAGATACTTGTGTAATGATTTCACTTTACTGTCTCTGATTTTGTCGGGCCTTCAGAGATTGACCTCTATGCTGTTGAAAAAATAGATGCTGAGCATTTGTAATTTTTAATCATTAAGGGATCAGGAGGCTTTTCCACCAGATAACTATTTGTGCAAGCAAGTCCAAAAAAACAAGATGAAGGAAACCTGAAATAAAACTCAAGGAGAGACGCTCTTAAATCTAGTATAGAGGATAAGATATTGATTTTATTTCCAACACTTTCTAGCTGAGTGTACTCTTATCTTCAGTTTCACTACGGCACACTCTAAATGAACTCTTAGATCACACAGCAGATGCATTACACTTCTTAATGAGGCAGTTGCGCTTATGGTAATCTGAGCACTATCTTTCATCTAGTATAAAAATGAACATTGTCCAGTGACCTTTGGTGCACATCCCTCAGGCTGTCAAACTTTATTGTCAAACTCGTTCTGGGTGCTGGACGAAGGGCCTTGAGTCACTCTAGTTGTGGCAGGGAACAGCTGCAGTCATTCTGCCAGATAGCAAAATGATGGCACAAGCCAAGAGCAAATTACATGGCCCAATCACCTCAGAGGAAATATAAGTTCAAGGACAGCTTTTTACTGACGTGCTCAATGAGGCATTTCTTTATATCCATCTGCATCCACTGGCATCACTCGACCAATCACAGCATAATCACTGCAATTTCTGCCTGCTTGTTTGACTTCTGTAATCTTTTTTTGAACATGCTTTTTTATATTTATACCCTTGTAGAAACTTGGTTAAACGGAAAATACGTGGACATGAGTATCGTTCCTCATACCACAAGTCTCTCTGCATTTCTGCCAGGGTGAAAACCTCAGAGCTGTTTGAGAGATGGCGAAACCTGCAGGTGTGTAAGTGGGAGCAGAGCAAGGAGGAGACCAGCAACTTTAAGTAAGCACCGCTCAAGATGAGAACTGTATGTTAGAATATCTGGATACTTATCTTTATTTATTTATTTAATTTATTTATTTTTGTCTTAAGTAACTAAAAAAGGGCAAAACAAAAAAAATTTTTACTCATGTTTTGGAGATCCTCCTCATAAAGACAAGTCCATAAAGGAAAAAAGAAGAAGAGAAGAAAAGACATAGTATATTAGTTATATAGCATGTTCTGTATTTGTTCTTGGTGCTTAGTAATAGCTGTAATAGATAATCACTTCTGTATTTTGCCACCAGCACACCCAGTGTTCAGCTTTTCAGTGCTTCTTTTTTGAGTAAAGCAGGAAAAGATCAATAAAACATTAAAACACATTCTAAAGTGTTTGACTTGAGTAATAATTTTACACAAACTCCCTAAACAATTAGGACATAAAACTGTCAACTAAACACACAGATGGGCTCCTTTGGTTTTGATTTTTGGTGTTGACTCTGATTAAAGTACTTTCCATGACTCTTTTGTTCTCCTTAAGGATGTCTCTGTCTCGCTGCTGTAATGCTCCATCCTTTCTGTTCACCACCAAGAGGAACACTCCTGCAGCGACCAAGCTGAGGTACGAGGTGGACACCAGTGGTATCCTTCCCATCACCACTGAGGTCTATAAGATGTTCCCAGACGTAAGTTTGTTGCTTCTTAAAGAGTGGTTGCTCTGCTTCTGCTCCTGTCCTGTTTTTTATCAGCTGGCTTGCCACTGATATGATCTTTGTCATTTCAGGATATGCCATATTCTAAATCACAGTTTAAGAGATGTGCTGTGATTGGAAATGGCGGCATCATTAAGAACAGCAAATGTGGAAAGGAAATTGACTCAGCAGATTTTGTTTTCAGGTACAAAAAAGATAATCTTTCAGTCTTTTTTTATGTCGGGCTGTACAAGAATGAACATGATGTGTTTTAAGATGGTGGACATCAGTTGACTTGTACATTTGTACAAGTATATAATACAGGAATAAATTGAGTTTTGTGTATTGTACCAAAAAGCTTTTAATGCCAGCACAGGATACAATGACATAAAATTCTTAAACTAAACTTTGCATATGAAATATGCTCATGAAACATCCTCCTCTTAGACAAATTAGACTGTTGCTAACCCTTAACTTCTTAATATCTTTTTAGTCACTTTTGAAACAGTGAATTTCAATTTTCCACTGAAGCAAACAAAACTGGCTTCTCATTTCAAGCTCGGTAAATTGACCAGCTAACGCTAGCTAGAAAGTTAATTAGGCTAATATTTAATCCATAAGTGAATAGCTGAATTTTCAAAATGTTAAAATCTTCACCACATTTTCATTTCCAACGTGTCAAACCTCTGAGATATTGTGCACGTTGAAAGCTTTGGCAGTATTAAATGGCAACAGTAAAAGATGATCTGCAGCTTTTAGTTATAAACAAGCAACATTGGTCTCTTACAGGTGGTCCCAAAGTCCCAAGATCCCTAAACACTGCAACTTTTTTTTCATTTCCTTCTGCTCTTTATTTACTGGTGCTTACTTTTTATGTCACTCACTGTTTAGTTAGGCTTAGCCGTCATAATTAATGAATTAATTAGCTTTACACATTAAACAACTTAGTTAAGCTTAGAAAAAATGTGCTCCTCTTACACGCACCCCATCATAACCTTAATCCAGCAAACAATTACACTTTTTTGTCCTTGTGTAATACATATGTTAAATATGGTTTGTAAGGGACTGACTGTATTTACCCATGTTTAACTCAGTTATTAAATGCAAATGGTTCCAAATGGTGTTACCCATTTTTAACCCATACACTCATTTCACATCAGTTTCCCCACTAGCTAAAACTCTAAACGACTTATTTTTGTCTCTTTTGCAGATGCAACATACCACCCATTAATGAGAAGTACTCAGCAGATGTTGGCTCTAAAACAGATCTGGTGACAATAAATCCGAGCATTATTACAGAGAAGTACTGTTAAATTGTCATCTCTTTAGTATGCTTCTTCTTCTGGTGTTCTTCTCTTTCTGCTTTAGTTATGTGGTTCACTTTCTCTGCAGATTTCAAAAGCTGGAGAAATGGCGGCGACCCTTTTATGAAGTCCTTCAGAATTATGAGAACTCTTCAGTGGTGCTGCCTGCCTTCTACAACACCCGCAACACTGATGTATCATTCAGAGTCAAGTACATGCTGGATGATTTTGACTCCCAGAGAGGCGTGTTCTTCTTCCACCCGCAGTACCTGCTCAATGTGCAGCGTTTCTGGGCGGTGCAAGGTGTCCGGGCGAAACGACTCAGCAGCGGCCTGATGCTTGTGACCGCTGCCTTGGAGCTGTGTGAGGAGGTCCATCTCTATGGTTTCTGGGCATTTCCTATGAATCCCTCTGGCATCTTCATTACTCACCACTACTACGACAACGTCAAGCCACGGCCTGGGTTTCATGCTATGCCCCATGAAATTTTCAACTTCATTCACATGCATACACGTGGGATCATCCATGTACACACCGAGCAGTGCACGTGATTTCTTATTTCTTTTTATTTCACCACTATTTTAACTATAATTTAGGTCAATAGGAGCAA
This sequence comes from Melanotaenia boesemani, assembly GCF_017639745.1. NCBI lineage: Eukaryota > Metazoa > Chordata > Actinopteri > Atheriniformes > Melanotaeniidae > Melanotaenia > Melanotaenia boesemani. The sequence goes on from NC_055700.1 coordinate 10,581,487, forward strand.
GCATTTGTTCCTATTAATTTGCCTACATGTTGAAGATTGCTCACTTGAAGCAAGTTTACTGCTGTTAAATCACCATGGTTTTCTCTGACTCCCATGACCATAGGATGCTAGTTTTTAATGTGACAAGTGGTCTTCATAGTGGTGTTGTTTCTGTGAAGTTTTCTAGTGGCTCTGCTGTACAGAGGTGTTGTTTTCTACTCAACTGCACTGATATTTAACCTGAAATGGGGCTGCAGAGGGTGTTTTCATGCCCCTGCATCCTCCTCTCTCTTCTCTCTTTTTCTCAGACACTCCGTGGGTGTGGCAGCTTTTAATGTTTGTGTAAAACAAAGCCTGAACCTCCTATTGAGCTATTATAGACAAAGGAAAAAAGAAAGAAAAGATATAACTGTAACATTTAATTGTCTACTTTTGTAAACTATTTCCTTTTCACCTGATTCGCTAGGTGAATATTTTAAAACACTGTTGAAATGGCCTGTTTTCAGTGGCCTCCTTTCTCCCATTTAAAATATCCTCTGATACTTCTATTGAAAAAAAAGTGCAATTAGAGGTAACCATTTTCCCCTTTTTCTTTTGTGGCTTGTCATGGTTTTGGACTAAAGTCAGATAAATACAATATTTCAACAAATCTATGACATTCAAGTTAATCCAAACTGTATAATGCAGTACTGCAGTGCAACCCAGCCTTTTGCTGTCATTTTTGTCTTAAGCCATTTTGCCTTATGAGGTATCAAACCCCTCTGTATGATGTGCAATACACCCGCGTGTTTTGCATCTACAAGTACGTTACATCATCAACATCAACTACAACATCAAATCAGATATTGGTTTGGCTTTTAAATTAAGGGATGCTCTGATATGAGTCTGTCTCATCTCATATTCTGTTTAATATTTCCCTATAAACTCCATGATCATATAATGCTCTGCATGAATTTACTCTATACTTGGCTTGATGTGTGCCTGCTTCAATGACCACTGACATATGTTTACACTTAAGCCTCTATGGATCACAGTGCATTTGGAGATGTAGACACAAAATTAGAGAGTTTTTTTAATGGTGTTATCATTGATTATAGGAGTAACAACAAAAGAAGATGGCTGCTGCCCCTCTTTGTTGTTGTACTACAACTCCTATCCTCTGTACTTCACCTTCTTCTGAATTGTGACATTCAGTTTGCACTGAAGAAAGCATGTGCATTTAGCTACTGGAAAGCTGTGCAGATTTCTTTCCTTTTTTTTAACACTGTAAAATATTATAAGAGACTGTAAATGAATATTTTGTCACTCTTCTATCAATGCTTGGCTGCGTACTTGTTCATTCAGTTTGTATTAAATGACTAAAGAGGTTTAAATATGTTGTTCTTTTCATCAGTTTTGTAGACTCTGCTTGTGCATATATGCACAAGACATATGAGTTAATCAAACACCAAAAAAATTAATTAGCTAAAACACTAAACTGTTCTGCAGTCACGACTGAATTCAGATTGAAAAAGGAGGTAAAGTGGTTTGTGTATACAGGTAATATATAACACAATGCTTCTTACTGACTTGTTCATTCTTTATACTGCTACTGTGTTTGTAAATAAACTTGTTTGGATTTTCTCATTTGTATTTTAATGGATGTGTGTGAGTGTATTTTAAACGGAAACATTCATGCCTTTGTAGAACTGCTTTGCCAAGGTGTGCATGGACAGAAAGTGAAGTAATCTCACTTAGGTAATTTGAATTTTTAATAGCTGGTATTGCTCCACATGTAAAACCAGATGGACAGCAGGCCTGGTCAATGAGAGGACAAGAAAATAAGATGCAACCAAGTAATGAAAACATGGGCGAATCACATTTCCACTAACAAGAACTTTTTAACACAAGAAACCTTTTGAACATTTGGCATCTTAACATGATTTACCTGCAATTACAGTCTGTGGACAAATAACAAGTAAAAGATTCCACAGGTCTTACCGCAGAACTCTAGCCCTCTCAGGCCTGAAGGGATATTTTTAGGTTTTAACCTCTTCTATTTTTAGACAGCCAAGAGCAAATGAATATGTATAAGGCCCAAGTTAATCATGCAAAATAAAGTCTGAAGGTTTAACCAGTTAAATAGCTTCATGTGTCCTTACATGCTAAGAAATAAATGATGAGTCACTATAAACATCAGATATTACCACTACACAATGAATAACTCCTGGTTACAAGTACACTAATAATTATAAAAAGAAATAATAACATTCTGTTTTTTAAGTTCGATGTAGGGATTCCTCAGACCAATTAGTGAGTGTAGACTCTGCTGGCATCCACTGGCCAGGTAATCTGATGTTGAAAGATCAATATGACCAAACTCTGCCCTTCCCCTTGATACCGACATTATCAGGTGTCAGATGGCAGCAATAAGGCTAATGGGATAATTTGGCTCTTCGTCAAGTGCAGATGTGTGTGTCAGTGTGGTAGAAGTGCAACAAAAATAATCAGTCATTCATTACATTAAACCAGAGGTGTCAAACTCCAGTCCTCGAGGGCCTGTATCACGCAGGTTTTTATTGTTTCCCTGATCTAACACACTTAATTGAAATTAATGGGCTATTGTGAAGAAGATGAAAAAAGGCTGTTGGATCCACTTGATTTTATTCAGGTTTGTTGGAACAAGGACATAACTAAAACCTGCAGAATAGTGGCCCTTGAGGACCAGCGTTTGACACCCCTGCATTAAACACAGACTTGCTAAAGAAGGAGGAAACAACGATATTCAATGCTGTGAGGACATTAATAGCAATATCTTATAATTAATTTCATTTTTGATTAAGCTGAATATTGTTTAATATGATGTCTCCTCCAGCATTAACTGATAAATTAAAAAGCATTGTGAAAGTAAAATCTAAATCCAGGTTTTTTTTTTTTAGATGTTCATAAAAATGAACATGTTTAAGAAATTTAATAATTTATTTCCAAGTGATTTGATCTAAATGATTTCAAAATGAGTCTGAATAGAACTGGCCTATAATAATAATAATAATGATAATAATAATAATAATAATAATAATAATAATAATAATTTAACACTTCCCTTAATTTAAGAACTCATTGCTGTATGAATATACAGAAAAACAGGCACTTTACTGCAGGTCTTCACTTTCTTTTACTCTTTTACTTACTTTAATCTCACAGCTGCACTCTTTGCCAAGACAAAGAAAAGTAGTTGTAAAGGAGTGTCTGTGTGTTTGTCTGTCTGTCTGGGTGCGTGTGACTGCGGGTAAAAGCGAGACGCCCCCAGCTCGTAAAGCGATCCTGACACTATGAATAATGGAAGGTGCGGTGGCAGAGAGGATAAGTTCTCTGTGCAAGGCTCCTTTTTCACAGGGCTTTCTCCTGTTGGTCACATGACTGCTGAAGTGACAGTAATTTTTCATGAGTAGTATTTGTTGGTTGTATGTTCATATGCCACCCAGGTAGGAGACCATCAGAGAGACATCCTTCCTTCAGTGTACTCAGTCAGTACATCAGCAGCTTTGTACACCCAGGCTACTCTGAACCCCAAGATCTTCAGAACCTCGCTGCAGCTAAGGGTCAAATGAATTGTCTTACACTATTAGAAACTCAAGGCAGCACTTACGAAACTAAAGGCCAGGGAAGTGGATGAATAAAAGATGTCGTTGAAACAGAAAAAATCCGCAGCTACTGAAGAAACCGAGGAGGTTGATGACGAAGTGGAGGAAAGTGAGCCAAATATAAAAGAGAGGAGCAATGGTTCAACTCATGGGGACACCACAAAAAAAGAGAGGAGTCGTAAGAAACACAAGAGCGCAGAGCACTCTGAGAAGCCCACAGAGAAAGAGAATAACGGAAAAGAAGGGGATAAGGTGAAAGAGAAAAAGAGAAAAAAGAAACCAGATGATAATGCTGAAGCTGGTGCTGTGATTGCAAGCAATGACTGTGAAGGTGAGCAGAACAATAATGAACCCACAAACAAACCCAAAAAAGAGAAATCTGAGAAGCTCAAAGAGGATGTGACACAGAGAGTCAAGCAGGAAAAGTCCAAACAAAAGAAGAAGAAATCATCGAACCCAGAGGGAGCGGAGGAGATGGGGTCTAAAGATAAAAAGTCTAAAGATGGCAAGAAGAAAAAAAAAGCTCACAGTGATGATGATGAGGAGCCTTTAATTGAGGAGCAGGAAGAAGAGGATTCAAAGAAAAAGAAAAAGAAGAAGGCAAAGAAGGGATCTGCAGACAGTGATGAAGATAAAAAGAAAAAGAAAAAGTCCAAAATTAAACAGATCGACTATGCTGCAATTTACCAGAATGAGCTATTTAACTACCACACAGATTCCTCTGATGGATACGAAGATGAGTACTTCAAAAAGAAAGGTAAGGGCAAAACACTATAGCACAGACAGAGGCCTCACAAGCTCCTTTTTGAGTTCATATTCAGGAAAAACTTCATTTCTACTGGGACTTTAAAGAAGAATTTCTTCAGCTCCCTGGGCTCTGACTGGGAGCAAGCTGGGGAATCCCTCTGTGATTGTGCTGGGTGAAAGCTTAGTTATGTTCCACTTGAATGGAGCTAAACAGAGGAGCAGGGGCAGACAGGTGCTGGGTGCCGTCCAGTCACAGGGGCTGGGAGCACCGTCAGGGCCACAAAGAGGGCTTGGAGCCAAACACAGTATTCTTAAAGCAGATCACAGGCCCTGAAACAGCAGGAAACAGAATAACCACATTTTTGTATTCATTTTTGCTCTAAAAATAATTCTTATTTATGGTCTAAATAAATTGTTGCTACATGCTCTTCTTAAAATCAAGAATATACTAGTATATAATAATAAAATGCTCAGAGTCGGTACTTCTTTAGTTATGTACATTAAGAATTATTTCTTCCTGTAAACATGTTTATTGAGAACAAATATGCAAAAATAAGTAGATATTTTATAATTATGTTAATTTTATTTTCACAATTTCCATCCATTATCTTGACCGCTTATTCCATTTCGGGTCGCAGGTGAGCTGGAGCCTATCCCAGCATTTTAACAGGTGAGAGGCAGGGTACACCCTGGACAGGTCACCAGTCTGTCGCAGGGCCAACACAGATGGACAAACAACCATGCACACACACACTCACTCCTAGGGAGAATTTAGAGTGTCCAGTTAACCTAACATGCATGTCTTTGGATGGTGGGAGGAAGCCGGAGAACCCGGAGAGAACCCACGCATACACGGGGAGAACACGCAAACTCCACACAGAAAGGCCACCACCCCCAAGGTTCGAACCTCCCCCCAGCCGAGCTGTGAGGCTGCGGTGCTAACCACCACACCACCGTGCAGCCCATTTTTTTTCACAATTTGACTACTGTAATTATAATTTTAAAGTTTACTTAAGCTTAAATTCTTTTCATCTTTAGATCACATTTACAGTTAGGAAAATTTACATTAAATATATAATTTTATGTTTCTGTTTCTTATATTAACTTGAAATTAAATCCCCACATTATCATTTTTGAATGATAATCTTTCCCCTAAACACGTAACATCACCCTCTCATGTGCTGAGAGAGTGCTTAGTAGACATTTCTTTTAGTCCATATAATTATTTTCATAACCTGAAAAAACATCAGAATTTTTTTGTTCTCACTTACTCTGCAGCTTTGGGAAGAACATTAAGTAGTATTGCACCAGCTGCTGTAAAACACATCTGTGTACATGTCTAAATAACCTCACTGACTTATTCAGGTCTCAGGACACTGATAAGTTTAGCAAGACTCAGTTTTACCATGCCATTCTCTTTCAGATTTTATCAGGTGTCTTCTTTCTCTTTAACCTGGTTTTAATAGCTCAGCTCTCTGGTAATTAGACATCTGTGCCCCTGTTGGATCAAATTCAGTCAAATTGCTCATCATGAAGCCTCATTTCCTTATCTACAGAATGATTTTAGGTTGTCCTTGTGTTATTAATGTATGTATCCACTACTTTACATACATTACAACCTCTTTGATGACATTTGAACTGAATCTGCATTTACGAAGAGACTCTTCTAGCCCATCACAATGACTGGACTCTATCTCTCTTATTCTTTGTTTATAGTTTTTATAAGTCTGAACAAAAAATCCCACTCATACCCATCAAGTCTTCATAACATTCACAGTCACATAACAACAAGACAGAGGTGTTTAAGTTCAGAGTAATGCAGCAGGACTATAGAGTTTCAATTATATAAGCCAAGCTACAGAGCTGACAGCTAGTGCTGACAAGTCTCTCTCTGAAGATTTAATGTTGCCGCAACACTGGTGTGAAACTTAGAAATACTCTTCAAAATTTACAGTTTCTTTGTTTAGGGAAAGAAGAGAATATTAAACACTTGTATTTATTAATCAAAGTATGTGACAGTGTAAGAGTATCCTCTGACAACAACAATCACCAGGCTTTCTCATCATAATCCTGAACTCTGTGAAATTGTGTACTTTTAATGGCTAATTCTTAAGATCCATACACCCTAGAAGACAAGCTAAGACACATGTTACAAACTGGTGTCATTCTTGGATGAAGAGATGCATCTGAAACATGAGAGAGCTTTGGCTGGTGTATCATGCCAGACATGGATTCACTGCAGATTCGCTGCATTGAATTCCCTGGCAGCCGTGCATGCAGGGAAACATAATGCTCCCTATTCTTTTTTATGGATTATAGGACACTGTCTCAGGATGAGACTTTTGTTCGTTATTGTTCTTGAAATTTGTCCCTGTTAGACATAATGAAACCTGATTAATTGTTTCAGTATTGTTTCTTGCAGTATTATTAAGTTCTCATTTCTCTTTCTGTATTTTAAATCCAGTCTCCTTTGTCTTTCAGTATATGAAGTAGTTACAGTCACAGGGGATGTGAAAGGAGCTGGGACAGACGCCAATGTGTTTGTTACTCTTTTTGGAGATTTTGGTGTCTCGCCGAAGGTTCACCTGGCAAGCAAGTGAGTTTAAAAGCCTTCATGTTATTGTTTTTAAAATCAAGTCTAAGCATTAGTCTATGCTCTTTTTTTCCTTGTCATATTTAATGTATTCTACTTCAGTTTATATAACCAGCGAGTTTAAAGAGTTTAGTCATTTTTTTGAGTCAGTAATTGTCAATTAATCTTTTCTATTCTTCTCTGATCCTTCAGCACATCAAAGAGGTATTTTGTAATCAATCTACATAAGGATGGTTATGATTCTGTCCTTGTGTTGGTCTGCATTGTGGATATAAAGCTGTATGTGAGGAATTCCTCTTCAACATTAACCTTTTTCTTGACCATGAGTCAAGAAAAAATTAATTTGCACACTATTAATTTCCATGACTGCATACAAAGCCGTCTACTAGCATTTACATAGAAAATGACATTACTTGTGAAGCAGGAATTTCTCCTTCATACAGTTGTATAAAGTGTCGGACTCAGAATATCTGGAGTAAGGAGGAACTATGTGACATGGCCGGTCTTCTTTTCCATTTAGAAAGAAATGAAAGAAGACCACGATGTCATTTATGCAGATGATCAAATGACTCTCATGGGATCTTTTCAGAAGTAGGCTCCTTTTATCTCTGCACACATTGATTGACAGATAGGGTTACCTGTGCAGTGTATAGGATATACCAACTTATTGTCAGCCACTCTGGACCATGTCACCCACACCTTGTGGTGGTCCCATTCATCCACTTCAGTCAGCATCAACATGCCTTGTATTCAGTATCTCCATGCTGTGTGACTGTTTTGTAGCTCGCTTGATGACATATCACACACACAGATGTTAATACATCTTTTTGTCATATAATAATCACACAGTAAGGAGTTTCACCTTACTCCAATATACATTATGTCCTGCCTGTATTGTGTGATCACCGATGATACAGGTAAGGGAGGGTTTCTATGTCTCCAAGCATATTTGCCCGATTGAAAAATCGAGGCAGAATAAAAATGCAAGTCTTTGGAAATTCACTGTAATTATAAAACGTTCAAATTACATGAATTCCAAAGTTTGCAGTGGTTTCCTTTAACATAATAAATAAATCTCCCCATCATTCTCTTGAAGGTGATTTAACATAGAGAATGAGGGCATGTATTCATGTGTGTTGGACACTATTTGTCAGTTCATGCAGTATGTGACACTTTGCACCTTAATCATGCAATCTTCGGCCCAATCTGCAGCCTGAATATTGCAGAAGGAGAACAGATGGAGATGTGGGTCACACATGAAGGCATGTACTCTGTGTAAATGAAAATGTGGGTGTCTGATTCGCAGTCTTTGGCACAGGGGGTCTAATGTGCTCACATCCTGAGCTCATCTCTGCCAGGGGTAGAAGTATGGTGCTATTAGGAAGGAGGAGTAAGAGTACGTGATGAAGTGGCAGAGCGTCAGGAAGGTTTCAGATTATACCACTGCCATGAGACCACAAGGGTACCCTAAGCCGGATCAGTCCAGGGATGCCATATACTGTTCCTAATTTCTGCTTCTTTCTGTCAGGACTATTATGTGTTGATTAAATAGAGAAAAAACAACAACAAAAAAATTCTAATTTTTTCCTAATCTCTTCAATTTCCAGAAGCCGGACTGCATTTGAGAAAAACAAGACTGATGTTTTCCGCATCAAAACATACAATGTGGGGCCTCTAAATAAACTGAGGTATTGTGTAACAGATTTCATTTTAATTCCTCTCAGCTTGTGATCTGTGGTCATTTATGCGTATATATAGACATATAAAGTAATCTGATATGTCCCTTTATTGTTTCCGTCAATGGAGCAAACACACAGAATGCACAATTACAGGCCACTGACATCATCACAGTTCATGCTTTAGGTATACACAATCAGGATAACAGCAGCTTACAAAGACTCACACACACAAATACTTTTTTTCATTTTTTCCCAGCTTGCACTGCTGCCCATCAAAGGATTTCATCCAGTGACAGAAGGTTAAGCCCCATCTGTTGTTGTGAGTTAGTGTCTAACTCTAGAGGAGGACGGGTTGCATCACAGGCATTTAATATAGACAGGAAAATAAGCAAAGATTTAAGAGCCAGACTTTTCTAAAAATAGCAGTGCTGCACAGTAGCTGAGAAATTAGGAGCTCTGCAGGAGTAAGAGCAATCATAGTGCATGTATTCTCTTTTCACAGTGTCATAAGATGAAAGAGGTCTCTGACATGCAAATCTCAACAACTGTTCCCGGCTATTCTTGACCTTTCAAAGGACAATAAAACCCTAAGTTGAACTTACAAAATAATCATGCTTCTATAATGCTTCAGTTGTTACATTGAGCTGTTATGCATGTAAAATATATAATCAGAAATGCAAAGTCTTTTCACTCGGTGCAGACTATTAACCTTGATGCTGATCATTTGTGACACCTAGCCTGAAGTTCGTAGGAGCCTGTAGCAACATATCTGTCCACATTCAATATGACAGCTTCTTTGAAATGGATTGCATTACTCATACTCTTGTCGTAGCCCATCTCACTGAGTCTCTGTGACATTTCTGATTTGCATGAGCTGCAGAGCTTAAACACAATTCCCATTGTTGTGTAGTACTTATCAAAAATTGCTAACAAGAAACAGACCAACAAACAAGCAAAAAAAGGTTAACTGATGTGACAAGCTCATTTAGGATTTCCTGCAAGGTGAATTCATGTCACGCTCTCACTTTGTTGATTTCAATAGGATTGAGCATGACAACACTGGGATGAGTGCCAGCTGGTTCTTGGACAGGGTGGTGGTGACCGACATGAACCGGCCCCATCTGCGCTTCTATTTTGCCTGCAACAACTGGCTGAGTCGGGAGGAGGGGGACAACCTGTTTGTCAGGGACTTGCTGGGCAGCATGAACCCCATGGATGTCCCAAAATGTAGGTCACTCCGAGACAAAGACATAATCCAAAGCACGCACAAAAAGTTCAGAACAGCTACAATAAACTGATTAAACTTCAAAATGAATCCACCAGATTTTAGATTAACTAGTGTGATTGAGAGTATTAGATTATAAATTCTACAAGCCATTTAAACATACACCTTGACTACCTAATTGATGAATCCAAGTAGAATCATATCTTTTGAAACATATTCACAAACAATGAACAGATGTGAGTCTTTTCTTTTAAGTAAAACAGACGATGGGGATACTATGTATCTGGGCAAAGCAACACAGTGTTTGATAGTCTGCCACCTTTATCCTGCTATTTCAGGTTGTAATTGAATGCCTTCAGAGTGTAATCCTCAGGTAAAACCAGTCTTTGTATCCCCTGATGCAATATGATCCAACATCTTAGCACCTACAGTCAATTAAGAAGAGCATTGTGAAGACATTGTACCTCAAGGGAGCGGTTGGAGCAATAAAGCTCTTTCACAAACAGACATCCTATGTAATAAATATTTAACATGGAAGCCATCACACAGTGTAAATTTGCAAGAGACCTTCAGAATGAAATAGAAAATTCCATTTGAAACTGATTGCTTATCTTTATTATTAATGACACCCAGTATTTTTAAACCCTTTTTTGGTAGGTGTTATACATACATCATTTAGTTCTTGATTTAATGTGTTATATCTCATGTCTTGCAGTGAATAAATATCTTGTGAGTGTGTTCACTGCTGATATGAAGGGAAGTGGTACTGATGCTGATGTCTTTCTGAATATCTTTGGAGAAAATGGTGACACAGGTAGTGTGGTTGTGATCTTTTCTCATTATTAATCATTTTTATGATGTGTACAATAATATAATGTTATACAGTTTAGAAAAGTAGAGACGTGAGAAGAGAAGTTTTAAAAGTATATATATATATATATATATATATATATACATACATATCATAAAAAAATAAAATTAAATCAGTACAACTATTAAGAGTGGAATTCTTGGTAATTAATTGGCTATTGATCAAAAACCCATGATTCTTGTTTATGGAATTAAGGACATTTAAAGACTGCAGCAACATCCTCATTCAGAAACTATATGTTTGTTATATTAGGAGAGAGAAGACTGGACAGTGACAAAGACAACTTTGAACGTGGATCAGAGGACAAGTTTACAATAGAGGCTCCTAACCTGGGGAGGCTGAGAAAAATCACTATTGGCCACAATAACAGAGGCTCATCAGCTGGGTGGTTTCTAGATAAGGCATGTACAGACAGCACATACAGTAGTCTTCATATTGATATAAAAAACAAACAAACAAACAAAACTGTCCTGATAGTGCCTCTTTTCCTGCAGGTGGTGATTGATGACATGGGAAATAAAGAAATATATGAGTTTCCAGTCAATCGCTGGATGGCCATGGATGAGGACGATGGCAAAATACAAAGAGATGTGTTGGTTGGATCTATGCAGCCAATGGGTGAGAAAACAAGCCATTAAAGTTCTATTTAAAACACACATTTTGTCTTAATGTCTGTTTAATCTTTTTTTCTTTAACTAGGCATTGTATACAATGTGCAAGTGATGACTGGAGATATAAGAGGTGCGGGGACCAACTCTAAGATCCACATGGTCATGCATGGCTCCAAGGGCCTAAAAAACAGTGGCAAAGTTTTTCTTGAAGGCGGTGCTTTTGAACGTGGTCTCATAGACATTTTCAATGTGGAGATTTGTGAACTTATCAGCCCTCTCAGCAGGGTCACCATTGGGCATGACAATGGTGCTGTAGGTGCTGGGTGGTACTGTGAAAAGGTACAACTCATTTCTTTTTAGTTAAAGAGTGATTCTAAAAACAATATTCATTCATCGAGGACTCTTTTTCTCTCCCAGGTGGTAATATACTGTCCATTCACGGGCATTGAGCAGACATTTCCATGTGGGATGTGGCTGGATGAGGACGAGGGGGATGGACTGATTGAAAGGGAGCTGTATGAGATGGTTTCTCTAAGGCAGAAAAAACAGAAAAGTGAGCATCTTTTATTTTTTCCTTTATTTAACTAAGTCCTTTACTACTCAATTAAAAAACAGCAATTCACAATTATATTATGTGTAGAAAAAAAATCCAAGTCACATCTTCTTTGTTTGTCCTCTCTAGAGTACCCATGGTCCCTGTGGATTTGGACCTCAGATATAAAGGGGGCAGGCACAGATGCCCAGGTATTTTTGCAAATCTATGGAGAGATGGGAAAGTCTGATGAGATCAAACTGGAAAACAACTCAGACAGTTTTGAACAGGGGCAAATTGATAAGTTTGTGGTAAGGTTTGAATCAGCTGTTAAACTGAGTACAGGACACCCTCTTTTATTGGTTATTTGCAACATTAGTTTACACTTAACTACTAAGAGATCTTTGATCTTTTTTTTTACTTTTTGGATCACTCTAGATTGAAATGCCAGACATAGGAAAGCTGCAGAAAGTACGGATCTGGCACGAGAAGAGACATCCATTTGCTGGCTGGCATTTAGCAAAGGTGAGTGTCTGCTGTGTCTGCCTGAGTTGGCATAGTCTCTTTCAAGTAGCTTGCTAAATACCCATTTAATGTCTAGTCTTACGCTTTAGATTTTGGGTAAAGCATGCTGCAATGCAAATAGCTCAAGAGACAAAAGTCCTATTCTCTAACTGTAAATGGCAAGGTGGAGGATCGATGTGGTATTTTAAACAAGACTGCAACATATTTGGCTGTTGGAGGGTTTGCCTTTAAATTTGGCATCACAGATGCCGGTAGGGCAAATGCAACGGCCTGTGGAGATTTCAGTTCTTCTTCTTTAGTCCCATTAATATTTGTCATTATCAGTAAAAACCTGTTAACGTCTATGAAATGAATTGTGTTAAGTTTTCATCTTCCAGTTTAATCACAAACACTGATTGCTGAGCAACTATCATAAATAATATTCATGTCAGCCTCCACTGTGCTTTGTATAACCTACTTACTAACAGGTTTTATTGTGATATACTCAGGACATAATAACGGTAAACATTATAAATGTTAACAAATAGCTCATTAGCATTGTCACTGTAGCATTATGTTAGCATTTAAGCTAAAACTCTGTGCTCAGAGGTGTTATAAACTGTCTTTGAAAATGGATTTAAACTAATTTCTGCAGTCTTTATTAAACGACAAAAAGGTGCAGATGATTATCTGTGTGAAGTCACATGAAGCTGTGACTTTTTGCAGGTAACTCTGCTCAAGACGCTAACCATGGACAAATATTCTTTTGAATGTGGACGCTGGCTGGACATCAATGAAGATGACAATGAGATTATAAGAGAACTTCCAGCTACAGGAAAACTCATTGATGAGCCACTTCCCTGTAAGAAAGACATCTGAGACCTTACAATAATCAGGTCAGTTAGTAGGCTACTGACTAAATGTAGTTGCTAAGGGTAACATGGATCATTGTCTCTTTCTTTTATTTAGTGATAAAGTATCGTGTAACAATCTGTACTGGCAATGTCAGTGGCAGTGGCACCGATGCCAGCGTCTTCCTCAATATAATCGGTGACCTGGGTGACACAGGGGAGCGTCTCATGTTTATGAGCAAAAATAATGTAAACAAGTTTGAAAAGGGAAATGTAAGTAAATCATTATTCAAAAAGAAATACACAACATATTTAATATTGTTTGTTTAAAGCACAGCAACCGTCTTTACTCAGTTGTCTCTCTCGCCCTTCTCAGCATGATGAGTTTCTCATTGAATCGGTCACAGTGGGTCAGGTGCGCAGAGTGCGAGTAGGTCATGATGGCCGGGGTGGAGGCTGTGGTTGGTTTCTTGATAAGGTGATGGTCCGGGAGGAGGGCCAACCAGAGTCTTTGGCCATTGAATTTCCCTGTTTTAGGTAAGGTAATCCCTTTCTCTACACTTTAAATCTGTGGTTTCCAACCTATTTTTCTTGAGGACCCCCTTCAAGCAAGTACTAAAAAGCTGTGGACCCCCTGCCCCCACCCTGTACTGAAACCATGTTTGGTTTAATGCTTTTAAAAGTGAGATTCTCACCATAAATAATGTATTCTGGCTGAGTCTTGTCCTTCCATAAAGCCAAAATGAAATTAATAACATATAGCCTTACTTTTTTTTTCTTTAAATAAGGACAATGTGTGGACTCTAATCACAATGGCTCTGAATGTTCAAAGACTCTGGGGCCCCCTATGCTTTTTGGGGGACCCCCAAGGGGGGTCAGACCAGACCCCAGGTTAGGAACCACTGCTTTAAATAACAGAATGGCATTTGTTTGAAATATACTTTTCTGTCAAGTATAAATCTAAACGATTCTTGTATAAACATCTGAAAGGAGGCCAAGACTTTACAAAGACTCACCAGATCAAATGAGAGAGCAGTGGTTTTAGAGCAATTTAGAGCAACTCATCTAAAAGGATCAAATTCAGTACATGATGCCATGGACTTTTGGACTATGGAAGTTTAATTTCCCTCTTTATTCTCTGGTCTGAAACCATCCAGCCACAGACAGATGAACAAAATGATCCCAACAGCTCTAAACCTTCTCAAGCCAGGTAAACTGGCCATGTCTGGGCATGCTAGCTCTCAGATGGCACATGTTTAAGTAGTTAGGGAACTGATGGAGCAACTGATGGATGGTTTGCCTTTACAAATGGGCACTAAATACATGTGGCCACACAGCTCTCTCCTGCTGTAACTGGAGTCAAACCACAAGGCTGGAGTGCAGTGTTACTTCTGGAATAAGCCTTATCCTGTCAGTCTTGTTAATAGGGGAAAGCTCATTAGCTCCTATTACGTTTTTTGCTAACTTTCTTTTTGTCATTTTCATTTTGTCATTCCTTTACATCAATCATATCTATTACGTACCAGTTTCCTGACCATTTAAAATGTAAAAGTTTCAAACGTTTTTGTCTGCTTTAGGTTCAGTTTGTTAAATCGCTGACCTCACAATACCATTAGTCCCAATCCTTGATCATTACTCGGTTGTAAAGTTAATCTTCTTATCAGCTACTTTAAGTTTCCTGGATGTTTATTTAGCAGGAAGATTGATTTTACTGCTTTAGAATGAGAGCTGGCGAATCCCTCTGTGTTTTCTCCAGGTGGTTGGACCGTAACGAAGATGATGGACAAATTGTCCGTGAGTTAGTTCCAGCTGGAGATGGCGTGCGTCTGTTTAGTAAGTATATAAACATTTTAAACCAAGAAGTTGCCAAGCAATAATAAGTTAGATAAGTCAATAACATTAAAATAACTAATCATCCTCAGATGTCAACTACCACATAGCGATCAAGACAGGTAGTGTAAATGGGGCCAGCTCAGACTCCAAAGTGTTTGTCAAGCTGTATGGGGAGAAGGGTGATACTGACAAGGTGATACTGGCTGTCTCTGACAATGACCTCAGGAACTACTTTGAGACAGGACGCACTGACATCTTCATCCTTGAAACTTTTGACATCGGACTGGCAAGTTCTTTAACAATGCATATACTGTCACAGAGAACACAGGCACTGATGCCTGTTTGTATGTCCTGACTGTATATTATTTGTGTTTCTGTGTTTGTAGATCAACCGTCTACTCATTGGTCACACAAATGAGGGCTTGCGGGCTGGATGGTTTCTGGACAGCGTGCAGATCTCTGTTCATGTTCATGGGAAGCAGTACATGTTCCCCAGCCATCGCTGGCTCTGCAAAGATGAAGCTGATGGAAAAGTGGAGGTGGAAATATATCCCAGTGAAACGTTGGACATTGAAAAATGTAAATGTTGAATATATAAAAAAAAAAATACTATTTGAATTCTCCAGTTTAAATACAGACAAAAGCGATTATGAGTTGGAACATGTTTGTCTTGTCTCATTGGGGGCGGCATGGCTCAGTGGGTAGAGTGGTCGTCCTGTAGCCCAAGGGTTGCTGGTTCGATCCCGGCCCATCGAGCTCGTGTCGAGGTGTCCCTGAGCAAGACACCGAACCCCTAATTGCTCCTGATGGGTCATGGTTGAGCGCCTTGCATGGCAGCTACTGCCATCAGTTTGTGAATGTGTGTGTGAATGGGTAAGTGTGACGTCTGTGTACAGTGCATTGGGTAAAAGCACTACATAAGTACAGACCATTTGTCTATATTATCTTTCTTTTTCTCATAATTCTCTATAACAGTAATCAACTATGAAGTAACAGTGGTCACAGGGGATCTGCGTGCAGCAGGAACCAATGCTAATGTCTTCTGTCAGATTTATGGAGAGGAAGGAAAGACTGAAGTTCTCAACTTGAAAAGCCGCTCCAACAATTATGAACGTGGCACCACTGAAATATTCAAGGTCTGTACTATAAGGTTTGTTCTATATCAGCATCTTTTGGAAAGTCCCTGCTTTGACTACTGTCCCCTCACTACACCCCAGATTGAAGCTTTGGATGTCGGCAAAATCTATAAGATCCGTATCTACCACGATGGGAAGGGTATTGGAGACGGCTGGTTTTTGGAGACAGTGGACGTCAAGAGACTGACGATGGCTATGGTGCAGGTTGAGGTGAAAAAAGAGGAGCCATCCAAAAAAGACAAGAAGAAAGATAAGAAAAAGAAGAAGAAGGAAGAAGAGGAGGAGGTGGAGATAATCGAGGAGCTGCAGGAAGTAGTGGAGACATTTACTTTCCCTTGTAACCGCTGGCTGGCCAGAGACGAGGAGGATGGGGAGATTGTGGTGGAGTTGCTCACTGAGGACAATGAAGAATTAGAAAGTAAGTAGAGCATGAATGTGCTGTGTTTACCCGCTGATAACTTGAGGCGGCAAGGCGATGTTTTAATGATGACATTCTGAAGCAATGTGAAATCAGGCAAAAGGCATCAAATTTGTTGTTATAATGTCACTGATGATTATCTGTGATTTCCTTATAGTGAACTCATATGAAGTCCATGTGTTCACTGGAACTATGTGGGGGGCAGGGACTGATGCCAATGTCTTCATCGATATCTATGGAGAGATTGGTGACACAGGTGAACGACATCTCAGGAAATCTAACAACCTAAACAAATTTGAGAAAGGCCAGGTAAACTTTGAATCTTAATTTAACCGTTTGTTGAAGAAATAGTTGAGCATTTTTGGGAATCTGCTTATTCACAGAAGGGGCTGGAGTTAGGACAGTGATCCCTATCACAAGTAAACATGTCACCCAGCACTTCTAAAGCATCAGATTTAATGTTATGCTTTATGAAAAATGTAAGAGAAATTGTATCTCTGGTTGCTAGGGTCACACAACCCCAGGAAACCAATGTGCATAGACAATAAATATTTTCCCCTTGTGGTTCAGTCATGAAATTCAGTACATGGGATCAGATACACCTCCAGAAATTCTTTTCTGTGAACACAACTTGTTGTGCTGTCCACAAATGTAGGTCAAAGCTCTCTCATACAAACAGGAAGCCATATGTGAACATGATCCAGAAACACTATCATCTTGTTTGGACCGAAGCTCATTTGGTTTGTTCTTAGTTCACCATTCACATACCAAATGGTACGGTTATGTAAATGGAGCACATGTGAAATATCAGCATTAGTGATTACAAAACTAACCCATCACTGACACATTGTGAAATGCAAAATATGACAAAGACCCAGTTCTGTTGAGATACTAAAATCCTAGACAAAACAAAAGAGGGCCCATATGTTTACATACTGTTATTGAAAGAATAGGGGATACCACTTAGTTGTAAACATGGTCCTGCCCTTACTTTTTTAAACATGTTTAATTCATGAAACATTATAATGTCTCAGTTTCAACATGTGATAGAACATTGATTTGCGAGATATTCAAATCATTGTGGTCACTTTTTATTTACATTTAACACAGAGGTGCAAAATCACTTTAAAAAGTTTGGTTAGTTAAGTTTGCTATCTTTGTTTTTTTTAGTTGGAATCATTATCAAAACAAATGTTTTATCTCAGGTATTTTTTGGGTTTAATTAAAGACTGAGTAGATTTGTTCTGTGTTCCTCGTGTCACTGACCCATTTTGCTTTGTTTGTGTGTGTAGGATGATATTTTCAACATCACAGCGGTTGATTTGGGGGTCTTGAAGAAGCTGCGGATCCGGCATGACAACACCCAGGCTAGTGCTGGCTGGTTTTTGGATAGAGTGGAGATTATAGACAACAAAGATGACACAACGTGAGTCAGAAAGATGTTAGAGGCAACAAGAGACAAGGAGCTGTCATTTATTAATTTAGATCATCTTTGCACAAATTCCCCTTAATTTTATTTTTTTAAAGAATGATTACAATAATGTGTCAGATGAAAGATATTTAGGATTTATTGAGTGATGAACATCCACTAAGTTTAAAGAATAATATCAGCTTACATCATAACGTTTGCATTTAATGTCTTTAGAGTGCCACCATGTGGTTTTAAACAGTACTTCATGCTCCAACAGTTCAAGGAAAACAAAATAAAATAAATTTGACTATGTTTTTTGTATTCCTAGGTGTATCATTCATAGCATTTACATTATACTTTTTTTAGGTACTTTTTTCCATGTAAACGCTGGCTGGCTGTTGATGAAGATGATGGACAGCTTGCTAGGGAGCTGGTCCCTGTAGATGAAGCTTTCATGAAGATGGGGGATGATGATGAAGAAGACTCTGAAGCTACACTTGGTTTGGAACAGAAGGGTGAGAGGAACATTATAGCCGTCCAGAGAAAGGTGTTATGAAGTAGCAAAGTGACCAGTGACCTTCATGAACTCTGGCTTATTTTTATTTATAGCTATGTCAACAACATACACAGTGAAGATAAAAACTGGTGATAAGAAGTATGCAGGAACAGATGCTAATGTCTTTATGATCCTGTATGGCACTAAGGATGATACAGGTAATATTGCAGACCAATATTCTCTGTTATTCTGATTATATGTGTACTTAAATATGAAGTCCTTCTGTGTTGTAATTTTTTTGCAGGGCTTATTAACCTGAAGGCTTCAAAGACTCATAAGAACAAGTTTGAGCGGGGTATGATTGATGAGTTTACCGTGGAAGCTGTAGACATCGGACCCCTTAAAAAACTACGCATTGGACAAGACAACTGCGGTACATTCAGACACAGTTCTGGCTTTTATAGTGACTAAAACAGAAATACTTGTAGGATACTTACATAATTTGTAAGTATCCTACACCATGTGATTATGGTGATTTGCATTAATGTTTTAGGAGGAGGATCAGCAGGCTGGTTCCTTGATTGGGTGGAGATTGATGCCCAATCTCTGGGAAAGAAGCTGCGCTTCCCCTGCGGCCGTTGGTTGGACAAAGGCGAGGATGATGGAGCCATCATCAGGGATCTGTTCCCTAATCCTCTTCAGACAGAGCTTTACACACCATGTAATTCACAGTGTTGCAGTCACTTTTATACTTGAAATATTTGACATTTGATGCGCTGAAATGCTTTCAATCCTTCTTTTGTTTTCTAGTTGTTCCCTATGAGATTAAAACCTTTACGAGTGATGTATTTGGAGCTGGAACAGATGCTGATGTCTTCATTGTCCTGTATGGAAGAAATGCAGTGTGCACCCAACAGAAGTCTCTGTGTGTCAATAAAAGAGAAAGGAGAATGTACTTTGAGAGAGGAGCTGAGGATATGTTTATTGTTGAGGTACAAAAATTATAATGAAGTAAACCATAAAAAGTGATTGAGGTGCTTTCATCAAGTTTTAATTACTGCTTTTATATTTACTGTGGAGAATGTGCTGATAAATTAACAACGTGTTCTGTTCTCTTTGCAGCTAGAGGATGTGGGGGATGTAATTGAGAAAACCCGTATTGGTCATGACAACCGTGGTGTCAACCCAGGCTGGCACCTGGACAGAGTGGAGATCAGACGTCTGCTCAGAAAGGGAAAGGTACTCTCTGCAGAGGATTTACGTAGTGTTGTGGAGAATTTACTTGGCTAAAAACATATAAAACATTGCCACCAAATGGGGAAAAAAAAACATTTTCCCATTTAGAAGTATGTTAAGTCATGGATTATTTTTAGTTGATCCAGACAACAGACATTATAATTTGTACAGGAATCTTATGTTTTGCCTGTAAAATCCTACACTGTAAAAAGTGAATAAAACCATCAAGTAAATCTAGTAAAATGAAAAGTACAATATTTGCTCCTGGGTTTCTTCATAAAATGGTGCAGGAAGCTGTACAAACTCAACACTAGGTCATATTAAAATCCCTAACCTGATGCCTGATTTTGATCCCTGAAATTCCTTCTTTAAAAAAAATAAAATAAAATAAAGTCCTAATATTTGATGAAGCAGCTGATTTCTTTTTGTGTTTTTGTCTGCCTCTTCTCACTCACATCCAGCTCCAGTTTTGATCAGCAGGTGGAGATGTTCTCCTGAGTAACGAGCAGTTACGTTCCAGCACTGTGGTCTCCTTATGATCCCTCACACTGAGCTAAAGCTCAGGCAAAAGCATGACTTTTTCTTCACCTCTTTGTTCCCCTTTTACCTCTAAGACACAAAAGCAAAGATTGTATCAGAGGATTAACGTGCTTCTCTCTTTGTAGGGTTCAGAAACTGTCATCTTCCCTTGTGAGTGCTGGCTTGCCAAATCAGAGGATGATGGAGAGACAATAAGAGAGCTGGTGCCCTCCGACATCATCACAGAGAAACTTTCAAGAGATGGCAGTCTTAAAGTGACTGAGGTTGAGGTGGAAGATGCCCTGGAGAGTATGTGTTGTTCTTGGCCTTTCTGAGAATTATTTTAAAACCCATAAACCAAAAGAAAATGCTCTCTATTCACTCAGTTTTTCTACAACAGCCTCAAACTTATCCTCTTGTTCTTACCTGTGTTATTGTCTTTACTTCAGCTCACACATACAACGTGTCGGTGATGACAGGGGATGTTTATGGAGCCGGCACTGACGCCAACGTCTTCCTCACAATTTATGGGGATCTGGGGGACACTGGAGAGAGAAAGCTGAGCAAGTCAGAGACAAATAGCAACAAGTTTGAACGAGGATCTGTAAGGGACTTTACAGTTTGTGGATCTATTTCATCTCTATTTTTACTCTTGTTCCCTGTTTTAATTGAAGCAAAAAACAGCAAATGCAACATGAAGGATGATTATAATGTTTATGCTACCTCAATGGCTTTTCCTCCTAGGTGGATAAGTTTACAATAGAGGCAGTTGACCTTGGCCAGGTTTACAAGATTAAAATCCGCCATGATAATAGCATGGTGAGTCCTGACTGGTATTTGGACCAGGTGGAGGTTTTTGACGCTGATACAGAGGAGGTCTTCCTCTTTTTATGTGAACGCTGGCTCTCCAGGAAGAGGGAGGACAGACGCATTGAAAGAGTATTCTATGTCAAGGTAAAATATACTACTCAGAATAGTCGGAGTCAATCAAATATCAATATTTTCTTGGCACAGATTTGAATTCATATCAGAAATATGTATTTTAGAAAAAGGTTATATGCTCTATTTCTGTAAAACCCAGACTGCTCAGGGAAGTTAGTTCCCTCTCACTCAGCAGTAAAACTTTGCTTTCATGTAACGGCTCTTTTCACACATGATTTCAGTGCAAACCTGCACCTTTAAAGAGTGTAAAACAAGCTTCCTGCCCACAGTGTTGCCATACCTTTCGAACAATGTGCTCCTGTTAGATGAAAATACACGTGCACTGACCTTTTCAGATTTAATTACCACACATTGCAACTTTGTAGTAGCTAGTGTTGATGTGTGTGTCACCAAACATGTCTTGTTATTTTTTAGGGTTATGAAGGAGTTAGAGAGAGTCTGTATAGTAAAAAGAACTCAGCACTGACAGTGAAGAGCGTTGACAGTAACATGAATAAGAAGAACAAGAAGAAGAAAGAGGAAGAAATGGAACTACCAAGTAAGAAATATTAGAAATCTTCATCAACTGCTCTGTGAATGTTTGTTATTAATTACAAAATCACACACTTGAATTGATGAATAATTGGAGTCCTCTTCCTGTGCAGTCATACCATACCACATCACCATCTGCACTGGAATGGAGCGCGATGCAGGCACCACCAGCAGGGCTTATGTGATCATTATCGGGGTCAATCAAATCCAGACGGAAAGGCTGTGGCTGGACATGCCGGATGGGAGGACGGGCTTTGAGGCTGACTCTCTTGAGAGCTTTGAGTGCCAAGGTTCAGATGTGGGGGAGATCAAAAAGGTGGAGGTGAGTCAAGAGTGAAGTTTATAAATGTTCAGTGAGAATCTTTTAGTATTCATACACATAAACATGCAGAAAAATACACCCTTGTTACATTAAATAATTATTACTCTTCTTCAGCTCGGCCATGATGGGGCCACTCCGGAGAGCTGCTGGCTTGTTGATGAGCTGGCTGTTGCTGTGCCAACCAAAGGGGTCAAATATATCTTTGCTTGCAAGTGCTGGCTGGCCAAAGATCGAGGAGATGGACTGACTGCTAGAGTATTCAACGTGCTAGATGCTGAGGCCATTTCTATCTCCCGGAAGGTATGTAAATGAGGACAAATTGACGCAAACAGAAGCCACATGGCACAGTTACTTGTAGACTAAATGACTGCAACTCACTTATTATTATTAATTTATTTGCACCTTCATAAAAGATACCAGTGGAAGCCTTTACATAATAAAAAGCAGCTGAAGATTAAAGATAATGTAATTTGGCCAATATCCAATATCCCAGTTTTCTTCCAACTATTATAAAAAAGAATAAAAAAAAATGCATTAAAACTATGTACTTTAACATTTTTAAGTAAAACTGTAAACTTGATCCTACTTTATCGAGATAATGGATGGTGCACTCCTGGTGACAACCCTGGAATTTATCACAAGCCAAGATAACTTTAACTTTTTGCCAGTTTTTTTTATTTTAAAGCATTTATCCGCTGAAACGGATGATTTGCAAATAATATTCTGCATTGCTACAGGAAACTTTAATGTTTTCCACTGGAATTATAACTAAAAGCATTGCTAGAAATAAAAGTCTATTTCACAAGAAATTTGGCTCTTTTTTTTTTTCTTTTTCTTGGAGAGTTACTTTACATAGCTCCTTAATAGAAATGGTCAAAAGTTTTACAATTCTAAAGTAAAATATATGCATTGTGTGTTTACAGCATGTTTGTCTATGAATATAATGGTTCATCATCTGTAAAATAAACAAGTATCCCAGGTTCATTGGAACTCTGCTTGTGGGAGATGGATTTGCAATTAAAACATGAGTTATATTTCTAATCTTTTCATCGTCAGACTATCTATGAGGTGACGGTGGTTACAGGAGATGTGCAGAATGCAGGAACAGACACCCAAATCTTCATGTCTGTGTTTGGGGCCAACGGCAGCACAGAAGAGATGCTGCTGCAGAAGAATGAGGACAGGTGGATAAAAAGTTGATTTCCATTTCATAGTTTGACTTTGATGTTTACAATATGAAATCATATGCTAGATCAGTGGTTCCCAAACTGGAGGGGGCCCAGAGTTATACCAGGGTGGGGGCAGCTAGGCTAAATAAAACTTATTTTGTTTGCATTGCTAGCAAAACGTGTAAAAATTTGTCAAAGTACCAATGGGCAAATGATGGTGAATTAAAAACATTTCCAATACCCGAAAGACAAGAAAATATGGTGAGGCGTATCTTGTCCAGGTAATGGTCAAGTAATGGGAATGGCCAATGGTGGGTAATGAAGACATACCACAGTGTGTTGTATGTCTCAGAATATTTCTCATCTTCTCATCCTGAACATGGAGAAAATCCTGTTGTTTACTTTAGTGACATAACTTTCATAAATAGCAGAGTTGTTTTACTAAAGCAGCATCTGTATCGAAAGCTCAACTTTCCTGAAGTACTTTGCAGTTTCCTGGTTTAAAATTCCCTGACTGCCGCTGACATGGTTTTAACTACAGTTAAGTAGCAGCTAATAAGCTAAAGACTATTTTGTGGCACATTTCTTCATAGATTTCTTTGTAAGCATTGGGGTGCATTTAATTAGTAGGATTTGGGAGGACTTGATATTATTTTTGTCGAGGGCCCTGCAGAAAAAGGAACCACTGCTCTAGATTAAAAGCTCTATGTTGCTTGTGGTGGATGGCAGGTTTGAGCGTGGTCAGGAAGACACTTTCAACATGGAGATCGATGACATTGCCCCACTGAGGAAAATGAGGCTTCGCATTGATGGTTCTGGCAGCCGACCTGACTGGTTTCTTGACAAGGTCAGCTTGCCTTACCTAACACCAGCATACACACACACTGTACATGTTTATGTGCTTAAAATAGAAAAAAATATTAGAAAAGGGTAATGGCTGACCGGATTCAATTCTTTAGAAACATTTGATCCTGCACATACTCTCTTTATTTTTGTAAAGAAAAAATGAAACACTACAAGCTTAAAAGTAGTAAAGTAATATATATTTTTCACTAAAATCAATGGCACAAAGCAGGTTTGTGGTTTCATCCTGAAACTGGTTGCTGTAGGTCACAGGATCACTCAATCTATTATATCACTCAGACTCGCACATCTATTTCTGTCTGCAGGAGGGTGGTAAATGATTCATTCTCCCACAAAGACCCAGGCACATGCACACATATACATGCACAGCAGGACCTGAACTCTTGAAGAAAGCATATTGACCCATTTTATTCACAATGCTGTTGATGCCATAATCACAGACGCACACCATATTATAGAATGGACATGCACTCACACACCTGAGTTTTTGCCATAGAAAGTACATTTTGTGGTGTTATTTATATTTAATAAATATTTTAGCTTATAAATGATGGCATTCATGCATCAGTTAGAAAATGGCTTTCTCTTGAAATGACCTTGTGAGGACGCCACCATTACCCTTCTCCAATTTCAGTCAGAAGTCTCAGGCAGAGTGTTGAAGAATTAGAACACATTTCCTATGTAAACGTCTTCTCTGGTAAAGACACCATGCCTGTAGAGAAGCCAAGCAGTCCAAAACAATACCAGGCAGGGTCTGTCTGTGCATGAGACTCAGCGACTGTGAACATCTCCTTGATTTGACCCTGCACAGAGCCATGTGTGTTCAGCATCACAAGCAGATGTGCTGCTTTTATGGATTGCTGGGTGCATGTATTGAGGTGGACTCAACAGTGCACCAGGCAGACTTTCAGCATAGTAATCAGCCCATATAAATGTGAAGAAAGGAGAACCAATACAAGGCTAGCAAGTGGAACAATAAAATGTTAGACTATGAGAAGCACCTTAAGACAGGTAAGGTTTAAATACATATCATAACATGAAAGCTTGGAAGCTGATTTTCCCCTTTTAGTTAATATTTACCTGATTTTAAGACCTTGTAAGGACCAAATTACTTTTTTTTTATTATTATGTACTGATATGTAAAACCCTACAATTACAAGAGGGAGTGATTTCTTTTTTATATGACTGCTTTTGAAAGATAGTGTTTAAGATTTGGCAAAAAATCAGCTGGTCAGTCTATCACTTTGAACCAAACTACAACTACTTCAGCTTTATTGAATGTGCTGTCAAAAACCAGAGGATCATTGTCAGACTCATATTTTACTGCCACCAGCTGACTGTTCCCTTCCAGCTAGATTTCAAGGACTATGTTGATCTTTTAAAATTGTACCTCATGTCATGCCATCACAAAATCTAATAATATCTAATGATATTTTGGCATCACATACTGTATATTCCCAACAGCAATTATTGCAGCTTAACATAACATCACCTCAAATGACAGCTAGGTTTTAGTGAATACTATACTTTATCCTGTAAACCAATTATAATAAAAGTGATTTTCTTTTTGTGCTTTGGCTGGTAGCTGATTCCAAACTGATGCTGCAACAGATGCAAATTACCATGTCTATTCTGATTATATGGTTATTCACTCTTGTGCATCAACACTTGTACAAGGTGTTGAGTCCTTACAATGTACTTTTATTCTCATAGTTTGTCTAAGCTGAAACTTTCTCTTAATACAAACAAAACCAAACATATGCAGTTCTTTAAAAGTAAAAACAGCTCTCATAATCTTCCTTCAGTAATCCAACCAGATGGATCACTAACTAATTTAACTATTTTAATTGACTAATCTTTGACTTGAAACCTCATCTAAACTCTATTTGCAGATGAAACTTGCTTTCCACTTTAAAAATTACATGTGATTCCTACTGTATGTTAGATTATGGAGATCTTTGCATGTCACTGCATAGATATTGCATATGCGTGATTCAGTTTACCACGCCCCCTTTGCTTTATAACTGACTTTAAGCCTCTGAGTCAAAACTGTGAATGGCCTGACCTGGCAACCTGTAATTGTTTTTGTTAGTTCATAACACACAGGTAGAGTGTGTTATGAGCACACACACAACAACCTGTGTGTGTTATGCATTGCACTCTCAGGATTTGTACACATTCACCATCCCCTGTGTTTGCAGAACAGTCTAAAAACACCTTATAATATCAAAACCTTATCTCTTCTAATTCTTTTTAAATCCATTTTGAAAGACCTGGAGATGCATTCACTGACCTTTTACTGCTTTTAGTTACTTTATTTAATTTTGGTTGAATTCTTAGATTGTCTGAAGCTGTTTTTATTGTAATTCTTTTCCTTTTTTTTTTTTTTAACTGTGATTAACTTGTTTGTGCTGCTGCTCTTTCTTGGCCAGAGCTCTTTTGCAAAATAAATTTTTGACCTCAATGGGACCTAAGCAAAATGCCAGATTTTTTTAAAAGAGACTTTTAACAAGAACATTAAAAGCTAACACTGTGCTTCCAGGTGATCATGCGTAACCTGACTACAGAGGAGGTATCTGTCTTTACTTATGAGGAGTGGCTGTCCAAGACACGCGGACCCAAGAGGACCATGATCTGTGAGATGGCTGCTGTGGTGGATGAGGAGGTAATGGTGGAGCTCACCACCTACATCATCCAGGTTAGGACCAGCGATGTTGCAGGTATGTCTCTTATAAAACTTGATTTAACACAATCAAAGAGTGAAAAAAGCAACATGTTACCCACATAGCACAGTTATGGCAGACATTTATAGACAACTTTGGATTTCTTTTTTTAATGTATTCCCTCATTGACGGTCAATTATCAACATAATATTCAGAGTTTGTGATTAATAATTGTGATTCTTTCACATAAATCCTTTCTAATGTCAGTTCTTTGTCATCACGTTCACTGAGGAAACTTTCATCAGAGATCTGAGCTAGAAGGTGTGAAATAATTCAGTAATTCACAAGATGAAAAGGAATGATCAAAACAAAGAGGCATAATTTTTGTGTAGAGGCTTTTGCTGTTCAGTCAATTTTTTTTACCATCTTGTGAATATTTCTCCAGGTGAGAGTTTCAGCTTTCAGGTTGAAAAACTACTGATCTTCTGTTTTTAATCAAGTCACAGATGAAACGTTGCAGACTCTTCAGGGAATATCTTTCACATTAACATTTGGATCAGACCTGAGAGCAAAATTAACTAAAAGGTTCAAAGGCACCCAGAGGATGATGCTTTTTAAAATCTACTTATCACAGACACTTTCCAGCTTTTCATCTCAGGGTCAGTGTTGGGTCAGGTCCAGGGATGCTCAGACTGAGTAAAACTGTTCAGACATCCTCTTTAATCTGTAACATTCTTCAGCTCTTCCTGAAGGACCAGTGTATCATCTATTTGTTTCCACTCTATGAAAGGGACACATCTGTTGGTGGCTTTATTGAGATAGTCTCTGATCTGTGAACATCTATGACTCTGATAGCAAATGGGTGTTATTATCTTGCAGAGATTCCTATTTGCTGTCTTCTCATTTTTACAATAACTTTCCAAATCTCAAATCCATGAGATCTTTTTGTTTCTCATTCTCATTTTTTACCTTCATGTCCCTGTGCAGAGGTTTATTTTTTCCAGGAGAAAATGTGGAATAATTCACATTTGACTCCCACATGGAAATGAAAGAAATCCTCCTTAGAAGTCCTTCGGTCTCCTGTGTGTCATCTTTTCCTCATGCAGTATTTTCTTTAGCGCTCTAGCACTCCTGATCAATACGATAGTGTGGCGAGAAGTCTGAGCTGACTTCAAAGGACTGCTCTCTGCCCCAGGCAGTTACTAGAAGCTAAGATGCAGCCCTGCACCAATGCGAAGGCTCT
Organism: Melanotaenia boesemani; assembly: GCF_017639745.1. NCBI lineage: Eukaryota > Metazoa > Chordata > Actinopteri > Atheriniformes > Melanotaeniidae > Melanotaenia > Melanotaenia boesemani. The sequence continues at coordinate 10,609,485 of NC_055700.1, forward strand.
GGGAAGAATAATGAGCCAGGCTGATAGACACGCACACATACAGGCACATGCATGCAAATAATATTAAATAGGCCATGCTGTGCATACAGTAATGGTGTTCTTTGATATGTTATGGGATTATCCAAGAGGCACTAAATATCAAGTAGGCACATGAGTGTATATTAAGTCATTTATAAAAGCCACTTTAAAAGAATCTGGATATTTATTTCCAGTGTTGCCATTTCTCATTAACTGAGTGCTGTTAAAAGTTTTACATATTAGATTTTTGTGTAGACATGTTTAAAATGAGGGAAAAAAGCTGCAGACTGAGGTTAGTGATTGCCAGTGACTGCCGCACAGTCACTCAGTGTGTACCAGACTGCAATGAAATGATAAAGCATGGGGGCATTATAGATGAGTCAGAGACCTCAACTCTGCCTGCTCTCTTCTGCTAGCGTGTCTTGTGGCTTTACACTGGCTATAGCTGAAATGTATTGCAAACTACCAACAGAGTGACTAGCAACATGAAGTCACTAAGACAGACAGAAATATATATATATCTTTATTTTAATTGGTGGCACTCTTCTGTCTCTTCAGGGGCAGGAACTGATGCTAATGTGTGGATCATCATTTTTGGAGAGAATGGAGACTCTGGGACCCTTGCACTGAAGGAGTGCAACAAGTCCAACAAGTTTGAGCGCAAGCAGGTGGACACTTTTCGCTTCTCTGATATCCTCAGCCTGGGAGACCTCTCCAAAGTGCGAGTCTGGCACGACAACACTGGTCAGCACCTCAAACCAGTCACTATGAATGTGGGCCTAATTAAAATCTGATGTTTTGAAAAGTGTGTTAAAATTAAACAAAGGGGATTTTGTCCCTATTTTCACAACTGAAGAATATTCATGTTGCTATTCCTCATCGGATGCACAGAAATGCTGATAAGTTGTATTGGACTTTACTGCTGGGTATTTCATTTGCAAATTTTCAGTAGATGTGTTTTTTTCACTTATTTTACTGTGTCATTTTTGGTATTTTGGGATTAGACCAGCAGAATTGTTAGTCGCAGCTGATTAGTAGCATTTCTAGCAAAATGACCCTACACAGCACAACACAACACAACCTATATATTCTGGTGACACTATTCAGTCTAGTTTATTGACTTCTACACAGCCAATAGAAACATGTCTCATTCAAACTATTTTATGGCTTTTCCACAATTGATTGGAGATTTGCTTTGCAGGTGACAGGAAACTTGGTCAATATATTAAATTAATTACTTTCACGTCACTTACCCTTTTTGTCCTGCTCCAGGTCCTGCTCCAGGTTGGCACGTGGAGTACATTGATGTGAAGGATGAAATCATGGACAAAACATTTCGTTTTCCTTGTGACCGATGGCTCGCAAAGAATGATGATGATGGACAGATAATGAGGGAGCTACCTTGTGCTAACAATGACTACTTAGACCTCAGCGAGAAAACCAGTAAGGCCACCATGCAATATTAGCAATATCTAACTGTGCAAAAACATCTTTATTTATGTTTTTCTCTTGACTGGAAATTATGCAGTTCCTGTTTAAGGACTGATGAGACAACTTATTGTAACTGCCTCTGTGTTTTCTCTTTGAAAGAATATGAAATTTGCACCACAACTGCAGACTCAGCTGAAGCTGAAACCAGAGAGAATGCTTGGATTGTACTTGAGGGGAAGAAGGCCAGATCAAAAGAATTTGTAATGGAGAACTCCTCAAAGAAGAAGAGGTTCATGCGGTAGGCACTTACAGCAAGATTAACTCAGTCAGGTACAACTTGTAAGCACAGGAAAGCTCAAAGAAATATTCTCTCCCTAACTCTAGTGGCCCCTTTGCATTTAACGATAATCCCAGCAGCAGGAAACACTTGAATGAAGAACAGCGCTGTACTGCACTATCATGACATTATAGCATCCTACTGAAGATTCATTCTGGCACAAAGCAAGCTGGCAGGGACTAGAATTTAAACTATGTGAACCAATTCAAGAGAATAGTTGCTCAATCAATCTTTCTTTTCAGGGGAAATGTTGACAGGTTTGAGTTTTCATCCAAGAACCTGGGAGATATTGCTGGGATTTGTCTGGGTCACACACCCAAGGATGGGAAGAAAGTAAAAGGGGAGGCTTACTGGCACGTGGAGGAGGTTGTTGTGACTGAAAAAGAACTCGGAAACAAGTAAGAGACTGGTTACTGCTTAAACAGTCCACATCCACAGCAATCATTTTCAGCATTTATCCCAAACATTTATGTTTGTTGGTATTTCCAGATAAAGCATAACACTGCTTTCTTACCTATCTGTTTAGATATATCTTTAGCTGCAACGCACTCATCCCACTATCTCCAAAGAGGGATGATTTCCTGACTTTTGAGTGCACAAAGACCGTTGAGAGCTTTGCCAGCAAAGCTCGCAGCCTGGTGCCTGTCAAGTACGAGATCATCGTCATCACAGGGGATGAGAAGGGAGCAGGAACAGATGCCAATGTTTTCATCACCATCTATGGCTCCAATGGAGATTCAGGCCGTCGGCAACTGCGGCAGAAGTTTCGCAACCTCTTTGAACGGGAGCAGACAGATCGCTTTCTGCTGGAAATGCTGGACATGGGAGAGCTGCAAAAAGTTCAAGTGGAGCATGACAACTCTGGCCTCAATCCTGGCTGGTTGCTCGATCGGGTGGAAGTCACCAATCTAGCCAATGGTGTCAGCACCATCTTTCTCTGTGGGAAGTGGCTGGACACTAAGAGGGCAGATAAACAGATTGCCAGGGTCATCTACCCAAAATACTGACCATGAAACTACTTCTGAAAAGTCCAACACCAGAAAAAACTGCATATTTAGAAATAATGACCAAAGTCATTCTGCCCCAGGCAAGTTTTATATCTCAGGCACTGAAGCATATTTTTAGATTTTAAGATTTTAAAATCCTTTTAGGATTATAGCGACAATGTCATCTTCAGTCAGGATGGAGTAAAGTGCCATTGCTTTTATATTCCAGATGTCAGTGATGGTTTGGCCAGTTGTTTTGTAATGATAAATGTTTTATAAAAGATTAAACTCTTTTGTAATGACTCCTACTTGCATCAGCATGTAATGTACAGTACTTCTATATGTTGTTCTACATCAGTACCATGTTCTTGATCGTAATTCAGCATTCATCATCATCATTTTGCCAAATACCTGGTAAAATTTGTCTGTCTAAACTGTATACATTTTATGAAAAGATGTAAAAAAAAGTCATAAAACTAATTTATCTCCAATCTAGGTCAAAGTTTTTTTCATTATTGATTACGTATAAGTGTTTGTGCAGCCACAATTAAAACTATATAATGCAGGATCATCTTAAGTAAACTACGGTTGATATAACGTTGGCTGTTCGCATTTCCAAATGATTTGCTTTTTATGTTAGATGACCTTAATTATAATAATTATTCCATTATTTCCCAAAATCTAGACCAAAAATAATTTACATGTGTGTCACCTTTTTCCTGGTTTGCATCCATTCCTGCCATCCCAACACCTCCTCCGTTGTTATCACATCTAATGAACTCATTTATATAAACTTAAGCACAAAGCACTGAACTTTTTCCCTATATGAAATCAACACAAAGCATGCAATAGAACTTTTTTGTTTTCAAACCTTTTTAGGGTCATATATTAATTTCAGCTTTGATTTTGGGGATATCCAAGACCAAAAATAACACACAAAATCAAGAACTTCTCTGTATAATCCTGTTTATTACAAAAAGAGCACATATAAAAGGATAATATACAAGCCATGAAATTAGATTAAAATAAAAAACAAAACAGAGGAGTTTGGGTTTAGCAATGCAATTTTTGAAATCATCATCATTATTAGTAGAAATAATAATAAATAAAGTTAAAGTACAAAATTCCACCAAGTGTGAATTGAACATTTACCCATAATATGCTCATTCTTCATCAACACACTCATCACCATTAATGCGCTATTGCTTTAATATTAATGATAAATAGTTCTATTTTCAGATAAAATATCCTATATTGAAAAACATTGCGCATTCACAGCTAAACAGCAGATTTTCATACAAGGATGTCGGCAGCCCTTTCACTGGCACTTTTTGGCATATTTTCTCTTCAGTTTGTTTAAAATTCAAGCAGCAACTAAATTTACACCTTTTTTCCCCATTTATATTCTTTGTATATATTTTCACCATAAACTATTGAGCCATGGTGACTACACAGAAACCTGAGAAAACATGCATTTTTAGAAAAAGTTGTGCTTTATAATCCTTGAGAGGACAGAAAGTCCTCTCGGGACGGGTAAAATCAAACAAATGGAAAGGACAGGAGAGGGAAAATGAAATCAATTAAAGAGAAATGACTGTAATATTTGAAAAGTCCACAGTGAAACATGCCTCTTAATAGTCTGAATATTTCCACTATATGCGATGCATCACTAACAGCAGCTATTTGAACATTTTTTTGAGAACTTGTTAACATAGCTTCTTCATGTCTCATCCATTTGATTAATTATGCAACCAACAAGGCATGGTGGCTTTATGGACTGATTGTTGTTAGTGGGTTCAGTAACATGGAGATATCTCTCAACACTTATAGCGAGGCACTTGTTATGTTTATGTCTACAAGAGAACTTAAGAAAAACATCAAAGAGCTTCAAATCAAAGATACAAAAGTGAAGGAACAGTGCACAGAGAGAAAATAACCAGTAAAATAATCTAAACTGTGTTTTGTGTTTTTTTGTTGTTGTTTTTTTTTTTTTTGCCAGTGAGAGGGTTCCCATATCTAAACAAGTGAGTGCAAAACATTGAAATAAAAAAAAAAAGTTATACACTGAAAACCAGTTCACTTCGTTGCAGTTTGTCCACTACATCACAGCATGGGGGATCAGAGAAATTGCATTGAATGGAATGTAACTAAGATCCACAGCACCACATGAGAGATAGAAACAGAGAGCAGGCTCAGTAGCTCAGTCTTGGACAGTAAACATGGCACAGCCAGCTTTTGGAAATCAAACAGCAGGGCTAGTTTAGTTTTTCCTTTTAGTGTTTGAAAAGTACATCTGCATGCAAAGCATTCCCATTTAAAACAATGCAAAAATGAGGTAATTGTTTTTTTTTCCCATAATGTTTTTTTTTTGTTATTTCTAAATAAATAAATTATGATTCAGTTGCCCCCAAATAACTATATAAAATTAAATGCATACCCACAATATCTACAGTTAGTAATAAATTATGCTTGTTAAATACTTAAGGCATCTCAACTGACAACACCCTGTGTAAACTATGAAAACTTCATCACAGATGACTCCACTACAGGAGGAGGCAGTGTCAACACTGGCAGTGCACAAGACATGGAAAAGTAATTTTAAAGTCTTATCTTTTCTATCATAGTGCAAAGGACAGTGAAGGTCCTAAAGGCATCCTTTAACACAAACAAAGGTTTTTAAAATTAGGAAGTGGTGGTAAAGATGTGAGTGACTCACTGTAACAGCCCGAATGTTTCCCTGCTGTTGTGTTGTCTCGTGTCTGTGTGCACTGTGAGAGGGAGGCTGCCTCCATCGCATCACGTTCTACATGTTCTAGCAATACAGCATAGCAACCAGCATAGCAACCACGAGGGGAGGTCTGTCACACAAATACACAAGATCAATACGCAAAAGCTCCTTTCCCAGCTAGAAACACTGCATGAATCTATACCTAAATATAAACCAACACAAATGAAATATCAAGGATTAACTTCTTGTTGCTATAACTATTCTCAAATGTGCTTGCTCTTTAGGCAATAAGGTAAACATCAAGAGGATCCCATCGTTGCCAACAAGGGGGACAGGATGAACACACGCTACAAGTCAGGGGAGCAACAGCTGACTGAGTTTTTTTGTTTGTTTGTTAGTGTTGAGAAGATAGTCAGAGCTCAGATTAGTTGTCATGCACAGGCATCTCTGTGCCGTTTTAAACAGAAGTAACGCTACCAAAGCTGATAGCCCAAGCCAACAACGAAACATGCATTTTTAGTACACTGTTCTGCCACTGGCCCCCTGCCAGATAAAAATTCAGGTATAAGGTCAGCTAAATCCTCCCACCTAGCTCTGCTGTGCATGATAGCCTTTTCTTTTCATCCAGTTTTTTTTTTTTTCTATTTATTTATTTTTTATTTTTTGGCTTTGTGTTGTATATGCACTCCAGTGGTCATGCTATTAACCTACAATGTGTTTAATTCCAGGCATTGCTTCGAACTCATGAAGTACACTCACATTTGCATGTTCAACATCCACATGTTTGTTAGACACATTCTTTAAGTCACACACAGCAGGGCAGAGCACACACACACACACACACACACATACACACAAAACTTGTGTGCAGATTCAAGCTACACTGCCACAAAATGCATTTTGGTAAAACACTGTGACCCATTTTTTTTTAACTCTAATTTCAAACACCAAACAACTCAATCACTGGTTTCAGTTTCCACAGCAATGAAGAGACCTACTGACACAACACCAACCCAAGGTAAGTATAACTGTATTGCAAAATGTCAAAGCTGCATGATAGGATCAAAACACTCAGCTAGCTGGTGCTTGGCCCCTGGAAGGTCCACTACTTGTTGATTAGTGCTACTCTACGACGACCACAAATGACCTGTGGGTAAACATGGCATCTGAGTATTTTGTTTCAGTTAAGCTTTTTTGTGTGGCAGAATATTCATTTTGACTGAATGTTTGAAAAAAGAGAAATATATATATTTAATAATATATATATATATGTATGTTTTAGAAAGACAGAGAAAGGAGAGAGAAGAGTAGCCAGCTCAGTGTGGGGTTATGTGTTTTCCACTCTCAGGACTTTAAATCATGGCTTTGAGGACATGCTACACACCCCGTGGCTACCTACAGTACAACACCACAACAGCAACAACACCCCACTTACAACCAGCAAGCTACAAGTAAACCCTGTGTACATAAGTATGCGTGTATTTGTCTTTTGCTTCCAGAAGGATGTGCTTCTATAAGGAGAGTCCTTTGCGGCCTCTCGTGCAGTCCTGGCTTGGCTCAGTAAAGCATGAGTCAGAAGGGTTGTGATGTCACAGGAAGTCTGGAGACATTTGGCAAAGCACCCCAACAGTGGGGGCTGTGGGGGGAGGGAGAGTCGGCAAGCCGGGATGGAAGAAAAAAACAGAACCACAACAGTGTGACTGGATCACTGGGAGTCGAATCTCATCAGCTGTCAGGGTTCAGCTGTGTTTCGATGTCAACTCGACAGATTGGACACTTCCTGCTAGTGGCCAGCCATTGGTCCACACAGCCCTGGTGGAAGAGGTGCATGCAGGGCAATCTCCTGGAGGACAGAAATTCAGAAAAACACAGGGTCAATGGTTTCACATTAGCATGCATGACTCTCTCAGAGCATACAGTTATGCGCTTGTTATAAACTTCAGAAACAAGGGAAAGTTCATTTTGTGCAGTCAGGCATGTAGAGATGACTTCTGTTGAGTCATCAGTCCCACATGCCTCTCAGACAGCTGAGCCTCCATGCTGTAAGTCGACCCTCTTTCTTCATCCCAGGGTACAGTTCGTCTTCTCTGTAATTCCTTGCCTAACTTGGTTTGAAATGCATGTGCACAATGATCCAAAGAACAGATCCTTTTGGGGAAATACACTGACAATGATGCTTGAAGTTTATGAAATTATTATAATTTGCTTTTCTTCTGAATGAAAATGACTGCAAAATGTCATCAAAAGAGCACATAAGTCAAAAAGTAGATATGTCCATAAAATATGTCACAGCAGTGTATGTAAAGTAATGCCATAAAAGATCCCAGAGACCGACTTCTAAGCAACTAAAGGCCTCAGTCATATTTCTAATGTAAATGACGCTACTATTAAAAGAACACTTAGAGAGACTGCAAGAACAAAGACACTGCTGTCTCCAAAGAATACTGCTAACCATTTGCATGATCATTATGTGTGGTTGATGAATAAGGACATAATAGAACGTTTTGGTTTAAATGAGAAGTATTGTCTTTAGAGAAAGTAAAACAGCATTTTTTTCATCTGGGCCACAAAGGCTTCCCATTATTGATTAAAGAATGAATTCTGAAAAATACCAGTGAATTATAAGGGGAAATGTTGGGTCATCTGCCCTTGAAATAAATCTCAAGAGTCATTCAGGACAACAATCCTCAGCACAGCCTTGATCAATGTGGTTAAAGAAGAAGAAAGTTCATGTTCTGGAGCATCTTAGTCAAAGTCTAATAAAATCTAATAAAAATATTGTGGAAAGGCCTAAAGTGAACAGTTCATGAAAGGAAAGCCTCCAACATCCCAAAGTTTCAGCATTTTGTGCTGAAAAATTAACTAAAATATCTCTTAACTGATGTGCAGGATTGATCAACAATTGCCTGTTAGCATAGCTTAGAATGAAGAATGGACACATTTTAAAACTTTTGGACTCTCTTTCCTAAATGCCTGCCAGCATTTCTAGAGCTCATTAACATTGTTTGTTAAATCCACAGACTAAACTACCAGAGCATAAATAAACAGGGACTATCAGAGCTTCTCAGAATTAATTTCTTAATATTTTAACAACTTTCAAGGATGCCACATCATAAAATCTTGCCAAAAGGACTGTTAGGATGTCAAGGATCCTTTAAAAGGCTAGTCTTTCATCCAATGAAATTTTAAGCACACTTCTGTGTATCCTTAGTGTTCTCATAGTACCCACAATCCTTTGCACATTTAAAACATTGTGCAGAAGAAAGATTAACTAAGTGTGAAGCAATATGCAATGAAGTTTCATGTTTATTCTCACCATATGTTTAGTCATAAAGTTGTTAGCATCACATCGTGTGTTTATTGTGTTCCATTTAAGTACTACAAAGTATAAATTGTCAATAAATGGCTGTTAATAAGCCAGCTACCAGCTACATGCTATTGAACAGCCATGTTGGTTTATCAGCTTTTTTGTGTGCACAACAATTGATTGATAATAGGACTTTTTTCTTATTTGGAAGGTCCCATCCTAAAGAAGCATCCCTGACTTTGACAATTTCTTGGTCATGGCCGTTAACACTGTGAATTATCTATTAGTCACCTTGCAGATGCTAGGAGCAAACATCTGTTCTAAACATGGCAAACTGTCAGATTATTTATGCTAAGCTACGACAACTACTAAGTGTAGTTTCAAGCTTACAGTGCAAGCATTAGTTGTTGTGGTCTCATTAGTATCTAAACCACAAAGAAAAAATCTTTTTCCTGGAGCATTTTTATTGATTTTTGGGCTCTTTCTCACCTGACATCCTCTCCGTCTTCCAGCATGGACAAACAGATGGTACACTTCTCATCCACATCTGTCTCTTCTTCCTCCCCAATCTTCAGCTGCAGAGGCTTTCTCTGTAATTGACGGCATTGTATTGTCAGGCTGTTGTTTAAATTTGAGCAGCATGAATATGATATGAGGTGTCTCATGAACTATACAGTAAAAAGTGTAAACATGTAGATTTTTACAGATGCATAACCTGTATTTTGTAAAATCTGAACCTAACCATAAACATCTGGAGAGAAATCTTAGTTTTGTGTGTGAAACCGCAATATTCGGCCCTGTGAAATAATCTAGCTTATATGTTCTGTAATTAAATTAGGTAGCAGTCATACCTTCTTGTATTTGTGAGGAAAGGTAAATCTCTCTATAGTTGTCTGAACAGCTCCCCTGCTGACGCTACCCAGTCGATCCTCCAACTGCAACAGCTCCTGAAACAAATAGCTGATGTTCACTAGAATGACAAAAATACTAAAAACAGGGATTGTCATTTTTAAAATGTTCATTTACAAGGTCAAAAAACAAATTTAAACTAAATTAATTGTATAAAAAATCTGTTTTAAATTGAATAAACCTGGTCTTATGAAGATTGTGAAATCAAAAGTAGAAAACAGCTACTTAATATGTTCAGAATTAGAACAGATTGAAATGCAGACAGGGTGTTATTGTGTCTTAAGAGAATAAAATGTATTAAACATAATTAGAGACAGGCTTACCTCATAACTTTCTCTCACAGCGGCGGCGTGCCTTGAAGGATTTAGACTTTGCAGGGCCAACAGATGCAGCTGGGGGTACGGATAGTTTCTAATTTCATGCACAACCTAGTAAAACAAAATTCTTATTGGTGATCCTGCACATGATTCCTCTGAAACAGAAACCAAACCTGTTGTTCTGTTTAAAAGACACCAAAGTAAATCTTCAGTGGGTCTAGGTTTTACTTACATACCCATAGGTTCTTTACAAATAGCTATTTAGTGATAATTTTCAAGAAGTTTGTGTGTTTAGTTTTGATAGTTTTTTACTCTTTCATACCCTGGTGTTAAGATGCAAAACACAACAACAACAACTTTTGGTTTAATTATTGATTTCTTTTGTATTTTGTTAACTTTTATCCTCTTTTTTATTGTTGTATTTTTTATGCGGATGTCCTCTGCACCTCAGAGCCACTGTATATTTTACTAAGATACCAAGATATCAACTGGAAACATGACTAAAAGATGAATGTGATAAAGATCAGGACAGATACAGCTGGATAACACAATGTACCACTTGTGCAGACGATGTGTTCCTGGGGAAGTGGTGCATTCGAGGAGAGGCCAGGTAATGCTGATAGTGCTGTGGGAGCTGCTGGAGCTGGTACTGATGAGGGAGGCCAGCATCTACACTAAGATCCCTGCAGACAGGCATGTGACTACATCAGTATTATTACTCACACCATGCAGTGGTAAAGACAGAAAGATGGATCCAGAGATGACCGACGGGATTATTTCTCAACTTTACAGGACCCTCATTATTCTCGGAGACTCACCAGTCAGTGCCTTCGGCCAGATAACGTGGCTGCTGTGTCAGTGGCTGGGGAACATGGAGAGGGCCAGAGTACTCATAACCTGAACGCAGTCGGTGAGGGTTCATAGGGATGCGCTCCTGGGTTCTTCTGCAATTATATAAGATGATTTTTGTTGTTGTTGATGATTTGCTTTCTGTATGTATAAATAACTTTTAGTATGTAGCATAATTACTACCTGGAGTGCGGGAGAATTCTGCGGTGCTGTGCTTCAAGCAGCTGCTGCTGGATGAGGTATTGCTGGTGTAAGGCCTGAGGTAGGAATGAAGGCCCCGGCACATCCTGAAACTGAGGAGGTGCGGACAGGGCAGTGAGGGTTGGGTGATGTGCGGGGGACAGGTGGGCGGCCAGACCAGTCTGTGGGAGTTGGCTGGCATGTCCGAGAGGGAACTCTGCTGAGATGGGCGCCTGGGGAGCGCCCAGGTGAAAGTGTCGGCAGGAGGTAGCATGGCTGTGCTGATGCCTGCTGAAATGCGCTCCTATGGGAAATAAAGGTAAGGCATCATGGTTGAGCCAGATAAGAGATAAGCCAGTCAATAGACACACAAAAACAAGATAGGAGAGACTTGACACAAGACATAACACAACAGACAGAAAGGTAGATGGATAACAGAGACCTGTGAAGCATCATTCAAACCTAATAGTCTACCTCTATACTGCCATCAGACAGACATATCATTACTAACATCTTGAGATTTTTTTTTTTAAATATCTACTTATTTACAGTCCATTGCTGGTTAATCTAATGTCTGCTGTTTGAAGGAATATTAAATTCTCAAAAGATAATGCATCTCCATTTTTGCCCTCACCCACTTTCCATATCAGAGATGAGAAAGACATGGGGTTGTGTGGCTGTGACATCTCCTAAGTGTTGACTTGTTCAAAACAATCAATACACATTACTCTCAGCACAGAGAATTGAGGGCTGAGGGAGCGTGAGATGGAGACAAATAATTGCTACTTCAACTTCTCATCACAGCCCTCAAGCTTTCTGAACCAGCAGGGTCAGGAGGGATTGTGCACAGCAGTCTATTGTGTCTGTTCATGGCCCACAAATAAATGGGGTACATTAAAGTGATTTTAACAGTTTCATGCTCAATCAGGCAATGTTAATCTCTGTTGCAGTAAAGACTGACATTGTATGCCTAATGGGAGGAGGAGGGCAGATCTGCCTGTTAACTGATGTATATATATTTAAAATGTATGGAGAAATTTTTGAAGTTGAAGATGTGCATCTGGATATTCAGCTCATATTAGATGTTCTACCCAACAGCTCAGCATTGGCTAGAACATGCTAATACAGTTACTAGAAGTGAAAAGTGATGCCAAGGTCACTGTTAGTGACCTATAGATAATTCTGACACAAAGATCAGAAACAATTATGGAGACTTATGAGAGATTGTTCTCCTAGGAAAAAATAAATAATTTTAATTAAGTATTAAAAAGCCAAAAGGGTGTTTTGCACCTATTTGTGGTTATTTTGTTCCACTTAGGCTATTTTATCCAATAAGGCAGTTTCTTTTTTTTTTTTTTTATGTACTTGTATTGCTTTCTGCACCCTGCTGTAATGGTTTATGTAAAGCACTTTGAATTGTCTTGTACATGAAATGTGCTATACAAAAAATTTGCTTTTGTCTTTCTTTTGTCAAACCTTACAGAATTACATATGTAATCGTTAACATTTCTGTATGAATTATGACTTCAGTGTTAATTTTGCTTCTTTGTTTACGTCATTTGTAGTCTTATTCCATATATTCAGTCAAATCTTGTCTCCTTTTCATTGTGATGAGTCTGGGGGCTCCAGAGTCAATGTCTAACCCTTCATCAATCATCAATGCAAACAGGTACAATCCACCAACCTACGTCTCCAATGCTCATAAATTAACAGTGTCGTTTATCAACACTTTTATTATATATATATATATATATGTGTGTGTGTGTGTGTAGTATTAACCAAAATAAGCAAAGCAGAAAAGCTTATTTCTTAAAATGCCAAACTGTTTCTTTCATTAATGCTGACATACTTGCTTGGCAGCTTCATTGCATGTAGCCTTGGGACATGAAAAGCCAGTGAACCCAGAGCGCCACGAGCAAACTGAAAACATTTGGCTGAGGAAATAGAGCAGAAATGGCAGTCTGGTGGTTTAGACTGATTAATGGCTTCTCTACATTAGTTTTGTATGAAAACCTTGGCCTGATGAGGAATCTGTGTGAAGCTTGTAAATGACTAATTATGATACTCTGTGCTCTTTCACAGCATTAACTGCTGACATTAATATTTGAAATACTGCAGAGCTGCTGGCACCAACGGTGATGACGTTATTGTGACATCTCTGCTTTGACTTACAGTCATGAAATGTCTGATTGGTGCAGAACAGGCTCCCACCCATCCACACACAAGCACAAACACAATCCACTTCTCAACCCTGAGCTGCTGCACAGGCAGCCCCTCCCCCACAGCGTGGCTGCGGCATGGTTTCTCTGTGTGAGTGACAGCCTGTAAGCCCACCCACCTGCGACTGCAGCAGTCTGACATAAATCCTCCCTCACCGCCTCCAGCTTCCATCACTGCAGCTTCACAAATCACACCTCCCTTCTAACTTAATCCTATTCTCTGTCCAGTGGTCTTCCAACCATCACGTGACAAGCTCACCCCATCACCCACCTTCAGATTTCTCTGATCAAGGTGTCCCCTTGCAGAAGCTATGTTGATTGAAAAACTGCATACAGTATAAATTGCATGGCATGCTCACTGACCCTACTTGTGTGCATCGGTTAAATAAAGACAGGGCTGGTTTTACTACCAACACAGCCACTGCAGTGGAACACATGCATTACAGCTGTTGAGTTATTTAAAAGCCTGTAGTTGATGGTGAAATGTACAGAGCACACACATCTCAGGAACTCCTGTTTGCACATAAATAACTATTTCAGACATTCTGAACTGACGTAAAGCTCAAGTACCTGAGCAGTCTCAAACTTTAAAACTCTACATTTATGAGTGTATATTTAGAATTTGCTTCAAAAAACACATAACTGATATAACACCGAAGTCTGTGTTGGATTTTTTTTTGACAAATTGTTACACTTTCACACTTCTCAAATAACTTTTTACTGCTGTGTTGCAAGTAAAATAGACACTTAAAGGCAGAGAATACATTTAAAAATCTTTTAACTTAAACGGGACAACCAGTCATGAACACTGTGTAATATTGTTTGTGGACACCATCAAATAAAATAAAAAACATTACCCCTAAACCTTACTTAATGTTGTTTCTCAGTGTGCACAGCAGTAAATGATCCAAAGCCTTGTTCTTTCACTTATGATTGGGGAACATTGTCTAACTGGGTTTAGTCGAGCCAAGATGCAAATAGACTAGACGATTACATGATTAATTAATTCATTTTCACGTTGCAAAACTGCTAGCAGCAACCTACTGCTTTGTGATAGAAGAGTTTATTTATAAATGTGTCAAGATCTGTTCTGCCAATTACCAAGAAGAGCCCAATGAGAGATCGGTTGTTTTTTACAGTCTGAGATGTAAGAATGACACGACAGGATACAGAATCTCTGTTGCAAAGCTTCCTAATTATAACACTTGGGTTTATAGCATGATTATTAAACTTCAGAAATGCTTTAGGCAGATTTCATTACCATAGCAGAAACCTGAATTGTTTTCTTGTAACCATTTTTTTGTGTTACAAACAGGCTGCTGGTTGAACCTTCTTATTTTTACCCAGACACGAGGGTTGTTGAGCCTCTAATATAATTGCCAGCTAACAGAGAAAAAAAAATAAAAATAGGTACTAAATCAAAAACAAAATCACTAGGTTCTTAAGTAAACAAAAACATTGGCTGCATATCTAAACTGTTGGTTTTAACTGAGAAGCAGTTATCAACTAGATTTAAAGAAAATAATCATGATATCATGAGATGATATGTGCTTAATCCATGACAACAAACTGGAAGAAAAGAGAAGAGCCAGGTCATATGAAGAAGGTCAAACTTTTCTGTCAGTGTGAACTCCTGCAGGAGCTTGACGAGTCTTCTTGGAAACCCAAATTGCATGATACATTTGTTAAAATTTGGTTTAAATAAACTCCTGGTCAAGTCATTACTGATGTGTTAAACTAGTGCTGAGGTTAAAAACTAAGTTACTGGTTCTGTGACTCCTGAACAGAGCTGAGGTCTGGTCCAGAAAGCGGTTTTGTGGAAACAGTTTGTTAACCATAAAATGAGGGAGAAAAAAAAAATCTCGGTTTTGGTCCAGAAAGATTGTTACCATGGCAACCGACTCTATGAGCCTAACCTGCTGGCTCCCAGGTTTCTTTCAGCAAACTGAGTTTCAGTCAGGCTTTTTCCCTTCTGCTGATCCTGAAGCAGCTGTCTGACACCATTTATTGTCACCTTCATGCAGTGGGAGAAAAGTTGACAGATTTTAACTGATTCTTACCAACTTTAAGGCAGAAGGCATGCTTGCCAAACAGTTCCCTGCACTAACAATACAGTTAGCACAGTTTCATAATGAAGTAGTGACAGATGGAAGTGTGGTCATGAATTCCTTTTGAGCAAGGTTTTTATGTTGCCTAAAAATGTCAATTCAGTTTTAATCTAGGTACCCTTTTAACTATAATTTAACAAAATCCTAATTACTGCATCAGCCTGTGACTTCACAGAGATCCAAAGGGATACTTTCTCATCCGTTGCTTCACAATACAATTTTCAGTTTCTGTCTTCTGCATTTTCTCACATCAGATTACAGATACAACATCCATTTTCAACACCTGCTTTCCTGTCAGAAGGTTTGAGGCTATCCCAGCTGTCGTGGGAAAAGTGGGTTACACCTTGGACAGGTAATAAATACATATTTAAATAATCTATATGATCCAAGATTAGATTAATGCTTTTACATCCATCTTTGGAAAACTTCAAGTCAGGAAAACAACAGAATGAAATAAAGGCTAATTATATGAACTTAACTTTCTCTTTCACTGCTTTTTTGCATTGGCAGAGATTCACATTTCAATAGCTCTGAAAGATGGTAAAACAGCGCTGCTGGTCTTTATTTACCCCGTTACCATGGCGAATCATAGTATCAAAGCCCCATCGATGAGAACTTCATTCAGCATTTCTTAAACCTATTTCCTGGAACCTTTACTGCACCATCAACCCAAACTGAATCATTTTTCTTTTATTAACTCTGTGTAGAAACATAATCAACACATAAATGCAGCCCACTTTTTGATCACAAAGAGTAAAGGAAGAATGCAAATAACTTTAAAGGTTTAAATATCAATGTTGTGACAAAATCATAATTAACTTTCCGACAATTTCAATCAACATATTGATAATACCTGGCAATACCACCATTTAATATTTGGTTGCATCAGGAGAATTGTAGTTTAACATAATCTTTGCTAAATGTGTTCAGTGTCTTTCACCTTTTAAGAATTTTATTTGCAATAAAGTTAAAGACCCTAATTCACCCACAGATATTTTCTGATTTAACTGGTGCACTTTAACATATGTATGCCAATTCACATTTTTAAAAAAAGGATTTTTTTTTGTTAATTCAACACCAATGAACACCAATGAGTGGATGTGAGAGAGGTAGTGTTTTGTTTTATAGTGAATGGATTAGAGTGGATGATAGCATTGAAAAGGAAATATCAATGTATGGCTATTTGTTTTAAAGGGCAAAATATATGGCTGCCCTTACTTCAAAATAAGCAGAACAGCAATTTGAGGAGACTCTGTCAAAGACAGCAGAAAAATGAGAGCACATATAGAGTGAGGGGACCGTCTCAGTGACAGCACAGTGTGGAGGGAAGAGGAAGGGAACACATGGAAATCAGCAAAAAGCACACTGAAGGTTAGGAAGAGAACTACAGTCTTTATTGGAAAATATTAGTATGTGTGGTACTGTGTGATAATAGTAATAATAAGAGTAATATATCCTATATAACCATAATAACACCATGCAAATAAAGATCAAAGGCAAGGCCTGACCATGCTCTCTGTAGGGTTAACAGAACAGAAGCAGCATCCAATGAGTAGATGTGTATGCTTACAGCACATTTCAGTACAGCAGGGACATCTCTACACAAAGATTACATTGGAATCTGCTGTTCAATGTGGAAAAAAATAAATTAAAAAAAGTATAAAATGACCATGCATTAGGTTCTAATACAAGAACATAAGGTAGAAAACCAAAACCAAAGAATAAAAAGACATTTTGATTCTAAAGGACTTCTACAGCAGTGCAGGATATACACATTCCTGTAAAATGGATAGCATTCTGGAGGTGCTGGAGGAAAAATTTGAGAGGGGGGACTGTGCATGATAGTGAGGTATTTTCAAAATGGCAAGATGAGTTAGCACAGCATCTTGCCAGTTTATTATGAAATCAATATTTCTAGCAGGAAAGCAGGCTTAAATACATGGACAAGATTATGATCAATTGTTTATACGCCACTTTAACAGGCACAGTGGGCTCTCAAAGTTTAAAATAACACCACGTGAACTGTGATTTCAGCACAGCAGGTATTGATGAATGTTAGGATTACAGGGTTATTTGATAATGGTAATAATAAAGCAGAAGTTGGTACAAATGCACTTTTGTAAATAGGGGATATGACAGTAATCATTTAGTTCGATCAAGCCTGGCTGTAATCGAATCGAGAAGGATCAAAATGTATCCACTTTACAGAAATTTACAGCAGAATGTAGTCTATCCACACTGAATGGGAAAATCACAATGACAGTCTGTAGTAAAGCCTAATGCTACAATGGGTTATTCACTAAAGAGCAACATGACAGTTTAAATAAAGACAAACTGTTTTCTACAGAAAGTGTTATTCTTTAGTCTGTTACACAGAAGGATACGGTATGAGTGGGAACTCGGTTTTAATGCCAATGTCGTCTTCAGATGAAAATAGGAAATGAGGAAGAAGGGGTTCACAATACAGCTAGATGCAGAGAACAGGCAGAGGCTACGGCAGACAGCAGCAGATGATCGTTAGCTACACAATGGAGGGGGACAAAGGTCTGAGAAATGCGGAATGTAGAGCCAGCTTCGATACTATGAAACAGGAAAAAAGAACACAAATAAAAGCACAATGAAATCATTGGTGCTACTGCATGTAGATTTAACAATGCACGTTAAATTACTATTATTATTACATAATCATCACAGATAGCCTGCTGCAGCTGAGGATGATGGTTGTGTTTTTGCCCAATTCGGCGTCTTTTTTTCTCTTGTGCAGCACCTGCAGCGAAATTTCAGTTTGTTTGTTTTTAGGTTTAGAGGGAAGAGGCAGAAATTGCTAACCCATTTGTAATGCTGCTTTGTAATAGAGTCAAAAATGCAAAAGTCATTAATTGAAATTAATAAAAGTTAGAGTTAAAAATAAATGGGCTAGATGTTAACACTCGCGTGCAAACAAAGGAGAAAATAACCCGTCATGCTGGATATTTGATACAGCCGCTTATTTGGACAAGTAATTAAATCCTAACATATGTGCATATGTGTTGGCAGTTAAAGTTAAGTCAGCATCAATTCACTGTAATCTTTGGTGGAGACTGCAAAAGATTACAGTAAACGCACATTAACACGGCGCAGATAAACCAGACAGGACCGCGCAGACCACTGAGGATAAAACAAAAGCAAGGCTGCCATTTGACAGCTGCAGTCATTTGGTGCGAATCACAGGCCTCGAAACGTCTAAATCTAACAT
Organism: Melanotaenia boesemani; assembly: GCF_017639745.1. Classification (NCBI taxonomy): domain Eukaryota; kingdom Metazoa; phylum Chordata; class Actinopteri; order Atheriniformes; family Melanotaeniidae; genus Melanotaenia; species Melanotaenia boesemani. Next base: position 10,628,109 of record NC_055700.1, read on the forward strand.
TTTTAAGGCTCTCTGGAAACGTCAACAGTACCACTTAAGAGCGTTTTAGCAGTATGAGTTCGGCTAATTTAAGACGACACTGCAGCTAGCAAGACGGCTAATGTCTCCATCGCTCCCGTGTTTCCACCGCGTCGCTGTTTAGCTAGCAGGTGCCAGCTCTGTTTACTTCAGTGTACGTTTAACAATAAGAAAATAAACTAAAATAAAATAAATAATTATAATCAGAAGAAACGCCGAGAATTTTGTGTTAGGGTTAGGATAAAAAAACAAAACAAAAAAAAAAGCATTAGGCTAATCATACCTCTATTTCTAACTGAGCCGAAGACGGGGAGAACCAGATATCCAACATGGACTAACACCATCCTGGGTCCTTCTTTGTTGGGAGTGCAGCCAGTGAGACAGATGGTCCATGGAAATGATCCCCTCCAGTCCCCTGCACATTCAAACGGACAGCCTGCGTTGTCTGTACACACAAAGCCAAGTAGCCAATCACTGAACCCCTCTGAGCAGGACCCCATTCTGGTTTGGTATTGTATTAGGATCCACCAATGGGATTAGTGCAGGGGCGGAGATGTCTTTCACAGCCCGCCCCTCCATCACTGGGTGCTCCAAATAAGCTCATAATATAGTCAGATATTACAGGCTTTTTATTTATATATAACTTTTTACTATTAACTATTTGTATATTAAACATAGGCCAATAATCTTGAACAATTCAGAAGTTATATACTAAGAATGATCTTTTTCTGATTAATTTCTACATGTTAGTTAATAAATGTCACCAGTGCCTATAGGACGTACTCCTGTTTCTGGTGTTAAATTTTACATGCAGAGAGCTGTATGTGCATTTAACATGAAAAATTAAGACCAGGTTGGTCCAACTGAAAATAGTGTGGGTCAAGCTACAGCAATGAGAATGGCTGAATTTAAGCTTTTTCTTCTCTTTAGCAGTGTCATGAACCCAACATCCTTTCATTTGATGTAATATAAACTGGGTGGATGTAAAATAAACTGGTCCTGACTGGTTTGGAAAATGCTGCTACTGTTCACAGGCAGAATTATCATATTATATTTTTACAAATGCTACTTGATAAATGTTTCCCAATTATGTGTCAAGAGGGTAGCTGACTGTCCGCTGTAGCCACTTACTTAATGCTGTGAGTTTGAACCCATGTGACTGGTTTGGCTATTGTGCAACTGTAGCAACATCCGTACATCCACCAGAGCCAGAAAAATATTATCATATACAGTACTGTGCAAAAGTCAAGATTCATCCTCCATTTCAAGGAAGATGTATTGACAATAAATTGATGCTATGATTTATTAAATGATATTCAAAGATAAATGGAACACAGTACATGAGGCAACAACTGAGTTTCTACATTTCTAAGAGGCTACAAGCACCTTTACTCTAGATTGAACCCTGTGAAGCAAACAAATTTTAAATGCTTCCAGAGATCTTCAGAATTAGTTCTCGGGGCTTCTTAAATGAAATTACTGAGCTCATCTTTGGATGCGAGCTCCCATTTGATCCATTCAGACACTGCTTCAGTAATGTTAACCATATTCCTCTTTAGCAGTTGCTACTGATTTTCAGTCAAATTCTGGCATCATTTGGCATAAATCAGCTTTTTCTCCCTGTTTCCCTTCTTAAAGGATGCCTTCTTAAAAGCCACCATTCCATGGAGACCATTTCTGGTGAGACTTTGATGAAGAGGAGATAGATTAACTGAAAAAAACCTTTTATGCCCCAAGGTCCTCTGTCCGAACGTAACTGAATTTTTTGCTGTTTTTATTGTCTTTTTTTGTTTATTTGTTTGTTTAGTTTTTTTGGCCTGACCCTTGTTCTTTGGTCCTTAATTTGTTTCATGCACCCCATGCCAGAATAAACCAGGTTTTTGGCTGAAGGCTCTCAGGGTATCAGCTTGTTGGTGCAAAAATACCATTTCCTTGCTGTTAAACTGTGTTTTGGCTTTTTTTTTCTTTCACAAATGCTACTTGATAAATGTTACCCAATTATGTGTTTTTGTATAAGTCTGACTGTGGTAAAATGTCTAAATATATAATTTTAAGTGGACTCTTTGTTTAATTGTCTGATAAATGAAGATATAACACTGAGTTGGCTGCTTTATGTGTGCTTAAATGATATTTTTCATAAGTCAGTATATAGTGGCTTAGTTAACCAAAAAATACACATCACTGAAAGTTGGATTTTATGACTGGACTAAAAATGAGTAAAAAAAAAAAGCATCTTTGGTCCATAGCAAAACTTTGAAAGAATTTCTGAATTTATTTCTCAAGGACACCTTAAAAGATTAGAAGAAAGCTGACACCTTGAAAGTAAAATATATAAAAATAAGGGGTTGCTAATGAGTTGAGCACAGCATACATATTTTGCAGCACTTCCCAACATCAAGAGTGGAATATTATTTCTGCATCTCACTGTAAACAGAAATCATCACAGTTATCATGGAAATGTAGCTTCAAATGATCTTTTATTTTGTCATAATTTCTTTTAGTCTTCCCATTTTAAAGTGCAGCATAAAAGCTGTCCTGAAAAGCTTTCAGCCTGAAGGGCTAAGCCTTAAGGATGAAGGAACAGATGGACATGGGGAAGCTGAGGGGTCACAAAACTCTTAGTCCCATATGTCCTCATCCCCTAGTTCCCACCATCTAATGCTTACAGCCTGCGGGGAAACACAAAAGGCTTTTCACGATGCTTTACTACCACCGCAAGTTGAACTTCTGTAGTCAGCCTCCTTTCGTCTCAAATAACAGTTTAACTATTTTTCCTGTTTCATATAAAATTGTGTAATTATTTCTATCTTTTTCATAACCTTGAACCAGAAACACGGATAATGTTAATAAAATCATCAGCTTTGAGGTCTCTGCTGTAGAGCCTGGGGTATGCTGGTGACTGATGCCATCTAAAATGAATATGCAGCCACTTCGAATAAACCTGGAAATTGGAACAGCACATGTGTAACACAGAAGCTATAGTAGCATAATTGCAGCTTGAAGAGACATCTGCAAGAAGAAGGCAAACCCTTTCTGGCTCAGAGAGGGAGCCTTTCACATCTCTATGAGGCCACCACTCCGCTGTAAAAATTAGCATACAGCTGATGTTCTGCCCTGAGGGTGAAAAGAGGCAGCCAGAGGGCTTTGGTTTAAGGAAGAAAGAGCCCCACAGACTGCATTGCTCCACTCCCTCATTGTCTTCTTCATGCGAACTCCATATGTCCCCCTAGCGGCAGGTGTCGCAGTATGACCTCCGACCCAGCATGCCACTTTGGTAAGTGAGGGTGATGTTTTATTGTTCACAGCTATGCAGTTGTCTAGACTGCTTGTCCACAGTATAAAAGAGAACAATGAGACATCTCATTCATTTTTTTTAAATTATGGTAGAACATATTATTAATTTTATAAACAAAAACATACCAGGTTCAACTCTGGAAAGAACTTGAATACATTTACTCTATCGGCATCATTAATATATGAATTTGAGGAAGAGAAAAGTTGTAAAGATACATTTTTTAAAAGCAGTAAAAACATTCAAAATATCTTTTATAGTCAAATGATTAAGTAACAAGACAAACTGCTCTCTGAAAAGTAGAACATTTGGAACATTTTAAATTTGGTGTATTTCTGACCTGGTGGGGGGAAAAATATTATGGCTTCAGTAGTTTCTAAAGCTGTCTTTCCTTCACAGTCATCAGTAGGAAGTAGGAAAAGCCAGTTTCAGTGTCTTAAACTCTCTGACTGACTTGTTCTAACAATTAGCAACCATAATATCTTTAAAGCGCAGAACAATTGTCACAGGACAAATTTGTAAGATTACACAGATTTTCAGATAGTCATTTTCCTGGTTACCTGTCTGTCTGTCTGTCTGTCTGTCTGTCTGTCTGTCTGTCTGTCTGTCTGTCTGTCAAACAGCAACATAGCTCAAAAAGTTATGGGTGGATTTTGATCAAATTTTCAGGAAATGTCAGATATGGAATAAAGAACAAATGAATACATTTTAGAGTGAACTGGATGACTGTTAGGGTCCATATTTTTTTTTATGATTTTTTATTATGGGGAAATAGAGATAATTTTGCCATTACAGCTTCTAACTTGATTATGACCAGAATCACTGGCAAAAAACAAACAAACAAACAAACAAACAAACAGAAAAACAAAACAAAACAAACAAAAAAAACAAGATGGCATAATGATAGATGTTAAATACACTAAGAGCTAACCTAGATTGCTGCCATCAGAGAAAATGAAAATTTCTTCATTAACTTCAAGACTATTATCACCATTTGCTTCATCTTGATGTCTAAGGATTTGTTTCCAGGGTCAAATGGAAATAGATAGTAACTGTAAGTGTACATAAGAGTGTTGGCATAGCGTTGGTGGGCTGCTGTGGGGGCTTTAGGGGTTTTTCTGAGCCTATGGCTTGGCAGAGGTCTGCAGTCTGAGTGCTTCTTGTTTGAAATGTAATTAAGACATTGCAGTTAAGTAAGAATAATGATGGACCATGTTGCCCTCCGTAGAAAACAAAAACTTTACAGGAGATAAGCTTGAAGAAAGACCCAGGAGTGGGGAAGCATTGACATCTGCGCAAATAATGTCTCCTCATCTGAAGAAATCTTTCCAGGATCCTCACCACAAATTTCAGCATAAGAAATTTTCAAATGAACATTAAAAAGAAGATTTTGACATTTTTTTTTTTTATAAAGCTCAGAGGACCCGTGAAAGTAAAATATATTCCATCAGTCATGCTTTGGGCTTGTGCTGCAACCAGTGAAACCAAAAGCATTTTACTGGAGGATGTAAGAACTGATTCAAAGAACTAATAATCTGTAGGTTGTTTCCATAACCCCTGACATACACTAAATCTTTTTTTTTTTTTTAAATAAGAAAAAAAAAAAAAAAAAAAAAAAAATATATATATATATATATAAAGTTTCTATTTGACTTATCTGATTGCTATCTTACATGTTCTGAATGGATATCAGTCTCAGTCATCTTTGCATTGGACCTGTGATGGTCCATGATGCACCCTCCATCCTGCAGGAACGGATGAGTGACCTGTCAAATATCAGTTTTCTGTTCAGGCCAGTTACATATTTTCAACCGAGCAGGTTGTGAAAATTGTAGACATTCAATCAGCACACTTTATGAAACTGCAAATAATGCTCACTATTCCTATTTTCTTCTATGATTTTGACACTACTGTATCTGACTTCATAACAGTCATAGAAGATGAGCAAAAGACTACATAGCCTCCTTTAAAAATGTATTACTAATAATAAGGAATAAAGGAAAAAACTGTACACCAATCATTAAATACACAATTTATTTTAATTTTAAAATAGTTTCTTTTTGTTCTACAGACTTGATTTCAAGGAAGTCAAGGACTTGCAGAAGCAACAAAATAAACATTTGTTAATTTAAAATACTGACAGTAAAACTGAAATGAAAACGAGAGAAGAGCAAGGCTGCATTACTTGTAATGAGGGAGATTTGTGACTTGAGGTTAACAAAAGAGAAGCCATTAAACATGCAATGTGCAACCAAATCAAGCATACATGCCCTGCTTTCTACTGCACCTCAATTAGTAAAGACATGGGTAATGTTTTACTAATATTCTAAAATAATCCCATAAAACAATAGCAGAATTAAGTGCAGAATTTTACAAGGAAAAGTGGTCTGACAAAGAATTATTACCGTGGCAGCTTCATACAGTGGAAAGGACTGGCCAAATAAAAACAAAGATATAACTATACAATATCTTGAATTGAAAACATAATTCATATCATGTCTTTTCATGACAAATGGTTTGAACATACAATTCTAAAACAGTAAAATGAAACAAAGTGAAATTCCACTTAGACTTTGGTTTAGTTTGTTTAAAATTTTCCCTTTCTGTGACCAGCAGAAGTTAATATATTTCTATAATTCTCAAACATCACTTAGCAAAGTAAATGTTATTCAATATGTGATAGAAGAAATTAAAAATATTGTGTCAAGTTGGACTATTAATAAAAAATTTACCAGCTTGGCTGCAGTACTGCATGAGCACAAAGTAAGACTGCAGGGAAAGAGTAACAGGCCCTGAGGCTCAGGGTAAAAACAGCGCATACAGTAAATGTCTCATAACGCCCCACACATAATCACAAACTCAACACTACTTTCACTTTTTTTTGTGTGTGTGTGTGTACTTAATTAAAATATTTGTTGATACTTCAAAAATCCACTGCTTTCTAAGATAAAAGAATAAGATTTCTCCCATTCTAAAAGAAAATAGTGCACATTTCAAAGGCATTCTGGCCATCTAGCTTAGCAGTATTCAATGGAAGATACATTTCTTTAGTTATTAGAAAGGGGTCCCCAGAGTTTTAAAGGAGTTTGCAAGAAATCTGGATAAGCATGCAAACATTAAACACACCCAGCCGGTACTGCAAAGTCATACATTCACAGATAACCAAGTCAGTTGGGACTCAAGAGAAAAAAAAACGTGGTTCCTACACATCAAACAAAAGATAAATGGCTTGTTTGCCAGCACACCACTCGCAGCACACATATGTAGAACTACTGTGGAGAAAATCAATGATATTTTGTAGTGTGTGTGCTTTTCCTGCAGAGTTGGGTGTTTAATTTTTTTTTCCTTAAAAAAAAAAAGCAAACAATTTTATAATATAGTAGTTACAGCAGAAACAAAACCTGCTTTTATATATATATATCTATATACATATATAGATATATATATACACACACACTACCAGTCAAAAGTTTGGACACAAGTTTCCCATTGCATAATGGTTTTAACACATTAGGTTCCTGTCAACAAAAAATAGAAAAACTGATATCACTGTCAGGTCTTTCAGTCAAAATAAGAAGTGACAGCCAGTTTAACTTAGTAAAGCAGCAAGTCTGTTTTTATCCAGCTACTTAACAAGGGGTCAGCTGAAGAAGTTTCGTGCCTGGACATGACGCAGACAGGCACAATCCCCAAAAATGGCGAGAGTTGTTTTCTGCGTTAGATATGGTATATTGATTAGTGAGCTTTTAAGGATCTACAAGGGTATGTGGATTCCAATACCTTTGGAAAGGGTCAGACTATGACAGGCATTCTAAATGTCCTCATTTCCCTCACAGCAAAGAGCGAATAATTCCCCGAAATATCCTTAAAATTAACCCAAACACCTGCAAGTATCAGAGCCTAAGCTGACTATATTGAACAATGTAAAGCAAGCTATTAATGCATACTGCACATCCAGTGTAGAGACCTTGAAAACAAAAATCCTCCCCAGCAGAAACTTTGCCATTCATGTGTGGTCTACTGTACATTGAAAAGTGCAGCTTGTGTTTGACGTCAGGTGAAAATGCTAAATCCGTTTAAAAACCGCCTATTCAAAGTCTGTGATGAAGCAGGTCAACAGTTGTGTTGTGATACTGACCTGCTTTTAAGCAGCAATGTGAAGTTGTCAAAATTCATCTTGCAAGCACACAACACAAAATGACTACCTGTAGCAGTAAACGAGGTATTAAATGAAGGGAGGATATTGCTATTGTTAACAGTTAAAAACACTCTTGTACATTTCCACCTGCACTTGAAGTGCTGTCACTTAATTACAGTTAAATTTGTAGCTGATAAGCCACAATCAGGGAATCACAGCAGTAGAATGGCTTTGACAGATGATTGTTCAACGGAAAGTTAAAAACACAAAAGTGCTCTGGAGCAGGAAGAGTCCATGAACGGTTACAGGCAAGGCTGCAATTCTAGAAAGGATTTCAGCCTAAACTCCTAGACTAGGCAAGGTGGATGAAGAGGCAGAGAAGGAAATAAGGAGTCTTCAGTGTAGAAGTTGTTTAAAGTAGATATTTGTGTCCGGCATCCTCGTCCAGCGTGAGGTCCACCACCTCAGGAGGAGACACCCAGTTGGGCTGAGGGGAAACAGTAGTCCAGAGCTGTGACTGATTTGTGCTGTTAAACTGCTCCACTGAGTTCTCTTTCCAGGAAGACAGACTCTTTATAACCCCTCCACATGGATGGGCACATCTGGATTAAAAAAAAAAAAAAAAAAGGGAAAAGAAAAAAAAATTAAAAGTGGTTTTCATCTCGTTTGTTTGGTGGTGGAGCAGTACAAATGTTATTTTACTGGTAGTGTCCTCGCTGACTGCCTTTACCGTGCTTTCTCTTGAACTCCGACTATTTCCACCTCAGAGTCAGAGGACGCAATCTTAATCTGGCCCTTTTGTTGAGAGCTCTCCTTGTGCAACAGCTCTGCCTCCACGTGGCCTGAAATAAATGAGAGGAAAAGTCATACATTGTGTGGCAGACGAGAGGAGTAGAGAGCTTCAGGCCACCTGCTTTGACAGAGACAAAAACAGAACAATGAATGGATTTTGAAAAACCGACTGGGTAACAACAAGTGACAATTAGTTGGTAGGTTGAACACTCCTGTTTCTGACACCACCATGTTGTCACTTAGGGTTTTTTTTTTATTCATACAAGCAAAAAAAAACTTAGGACCAAACACAAGCCAGCAGTGTGTGTGGGATGAAGTGTACTTCAGAGGAGTCTTACTGACATAAATAAGTCAGTTTCCTCACGTTGCTTTTTGATGACAACCATGCCCTTAAATGGCCTGCCTTCACTAAAAGGAAATGATCAGTTTGAATATACCAGGTTTGTAACTGACCTGAGATAGAGCTCAGAGCTCTTATACACACAGAGTGAGTTGCCATATTCTGGCCTCTGTGTGTTTTTAGCTCATGCTTTATCACCGTGGGCCGGACTGTCTCCACACTCATACTCTCCTGGTTAGAATCAGTGTCTGAAATATCATAGTGACCCACTACTGGAGGCCCGTCTGCAGGAAACAAAAAAAAAACACTTCATTATTCATATCATGCCTGAGAATAATGGGACCATTTGGAACAGAGACTGGACACTGCATCCAGTCTTGATAGTTGTAGCACCCATAATATGCTTAAATAAATATAACCTTTACCTAACGTTAAAGGTTTGTTTTAACTCTAAAATGAAACATGCTGTGATCGGTTTGACAGCGCTAGCTCTGCTGTAAATTATGCATAACTGCAGCTATGAATATGCTTTTCTGCTTTCTCCATTGTGGAGGTGGGTTGTGTTTCTATCTCAATAATAAACATTTTGCAAATTTTTCCATCCATTTATTGCCTTTGAAATAACAGCCATTCACATAAAAACTCCACTAGAATACAGTCATTACAAAACACTTCAAAATAACATTATTCCGTGAATGAAATGTAGCTGTGTAATAAACAACAGAAGAGTAACTGTGTATAAGCGGGAACACATATCTTTGTTCTACCCTGTAAAAAGAGTCCCCTGGAGACACACACACTGCTATTTAGACGTGTGTGTGGGTGTTTGAGGGGGTTCGTCTGGACAGCATGTACAATGAGAGAACACAGCCTATTAAAAGCTGATGAGGCTGAAACAGACAGGTAGCAGGATAACCAGAGACAAAGCACTTGCCGATGTAAAGGCCATGTTTTAAAGACGAATGTAAACCAGGGTAGTCTCTTTGGTAAACAACGGACTGCCCTTTAGTGTTTTTCTATAGCACACATTTCGATTCTATACACCAGTTTCTCTTTAATGTGTTGACAAAACTGTTGATTTAAAGGCAATACAACAAAAAGTGAAGTTGGATCCATTTCAATCCACAAGAAATTATGCATCATAAAATACAAACAATATTCATACAACTTAAAAGAAAACCAATATGCAAGGGGAAACAAAGAATTAAAATGTCCCATCAGTTTCCATTTATGAGCATAAGCACAGCTATACCTTGCACACATGCTGCTGATAACTAATTTGGCCTTGCACATCCTATATACTGATATAATCACATGCAAACAGGTGGGGCAACAATGCCTTCAGCTTTAAGTTTTGTAAAAGTGACATATCACATACAACACCACTTCTGAACATCCTAACTACAAATATGTTTAGGCCAAAGATTTCTTCAAGAACGTCTGTTGTTTCAGAGTTAGCAGTGTCTGTATCTGACACTAATGGTCATTTAAACTAGTGATTGTAGTTTGATGAGAGGTGTGAGGAGTATTTTCCAAAGGACCACAGGATCTGAACCACAGAAGGCCACTTGATCTTTTTTTTGTTTTCAATTCAAAGAAAAATCTGTAAACATTGCCATGCACCATATTGCAGCTGCTTCACTGCTGCCTAACTGTGGGTTTGTTGCCTGGCTTTTAAAAGTTGAAAGTCAAAGCTGTGAAAACACAGTGTCTTGTGGAGATACAGGCCAGGCTGGTAGGCAAACCTGTACAAACAACAAAATAACTGGATAAATATTATGCAAGTGAAAGTTTGAGGGTCTTGGCACTGTAGTTAACGGCCACAACAAAGGAACCCATGCCTTTTCTGATGCCTATAATCTATACACCGGCTACTAAAAATAAAAACTTGGGAGTTATTTTCTCTGCTCACTAGTTTCTGGTTACTGCAATAAGGCAGCAAAGGAAAACAGAAAGGCCAAGTAAAAAAAAAGTAATAAATGTTAACATATCTAATCTAGATTTGTAATATCTTAAAAAGCAAGAAATTTAGAGAGTTAGAATATTATGTTTATTTTCATAGGCAAATTTCTGGCTAAATGTTCTGCTGTTAGTAAAGCTATGCCACCAAGATAAGGTTTTCCTGAGCCATTTGAAAGAAGTACAAATGGATCGGGAGAAATAGGAGTGATGTGATTTAAACCTGTTTCTACAGAAAATAGCACTAAAATGCTTGATCTATTATTCCCAGCATGAGTTCATAATGACAAGGCACATGCTATTACACAGCAACACCCCACCTAGCACTGTAATGATTAATGACTGCCAAGGTACTGTGATGCACTCTTGTATGAATTAAATAATCTGTGTTTGTGTTCAGCTGGTAAACAAAAACAAACAAGCCATACAATGAAGAGTACAATAAAAGCCCTGACTCATCAGTGTTGTGACAAATGCCCTGTGTCCATGTCACAGAGGCTGGAGAAATCAAACAGGTGAGTTGAATAACTCTGAATGTCAAATCTCACAGTGATTCAGTGCCTGCCGACACGCCGAGTCTCAGTCTGCACAAAGTCAAGTTCAAATGACCAGCTCCGGCCCAGCTGCTATTAATAGTGTATCTGCCTAGTGACCTCGTATCATGTACCTATTATAACCCATTGCCATGCTTTCTGAATCAACTAGTCCTATGATTCTTGTGTGAAACTGCAAGGAGTGAAATCTACACATTCAAGAGGCCAGGATCTGGAACACCTAGATTTCCATTCTGAGTGACAACTTCAGGGAGGATGTTGTTGTTGTTTATAGGGGTTGGGGTGAGACTGTTGTTCTCTTGTGCCAGCATGTAGGCAGCCATAGTCTCTGCAGATTCTGATGATGGCAAAAATGAACTGGGTGGGGATAGCCGTGCCCCTTGCCGCCCCTCGGGGGCATCACTGGAGCGCTTAGACGAATCGTTGTCTGAGTCGAGGTGTGCGAGCTTTTCCATCCAGACGCGGAAGCGTTCCTCAGTCTGACGCTGCATCACAGCAAAGCGTGTCATGGCCTCCTCCAGAACACTGCCGATGCCGTTCCTGTCCCACGAACTGGTGTCCAGCAGCCCATGAATCTGGGCTCCCACTCTGGATCTCTCCGATGCACGTCTGAAGCCAGCTTTAAAGACATTGAGGCCAAGCCATAAGAAAATACAGTAGCACTTTCATGCTTCGGAGGTGGACTTGTGTGTTAAAGAGAAAATGACTGTTTTTGGTTACGTGCAGATCGACTCTTTCATGCTGATGTACTACATCATGCAGTTGTAGCACTCAAATCTGTATGCGGGATGTAAAAAATGGTTGAAAACATTTCATGTACTAAAGTTCTCTTAACAAGAAAGCTGGATGTCTTGGGTGACTGATTCAGTAACTAAAGTTCAGAAAGTGTGTTAACTGGTTAACTGGTGAATCATCATCATCAAGTACATCAAGTACAAACATCCATCTGATAGAAATTAAGTGTAAATCTGTCACATAAGTGGAGTAGATATGTTTAACTATGTCTGTGGCTTTAACTTGAATTATAGTTATAAAATAAGGAGCGTTAGGGTCTACCCAAAACCATTTGATAATGCTTTCAACAAAAGACTACAACCAATGTAAAAACACTCCAACAGAGCTAAACAATACCTCAACACACCAAAACCTTAACAATCAACAAGCCAAATTCTAATGTGAATGGAAAAGGAAAAATGCTGATCAAAACTAACCCAAAGATTTTCCAACAGAAGCATCAAACCTTGAAAACTGTAATCTGCAAGTTGTTCTGGACACCTCACATCACAGTCAGAGGTGTTTCTTAGGTTGTTATAGAAAATAAGTTTCTACAACATCAGCATAAAAAACTATTTCTAATGCATGTGTGTGTGTGTGGACAATACAACAATTAAGAGATCAATAAAGTCTTATCTTATCAATGTGTGCCTTTTATGTTTACATTTACTGGACATTTGTGTGCCTCACTTCAGCACACAACATCCTCAGTCAAAGACGAGTATGCATTAAAATATTCTGGTGATTTACACTAAGCTATCTTCCCCTTTAAAGATGCTAACAAATTAACAACAGAAAACCATCTGACTAAATCTGGGAAGTAAAAATAAATAAGGAAATCAATTTACTGCCCTCTGAGTGGGCAGGATGAAGTGTATAACAGATCTGGACCTAAAAATGGTCAAATGTTGCGGGCATATTAAGCACAGAAACACTAGGATATACTTAATTTCTACAACTGTTTTGGGTGATCTACGCATTCAGTAAATCCCCCTAAAATAAAAAAAAAAGAAGAAAAAAGCATTATTTGCATTTCAAAGCTACAATCTCACAACATAGCACATTAAATGTGGCTTACACAGCAGGATTGCAGTTTAGAGCAGATGATGGGAATACAGATGGCTCACTACTTTAAAGCTCAGAACTCACACTATGTGTTAGATTATCAACGCTTCATGAATTGAAGAATGCCACCTAAACTTTCACAGCATGCAAACAATGAGACAAAGTTCAAATAAAACATGTAAAGGAAAAGTGACTGGGCATTGGCCCTCTAAACAACATCTATACTTCTAAAGACAAAGCAAATGAGTATAGATGATGAATGAAGAAATGTCTTGAAAGGAAGACGAAAGAGTGATTGATAAAACAAACACAAAAAAGCAGAGCTTGTGATGTTTTTATATAAATGTAAAAAACTTTGTACAAGTCTATTACGTGTTCTTAAGTCAAACTATCAATTTGGTTTGGCTTATTTCAATATTATGCAAAGGGCTTATGTCCAATTACTACTAACTCCAAAATGTTGCTTGCCTCTATTTTAATGCTGTATTGTATCATAGTGTTTTACATTATCTATTTAAGTGTCTTCTACTGTTACCAGATGTAGTACTGTGGTATAAGTATGCAATAGGATCAGTGGAAGTTACCTGGAATATCAGTTTTGATTGTCTTGCTTCCTCCGGATGTGTCATCATCTTCATCCTCAGAGGAGCTGGTGCTGGAGTCGCATGTGAGCTCGCTGTCACTTGTACTGCTGTCCTGCAGCAGGTTATACTTCTTCCGTGCTGCTGCCTCTCGTTTCTGCCTCAGCAGACGCATACGCTCCTTGTGTTTCTGACTCCGATGACCTTTCACTTTTCCCAGCTTGCCATTGGTTTGTTTTTCCTGCCCTGCTGCTACCACTGTTGGCTGGCAGCGATTCTTTTTTGCAGCCATTGCATTGGGAGGCATCTCACTCTCCGAACGTGACCGCCGAGACTTCCTTCCCCCGGAAGCTGTAGCAGATGTTTGCCTTTTTGTTACGTGCCCAGGATCATTTGCAGCTTCCATGTTTCCTTCTTCTTCTCCCCCTGCAGGAGGAGCAGCACCTTCATCCCCTGAGGAAAGTGTGTCTGAGTCAGCCAGGTGGCCACTCGATGAAGGGGAGAGCATGCAAGGATTCGAGGAGTCGCTCTCATAGATATGACGTGACACAGGTTTGTCACTCCCTGTAGATGTCTGCTGGGACTCTGGGGAGTCTCGCCTGAGCTCCTTCATCAGGCATGGCATGGAGAGGAGACTCTGCTCACCCTCCGTATTCAAGGGGCTGTCTGCCTCCTTTTCCCTTGGGGGCGAACTGGTACTGGTGGTGGTCTCTGTTTTCAGATGCTCATCCTGTTCTCCTTGAACGGAAGTCGGGACTGGTTGTGCTTCATCCAGGCACTCTGTGGGGCATTCAGCATCCAAAAATTCATCTACCTTCTCTGAATCAGCCATCTTCATGCTAGTTAAGCCCAGAGCCCAAAGGTCCAGACAACTTGGACCGATGTGCCTGGACAGGGACTGACCTGCTGGAAGAAATACATAACATCACTAATTCCATTTAACAGTCACAGTCTGTTGCAACATGATGAATATCTTAGAGCACAGGTATTTAATTTATTTTAAGTATATTTACACAATCATACATATTTGCTAAATCTGACATTATAATAAACAATATTGACATATGATATTAAAAATGACTGAATATTGTTCATCCATAATTAGTTTTGTTTAAAAAGGTTACATATAGGTGTGCTTCGCATTCAACAAATATTTTTTAAATGTACATATCATGGCCTTTTAGTATGGCAGTGCAACTATGCATTTGAGTAGTCATAAAACCACGTTTTCACTATATAAGACAAGATTTTACAATCACTGTGTTTAGGTGAAAATTGCAAATATTTTCATTATAAATACATTATACAGAAGCACACCAGTAAAAAGCCAATACTGTGCACGTCTATTTATGTATAGCCTTTCGATCTAACGTGAGCACTTCAGTGTTATAAACACTGAATTATTTAATATAAAATTTAAGTCTTTGCTTCAACTCTCCCAACTGCATAAAAACAGTATAAATTCTTAATGCTAAATGCATTTATTAAAAAAATGTAATACATAATGACAACTCTCAAACACATTTTAAACAGATCTTGTATAGTCTATACTGGGTGTACGTGCAGCTTGACATCTGGCTGGCCACTTTTCTTTGAACAACATGGATTCTCAGCTATTTTAAGCCATTTTGTCCAAAAATTTCCATTAGCATCGATGGGGGAAAAAACCAATCTTTATATACATCTCATACTTAAAGCTAAAGTTAAGCTACTTACAAACACGCGTGCTGGCTACGTAAAATTTATTTGACTGAAAGAGCTGCTTTCGTCCGTTCTGTCTGCGGCTAGCTAAAGCTAACATAACCTTTTAGCTGCGTAGTAATGCTAATCTCGGTCATAATCATATCCTCCGTGAACTTGGCGAGAGGCAGACAAGCCGTGAAAAAACATTCAGGTTGCATGACAGCTGCACTGAAAGAACCTATAAATGGAAGCAGTATCTATCCGTCCAGAGTACTACACGCAGAATCATGTCATCCGCTACCAGCTAATGTTAACAGTTAAAAACGATACCCCACATAGCATTTGGCTGGTATCAACTTACCACTGCGTTAGTTATATTCTTCGTTTTCCAGTGTCCAACTTTTTGACATCTTCGGTAACTGTCGGACTGTCTAATTTACGTTGTACAAACAGTGCACTGCGAAATTCACTTAACTTCTTCACAAGTTGAAGAAATTTGAATGTGTTTGCCGCAGTCCGCTCGCACCTTCGCGAGCAGCGTTAGCTATTAGCAGTTAGCTCTATGTTTGTTTAAAATGTCTCCGTCGCCTGTCGTTCACAAAGCTAAATGCGTCACTTCCGATACCTTGTTTAAACTGGAGCACCCCCAATGGATTGTACATGGTTAATACCGGATGACGAAAAATGAGCAACAGGACAGTGTGCTGTGGTCAGTGTCAGGCTTTTTTTCCCCCCTCCCCTAAATCCATTTTGATCTCAAACAAAACAGGAATCTCACTTATCAGAAATCAGAAATCAGAAATACTTTATTAATCCCTTGCAGGGAAATTCATGTTATGCAAATTATGCAAATGTATTTTATTGGTGTGCATAACAAAGATAGACCATGTTGGTTTGTCTGAACCTGGAGTAACTGAAAAGTTATTTATTTATTTTTACAACCCTCAGAAAAAATACCTCTCGTCTTTTACTGAATTATTTTAATGACCAAAAGGTTTATAATTTAAAGGTGAATTGGGTAAATAGAATAATGTAAGATATATAAGGTAAAAAGTTAAAAAAGAGTTAGAATTTGTGGGGGGGGGGGGGGGGGGGGGGTGATGCATAAAATGTGATCAGTACAAGTCTCTTGAAGAATGTGCATATCCAGAACTTCAGACAGTAACAACTTAAAAATGCAGGTATATCATGCTTTTTGACAGTTCTTTAATCAGGTCAAATAATTTGATATGCTAAGTATCTTAGATGGTTTTAGGGATATGTAAAATCTTAAAACACAATATTATATAAGTTCATACAATGAAACTAATGTCTCTGGTTTGCTTTTGTCAAATGTTTCACTTCTGTTTATAATTTATAATGATTCAACATCATCTGACAACTTGGTATGGATATTGACCCACAGCTACGTAGATGCCAGTCTAAAATAAATCATTGTAAATATTACTACTGTATATTTATTAAAACTTCCAAAGCTTTGTTTATTGTTAGGAGGTTGGGAAGAGTGCCACTACCACTATGTGATGTGCACAACATGTTTCTGCTGCATATGAGAATGTAGGTTACTAAATTTAGTAGAGCTCTGTGTCTTCCTTTGTACTACACCGTAACTAACCAAGACAGTACAAGGTCATGTTTCAATCCTGATATATTTCATGAGCATTTTTTTAAGAAAAAACCCAGCATTCCACACATAATGTGCAAGAACTTAATGTAAGGTGACAGCTATGCCGGTGTGCCCCAGCCAATCCAAAGCACGTAGTCTATTGATAAAATAAATAAAAAAACCCTGGTGGTAGGTTTACTTAAATATAGGTGCATAACACATATTGCAGGTATATTAGTGAAAACTGTACATTACACTTTGCATTGAAAATAGTGAAAATAGAAGTGTAAAAAGCACTTACACAATCACCCCCAGCTGCTTTTGTGAGTTTTTTTAAAGAACTTACTTAATAAAGAAAATTATGCTGCAATGATGAAATTATCCTAGCATGTTAAAAATAACTACAATAACAAAAAGTAGAACAATCATTTTTAAAACTGCTTATGTGTTTGAATTGTAATAACAAAAATATGTATTCAAACCGAATCAACAACATTCTTACACAGTATGTTTGCACTGAGCTATAAATTAGTAGTCTCAACTATTGTCAACCATGGATATATACACGTGTATATACACACACATATATATATATATATATATATATATATATATATATATATATATTTTTGTATGTATTTAATAATGTGAACAGTAGCTGTAGGCTGTATGAGTTTTTCTTCACTGAAACCTTTGTGTAGTTTAGTTTCATAAGGTGGACAACAACAACAACAACAAAGAAAGTGAAACAGAAAATTAAAATATAAATAAGACACATTTTATTTAATTTTGCTCTAAAGTCATACATTACTTATTCGTTTATCTTTTAAAAGTAATTTACTTAAAAGTACTTCCGGGTTGCCGCGTCCTTCCGCCATCCTTCTCTCTCCGGCACCGGGAGTAGACGGACTCCACAAGACATCAACATGCTGTCAGTTCGTGTCGCAGCGGCTCTTGCCCGTAACCTTCCTCGAAGGGCTGGATTTGTAAGCAACCCTAATTTGCCAGTGTTAAGATTTTTGTCCACTTTGACAAGAAAAAAAATCTTAGTAGCACCAAAACTGCTGCGATGTTGTGCGTGCACACGTCTTTGTATTGGAGGGCACCAGGCCCTTCACATTGCTAGTCCGCACTGTTATCATTTGTACATGACAGATGGCAACAAAGCATCCTTTTGAATGAAGAAATAAAAAAGTACATAATAGAGGTGGAGTTAAATTATTTTCTTTAAATCGTCGGTCAGTATGTTGTGTCAGTGGGAGTAAGTATGCCAATGTGGTGTAATTACGAGCGTAATTTCGTACTGAAGGTCAGCTTCGTCTCTACTCTTGCTAGCTTTGATTCCGATGTTTTCTCTGGCTAGCTTAACAGCTTTTCGAGTAGGTAAAGCAAATCTGAAGATGTTGCTGTCTTCTGACGGAATAGTTTACAATTGATGTAAAAGTCTGCTTCCAAATGACTAATGCTAATGGACTTTGTTGAACAGGTCTTCTGGGAAAATTAGGTACGAGAAAATAGGTTCCTAATATTTATGGGAAGGTTAGTAATAATAGCTCCTATTCACTCTATTCTTTACAATTAGTTTTCGTTAGTACAAGCTTTACTTTTCAGTTGCAGCTTCCCTATTCTTCACACTCTACCAGTACAATTGGAGGGCTTAGTGGAACAAATAAGGAAGATTTGTGACCCATTCCCAAAATTAGGACAGGATTTATAATTCAGGTTGCTGGAATTTAAATGCCTTTTTGCTCAACACAGTAGAAAGATAGATTTCAGATTTTATTATTTGATGCATACAGTGATAGAAAATAATAATAAAAAAATTTGTTGTTTGGTTTGAGACAAAAATGGCTGCATGTTGTGCACTTGTGCAACAATTTTATACATTTATTTCAGAACAGCAGAATGATTTGCTCATTTTTTTCTCTATTTGACTTTTAAATGTTATCAAACTGAAAATGACCTATTTGTGAATGACATGAAAATGATTTAACTATGTTTTAAAGGTTTCCAAGAATGTTGCTGCTGCATGTGTTGGAGTCAAGAATCTACACACCAACCGCCCATGTCTCCAAAAGACAGGTCAGTGTTTCATTAAACTCTTTATGGCTTACTGGAAAATACATTTTTCTTTCATCGAGGCTCATGTTTACAGATGAATATGACTTAGTAGTTCTGATTAAATAAAAACCTTTTAAATATTTTAAAGGCACTGCTGAGGTATCGTCCATTCTGGAGGAGAAGATCATGGGAGTTGATACCAGCTCGGATTTGGAGGAGACTGGCCGTGTGCTGTCCATTGGTGATGGTATTGCCAGAGTGTACGGTCTTAGGAACGTGCAGGCTGAGGAGATGGTGGAGTTCTCCTCTGGTCTGAAGGTAATGATGCAAACCTTGCATACTGACCTACTGGGGGGATTGCACTAATGCCTAACAATATTTGCTTAATAACTTGTTGAATAATTTGCACTCAGATAGTTTGCAAAATTGATACTTATGAGTAATTATGTATACTTGTGTATATCAACATGTCTCAATTTCTTTTGTGTACTTGATGTCACTGTGTTTGTTTTCTTTTTTCAATCATATTTCTCTCATCCAGGGTATGTCTTTAAACTTGGAGCCCGACAACGTTGGTGTTGTGGTGTTTGGTAATGACAAGCTGATCAAAGAGGGTGACATTGTGAAAAGAACAGGTGCCATTGTAGATGTACCTGTTGGTGAAGAGCTCCTGGGCAGAGTCGTTGATGCTCTGGGAAATGCCATCGATGGAAAGGTACTCATGTTCATTTATGGCCCCATGACTTAGTCTATTATCATTATGAATGGATTGTATAAATCTAATTTTACAGATTTGTATTCTTCCTAATCTGGTGGTTTTCTTTTTAACATGTCATCAAATTGTTTAGTTATTGTTCAGTGACTAAGGTAACATCTTCACAAAGATTAATGTATCCATACATGTTGGGCTTATGATCAAATAGAACAAAAAACACAGCAAATGTTCACATTTCAGAGACTTACATTTGGAAAGTTTTGTGAAGTTGTCAGTTCACTTTCCCTATGATGACTTAGCTGATAAGTTGGCTCGTAATTTTTAGGTATAATTTAGAAGGAGCCCTGCAAGCTGATGATGTTTTTGCTGTTGTAGCCCATCTTTTTTTAACAAATTTATTAAAAGGTAGCTGAACTCACCTTGATCTGTTTTTATTCTTTGTTCACTTCAAAGGGCCCTCTTGGCTCTAAGACCCGCAGACGTGTGGGTCTGAAGGCTCCCGGTATCATCCCTCGAATCTCTGTGAGGGAGCCTATGCAGACTGGCATCAAAGCTGTGGACAGTTTGGTACCTATTGGTCGTGGACAGCGTGAGCTCATCATTGGAGACAGGCAGACTGGGTAAGAGGATTCAGCTCAAAAGGAATATTTTAGCACCTGTGGTATGTAGTGTTATTTTTAGTGCCTTTTGAAACTAGTAACCACGTTTGCTAAAGACAAGGACAAATAATTTTCTGTGCCATAAACAAAGCTCATGTTAGGGTTTTTGATCATTTATGTTTGTCAGTTTGTCTTTGACACTTTGAATAATGATATAAAAAAATCATGAGTATACACTGGGTGAAAAATCATTTTGTAGTTACTCGTTTGTGGATATCTTCTGTAAAACCGATTTTAATAATGCAAAAATCTGACTTTTGTTTCCTTCTGTTTCTAAGTAGTTTATTTAAAGGTATTCAGAATTTAGAAGGTGCCATCAAAATCTTACATATTTAAATTTCTCCTGTAGAAAAACTGCCATTGCTATAGACACAATCATCAATCAGAAACGCTTCAACGATGGAACTGATGAGAAGAAGAAGCTGTATTGCATCTACGTTGCTATTGGCCAGAAGAGGTCCACAGTGGCTCAGCTGGTGAAGAGGCTGACTGATGCTGATGCCATGAAGTACACCATTGTGGTGTCTGCTACTGCCTCTGATGCTGCTCCTCTGCAGTACCTGGCTCCCTACTCTGGCTGCTCCATGGGAGAGTATTTCAGAGACAACGGCAAGCATGCCCTGATCATCTATGACGATCTCTCCAAGCAGGTGAGATTTACGTCTGAGGGGGTATGGATGTAGAGAAAATCAGATGCAGATGGTTTCAAGAAGGATTGGAGATTAATCCAACTTTGCTCGTTGTTTTTCCACAGGCTGTCGCCTACCGTCAGATGTCCCTGCTGCTGCGTCGTCCACCCGGTCGTGAGGCTTACCCAGGAGACGTGTTCTACCTGCATTCCCGTCTGCTGGAGAGGGCTGCTAAGATGAATGACAACTTCGGTGGTGGCTCCCTGACAGCCCTCCCTGTTATTGAGACACAGGCTGGTGACGTGTCAGCCTACATTCCTACTAATGTCATCTCCATCACAGATGGACAGGTGAGAGGGTGACCTGTCATGCTTTAATCCTAGTATAACCAGTCTTGAACTAGTTGTAAAATGCTATTTTCTCACACAGATCTTCTTGGAGACTGAGCTATTCTACAAGGGTATTCGTCCAGCCATCAATGTTGGTCTGTCTGTGTCACGTGTCGGATCTGCTGCCCAGACCAGAGCTATGAAGCAGGTCGGCCCCCCCACTTTGAAATCTCATGGCGGTTATCTCACTGAAAATCTTCCATGTTATCTCACGTATTCCCACTGATCATCAGGTGGCTGGAACCATGAAGTTGGAGCTGGCTCAGTACCGTGAGGTGGCTGCCTTCGCCCAGTTCGGCTCTGATTTGGATGCTGCCACTCAGCAGCTGCTGAACCGTGGTGTTCGTCTGACTGAGCTCCTCAAACAGGGACAGTACTGTGAGTGTTGCTGCTTATTTCAGCATCTCTTTCAAATAATGGATTCATTCTCATCTTAAATTGCCTGTATTCTTTAATCGTTTAGCTCCAATGGCTATTGAAGAGCAAGTAGCAGTTATCTATGCTGGTGTGAGGGGACACTTGGACAAAATGGAGCCAAGCAAGATCACCAAATTTGAGAAGGTGTTTCTGCAGCACATACTGAGTCAGCATCAAGACCTGCTGGCAGCTATTAGGTAAGTAAAATGTCGGAAGGAATACCATGCTTTTTGTTCTCTCTGAGATATGTATTATAATCAATGTTCTCTTGTTTGTAGGGCTGATGGTAAAATCTCAGAGGCATCTGATGCTAAACTCAAGCAGATTGTGTTGAATTTCCTCTCCAGCTTTGAGTAAAAGTGGTGCTTTTGGGTCTGGTTGTTTTATTTGCATAGTGGAGCATCAGTTGTACTTTCCATGGACTTAAAAAAAATTCAAGTTGTACTTGATCTTTAATGTACAGATATCTCTTAACGGAGAATAAAATATTCCATACACTTGACATAGTTGTGATTTTTATTTTCTTTGCAGTGCTGTTTGATTTGTGGGGAAGTGGTTTGGTTTTACATATTGGTACTGCCCTTATATTTTAGTACATGCAAACACTAATGTTGCAGCTTTTCCAGACAATAATTTAGTTAGAAATCTGCTCTTTTTCTCAGGTCATTTAAAAATTCGGTTTTCCTTTATTTCTATGCATTTATTTTATTATTATTCAGTTTAATTCATTTCAATAAACTCAGGTCACATATCAGGATTTTTTGACTCAACTGATTCATACCAAATGACTTCACCTGTCAGTGCAAAAACTTTAAACATGGTCCAAGTGTTGCACTGATACTGGGAGAAACTGACATCATGAAGCCAGCTTATCTCCGGCTGTGTTTTTAGAAAGAAGATTTGCTCAAATCAGCGAAGACACAATGTGAAAAGCCTCCACTACACCATCAAAAGCCCTAGAGGCTTCTTCTGTAGTGTCTTTGTGTGTGTAGCTAAGGAAAAAAAAAACAATTGGTTCTCCAGGAATTATGGACTGAAAATGCAGCAGAAAAAGTCAAATCTGTACCTTTTCTTTATATACAGATGTAAAAATCCACGACATGCTTTTATTTATAGATACATTGATATGACAGTGACATTTATGAACAAGTCCTGTTCCAATCTGATGAGCTTTTAGTGATAAGGTTTGCTATGATTTTAGTCAGATTATTCATATGCAACATCTTTGAAATATGTTCTTTTCAAATGTTTTACATCTAAAAATGTTTCTTTAGAAACATTTTAAACGTTTGCCTCTGTTTTCAACGTAAAAAGTTCTGCACTGGTTAGGGAGTAAAAAAAAAGCTTGACTAACACTGCTATAGTAAATATGTATGTGTCTGCTGGCTCAGAAACGGACAGTTTCAGTTCAGGTTTCAATAAAAAAGATTCAGCTTACCAGATCTATAACAAGAACTACTAGCAACACTTTATGCCTTTTTATACAGCAAGGCTAATTTTAATTGGTTTATTTTCAATTATACTGAAAGACTATGGCTGCTTTTGGGTTTTTATTCATATTTTTGAGGATAACCTTCTGTTCAAATTGAACTAAATGTAATCTTTTTAATAAATGGGTTTTTCTCTAGTATTACTTACAGAACAAAACTAGTTTTCTCAGGTTCATAAGTAAATTTCATTTCAAGACCTAGTTTTATCATGCAGTGAGCCTTAAAACACAGCGCCCTCTGCTGGTCACAGAAGGCAAACAGCAGATGCAACTATTGGAAAACGAACAGCATTTTCAAACCATTTTATTTACGATCTTGACTGAAATGTTCTCTGCAATTTAACAGTTTAAAAGGTGTGGAAGGACTATTATTTTTATTTAGAAAAATGGATCCAGTTTAATCAAAATGTACTTTATTAGGTTGTTATTGATCAAGTGCAAAAAAAGAAAAACAAACAAACAAAAAAAAAAAGGTTTAAAGTGAAATACATTTTTATGAATGCGAATGTGAAACTCAAAAACTTGCGGAACAACCATTCAAAATAAAGTGATGACTACATATAAAGTTAACAGTGAAAAATGTGCCCAGAAATCATTTGACAATCACTGAAGTGAAGGTGCAGATTAAATCTAAAATATGAACAAAGTCACTGACAGTGTTGGCTACAAAATGACAATAAAGTTCAAATAAATGTGCAGACAGAGTGTTTGTTTGTGACACAAATAAGAACTGTCTAAAAAGGAAAACATGCATACCGGTATACTATTTAAATAAAGTTAAAATAACATTAAAAACTGTAAATCAAACCCAGTATTGTTTTGTGTGCATTGCAGGTCTGTGATTATGTTTGGGTATATTATTCTGTTTGACGTAGCAGGGGTCGTAATAATCCCACTCCAGAGCTGAAGTCAGCACTCCGTTGGACAGTCCATCACTGTCTGCTGACAGGATCCGCAGGGAGACACCTGAAAGAAATCACGTCCACGTATCAGTCAGTCTTGTTTCTGTATTGGCCAAAATTACAGTACATTCCCCTTGTGAAATGAAGAAAGAACAGAGCGAAAGAAAGAGACTGAAATACCTGCACTTGCTCCAAAGTCGCTGTCCAGTCCAGGACCCACTGCAGATATGTTTAGGCAAGATGGCTCTGAAGGTGGATTCATGTACTCACACTCCATCGCAACTTTGTCAAACGGATGCACAGCAGCACCTTGGTTCACTTCTGCCAGCCTCTCATGAGTACTGCTCCGACGAAGGTGACCCATGTATTCTGTCTCCTGCTGTAAAACAAAGGGATTTACATAATTACTCTTAAGTGATAAAGTACACTTCATGCTCAAGACTAAGGTTTGTGTATTTATTAATTTCCTTTAGTTTAGTTCCACAAATGGAACAACTATGCTTTATTTACATCCCTGACTCATTACTTTGTTTAGATAGCAAGGAAAAGCTTGAATATTTGCCTGTGTGGAAAATGTACTCATTTATTTGGGATAAACCAAAGAAAATATCATGTAGAATGTCTGCAGTCTGAGACAAAATATAGAAATGTGCAAAAGCAGAGCTTGTAAAAGTCGAGTGCCACCACCATTATTCTTCAATACAACCTGGACACTCTTAAGCTTTCTTGTCTTCCTTAAACATCTTCAGCAATAGTTTTCCAGCCTTCTTGAAAGAAATTCCAAAGCTTGCTCACTCTGTGAACAATAATGCTGAAATCCAGGCTCTGGAAAGGATTCATCACTCCATCAGACCTGTTACGTCATTTTTCACCCCGGTTCTCATGTAGTTTGCCATACTTCAACCTTTTCTCCCCATTTTCTTTTCTTAAAAATGACTTCTTAACAGCAACTTTTCCATGGCGAACATTTCAGATGATTCACAACAGACCTGACGCAGACCTAAGAGACATTTATGGCCCTTAAGTTGTGTTAGACTTCTGCTGGATTTTTGTCATATTGTTTAAAGACATCACTTTCAGATCTTGGTCATCTGCTGTAGATCATTTTAAAGCTCGTCACAAACTATGCTGATATGCCAAGACTAATAGATATTTGCTAAATATTACCTTATATAAATTGTGAAACTTCCAGGAAATTTGGAAAACTATATATTACAAGTATGTCTGCTGCCATGGAAGCAAATTAAAGAGAAATACGAGGTGTCAAGTATTGAATTCAGAACAAGCTTAGTTAAATACCATTTTTGTTTCAATAACTTCACAAAAACACCATACACACAACATGACAGCTGATGTTGCTCTTTAGAGTTTGTAGCTAATCAAAAGTAGGAATCTGCAGCACAAAACATGCATAAATATATGAATAAAAATGTAGTTTAATATAGGCCTGCCTTCAGATAATTACCCTCATTTTCTGTTTTATCTTGAGCTTATTTGGGGTTTCTAGAAACACAATCAAATTATTTCTCACACAGGGAAACCAAGGAAGGAGGGGATGGGGCCCTTGAGCAGGAAAACGTAGCCACATGTTGAATACAACTGCAGGAATTTCAACCTTACAACTTTTATTGATACTCAGAACCTTTGCTGAACGGGCTACTTCTGTACTAATGAATCTGCATTAGAAAAAAAAGGAACATTTTATCTGACTTTTATTCACTCACCATGGGAGAGTTTGGTGGTACCAGATTCACTCTGGTTTCCACCTCTGAATCACTGGACTGCGGTAAAACTGGAGCACTTCTACACCAGAAAGCTTTACTGATGCTGTAGTTCCGTGACCCGAGAGGAAACTCGTTTCTTGGCGTAAAACCAGCCGCAGAGGAAGCGGCCCTGATAGTGCTTGGCGCCCTCAGGGACCCTGAGCCGGTTGCACCATCGGGCCTCAGCAGCCGGTTCCTGTGATTCACCCCGGCTCTCTCTCTGGATGACGCCCTGGAGGATGTGACTGGGTGCGGCAGGACGGGCTCCGATAGAGACATGTAGGCTCTCCCCCCGTCCTGAAGTGGGGAAAAGGCCGCATCACACACCCTTATTCTCGGCAGGGTGGACCGCAGGAGCATTTCCTCCGTGTCCTCTCTCTTCAGTCTGTTGTTCTTCTTTGACAGGGCCAGTATCTTGTAACCCAGGAAGAAGCAGTTCAGCAGAAGCAGAATAACCACGCAGGGAATGAGCAGAAGGACCACTAAAGTCAAATTTGTCACAGGGTGGGCTTCAGTCAGATTTGTTGGTGTGGTCTGACTTATTTGCGACATTTCATTCCTGATGACATAACGGGTGGATTTTAGAGAATAACTGTTCCCAGTGGAAATTTCACCTTGCGTCTCCGTGCACAGGTGGAATGACACTTCAATCAGTGTGCATTACTTGGTGTGAAAGTCTCTTGCCTCTTTAACAGTATCCTTATGTGAAAGCCAGCTTTCACCACCCCGTTCTCTGTCATTGTTGACGAACACTGTCAAATGTACGACATAGGACCACAGTTCGTAGCTCTGCCGACAGCTTCACAAATCAACAGGTGTGTCTAGTTGTTTGCGCCATCATCGGTGTCATTGCAATATATCGCCGCGAGATGGCAGCGATGCTCGTAACTGAATTATCATGGCCCTTGCACAAACAGTAGCTACAGAAATAAGAATACCTAGCCAGAACACCGGAGGTCCAAGGCTTGTATTGAGTGTATTCTGCCTTATTGCTGTCGACACTTTGTTTGTACTCATTATTTGTGAATAAATTCCCTCAAACAGGCACAAACAACAACTCTAAACCCCTACAAGGAGACTTAATATGACTCATATGGGTTCAAAACATGTAGACCAGGGTTAATACTGACCACAAGAAGAACCAAATTAAGAAAAGGAGGGACACACGAACCACAGAGGCCCCTGTATAATTAATTAAATTGCATTGCATTTTCTTTTATTTTTTCTTAGCACAAGTATCTTGTTTAGATCTGTTATATTTGGAGATTGGACAATTTATTTTAATGTAACAGTTTATCATAATGTGTGATTGTGATGTATGATATAACATAAAAGTTAAAAGGAACATTTAGACTGAAGTGCTCATATAGTATTTTTTTAAATGTACACAATTGCCATGTTTTAACCCAATAACTAATTCTGTTTTATTGACAGGTTTGGACCACATCTTTGTTATCACTTCATTAAATAAGCATGTACAAAGACTGGAAAGATTTCAAGTGTGACATTTGCATTTGGAGGCTTTTGTTAAGTCAAAACATTTGCTCAGAGAAGATTTTCACATAGAGAGCTAGATTTCATTATTATTTTATTTCTTATTGTGTGAATACCAGTGAAACAGTCACATGGCAGAAGCATTAGTGTTGGCCAGATTCCTTTTTGCCTATAATTTGAAAAGGGGGGGGGGGGGGGGGGGGGGGAGTGTACTGTCTGATAAAACAGTATTTTATGGAAAACAAAACTTCTGTACAAGAATGACAGAAAGAGAATGAGCATTGAGAGGACTTGGAATGATTCAGTATCCAAAGCATCATTACTTTTAAAACCAACATGGGTATGCATGATTTCTGGTGGTGCTGGGTTCCCAATATTGAGGTAAGAAGAAACAGGCATAGTTAAATTAATTTTGACATTTCTTTGCAGTACAGATTGACGATGATCCAAATCCCACTGCAAAAGCAACCCAGCAGTCTCTGAAGAGCAAGAAGTGGAATATTCCTCAGCAGTGAAGATACTAACATCAACTGAATCTTCAACTCATAAATGAAGATTTATGACCAATTTATCTAAATGCATTCAAGATTCCTAAAATCCACCCAAAACCCTCAAATTGACCATTTATGCTGGATAAAATTACTTTAGGACTTTTCAAGTCTGTGTCCAGGGGCCACAGCTCTTCTATCTGTTAATTTATTAAGGACTTAGACAATATACACATACACACTTTTAGGAATGTTTTTCAAAAAGAGCAGTAAAAAAAGAACAATTTTTTTATCTACTTTTTTATTTTTCATGCTTTAAAATCAGGTAATAATACATCAGCAGCTGTCTCATTGCAGAATAAATACAAACATTTCTAACAATTCAATAGAACATTTGACAGGTGAATCTCTTTTAGAGACAAAGTTTTTTCTAATTTGTACACAAAGTAGATCTTTGTACACAAGAACAATTTGCTATTGTAATAAATCAATGCAAAAGATCAGTCATATGAGCACCATATAACTTTAGTGATGATAATAATAACAGTAATAATAATAATAAGAAGAAGAATTTGAAGAAAAATGTTTTTTCTTCATATAACTCTACATTTCAGGTTTATAGAAGTCTATACAGACTTGAATAGCACACTGATATCCTGCCATAGGTTTGCAAGTATAACAGTACAGACAACCTTTTCATTCAAGAGAAGGCTGTTGAATTAATGTTTGCCCTCAGATACCAAAGATTTCATTCATGTACACTCACTGCTCATGCGGCATCACAGCTGTTGTGCATCATGCCACACACCTGCAGAAAGTCATCTCCTCACAATGTTCTGTCTGATCTACAACTCAGCACCTCTTGCCATTTCCAAGCACAATAAGAGGTTGTGATTGGTTGTGAAATTAGCACCTCAGGCAAGGCTGTGTTTGTGAATTGAAAACAGCAAAGACACTTGGTGAGGCCTTGTTGACTAAAGAAGAAGCAGGCTAGCACTGGCCCAGGCTGTGCTTGATGATCTCGCGGGACTGTGGTGGGATCCTGTCAGGGAAGAGCACCTGGAACTCCACCAACAAGTCACCTCGCTGGGATGGGCTCTTAGGCAACGGCAGACCTTCACCCCTCAGCCGTCGGACGGCACCGGGCTTGATGACATCGCTGCATGGTAGAGGCATCATTCGGTTGTCAAGTGTTGGGACGTTGACTGTGCAGCCACAGAGAGCCTGGAGACCCACAAAAACAAGATAAAGTTAGTTTTGCCAACCTGTTGCCTGTGGCCTCATTATGAATAAAATAAACATAGAAAAAAAAACAGTTAAATTTGGATCTTTAAAAATATACAATTGCATAACTGATACATATGAACTATGTGTTCTTCTAAAAGATTAATGTTATGCAACAAGGCTACAGATGTTATAATCACTGCTCTATTTTCTGACTGTGTGTGGGAGTTAAGTGTTTCAGTGACTGAGAAGCCAAAGGATGATGGAGAAGCTCTTTTATATGCCAGTCTCTGTGACTGCTACCCTGCTAATCTGTGCGTGGGCTGATGGAAGTGATAGGCCGAGACAGAGCGAGCCAAAAAAGCCTTCTCTCTGCCTTGTGTGTTCGGGCAGAGGAGTCTGCAGCGAGTGTAGTTGGGGGGGAGTGAGGGCAAAGTGCGATTTGTGGGTGCAGTCAGCACTGAGGCTAAATTTAGCTACAGCTTTCGCTCACTCTGCAGGGGCTGGTGAGGTAACGGAGGTGTTGGCAGACTGCTGCTGTTCAGCTTGTGGGGGTCTGTCAGCTCTTTGTGAGCTGCAGCCTCAGATGCCCAAAACAGAACATTGTGTTCTTTACTCAGACTGCATTTAAAGATAGTAGCTCCCCCTGTATTTGGAAGATATTATAACTTCTGCCTTATCTGTTGCTCATGATGTTCATGAAGAAGTGGTGGTTGGACTAGTATTTCTCTGTGTGGGTGTATCTACCTTTATACCAGTTCTATGTTTCGTAACAGTGATTAGTTTGGACACTGATACAGTGTAAAGCTCAGCAATGTGCTAAATTTACCTCTTTAAGGGTGATCTGGGCAGTGTAGACAATGTTGGAGCCATCTCTCTTGTATGTTGAATGCTCCTTATCCCTGAGAATGAAGGTGATGTCTGCAGGGATGTTGTTGGGTGTCTCATCTCCCTCCTTGGGGAAGGTGATCCTTGTTCCTGCTTTCCAGCCTTTCTTCACCACCACATTGAGCACCTTGTCTTCACTTCGCAGGCTGTGGCCATCAGCGTTAAGGCGACTGCGAGTAATCTTCACATGTTTCGTGCAGCCGTGCATCACCTCTTCCAGGGTAACCAGAAGGTCGTGCATCACCACCTGGCCCTGTAGCCGCTGGCCCTTTTGCGGGCCGGCCTCGTGTCCAGCAAAGCCACCCACGTGACTGAAGGGGAACTGCCTGAAGGGGTTGAAGAGGTCATCTTCGCTGTCGAAGTCGCTGCCAAAGAAGATGTCAAAGTGGTCGGAGCCGTGAAAGAAGGAGGAGAAGGTGGCATGGGGGTCGTTGGGGAAATTATTGCGGAAAATGTTGCCTTGGCCTGCTGAGATTCCATTTTTAAGGCCTTAAAAAGAAACAAAAACAAACAGAGTTTAGATAAATCAATGAAAAAATACATTTTTAAAAAAAATTTAGTCTCATGTACAGAAAACTTAATTAAATTCAAAGTTATCAGCAAAATTCTTCAATCAATCCTTAAATAATTGATTAATTTGACAAGTGACATGCTGCACATGTGCTAGCTTTAGAGAGTTGCATATCATTATTTTGCCTATATAACAGGAATACAGTACAGCAGGTACTACTAAAAACCACTTCACCCATATAAATGAGACTACATGTATGTCAGATTTCCACTTTGCTCACCTTCCTCTCCGAACTGGTCATATATGCTTCTCTTTTTGGGGTCATTCAGGACCTCATATGCCTCTGCAATCTCTTTGAACTTTTCCTCTGCATCAGCATCACTGTTCTTGTCTGGATGGAACTTAAGAGCCATCTTCCTGTAAGCCTTTTTAATCTCATCTTCATTGGACTCAGGGGAAACACCCAGGACTTTGTAGAAATCCTTGCCTGCAGGTTTGATGGACAGGCAGGGTGTGTCCTGCTCAGACTTGATGCTTTCCTGCAGAGACACAATCATTATGTTTTAGTACATGAACAATGACTAAAGGTTAGTTTTTTTTTTGCATATTACCAAAAAAAAAAAAAAAAAGAAGACTCTTCTAACACTGAAAACATAATTGTTGGTTCACTAGACATCTTTTACTCATGCAGTGCATTTTTTATGAATATGCAGACAACCCCTCTGAGGAAAGCTCAGTAGGAAGACACCTTTATCCCTGTGCTGCTATGCAACTGCATACATTTTATAGGCTGGAGCTCGACGCAACGTGAGAGACAGGGGAAGTCGTTGTGGAGGAAAAGTCTTCCCCCCTAACGACCGAGATTCTCTACAGCGATTGGCTGAACACGACATGGCATGAATGAAATCGGCGAAACAGAATCTTAAAAGACCCTCGTAAAGGCAGATGTTTTACA
Organism: Melanotaenia boesemani; assembly: GCF_017639745.1. Taxonomy (NCBI): domain Eukaryota; kingdom Metazoa; phylum Chordata; class Actinopteri; order Atheriniformes; family Melanotaeniidae; genus Melanotaenia; species Melanotaenia boesemani. Next base: position 10,659,495 of record NC_055700.1, read on the forward strand.
GAACATTAAACTTAGAATGTGAGCTACTGAACTAACAAGCTTTCTGAAAAATCTACTTACCGCTGATGAAGATGATCCCGAGCTGTCACCCCTGTGCATTACTCGCACTTTGCACTTGACATTGCCGTTTTTGTGCTTAACACCGAACTGGGTCCAGATGAGAACCATGATGGAAAGTTTTTGTAGTGCTGCTACGTGTCGCTGTCCGCTCGCGCCGGTGCTGAAACTCCGCTTTTAGTCGGGCTTTGTAAGCTTTGTCCTGTCTGAGTTCTGCTCGGCACTGTGTGAAATACCGCCGCCGCAGCTCCTTTACAATCTACTCACCCGCCCACGCAGCGTGATCGAGCTTTCCCCGGACCGCCTATTTCCTCACGCGCGGCAGGGGATGCCGGCGACCTCAGTTTGCTCGTTGAAAACCCATTGGTGCGCAGATGATGATCACGCGGATGTTGCAGCCTCCTTCACCATCTTGAGACTTGCTTCCGGAGTTCTTGAAGACAGATCCGAGCAGACAGTCACGACACGGTACACCGAGTCCTTTTTCACAGACAAAGCACAGCTAAAAAAAAAAAAAAAAAAAAAAAAAATAGACACAGATGTCTGCCCAGACAGCCTCTGCTCAGTGATGGACTGTCTTCATTTACACACATGAAATCTTTGCTCTACATAGATTCACAAAAGTGAACAATATGTTTCTTTTCCTTATTTTAATTTAATGTAATTTTTTATTTTTTTAAGAACTTCAAACAAATAATTTCTTTGTAATGTCCTCTTAAGCAAGTTAAAATGTTACTTTCCTGTATGTGCAAAGCTTGTCATTGACACTAGGATCTAATCCAATCCACTCAGATAACAAAACATTTAGAATGCTAAATATCTTACTTGAAGATTATTACAGAAAATAGTGGATAAAAGTTTTCCCAATATTTTACTCATTCCATAGTCTTAATGATCCCCGTTGAACAGATGTCACTCATGGAAGTTATACATTATACTGTGTAAAAATTTCAACCTCCGTATGTCATTTATATATATATATATATATATATATATATATATATATATATATATATATATATATATATAGTAAAAGAGGTGAAAACAGAGTTTGTACCATTTTAACAAGGTGTAAAGGTAATAATTGTTATGACCAACTTTATTATTTAACAGAGCCTGAACTCTCTTAGACAAGCCACTTTCATTAAGTTGTTTTCAGGAATAGTTTGGAAAGTTTCTTTCGGGACTTTTCAAAGCTCAGTGGATGTTGACTGCCCTTTGTTCTGTTCTTTGTCAAGAAGAAGTCTGGGCTCTGGAAAAGGATTCATCACTCCATAAGACACGTTGCCACTGATTTTTAGTCCTATTCTTTTTTTTTCTTCTTTTTTAGGGATGAATGAGGTATTTCTAACAGTTTCCCATCTTTAATTTTTGATGAGGTTTCAGCCAACAGATCAGCAATCAACTGCAGGCATCTCTCAGGTCCTGTTCAGGTCTTTGCTGAATATCCTTCAAAATGCAGCAAAGTAAAAAGCACTACACTGTGCAAGTAACCTTAGTTAAGTTGAGATGATCTGAATGTCTCAAAGGTATAAAATATCTGAGTTACTGTGTTGCATCTGACCATATTACCATAATAACCAATATATCTTTTACACAATCTTACAATAAAAAAATGCCACAGATAAAAATATTACACCGTTCCAGTGGCCAACAGTCTGAGTACATTTTCTGCAGCTAAAATTAGCTGTTAATAACATTTAAATCACAGGGCAGTTTACATGAGACCATGCAGCTGCTCATGAAAATACATCCACCCCGATAGGTCTGCATTACAACCGTGGTGCTGGAGACAATGAATGTAAACGAATGAACATGCACTACTTGATGGCAAACATCTGTGGGTGGAATAGGCAGTTTCAAGTTATGCAACTGAATGTGCTGGAATAAAAATGCCTCATGATGTTTGGCTGAGTGTTGACATAACCTGTTTTGTGTGAAATTTCTAGATATCACCTCTCACGCTTTTTGACTAGAGAGATGCAGATTAAGTTAGCCAAAATGAGTTTAGATGGAGATTGAGTTAAAAAATAATTGCTTTTCAAATCCAATAATGTTGCAAACCACAGGGAAATTATCCCTGGAAAAATAATTGACTAAATAAAAAATATGGACTCGCCTTTCATGCAGTGTTAAATGAGTTGATTTTACTGCTGTCAGTAAATTAGTGGGGAGGGTAAAAGTATCAGCACCACAGTATCATTACTTCAGTCTCTTAGAAGAAGATGATATGGGATAATGCCAACTGGTGTTGTCATTTAGGATTAAGTAAAAGCAAAGTGGTGGAGAGAATGCCAGCATTATACAGAGATATTGTAATAAAAAGGGTGGAAAAAAATATAAAAATTGGTGTCTACTGTTCCTCGAAGTCTTCTGTTTATGGCAAAATGGATTATTACTCTCCTCAGAGCACAAAAGAGTTTCACTGGATGTAGTTATCATTTTTATGACTTTTTTATTTTTTATAATTTAATAGGGAATTTGGCTAAAGCCAAATAAATGAGATGTTAGTATTGAAAAATGCTCAAGTGCAATTACATTACCTTTCAGCAAACCTAACAAAATAAACATTAGGGCTCAACAGACTACCATGTAAATGTATAAGATAAATATTTAATAAAAGAAAAAATAGTAATAGATAAAAAAAACACCTCAAACCTTAGCTTATTTACAAAATTGCTACCAGACAAGGGTCACACTATGATGAAATGTAGTAATTCATCTACTTCAGTGCCAGTTTTACTCCAATTGTATTTTCTATTTTGAGGTAAGACTACACATACTACAAGATTACGACAGACTCTGCTGTAGCCATGTTTTTTTTAAAACATTGTCACAGGGAACATACATACATGGCAGTGCTTCCTCCTCCTTAAAGCTTCCTCCAATGGCAGATGGAGTTTCCTGGGGATTCTCCTGTCGTTTTACAGGAAGCTGCAGACAAATTTGGTTTGAACATGTTGCACCAGGAGCGTCATGCACTAGGTAGCAGCTCTTAGATACTATTCACAGACCGAGCAGGATGGAGTGAATCAGAGCAGCCGACATTCATTCTCTCCTGCCCACGGGAACACTTTGGTTGTGTGTTCTGCTTGTTTTTCACAGGTTTGCACAATTTTGTTCCATCTCACAAAAACACTTACAAAGCGGCCTGTCAGGCTCACAGAAAATAATGCTAATTAAAGCATCAAGCAGCAATGACACTGTTATTGTTAGGTGACAAGAAGGCTGACATGAAGCCTTGTGTTCTTGTGATATTTGCTGCTCCCACAGTTTCTGTAGTAACTGCACTGACACCCATAATGTCTTTGTTTGTTCCTTCAGTTTTTCCTGCAGAGTACATGAAAGTTTTAACATTGTAGTTATAAAAATTATTTGGTTCATTTATTAGATAAACTGGAACATGAGCAATAACTAGTAAATATACTACCATTTAGGCAAAATGTTTTTTTTTTTTAATTTAATTTTTTTTTTATCAGAATTAATTTAATTGTTGAGCAGATACAATGTTTACTAGTCAATACAAAACATTTTCACCCTTTAATATTGATGTATAATTCAATGGAAAATGTAACTTTTGACCACATGACACAGTGAATCTGAAAAAAAGACTTTGAATCTATGTTCTAGATAAAATAGCAGACTGACAAGATAAATGTATTTATTTATGTATGTTAGTGGTTAACCAGAACATATTTTAGTTCCATTTATGCAATGAATATTAGTTTAAAGTGTACATACTTAGATTAATATCTGAGGTAACACTGGGAGCATAAAGAATTGCCAAATCATCAGTTTGCTGCATTTGGAGGAAACAGAAACACACAGGTTTTCCATGGCTGGAGATCATCCTGTCTGACCATGTCTATCTATCATGTGGTATTTGTTCATGCCACTGAAACTTTTTATATTGATAGTTGAAGAATATTGTATGATGTCTATTGGTTTTAAGAGCAAGTGCATGGAAATTGTAAATGTGGTGTTCAAAAAGGTGATGGTTGAGTCGTAAGAAGATATAACCGTTATTATTTTCTAACCCAAACTCTAACGCCACCAGATTATGACAAAGTTTCACTATAACATGCTGAGATTAAGTGTAACTGAGCATTAAAAGCACTCATGAGGGTGACAGTTACCTTGTAAGAAGAATGTATTTTAGCTTTGATTGTGGTTCTCTGACTGTTGTCTAACCCCAACCTCTCTGTCCCACCAGGAAGGGACAAAAGTGTTTCAATCAAATGTTACTGTGTTATTAACTGATGATAACTAAGCACTACATATGTTATGGCTTCTTAAAAGAAACACTTGAAAATGATGTCTATTCCAAAGTGGGAAATCTCACGAGTGGTATTAACTTCTTGCTGCATGCAGGTGATAGTAATTTACAGAAAGTTATTATGTGCCATTTTAGGGATTTGAAACAAACAAACACACACACACACACACACAAAATGAAACAGATATGATTGTTACAATTTTACACTTTTGTAATAAAAATTTCAGGTTAGACTTTTTACAAAACAAAAAATCTTAAAAAAATCAGCTCTGGAACAACTGATGCACCTATAGCCAACCCATACCAGAATGATTAGAAGAATAAGTATGGATGGGGCATTGATATATGGTCATTCAGATACATCCTGAATACTCCAGGTATAGTGTCTACACAGATTTATCCAAATGTAAGCACACTGTTCAGAAGCTGTTTTACAGCAGTGTTTCCCAACCTGGGGTCCGGGACCCCCCCCCAAGGGGTTCCTCCAAAGAGAACAGGATGTTCCCATGATGTTGAACATTGTGATTAATGTCCACACATTGGCCTTATTTTAAGACAAAAAAAAAAAACAAGAAAAGTAAGGCTATATGTTGTTAAATCAACTCTGGCTTTATGAAAGGACAGGACTCAGCCAGAATACAGTACTTATGGCTTTGAAAGCATAAAACCAAGCATGGTTTCAGCATGGGATGGGGCAGGGGGTCTATGGTTTTTACTATTTGCATGAAGAGGATCCTCAAAGAAAACAGGTTGAGAACCTGGGAATTAGATATGTCTTAAAATACACCATGGAGGCATCTCTGGGGTCTTTTTTTAAGGTAAAGAAGTGGAATATTCTGTCATCAGTGAATGTATCACTTGATCTTAACTCACCTGAGCTGCAATTTACTTGCTGAAACTAAGACTGAGCTGCTTCCAACTTTACCTGCAGAAGACTGACATTGGCCATACAATGTTAAATCAGATATGCTATTCTTAACTGACAGGCAGTGAAGTATACACTCAGTACAGAGACAGTATAGCTGCTTGTAGGTGATGGTGTGGTGAAGTTTCATCCCTCACAGGTCTGACTTGTTCCTCATGGTTATGTTCTATGAGAGCAGTGAGTGGTGGCTGCAGGGGACTCAGAAAAGTGATTCACACTGCTGAGAGCACACAGCACTGGCACAGGGGAGGTGACATCAACCTCATCTCGCAGAATCCCACTGCCAACACTTATCCTGCCCTTCAAAGGGCAGTAGATGAATCGGCATTGTGTAAAAGGCCACAAAAAATCCACTAACTGAGGTCACTTTTGCCTACAGGCTGAAGAGGAGCAAAGGAAATGATCATACAGAGATTTTTGGGGGAAAAGCTTTCTCTGTAATGTCTTTAGTGTTTAAGCATAAGACTATTAAATATGTATCTGTGTCAGGCTCAGATAAGAGCAGAAAGAAGCAACATACTGTGTGCGAATACATACAATAACAATTCATAATTTACCACCAAGCAAAGAAACGAGATGTTCTCAGCCTCAATTTGGCTTCCCTCTCTCGTCTCGCACCTTCTCCCCCTAATGTACTGCAGCACCCACACATGTCTTTGAATGTGACTAACTCCTATGTTTCACACTGGCTAGACTTAAGCCATGTGCCTCAATGTACTGGGTACACAGACAGCCAGGCAAATAGGAACAGACACATCAAGCTACACTTGTAAATATAAATGCAGACACACAACCAGACAGAGCTGTGGACGTGTCCTTGGTTGACATCTTTGTTTCATGGAGATCAATATCTTATTGTTTACAGAAAAATGGAGAGACATTATGTTCAGAAGATGAGATGAAGACAAAAAAAAAGGAGATAATACTTGAAGAGGGAATTTTGATGGGGACAAAGAAAAGTAGAAAACATAGATATGCAATGAAAGTTCATAAAACTGGATTAATTGAGAGAAGCACGAGAGAAAGGATAAGAGAAAACAATGGGGCAGATTGGAGTCCAGAAGGCAGTGATGGATTATTCTTGGCAGTGAAGAAGGAGTTTTTGCTGGGGAAGCACTTTATAAAATCTCCCCTACAGCTCACTGTCTGCTGTGATGAATCATTAAATGTATTTATGGTTCTTTTCTAGGATATTTGCTCTGCAGCAGTTGTAGATAAAATATACTGTTTTATTTATTAAAGGAAAAAAAATAGCAAAACTTGTTTTAGCTTAAACGTGTTTATATTACCACATCTTTTAAGTATTTCTCCTAATCAAGATTCAGATGCACTGTAGTTTTGCAGTATTTTTTTTCTTGAAATGTGCTGCCCTCTGCAGAGAAGTAGAGATACTGCAGAAGAAAATACTTGTGTAGAAAACCTACCATTACCAAAACAGGCATTTTTATATAACTAATCTGGTTATATAAGCAAAAAACTGAAGATTAATATAAAATATTTATACTCTTGGAGAAGGGAATGTTATGAAAGACAGAAAGGCTCACAAAGATTCATTCTCCACTTCAAGTTGGACATTTGGTCTATCATTCTCCAGCGGGGCCTCTTCTTGGTGACTGCTCCCAGCTTTTTCTAAAGTCTTTAATTGTCTTAGGTAGCATCGATTTTTTTCAGGGTAGGAGACTGCAGACAGAGGCAGCCTGCAGATGTTTGGGTTCTCAGAGGTGAGGAGGAGGAAGATGAGAGCCGACAAGCAGAAAGGCCACGTGAAGGCTGGTAATCCAAGCTGAGAGGGTATATCACAAGAGAAGAGAGCATGACATGCCGAGAGACACCTGCAAATTATGTTTACGGCTTATCTGTGTAAGAAAATGTCTAACTTACCATAGACATTAGTTTGGAGGTTGCTGAAAACATGTATGCAGAGAAAATAGCTGAAAAAAAAAAACCACATTTTAAGAAAGAGCTTTCTGTGGATCTGATAAAGAATAGTAATCATACTGCCCAGGCTTACCACATATCAGAGCCAGTGTATGGGTTTGCCATGTTAAAGCATAGAAAACCCCTCCAATGGCTATGCAGGATAACACACTGTTATATCCCCACAGCCCTGAGTAAATATCCCTTGGAGGAGCTGCCAAAGCAACACCTGTGCCACATGTCAGAGGAAAACACAAAAATCTTAATAATTTATGTGAAGTAGAACAAAAATCTGTTCACAGTTGGCAAAGATGGATTTGAGAAAATATGCCATGCTACTATTAGAAGTGCCAAAGCTCATTGCAGACATTTAGCATATTTCTCTGCAAACAAAATGAATCTTTTTTACCGACAGACATGCCAGCAGCAGAGCCCAACATGGCATGGAAACAGATAGTTGGAGAGCAGAGCAGCACGGCCAGAAGGATGAGACCTGCTGTCCAAGGATCATCACACCCGAACACTTGGCCAACACCAACTGGCACAGATAAGAATAGCTGCAAACAGGAACCTTCTATTTTAATTACTTTTTAAACAATCAGTGCATCTTATTGGGATGACACAATATATTCAGCCTTTGATTTGGATTATGTGCAGATATTTATTCACCTGAGGAATATCAAAGTTTTCAGTGGAGTAATTCAGATGGAGGTTTGTTTTTGGCTGGATATTCACCTGGAGGTGTAAATGGACAGGTTCAGTTGTAAACTGTATGCACTGTTTAAGAACATCTTGTGTGTAGCAGAACTGCACTATACCTGTGGAAAGTATGGATGACTGGCTCCTGTAGCTGCAATGTGCAAACATACCAAGATATTGAAGGGCAGTGTTAATATGGGAAGGTCCCATTTGTTGGCAACTGAGGACAAAGCACTGGAGACTATCGGGCTATGAACAGAAGCAGGAAACAAGACACTGATTGGATGAAAAAATGAACAACAGTAGAATGACATAAGCCTGCAGTGATTGTTTAATTTAGGATGGAATTTTCTGAAAGAATTTTAATGAAAAATGCTGTATCTGCTGTTTATACTTAACACACAAAATGACTTCAGTAGGAGTGACTTTCTACTTTGTCTTCTTTTGTAGATAAATATTTTGTAGACACTTACCACATCATGGACATGAAGACATTTGGCACCAAGAGCCACCAATACCAGTCTCCTTTAGCAGAGAATATTGCCATCAGCATGCCAACCAGGGTTCCATTATAGCCATGTAATCCTGCTAAAACAGCCTCCCTGAGGTAAATGTGAGAGACATGAGCACAAAACAGCTGCATGAGAAACAAACTAGGTGTTAAAACTCAAGACATAACCAAGAATGAATTAATTTCATCTGACCTGTTTTGCCTCAGCAAGATGGCCGACACAGTGGAACCCACAGTACCCAACAGACCGTTCAGACCCCACCAAGGGTTCTGCAGGAAAAGGCCAACCACAATGAGGAGCCCACTGAGAGGGTTGTTGACGAACATGACCTGGGCTATTCCCCGTAAAATGCAGTCCAGCAGCTGGATCACAACAATCTGCCCTGTTAGAAATGCCAGAAATGATTTTTACAGCTTAAATCTTAAGCATAGCATAGCATGCCATTTAGACTGATCACCTACTTTTCACCCACTCTGCACACTGTTGCATATCTCCTGTTAAAAGCCCAACAGCTCTCAGCAGACAGGAGCAAGCTGGAGTTCCTTGTGAAGGCTGATTGCTGTTCGCCATGTTATGATTCACTATATATAAAACATGGCAAAACAAAAAGCAGGTGTTCAGTAAATTCATAAATGATATATGACAAAAGTGGGTGCGTGAACACCATTTGTCCCCATATTTCAAAGGCATGTTCACAGCACATCATTAAAATGTCATACTTGTTACTGTTGGAGACCCTGGAGAGTTGGTTCCAGGATAAACAACTCCAGCTAAATGTCAGCAAAACCAAGCAGCTGGCGGTGGACTTCAGCAGGAAACAGCAGCACTCTTTCTACACTCTCTTCATCCATGGTGCTCCAGTGAAGAGGTTGAGGAACATCAGATCCTTCAGTGTGCAGCTAGAGAATACCCTCACCTGGACCACCCATATACAGGCAGCTCAGGTTAGGGAAGTAAGACAGCAGCTCCAGCACTTGAGGCAGCTGAGGAGGTTTAGGGTCTCCTCAGAGGTTCTTAAAAACCTACAGAGCCGCAAGTAAAAGCATCCTGACCATGAGCATCAAAACCTGGTTTGACAATAGGCTCAGGACAGAAAAGCCCTGCAGAGAATAGTCAAGGCAGTTGCAGGACATTTACACCAGATGCTGCAAAGCAGGGCTGTTAAAATCTTCAAGGACGCTATCTCTGTGTTTGTTATATGTTTAGATATTTTACTCTAGTTTTGCACTGTCACCTCTTTAACTAATCTCAATACTTGCACTGTTATGTCACTTTAACAAGGCCAATTATGCAAGTGAGTATTTTGACCATATCATCATTTTCCTGCATATTCTCCAACACCAAGATGTATAAACTTGAATGCTTATTGGATTTAAGCATATCAGGTGATGTGCATTTGTTTAAAGAGGGAGGGTGAGATCAACACCCTATTTTAAGGTGTGCATAATTATTAGGCAGCTTCTTTTCTTCAGGCAAAATGGGCCAAAAAATAGATTTAATTGGCTTTGAAAGGTCAAAAATTGCGAAAAGTCTTACAGAGGGATGTAGCACTCTTGAAATTGCTAAGATATTGGGGTGTGATCACAGAACCATCAACCGTTATGTTGCAAATAGTCAACAGTGTTGCAAGAAACGTGTTGAGAAAAAGAGACGAAAATTAAATACAAAAGATTTGAGAAGAATCAAACATGAAGCTACCAGGAACACATTACCCTCCAGTGCTGTCATATTCCAGAACTACCACCTACCTGGAGTGTCCAGAAGTACAGTGCTCAGAGACATAGCGAAGGTAAGGAACGCTGAAACCCGACCCACAAAACACAACAAGACACATTTAAAACACCAGGACTGGACCAAGAAATATCTGAAGACAGATTTTCAAAGGTTTTATAGACAGATGAGTGAGTCTTGACGGACCAGATAGATGGACCCGTGGCTGAATCAGTAATGGGAACCAAGCTCCACTTTGACTCCAACTCCAGCAATATGGAGGTAGGGTACAGGTATGGGCTGATATTATTAAAGATGAGCTGTTTGGACCTTTTCGGGTTGAAGATGGATTCAAAATGAACTCCCAAACCTACTGCCAGTTTTTAGAAGACACTTTCGTCAAGAAGTGGTACAGGCAATAGTATGCATTTTTCAAGAGGCCCATGATTTTCATGTAGGACAATGAATCTTGAATTTAACAATCTCAGCTACATCTTCAGTAGCTAGCAAGCACCAACTATTTTGTACACTTCTCAGCCACAGGCTGAAGCCTAGTCTGAGTATTGAGAAAGCGAAAGCAAAGAAGAACAAGAGGGAAAGAATGAGAAAAAGAAAACAGTACATTTCACAGTCTTTAGCAACAAGTCCTTTCCCCACTGCTTGTGATGTTGCTAGGCTGCACAGTCAAGATCCCACAATTAAGCCTTTGTTTTCCAAATTGAAGCTGACACAAGCAGGGCCATTTGGCTAAAGGGTACTAAACCCACATAAATGAAAGGAAGACTCTACACTGTATATATATGAGAAAACTAACAAAATATTTGGAGTAATCTGACCTGCATACAACAGCAACATGAGCAGAGACATAACCGGGCCTCAAGTAGGAAAGTCTTTCATATTCCACCAGGAAAAAAAACATCAAGTCTTTTATGTAACCTTTTTGTAAGAGTGGATTGATCAACCAAAACAGTCTACATCTCTATGGAAATGCACAATGGTGAATAATGAAGAACTTCAGGAGCTGTAATTCTCTTCTTCAGCTGTAACATCCGTGTTACCAAACATCAACTATCTGACAGCAGACAAATGTCAGGAGCTGCAAGGTCTAAAAGACTTCTTGTAGTTGTAAACACCTCACTGAGCATCAGATTACTCCAGAGTAGCAGCTAGTCAAGGACATTCCAGCTAAACCTTTGCCTGGTTGAAAGCAAGAAGTAGACTACTAAACCATCTCAGTGTGCAGTGCAGCCCTGCATTTCCAAAGAAAGAAGATCCAAAACTTAGATCCAAAACATCAACATTTGTTTCCTATCCAATGCCAAAGGTCTACGAACTGATTGATTGTTTGGAAAGTTCCAACTTCCAGACAACCCTTGACCTTCACAAAGGGTACCCCAAACAACAATGACAATTTTTAGGATGCCTGAAAAATCTTACTGATGTATTTCAACATATCAAGGATGCTGCAGGCTCGTTATCAGTGCCGAGAAATGTCATATTGCCAAGTCTAAGGTTCAGTATCTTGGCTATGTGACTGGAGGTGGGGTATCCGTCCTCAGATGGGAAAGGTTAAGGCAACTTTTGCTTTAGGAAACTGCAGACAGGCAGAATGTCTTTTTATTTTAAGAATAGTGTTTTTCTCGTTGCAGCTTTGCCTTTTAATCTTTCCTGCTCAATATTTTTCCAAGACTAAATTAGTGTGGACCAATTACTCAGAGAAACCTTGGAGTTATTTTTGCAAGTGAATCAGGCCTGAGAAACCAACAATGCTCTTGAATTTCCACCATTTACACAAGTGACAGTTTCTAGGTGGGCTGCTTTGATTAAAAGACTTTTAAACTTCTAATTTTAGAGGTACATATACTTTTGTTGATCACATGTTTTGATTTTCCTGAATACACAAATAACCATTTTGTCTCATTTGTGTAAATAGGTTTTGTTTAGGTAGTTTGCAGCTTGTGTGAAAAATCTAATGACATGTTAGTTCATATTTATGAGGGATATAAACTAATTTTCTCCTGCCTCTCACATATCTGTTCAAATATATTTTTATAGGCCTACATACAGCTGTAAAACATCACCAGTGGTTACCCTGTAAGCACGCTTTTATAGGTTAATAAAGCTGCAGCCAGTTTTTCTAATAATCACAAGCTTTAAAAGGAGAAAAGAGCTTCCTGTGAGTCACAGTTGAGCTAATAGTGCTTCAGTGAGAAGAGCTCCACTGTTAAAAGCCATTGAATTAGACAGTGATGACAGGGATTCAGTTCATGGTGAATGACAGCTCTTAAAGTGTTGGGAGACATGTATTAGTAATGCAGCAGAAAGAGGTGGCGTGTATGCGACCTTTGGTATACAAAATACAATTCCAACAATGCCACTCACTGAAAGATTAACCTCACTTAACACAAAGGATTCAGGTTTGTTATACTTATGAGGCATGCGACAAAGTTCCAAATCCAAAAGCAATCTTCATTATTAACAGTGGTTAAATGCCAATAAAACAAGTAAAAGAAAAATATCAGAGTTGAGGCTTACTGGTGGACAGGTGGGCTGAAACGAGGGTGAGGGAATCCAACAAAGAATCACCCCAAGCACATGTGCAGAGCACACATACACACCACCACACAGCACACCATGGTACAACACAGCACAGGCGATGGCACAACCAGCATGAGAAGGGGTTTTCACGACAGATGAAGGGGATCCAAATTGAAGCAACCGAGGTACCACCAAGTCAAGCTCCCAGCAACTGAAAAGAAATAATATTAGGGCATTAATCAACAACAAAAAACAAACAAACAAACAAACAAACAAACAAACAAACAAACAAACAAACAAACAAAAAACACAACAGCAAAACCATATTTACTTAAAGACAATAAAACAAACCAGCAAATATAGTTATTCCAAAACAACTGCATCAGTCTAGATATAAATAAATTCAAAAGAACCTTCAATAAACCCACGTGGCAAGATACAAATCAGCTTGGTCCAATGACTGTCTGAAAGCCCACACCTCCAAGGTGGGACTCAGGTTGCTGCAAGGGAACACCAGTGACGGCAATTTACTGTAGTGATGCATCTTACTAGTGAGAAAATCTATGATGCCCGTCACATTAAAACAGAGCAGCACAGGGAACAGACCCCCAAAGACGAAGCAGCTGTAAGTGACAGGTAGCGACAGGTAAAAAGCTCTCTGAAGCAAAGTAGCAGCAATCTCAGGACAGGAGCAAGATGGGTTAACAGTAGCACATACAGTGGCAAGAATTAGCCATCTGTAGAGCAGTGGAATCCTCATGAGCAGATATTGTCTAAAAGATTACCTACTGCTAGATAATTGTTTATTAACGCAGTTTCCTAGTGAGAAACCTGAAAGTGTCGATGGAAACAGTAGGCGGGTACCCCCCAAAGTGGCGGATAAAACCGTAGACATAGTATCCGAGTAACAGTACAGTTTGTGAGATATTGATCTGGAAATGATAACACTTGTGTTCTGGAAAATCTTCACCCAACGTAAATCAATTTTAATTTAGCTTCTAAATCTCTAGAAACGTGTGGCCCATGTCTGACAGCTGCTTCTGGTGGGAGGAGACAGGTAGAACAGCTAACAGGTGAATACACTGTACATCTTTACAGCGAACCTTTCAGCAAGTAGGTTCACTTTACGGAGCCATTTACCATTTAAATTTACGGACTCGGAGTAAGACTTACCTCTGGAATGGAAAACCCAGTTCCCAGTTTTCCCCAACTCTGGATTAACATACTCAGAGTTTCAACATAACCCACTTTCTGGAACAGGCCCATGTACAGCCAATTAGTAAAATGCTGAGGAAAACAAAACATACATACCACAGCAATACAGGTGTGTAGTCTGAAATTATGAGGCAGCAACAGAAGGATCTACACAAAAATGGCTATAAAGAAAAAGACACCAAAATTAATGTAAACCACTGTAGCGACTCTGAACTCTGGACTCTGGACATTGTACCTCCCAACTGTCTTATTTGCAGCTCTGTAAAACAATCACAAATCTCCTTGCCTTATCTGCATGCTATAATTGAAACATGTTCCTGTGCTTTCATTTAATACAGCTTCCATGCCTAACATTAGACCTTGATGTTATCAGACTTTGTCAGCACCCCTGCACAAAAAACTAAATCAGCGTGAACATGATTCTCTTTTACGCCCTGAAGTGGAAATGACTCCAGCTACCCGCTTTCCTGAGCAGCCTTAGAAAATAAAGTTGCTGCTTTTTTTTTTCTACTTTGTATGTTGTGGGAGAAATTAAATTCTTGATCTTCAGCTCTGCTGGTAGCCTTTTTTCTTCTGTGTACCAAATCTTCAAAAACAGTAAACAAACAAGGTAGTAATTTAGGATATAAATTGTTGCAGTTTGCAAGCAAAATCTTTGTCCAGTCTTGCTGAATGAAAGGTTACAGTTGCTTAACAGTCTGTAATTGTTGTTCTCTGCTTCTCTTCCTCATGATGCTCCATACATTTTCTGGAAACACTGGAACTGGAAACAGATTGGACTGCAGGCAGCCAAGCACATACTCTTACACCTAAATTTGTGATGCTTTATTTTTCATGTGGTGCCAGAGAGGAAAAGTCAAAATAAGGGGTACAACTGGAGCCACTAGATTTAAACTGCATGACCTCTGTCTTCTTCTCATTAAAATTGAGGAAATTCAAAGCCAATCATCCCCTGATCTCACTGAGATAATCAAGCAGAGGTTGAACAGAACCATTAAGCTTTACAGGGAAATAGACTTGACAGTCATCAGTGTATGAAAACATGGCATGCCATGCTTTCTAAAAAAAGCTTCACAGGTAGCAAATAAAAAGAGAACAAGAAAGGACCAAGAATGGAGCCCTGTGGCACCCCCCAGTGGAAGGCAACAGAAGCAGCGGTAAAATCATCCATCATGACACAGAAACTCCGATCAGAGAGGTAGGACCTGAACCATTGCAGAGTTGAGCCAGTGATGCCCACTCACTGCTCTGGAGAGGAGAATATTATGGTCCGCTGTGTCAAAAGCAGCTGTTAAATCTAAAAGTACAAGTTAAACACAGTCCCCAGAATTCATTGCTAAACATATGTCATTAAAAACCCTTAAAAGAGCTGTCTCAATGCCGTGGTTGCTTCATACTGGTAACCAGCTTCTCTAATTTGGAAAACAAAATAGGCTCAAAGTGATCCAGGACAGCAGGACAGGGGACCAAGGTGGACGGGTCATGGGAGGGAAAAGAAATACAGGCCCTAGTGCTAACAATCTTTGGCCTGCCAGGACAAAGATACCACCTTGATGGCAGCGTTACGTCTCTTTAAAAATCTAAAATATATATCAGCATGGACAGTGATGCACCCCCATATCACAGACATCGACTTTTGCATCTTCGAGCTACAGCAGCCTGGGTGATATTTTTAAACTTTGTCAGAATCCGTCATAAAAAGCTTGATTTTGCCCAAAAGCTTCAGAAAAGTGGACTAATCTTAGCACAAAATGCATGCCTACTGTTTTCCTTTATTGGAAATGAACCTTTTCCAAGGAACTCTGCACCATTTTTGCTCCGAGATGATATATGGCTCCCTCCATGAATTAAAAAAGTGTCAGGTTGCATTTCTGGCTGCAGCAACAGACTGTTAAATGCAAAAGGGTTTTTAGCCCATGTGGTCATATTGATCCTAATGACATAACTGTTTCTCATGCAGTGCTGCCAGAGGCCTCAAAGGTCACAGCCATCCAACTTTGATGAATATGACTTGACTTGACCTTCACGCACTGAGATTTCCCCAGACTCTCTGAATCTTTTCTCAGTATTGCATGGTGTGGATGTAAGAAGACCAAAAGTTATTTAAAATCTTGCAATTCAAGGCTTTTTGAATGCAGATTGCCAGCATCAAATTCTTTCTTTTTTCATAATTCATAAGCTTTTGACACCTGGTGTTGCAAATTTGTGACAAATCCCTTTTGCCTTTTGTTTATTTTATTTCCTTTTATCTAATTAATCTATTTCATTTTTTTGTCCTATTCATATACTTATTTTCATACTATGTATTTATTTTGTTTTAACATAATTGTAAATAAATTCAGATGTTAAGAAGCTGAGTGGATCACTAAAAGCATTGAAAATCAACCCCCTTAATACTTATGTCTGTCTATAAAAGTCACTATTTTACAAAACTTTCCAGGTTAACCGGAATAGGGTTTGTTGCTATTGTAAACAGCTGTCATGGTCTGCGGTGGAGGTGAGGACCCAAGTGCAGGCAGTCAGGGCAGGAGGCAGAACTCGGTGCAAGTAACAGGGTTTATTTCTCAAAACTCAAGACAGAGAACCAAACAAGACAGGGGATAAACCATAACATGTACCACATATGACCACATAAGAGGACATACGAGGATCTGACAAGGAGTGACTGAAAACCAAGGACATATATACACGGAGGGAGTAATGAGAAACAGGTGAAGTGGATGAATAATTAGACCAGGTCTTCTAACGAGGCAGAAACAGAAACCACAGAGCACACAAGGGAAAAACTAACATGACAAAACCAAAAACCCAAACCACAATCTTAATGCAGAAACTAATGACAAAAACCAGAACTTTAACTCAAAACCATAACTAGAAAACGAACATGACACACACACAGCCCATGATCGTGACAACAGCACTTCTATCAAATAAGAAAACCTTACATTCAGTCTATCAATAGATTAACTAATGAAGTTTATACATGGACAGAAATTTTATCAGATCCCAGAAATTAAATGCAAACATTTAAATTTTTCTAAACATCTGTCCATGCTCACACTAAAAAACTGGAAAAGTTTAGCTGGATTTGACTGATTTACTGATTTCTGATCGGTTTAATTGCATTAGTTTTGTTAGCATCCGGTGGCGTCAGCTGAGAGAGCAAACAGAGGCAGTGCTGTTTTCAATGAACCATGACACCATGACAAAAACAAAGCAAGGGAACTTTTTCTTACCTCTCTGTGATAAAGAATCAGAGATCTTTCAATTTGTAGCTGTTTAACAGTCTTAACACATTTCTTCTCTTGGGTGGAAAAAAAACAACTCATCCCTGTCTCTTTTCCAGGAGTCTCCCGCCTGCAGCAGAAACCAAAGTCTCTCCTTGCAGCTGCTAATCTGGGATAAGAATGTTCTTATTAAGAAAGGATTTCCTGACGAAGCAAAACAGTGGCCTTTGTTTCTAGGGTCCTACTGGGAAAAAGAACATTAGCAGGAAGTAAGGGACTGCAATGAGTACGTTCTGTATCATGTATACAAATGCTTTTTGCATATGCATTTTGTGCACATTTAAATCTCTTAAATGTTACTGAGTAAAAATAATATGTATTCTGAATCTTTCAAACTTTCAAATCAACATAAACATATCTGGATATTTAAAGCCCTTTATTTTGATCAGGTTCACACCTACAGAGACATGAAATGAACAATATCCTTAGGCTCAGATGATGGAATACAGCGTTACAGCTTAATGTATTCTAGTGAGTAAGAAACTTTCTGAAACTTGTTCATCCTCCTTAAAGCAAATAAAACACAACTGTTATTCACTTATGATGGTGTCAGAAAAAAAAGCAGAGAAGTATCCAAAGCTATTAAAGCTAGTCTGTTTTTAGTTAAAATTATGATAACACTACATATAAACCAAAACATTAAAACAGAGTCACATTTGTTTAACATGATGCTTTCGTGAATTTAAAAACATTTAGATAAATTTTGATTTCTTAAGCTTTATTCTTTCAGATTCGAAAAAAAAAAAACAAAACAAAAAAAAAAAAAAGTCAATACAAACGCTAAGATAACATGTTATAAAACAGGCTCGGATTTACAGAGTAAATGTATGAAAATATTGACTAAATTAAAGGTACAACAGAAGAAAATATGAATGGAAAAGATAAAAAGGCAACTTAATATTTTAGACAAAGCAGAAGGATAGTAAACTTGAGCTTCCATGTTATGAGGCATCTAATTAAAATACTCAAGTCTGAGGAAAAACAGCTTTGTATTATCGTGCAACAACCCACAAAATGCTCATTTTTATTTGTCTACAAATGCTGTTGCAGTTTACACAAAGTGCAGTGGGAATGAATGAAGCTCAAAGGCTCCATCGGGGATTTATGGTCATGTTTTCTACATAATTTGGAATAAAGAGACTGTGAAAAATGGATCTATGGTGTTGAAAGTCCACGGCCAGTATGCTGGAAACAAATAGGCTTTTGCCATAAATGACTCCTGCTGTCATCTGAGGATATAAACTATTCTGATAAACTCACATTGATATTGGAATAGATTAGACCTGTCTGATCTATAAAAGATGTGATTGAAATCTTTCACTACAATTTCCCAAATTGGACTTTCTGGCTTAGTTAGGTAAAGTATCACTATGAGTATGTCACTTTTTTCTTTAAATTTAATGCATACTGTGTAAAAACAGACTATATTATTAGTTTTTATGTATTTCTCTTGTAAAATTTCCAACATTGTGTTTGTTAAAGTTCCTTCTAACTTATTACATTTAGAATAAGAAGGTCAGCTGGAGATTTTGAGAAATGATTAAACAGAAAGGAGACATTTGAGTGAAAGGACATGATGGTATGCACATACAGTACAAGGATTGTGGTCATAATTGTATAGAAACTTTACACATCAATTCACAGACACTCACAAATGCACTCCCACACACACTCATTTATCCACACTCAAACACATTCTTCGTAGATCAGGTGTCATATATCTGTAAGGAGTTTAGATTGAGTCGATGGCGTGCTGAGTGCTGAACTCCTGGAAATCCTCTGGGATGGTGTCTGTGGAAGTGACAAGGCAGGTATTATGAGGGGGTCCTGAAAATCTAAGACGTAGTGAGGTCAAACTAATTCCCTTCACAGCTGAAGCCTGTGCAACTAGATGAAAAATAATACTGTCCCAGACAGAGTGAGCAGAGGTCACGAAGGAAAATGCAGCGAGACTACTGAGGTGAGTCCTCTCCTCAAAGTTTTGTGGATGTTTGACATAAACATAATTGCACTGAGCTAAGAACTTGGTGTTTCTGGCATTTGATCGGATTTAGAAATATGGCAAAATAACACTGTGATGATGTGTGTTTTCACATACCGTTGCAGCGATATTTCAAATTGGACCAGATGATGTTTTCTTGAGAGAAACAGAACACGCCAAGTCGTCCTCCTCTCATGGTCGTGTCAATGGTCACACCAGAGTCTGCAACCAGCTCAGTTCCCTCATAAAAGCGTGCTCTGAACAAAACAAAACAAAAGAAGGGATTTTTACATTTTTTCCCAACCTCTGTTTTAGATTTGTGGTTGATAGGTAAAAAAAAAAATCACTCTCTCCTATTTTATGTGGCAAATATCAAATTAAAGCAAGAAAGATTTAGCTTGCCTATCACCATGGCTAGAAAAACAAGCCTGACTTAACTATTCTTTAACAATGTATAAGCAATCATAGAAACCCCATTTCCACAAAATGTTTAGAATTCATCTAAATTGATGTGACATTGGACATAAGTAAATTGTTGATTTATTATAACCTTAATTTAAAGGGCCAGTGACGTGTTTTTTTTTTTTTTTTTTTTATGTTTTCTGACTTTTCTGCAGTTTTAAAATAATGTTTTGTGTTGGTATGAATTTCTGAACTGATCAGTGTACCTCTGAAGGAGTTTGGCACAAAGTGATGGGCTACAACCCATCTTTGGAAAGTTTTCCTTTGAGGTTTATTCAGAAGAATGTTGAAACCTCCAAAAAACCCTCCTTACACATTCTCTTAATTTTTTCTGCCTTTTTTTTGCTTCTCCGCCCCCAGTTTTATCAAATTAATTTATTCATATTTTCTAAATACATTGAAGTTGGTAAGAGAAGACACTAAAAGTAATTTCTTTTGACTTGTGTCTGTTGATGTTTAAACAAATTAAAAAATCACTCTGGAAATTAAATTTGTGAGTAGTAATGATCCTTTTCTTATCTCTTCCTTAAAAATGAAGTCTAAGGACATGTTAAGTTTACCAGGAGAGGTTTATTATACCTGATATATCCAACTTGTGGGCGGTGCTGCAGGTACCAGCGGTAGGACACCTTGTCCTTCCAGCCCACATTTCTTGGGTCCTTCCACAGCAGACGCACCTGGTCATTGGTGTCTCCTGTGTGCCACAGTGAGTTTCTCAGGTGCTCCCCAGGGCCTGATTTAGACTTCACAGCCTGAGAAGCCAAGACACATAGTAAAGTGAGAAGTGATGTGGAAGCAGAGACGCAAGGGAGAAGCAGACATATGGAAAATATGTGGAGTGACAAAAGTGTGATGACTATGAATCCCCTGCTTGGGATTTGCAACGTGGCTTAACCTTCAGCTGGATGCCAGGCTCAGCCACCGCTCTGAACGGTGTTGCTTGCCAGTAGGTTTGTTCAGTTTGTTTCCACATCACCACGTAGAAGGAAGATGAGTCCTGGTATCCAAAGATGAAACCAGCGTAGTCGTCATCGGTAACTGTGTTTACGTGAAATGTCCCCTCAAAGTCCACTCCACTGAAAGCAGTGTAACCTGAAAGGGAAACCAGTACATTATTAATGTTTAGATTTTTTTTTTTTTTTTAGAATTCTTAATTTTATTGACTCAGACAAAAAGTGCATATTACCAACAGCAAGTCCTGGGTCACTATTCATGGTTTGAACAATTTCCATTCCCTGTTTGGGAAAAAGTAGAGAGACAATTATGGGTTACTGCATGTCCATTCTTTAGCTGTGACTTTAACCATATTTAACATGTTTAACCCATATTTACAGATTTTTCACTTATTTCCAACTCTAATTTATTTCTGTGTCTTCAGTCTCAAAGTGAATGCAGTTTAATTCTGCTTTTATCTCTGTCTTTAGTTTCCTGAGGGAAATATCTGACTATTTAACAGTTAAATCCTTCCCTTTGTTCACCAGCTAACTGAACAGATGAGAGGTTTTATGCACAAAACAGCTGTCTACTGAGGCCAAAAACCGAAAGTTATAAGATGACGATGTATTTCCAATACAAGCTACTTTTTTTTTTTAATCTACATAATCATTTGGTACATTTTAATTGACCATATAGCCACTTTTATTCATAGGTCCTGGATAGAAAAGTCTCATCTCACCTGGTTCAAAACAACCCAGTTGGGGTCAATCTGGGCATCGCCTTCAGGGTCCAACACCACCGTCTGATAGGCCCTGAAGTCAGTCAGAGTAACCTCTGCATTTTCGGGACAGTTATCGATCCTGTCAATCACTTTGTCCTGGTCAAAATCAGACTCGCACAGATCTCCAACACCATCATCTGATGAGCAACAAAGGATTTTAAATTAAGGTCAAGAGGGCTGTAGATTGTTATTTTGTTATGTGTTACATGTACAGTCAGTTGACAAATATTGTATTTTTTGTGTGTTTTTATTGAATATTTTTGCAAGAATTTATGTGTATAGAGTTAGCACTACTGGCTTTGTACAAGACCACTTTCTATTCCACAAATGGTGAGGGAGAACATCAGGGCACAGAAGAACATTATAATCTAATAAACATCTTAAACATTTTCTCTGTTTCAAGTTGCTGAGTGTTGACATTTAAACCAACTCTAATCAGTTTGATTTCAACAATCAACTCTCATTAACTTTAGAAACTTTTTGACACAAGTAATGTGACAAATACTCATCAAATGGGCAAATTCTGTTGAACACACACAGAAACACACACACACGACCTGAGTAACAATATGTAAATAAAAATATGCTTTCATTATGAGGTGTAATAACTTACTGTTGTCATCAATCTGGTCTGGGTTTGGCACCAGCCTGCAGTTGTCTGGCCCTGGTGGTAAAATATCTGGGATGCCATCGTTGTCATCATCATCGTCACATTCGTCTCCCAGCCCGTCTTTGTCTGTGTCCAGCTGGGAGCTGTTGATTACTAATGGGCAATTATCTTTGGTATCCTGGTGACCATCACCATCACTACAGGAGAAAGTGAAATAGGGATGTGAAAAAAAAAAAAAAAAAATAGAATTTCCAGTAAACAAAACAGAATCTGATAGTATTTTTACCTGTCTTGGTTTGTGTCGCAGGAGTCTCCAACCAGATCGTTATCAATGTCAGACTGAAAGACAGCACCAATGCAAAAGTGTGAATATTTATTACATGTTTAAGCTATGCATTAAAGTATTATCAGTAGAAAACATTAGAAATGTTGGTGGATTTTCAGATTTTCCAGCTCACAAAACAATAGTAAAACATTTTTTGTTAGTGTTTTTCAAGCCTATCAAATGTTCATTTTAAAGGTTTCATCTAAAAAGTACAAATACCTCATACTTGTTCTATGTAAATGTACTGAGCTACTTTTAAAGAGTCAGACATCCATCTGACTCTGAGTGACCTGGTTTGGGTTGGGGATGTCGGGGCAGCTGTCACACGCATCTCCCACGCCATCTCCATCCCGGTCCAGCTGGTCTCTGTTCTGGACGCGTTGACAGTTGTCAAGGAAATTCTTCACACCTGCCCACCAATCAGCCACGGGAGATAAACATTCAGTCATTCCACTTTCTCTGAAGAATTTGTTGCATTTATTTATTTTTGGATGTAGGTTGTTGTCATCAGTATAGTAGCAGATAAACTGATGACTTGGTGCAGCCTTAGCACAAAACAATTTTAGTTTTCAGTCATGTTATAATAAGGGTATTTTAGTTGTGTGTAACTGAGGCAAAGCAATAACATCTATGTTTTAATCTGCTTTTTGTCATTTCACCACTAGGGTGCACTGTTGATTTTCCTGTGCAGGAGAGACCAGTTTGTGCTCTGATGGTATTTTTATTCATCGCAGGGAGGCAGCAGCTGCGCCATCAATGCACAAAGGTCAAGCAGCACAAACAGCAGCATTCGGAGAGAAACTATCTTCAGTCCTGTGGGGTTTTGGAGGTGTAATCATACTGGTGAATGATCAAAGCTTGTGTTTGCTTAGAGGTCAGGCTGCTATTGGCTTTGACTTTTTTTATTTTCTTTGGAGTGCCTCTCTGCCTTCAGCTGGCATAAAAAAATTGTTCATGCCATTTCACAGTGTTTCATTTAAACAGCATGATTTAGAGAAATGAAGACCCAGCCTGCATGATTCTTGGATAAAGTGTAGAAACATGAAAGAGGGGGCAAAATCCTAAGTCATTACACTGAGAGCCTTCAGCGATGCTGCTTATGTAACATGAGCGTCAATGTAATTGATGTAATTTCTCTTCGTACCATCTCCATCCATGTCGTCATCACAGGCGTCACCTTTGCCGTCGCCATCGGTGTCCCTCTGGTCAGTGTTCTCCACTATACGACAGTTGTCACAGGCGTCACCATGGCTGTCTTTATCACTGTTCCTTTGGTCCACATTGGGTTTTAATGGGCAGTTGTCCTGAAACAGGCAGTCCACAAAGACTTCAGTTGCATTTAAATATCTCAGTATGTACAGTTTGCATTTGTCTTAAACATTTGTAAATGAGATATTTTTGACATGCATTTTGAACTTAATCTCACCTTTTGTAGACTCAGATTAACTGATGTTAAATAGAACTGTACTTTGCATGTTTACTGGCATATATAGAAATATTTCTGCCAACCTGCTCATTTAGGATACCATCACCATCTGCATCGTCATCACATGCGTTTCCTTGGCCATCCCTATCAGCATCCTCTTGACCAGAGTTAGGAACGTAGATGCAGTTATCCTGCAGAGACATGGCGATTTAACAAATTAAAAAGGCCCCCCTCACATCACAGCAAAGTTGCATTTGCTGATGCTTTCCACTATGCTTACCTTTCTACAATTTGCATCTTTGCATTTGAGCTTTTCATCAGGATATCCATCAATGTCGGTGTCCTTGCCGCAGAGATATCCATTACCAGCCCAACCAATTCCACACTGACGAGACAAATGAAACACCTCACAGAGAATGTGTGAACAGGTAATATGTACAGTAAGAGTGTGTGAGGGATATAAAATCCTACCTGACAAGATATGGACCCATCTCTTTCTAGAATACACTGGGCATTGATATCACAGGGGTTGGTCAGGCTGTTTCCACAGCTGATCTCTGGCTTACAGCCCTTCGCCTGATCCCCTGTGAAACCTGACTTACAGCTGCCACAGTGATAAGAGCCCTGCAGGGGAATTGGGACAGCTGTAAATGAACATCTTTGAACAGGGATTGAAAAGTCACACAAAGGAAGTGAACACCTTCCACGAGTGATTCTTACCATAGAGTTGTGACAGACTGAGTTTGCGGTACAGCCTCCATTGTTGGGCTCTTTGCATTCATCAATGTCATCACAAACCTGATTTGGGTAAAATAAAAAAGGTGCAGCAAATAAAATAATTAAAATGATTTGTTGTGTGACAATTTCTTCAAATTTTCTTTCTTCCCCCCTAGAATTACTACATTAAAACCAGACAAAGAATGCCTAAAGCCTTAATAATAATAATAGAGCTCAACCTTTCCATACTGATATTCAGTAACATTTACATCAATTATGGAGGTAGTATTTTGAACAAATGGGGTTTTATAAATGTTTAACTGCTTGATACATTTTATATTATTACATACCACCAGCTGTAGGCTACAATTTGATTAAAGTGGTGAAATATGACTGCTTTAGACTTTGAACTTTCTCTACACTGAGCTTTCTCGACTTTTTTTCCTCACCCAATTTGCCTTTATAGTTAGATTACATGACTTTAAAAATAGATTACGTGACTTCCTTCTTAATTCATCAGCATTATAAGAACATAGATACAACCGGCTGCAGCTTCTATACATGCCTTACATTCTTATTTGAACAGATGTACTACCACGCAAATGGTCCTAAGCTACTGAAGGAGTTAAAAGGCTACTGATGGTAATTAAAACAAAATAAGTCTCATTTTAACTTGATAATGCACTAAATAAAAATATTTCTGTAGATCTCATAATACATATCTGCTTCATGATCATTCTGGATGTTTATAATAGTTTATAGACAGATAGATAGTTTATAATAAAGGAAGATTTATCATTAATAACATCTCTACACTAGCCATGTTTCCATCCAAATTTACAGTAAATTTTAAACTAATGATAATTTTAAAACACTTTTGTCTAATGCTTGTTTAATTTAATATTCTCTTCACAGACAGACAGAACATAAAGAATGGATGTAGCTTTTATGTTGGAAAGGAAGAGCCAACCAAAAAATGCTATAAACCTGCATATTTTAATGACAAGGCAGGAACAACTCCTCTGTTTGCAGAAAAATGGCCGGATTGTGTCTCACAGGACCTAAAACAAATCTTACAGGAGTGGGTGACAGAGGTCAGAAATCCAGCAAGACTAGGCAAAAGTCGGAATAAGAAACAGCAACTACCATTTTACAAATAAACAAGAAAAAATAACCATAATTTCACTTTAATGATCACTTCTGATTGCTTTATTTAATGATTTCATTATCTCATGTTAACAATAAATATGGAATAAAGCTGGTGTTTGTCAGGGTAGGACTTTCCTTGTATTTTACAGATCACTGTGAAGCTGGAAGCTACTGTGTGCTCAGATTCTCAACAAAAGCAACTCTTTATTTGTTATGGCCACTTCACAAAGAAAAACAACATTACAACAAGCAAAATGTGGCATTCAAGGCTTCAAAATAGTCATCCACAAACCAGTGTTTGGTTCATCTTTGTCACATAATCTGTGATTAAAGGAAGAAAACTCAAAGGGTAATGTTGTAGAAATCATGAAAGCATTGCAGTATTTGCTTGCTTTATATGTTAAATGTAAGATTCCTGACATTTCAGCTGCAGTGAAGAGCCCCTGTTACTGTATTTTAACACAGTTCCCTTTGGGCAAGTTTCCTACTGAAGTATCATCTCTACTCACACTTGGTTGTTTAAGCGGGAGGGGGTTGTGGTCACTATGGCTGTCACATTTGAGACATCCCTTTTAAGTTAACTTTGTCTCCCCCCATGGGCCCCTTTGCAGCCTGGAGCCCTGCCCCGCCTGTTCACAAGCTGCATAACTGCATTACGTACAAGTCACGTTTGTGTCATGATTTACTTCCTAGGCCTGCTTCCGTAACATTATGTTCTTTTCTTTGGCTTCTTCCACTTTTTTAGTGATGTTTTCATGTTTTTGTGAAAACAAAAAAAAAAACAAAAACAAACAAACAAACAACAAAAAAAGCATCCTACCCAGATTATTGTAGTGATCATCTCAAAGTTTGAACAATTTAGTCTTTTATAAACCGAAAGTCATTCCTTGCCAGTGTCATTGTTTGAATGCACTGAGTTATGTTTTTTATTCTCATTTTCTATGTGTTAACCGATGTCCGTGTTCTTTTACCTGTTTGTTGGTCTGAGCAAACAAGATGCCAACTCCCTTCACTGGCAGGCCAACGTAGCCCAGCGGACAGGCGTCACAGCGGAAGCCTGGAGCGGTGTTCACGCACTTCACTCCAGGGAAGCAGGGGTTAAACTGGCACTGCAGAAAAGGAGGACATGAGCTCTGCTGAAGCAGCAGAAATGCATGCGAATCTGACTGGGCTTCTCCCCAAAAGCTTTTAGGTTTAGTGACATTTTTGTTCATGTTGGAAAGAGGATGCTGAAGGAGCCAACCCTCGGAAAATGGGTCAAAGAAAACAGTAAAAGACTGGTCTTATGCGCACTGATTTTACAAACCTCTATCTTTACCCAACACTTTTGCTTCTGTTCCATAATAGGTCCAGTAAATTAAGACCTTGTGTCAGTATCATATATATATATATATATATATAAATACAAATACATGCATAAAAACACTGGCACTGGATTTATTCACTGACATCAAGGTGTACACTACCATTTCAGGACACCCCTTTAATTCACAGTGCTTTTCATCTAGACCCAAAACCAGAATACGAACCTGCTAAATATATACATAGTCAATGTAAGCCAACATGATCTGTTTAAACCTATGATAGCTGATTATATAAACTTAAGCCAGAAACCTAAATATTAGACCTAAGTTATAACAAAGATTTCAACAGCTTAGAAAACTGTAAATCAAAACTATTCACTGTCACAAAGACGGAAGCACAGAAACAAACACACATGTCAAACTTTACCTCATCTACGTCATCACAGTTGAAACCATCTCCTGTGTAACCATCAGGACAGGGTGCACACTCAACACCATCTGCTGTCTCCACACACATATCGTCACGGAAACAGACACCTGGAGTACACTTTGGTCTCACCACCTCAGTACCTCCCAGACCTTAATAAACAGAGGAAACAGATATTATTTTAAATTCATGTCATTATAGTCATTACAGCCTCATATTCAGTGAATGTTTGGCTGACAGGTTACTGTAGATGATCTTACCGCAGGCCTGGCACTCTGAGATTGTGTTTCTGAGGAAGGAGGTTTCTTTAACCTGGAAGGGGTCAAATGTAAGCACGTTTTTATGCAATCAGACTGTCGGGAAGTGAGGTCAGGGCTGAGCAGAGGAGCCTCAGAGGAGCTGTTGGAGGTAGTTACCTGCTGAATGAGGACGTCTTTTAGCTCATTTATCACCTTCGTTAACTCCATCATTTGATTGGACAGCTGCTTGGTGTTGACCCCTAAGAGAAAAAGGACTGCTTTTTACTTTAACTCAAACAGAGGTGGGGGATTCTCAGATCCCGCCTCATTGGCATTTAGTTTTTTTATGGTTTGGAGTTTTATCATGGGAAACATTTGTCCCTCTCTGGAGACTTATTCATAAAGAAAGAATCTTACCCAGAGTTTGAACGGAGTCTCTTTGCTGAAAATGGCAGTTTTGTATTGAAGCAACATTCTCAAATGAATCCCCAACCACCAGCTTTAGCTCATCTAAGCTCTCCTGTTAGAGTGAAACCAAAGTGAAGAAATAAGCTATTTATATTATTTATTGGAACGGAAACAGTCATTCTTGTATGGAATTATTGTAAGTGACAGGTCACCTGATCTCTGACTTGCATGGTCTTTAGTTCCACCGTACCATACCCTGCTGGCAAACCCTGGAAGGCAGCAGGGAGATCCCTGACTGTCTCCACCAGTCTGCAGTCCAGATGCAGCTCCACCCCACCTGGCCCCTGCTGCTGCAGACCCCTCAGGTGGAACAATAGTCGGTGTTGTTGTCCATCTGCCAGGATCAGGTTGTTGAAGGTAACGGAGCTCATCCTCTTGTCGGTACGCAGGTAGCGTAACACGGCTTTGAGGGGACGTGGCAGTGAAAAAGAAGGGCAGGGAGGATTTTATAGAGAGCATTTAATGTAGATAGTTTATTATTATCCATTTTACAACCACAATAAGATACAAGCATGTAAGAGATATTAAGCAGTTATAATATTTACCACTGCCTCAAGGGCTAATAATTACTTTATATAGCATTGAATTTAATGTACAGTTGAGGCTGCTGAGAACAAATCTGATTATAAAAGAGAAAACAAAGGGCAAAATGAAAATTAAACTAAATCTGATTTTAATCAGTTGATTTATTTATTTATTTTTATTTACCTATTTCAGTTTTTGCTTTGAAAGACTCACATCATTGAGCAATAGGGCTAAAATATTCTTTTAATCGTTTGAATTTAAAAATGCTTAAAGTCTCCTCATGTCCTCTCACCTCGGTTGAGCTTCCCCATCACAGTGAATTCAAAATACTTGCTGTTGTCCCTGGGGTTGTGAAGGCTGAACACAGTGGTTCCGGTCTTGGGCTGCAACGTGAAGGTGGTGAGGATGAAAGCCTCATTCACCCCTTGCTCAGCCAGACCCCCCTGCAGCAGGTCTGGCAGGCAGTCAGGCGAGGTGAGGAGATCATAGACTGTTGACAGGGATATGAGAGAGAGAAGGAGATAAAGCATGAGCAATGGATGATGAGAGATGAATATTTACAGCCTGCAGCTGCACTTGGTTGGGCTTAGAGTAAACACATACTGAGTTGACAAGAAAATGATGATGTTGACCAGTGTTTGTTGCTCTTGTGAGATGCGGTGTCAATCAGTCAACACAAACTTGGCAGGCTCAAAGAAAACCACTAAAAAGTGTTTTAAGTAATGGATGGACTGTAACTGTGAGTTTCTTTATTATTTCATGTTAGGTTTATAAAATATATTTGAGCTTTTGTTCATGAGTAAAATTATGGCAGAATTTAGACATACAGCATCTACTGACAAAAGGAGAGAAATGTTAGAAAGGAGCAAAACACTTATGTAAGTCTCCCTTTAATAAAGTGAGCTGGGCAGGCCACAGGGGGATGTGTGTGGAGTCTCTTGTCCACTATCTGCACACACCATGAATACACAAGTATTATAAAAGCAGTCTGCAAGACCCTCTGTTGCAAGGAAGCAAAATTGCTCCCAAATGCTCCCAGAGACCAGACTCTGTTGGCCAAGATCACCCCTGATGAGTTCTCTCCTTCTTATTTTTCCCTCCTTCCTCTGCTCGTGGTCCCTTGTGTTTTGTCAGGCACATACACACAAGATGGAGGCTTCCACCTAAAGTGCCTGTTTATGTGCCGTTTTCAACACAACTTTTGCTCTGATTTCATGCTTTTGATACATAAAAGTGTTTTCAACTCATTAGAATACAATCTCACTGTAAAATATGATAGAATCAGTTAAAATCCAGAGTAACAAAACAAAGAAAATTTACAGTACGCTTAAAATACTGTATACTAGAAAGACATCTGCACACATAAAGTGCCCAGTTCAGTTGTTCATAAGTCTTCTGGACAGAGGTCTCTGGAGGGGTCACTGGCATTTTACACAAGACACCCTGAGAAAGTGCCTCATTTCATCCGCTGATTAACCTCAGATTTCAAGCTTCATAAAACTTCTTCAGCTGAAAGCCATGAAGTAATCCAGCATCTTGTCCTTTGTTTAACACCAGCATATAAATCTGCCACGGTTAGTTTACTATCAAGTAAGCAAATTGTTGGCATTCTCCATTTTAGTGCTGACAAATGTTCCCTACTTGGAAAAAAGAGCTTTCATTTATAGTTCTGTGTTAAAAATATAATGTCAAACTCTGTCAGTGATGAATAAATTACATCAACATCAGAGTGTAGTTAACATAAACTGTAAAGAGTAAGTCACTACTTGGCTAGCAATTAAGAGAAGATATCAAATATATTTCATGATTCCAAAAAGTCTTATTTATACTTTTTTGTTTGAGACACAAAAACACTTAAATCTCAATAAACTGACTCTTTTGGACATTTTTGTCCATCTTTACTCACAACTCATCGGATATTGTTCAGGAGCTTGAGCAATCATATTTTAATGTACTTTAATGTGTGTAGAGTACCACTTCTCCATCACTGTCCTGTTTACTTAGTAGCAGTTTATATCTGCATCTTATGAGGTGATCTCATAACATCAAATTCTGGTATTACAGCAAATTTTAACTTATAACTAGTTGCTAAAATTAACAAATTAGATCTTTTTTCATTGCCAGATACAGTGTATACACTCTCAATGCTCCGTGGGATTACAGGTATTTAAATAAGTCTAGGAAGTAACTTTAACTTCCAGAGGAAAACATGATGGACTGGGCATTGCCATATTCTACAAGCTGTGTTCGACATTTTCTCATAAGCTTGTCTTTCTGAAACAATTATGCTAGTTTTTTATCTTTCATTGGACCACAGACCTCTGAATGTAGGACTGAAAGCAAGCTGCTAGCTGTTTAACGAGTAAAAGTCAATCATGTCTCTTTCTGTCCACAAGTTGTTGCTTTCAGTTTAGAGGGCTTTAACATGATGAACAGTTGATAATCATGTGTTTCTGTTAAAAGAAAGTGAGCTGTATCCATTCTTGTAGTGTAGCGTCAGTGGATTAAACAGTTCAAAAAGGGTCACAACAATCCCCACATTTGGTGGGTGGTGCCACTATAAGCTGTTAACCCACATAGGACATTATTCACAGCCATGAGATTCAGGTTACATCCCCACAGAGGTGTAACCGATTTACTCCTACAAAAGTTTTCTGTGAAAAGACGGAATTGTGTCAAGAAATGAGTGTGTCCACACAAAACCGGTGAAAACACTGCAGTATATATGCCAGGTCTGTAAGTGGCGCTGTAACGCTGCCACAACAAATAATACACCAAAAACAGAGAATAACACACGGAGCATGCTCAAAAACTCATGAGATGTTAACAGCCATACGACGAAGAAAATGGTGGTGATTCAAGCTAAAATGGAGATGTTTGTAAGGAGCAGCATATTTTGTTGTAAAAGCCACGTCAGAGAGGTGGGGCTATGATGTCATCGGTTCAGGAAAGATGCGTATGGGTTATAAACACGGAAACAAAACAGTAGCATTTTCAGATATATTCACTTTGGGACTTTGAAGTTTCAGAATTAGTGTTTTCAGGCTTTATATGGACAAATTGTTCAAAACATATAAAACATTAACAGATTCACCAAAACTCTGAGTGGACATGGCCTCAGTTCAGCTCCTGTAACTTGGTATTGCCTGGTTTAGTTCCCTGGTTTTCTCACAGTGGTGTCCACATGTTATAAAACTTTATGATTCATGGAAATTGTGTTGGACAAATGGTGTAAAGCAGGGGGCTTTACACCATTTTACACTTTACACCCTCCTCGAGGGCTGCTGTCCTGCAGGTTTTCCAATGTTTCCTGCTTCAACACACCTGACTCAAATGAAGTAGATCCAACAACCTATTAAGTTTTGGAGCAGGGACACATCAAAAACCTGCAGGATTGTGGCCCTTGAGGACCGGAGCTGGGCACCCCTGGTGTCAAAAAAAGTCAACATGTCGGATAAGGTTTGAGACCCATGACTTAAATTTAAATTGGACCTTTAATGTTACGTTATTGCTTTACATTTAAAAAAAACTTTTATCTTTAGATGCTGTTTGTTTAGGCAACAAAAATACAAATTTGTGTTTTCTTTGGTTACTATGACAACTCATCCTATGACAAAAACAGTACCAACACATACTGTATTTCTCTGCAAGGGCAAACTCTTATATATTATTTTTGCATGTTTTGGAGACTTTATTGTAAAATTAACAAGAAACACTTTAAGGATCCACTCCACTTTGTCCTGAACATGGAGTCTTTGCACCCAGGGTACAGTCAGTCTCAAATTACAGTAATCTCAGCCGTCAGTGAGGTCATCCTTGAGATGTTGAAATTGATCAATGGCCCCAATAACTCTTAAAAAATAAAATTGCTTCTAAAATCAAACTGAATTGCTGCTTTAAATGGGCTCCCACTTTTTCAACACAGTGAACTCTTGTCGTGCAGACAGCCATTTACAAGGTAAATGATAGATGATGAATCTTATTAGTTTAGACTTGTTTTATACATACCATCAGGCACTTATTACCAAAAGATTGGAAGGATTAATGGGTACTTGAAAGGTACACCATCAATCACCTGGTGTGCTTTGCAAAAAACTGATAAACTATAAACACCAATATATCTGCACATCTTCTAAAGCTCTGTTTGTGTGTGACCTTGGGCAAATGTGACTGTATGTGTGTATCAGAGACAGAAAGAATGAAGTCTGTGACTTGAAGTTCTATATTGCACTCAGATCATCTGATTAATCCCATGTGTGTGACCTGGCTGGGACGTTGTTTAAACAAAATGCAAGCCAGAAAGCTTAACTTCCTGAGCAGAAATAATCAAGCAGATTGAGCTTGATGGATGTGAAAATCAGATTGACTTTTAAAACTCTACATTCAGTTTGCTTTTGTTCTCTTTATGCTTCCTGTCAGAAACACAAAACATTGTTTGAGTGCCTCATCTCCTCAATAACTGACAGGGATATTTAGCATTTTATTCATATCTCAGTGAGTGTCACTCACCATATCTAATCCTTTGTGTTCTTTGGGTCTGCAAATGATATTCTCTTTCACAGTGTCTGCTTCATCCATTATGCATTAAACTCATGCATAATGTGTTAAAATACAGTGTGGTGGAGCCATTCCATCTTTTCTGATAATGAAAATGGAGAATTATATAAGAGCCAGTATTCCAGAGAAATGGGTGTCTATGTATGTGTTTTGAATTTTAAATTTAAAAAATGAAAACCTAATAACATGTTTTCCATTTCAACATTTTTTTTATCATCACCAGCTATTGTTGCAGTTGATGACTGCTAATATGCTAATATGACACATTTTGTGAAAATTGCTATGACATTAAACTAATTGATGTGAAAAGAAAATTAAAACATTTGAAATATTACTCACCCAATGCCTGGGCTTCCACTTGAAAGCACAATTTTAATAGCAGCTGTGAGGCCAGAATGAGGGCTGTCCACACACCCATTTTGTCCTTCCAACTGGTCTTAGATCTGGAGTTTCTCTGTATATGACACTGTAACAGTTTCCTGAATGTCTGCACCAGCGGTGAGTGTGGTGTGCCTCCTTGTTGAATTAAAAGTGAAGCAAGACTATCATGTCAAGCCAAATACAAACCGTTTTTGTGAGTGTGTCTGAATTGTGAATGTGAAGAAAGGATTGTAGGAGTGTTATTGAGGGAGGAGCATCAGGGCCAGAACCTGCTTTTAAAACCTTCCTCAGACGGCCCCATGCAGAAAAGGAGTGACCCAGGAACCTCTTTGCATTGGCTCTTACAGGCAGCTACTATTCCCACAGATTCTTCTGTCATCCATTGTACATGACCAGCTACTAATTCAGTCAAGAATCCCATG
The DNA here is from genome assembly GCF_017639745.1 of Melanotaenia boesemani. Taxonomy (NCBI): domain Eukaryota; kingdom Metazoa; phylum Chordata; class Actinopteri; order Atheriniformes; family Melanotaeniidae; genus Melanotaenia; species Melanotaenia boesemani. The sequence goes on from NC_055700.1 coordinate 10,693,341, forward strand.
TTGGGTTGTTGAAAATCATGTTTTTTAAAACCAATCTGAACTCAGAATATTTTTAGACTCTTGGGTTCATCCTAGGGGTTAATTTATGAGAATATGTTTCCCACCTCCAGCAGACTGTCCAAAAGACAGAAATTCTTACACTTTTGCTACCAAGGATCAGATGTTACACCTCTCCCAAATGCATGAGCTTTCCCCTTCAATCCCAGGGCAAAGGCAGGAAATGAGCGCTCTGGAGCTCACGCCTTAACAAGCCGTATTAACCGGCCTCAGACAGGCGGCTGGCCAAGACGGCCGGCAGGTCGTCAGCACGTCTGGCACCACACAACTCACCACATTTGGCAGAGCTCAGGAATCTCAGGTCTTAATGATGTTTGTTTTGCACTCTTTCTTGCCTGCTGCATTTTCTTTTTAAACTACTTACTTATGAGCACACATACATACAGACACAGACACAAAACAGAATCTTTTTTAAACCTGCTTAAAACATTCACTCTTGTAAATCTCACTGGCCACAAGATGATGTTTCTACAAACAAGGATAAACACAGGTATCTATAGCGACAAACAGCAACAAATGAGTCACAGTTTCCATACATCTACCACAGGTTTTTTTTTATAAAGCTTCTCTGATCTTTTCTTGTGTACTGATCTGGACTCCATCCAGGACACCCAGGGTTTAATCTGTCTTCCAATTGGTTTTCAGAATGATCCTTTAAAGACAGCAGGGTTCTGGATCATAGAGAGCCCCCACAGACCTCCGTGCATGGTCGGCAGCTGCAGCCAACAGACCACATCAGTTTGCTGGAGGACCTGGGCTGCGTCACATCATGGTGCGGTTGATGAGGTCAGACAGTGATTTCTGCAGCTGGCTATGAGATAAAACCAAATCCCAAATGTGTCTGACACCATCTCATGACTATTTTTATTTGTGATACTGATATGACCAAATCCTTAGACTCTCATACACACTAAAATAAACTTATGATGTAGCTGTAACAGAGACTAAAGATTATAGCACTGCTGTAACTCAATAAGCTGCATTGTGTTTTAATTGATCCACATCCAGCATGATATTGTCTTCTACTCTGTTTAAAGAATAGTCAAAGTTGTTTCTGTGCTTCAGGTAGAACTGACATTTGAAAAAATTAAATAAATAATGGACTGGTGACCTGTCTAGAGTGTACCCTGCTTCTTGCCTGCTAATTGCTGGGATAGGTTCCAGCTTCCTATACAGTATAGAAAATGAATAAATGAATGTAAACACAATAATATAAAAGAAGAAACTTGCACAGCCTAAAAATATTTTATGCACAGCATTTATCTAAATCAAATCCAGACTAAGAGGAACTTCATTAACATATCACATCATTTGTGTTAAACCCTTTTCAATGCAATATTAAAAAATATGATACTTTCTGAAGCCAGTGGGCCTTGACCACGTGGCTGTATTTAGAAATTTGTCAAAAAGACATAATATACAACATAATGCACAGAGAGTACCCACCCCTTATGAGACAAAATTAGGACCAAATTAAAAAGTTTTAATGCTAAAAAAAATCCGGAATGTATTAAAAAAAAAACAATAATTACATTCATATAAAAGCTTCTCACCACATGAAGTTATTTAATAAAACAACTTACATCAGTACTCTTATGCTTAAGGAATAGACATAGGCCTTTACAGCCACAGCTGGAAGTGACCATACGTCTCCTTGCGCCACCACTGAGTGCTTAAGTACTCATTACACTGTGGGAAGCAGTGCCTTACAAGCTCTGCACTGTCTTACCTGCTAGAGGTTATGTAACAACAGCCGGTCAGCACGTCAGAGAGGTCTGACCAACACCCTATTAAATCCACAGCATCTATCACAATCTCACCCCAGTCTGGTAAAGGGGACTTGCTCCAAACCCCAAATTATAGCATTAAATAGCCTACATTTTTAAAGTGTTAGACCTATGCCCTAAACCCGAGGCACAGACTTCATAAATGGACCCACATCCCCCAGCACACTGAGTGTGCAAACTCTCAAATCAAACTGGTGTTTCATGGTAGATAAAGCAGTCAAGTTTCCTGGAATCGTCTTACACAGCACAGAGGCCTTGAATACAAATTATACATCAAATGTGGTTTCGATATTAATCAGAAAATGTATTCTTTGCATATGCAACATTTATATTTGTTACAGCTGTGGTCCTTGGCCTTAAATATTTAACTTAAAGGTAGAAAAACATATTTGCTTGCCCTGAATTTGATTTCATCAGCTCAACAGAGTACATAAAAAAACAGAGACCATCCTTGGAACATAACAGGAAAGAGATGAAACCATTGCTATATTTTTTCAATTCCATTTACCTTACCAAATCATCTAACTTCATATTTCTCTGTAAAATCGTTCAATATGGCCATAGTTGTGGACATTGTAACATAAACCTATGCTTCTTGGGAAAGTATGTCTATTACATTGAAGGATTGATGATAGGAGAGCAGACACATTCTCAGAATAACCTCAGGGCAGTGAGAGAACATATCGTCTCTAAAGCAACAAATGTGGTTTCGGTGTTTCAGAAAATGACTTAGTATTATGCAAGGATACCTAATGAAAGCCCCCGCATAGACACTGTCTGGTGGATAGCTTTGCCATGTGTATAATATGAGTTCAATTTCAGATCATTTCAGGCTGTACAGCTGCTCTTTCAGTCACACCAGCAGCATGAGATCACTCATTCATTCCACCTTAGTGAATGTCTCACCTACACACTTTTTTTGTAGATAGATACTGCTGCAAATCACCACTGTAGATGCCAAACATAAAGTCATACAGCCCTGTAAATATCTTTTTTCCCTTACACCTCCATGCATTCTTTTACCATTTTTTTTGTATTGCTACTTTTAAGCCACTCTGGTAGCATTGCTGTAGGAGTACCACCTGTGTAGCTTCAGCAACTAATAGGTGGCTTGCCCTGATGTCCAGGGGATGAATCCTAATCATGCTTCTTTTATGTTTTTGCATTAGGGTTTATTTTAAGATTCCTGATATCTTCTGGGTAGATTTCTGCAAAATTTTGGTGCAGATGTTGTCCTTGGGATACTGTTTCGATAATGCTGATGGTGAAATACCTGCACAAAACATTACACGTTCCAACTCTTAGCTTTATATGAAAATTTTAGTTAACTAACTATAAGTGGAAATTAGCAAATGTTCTCTACTCTAGCAGTTTTCATATTTTTTTGTGCCCAGAAGGTACATTAAAGGGCAATGTGACTTCCTGGGAATGCTGTTCCAGAGCCTTTTGGCATGTTAAGTTTTATTTTGATTTCATTGTCAGATGATAGTGTATTTGCATATTTAAACCTAGCATTAGTCCTGCATTATTTTACAATAAGTGGGGACAAGTGTCTATATTGTGTGAACTTTCTTCTGCTTAGCAATAGGTTCTGTTTGCAAGTGACTTTGAGGAACAGCTGTGACTCTGGTAGAGTGATTGTCTTCCTATCAGAAGAGTGGTGGTTCATCCCCTGCCTATCCATAGGTAAAAATGGCCTTAGGCAAAGAGTTGTGCCCAAGGGGGCTGGAGCCTATCCCAGCAGCTACTAGGTGAGAGGCAGAGAGACAAATAACCTCTCAGACTGACATCTAAGGTGAATTTAGAGTGAACAATTAACCTTTTGGACAGTGGGAACAAAGCTGGAGTACCTGACGAGAACCCACATATACACATATATCCCCACACAGAAAGGCCCGAAACGAGCTACCACAGGCTGAATTTGTAGGTTTATCTATTGATCTGTTCTAACCTAACAGAACAGAATACCTTCATATTTTTCATGCAATTCAATTTTGTGCGATCAAAAATAGATTTAAAGATCATTAATTCACATGTTTGTGGAATAATGATCTTTAAACTAATTGAAGTAAACTTTTGGTACGATCTTAAGAAAAAACATCAGAGTTGTTGAAAACAAAAAACTTCAAATAAATTAATGAAGGTAGGATGTCTCAACAGTATAAATGACCCCATCAAAGTATGCTATATTATGCAGGTAGGATGATTCCACATTGTAGATTAGTGAACGTAGATGTTCACATGGGCTATTATGTAATAATAAAACACTCAAATTAGTATGAGTATTTATATATGTATATACATATATTTTATATATATATATATTTTGGCCTGGCTTGAGCAAACCAGGTGGGAATCTGCTTCTCTGCCAGGGCAAATTAAACATGGCCTCTCTCATTTAAGTCCCTTTTACATCAGAGGGAAAAATCCCTGTGTGAAAAAGCAATGTTTATATTTTCCACAGACATTTTTTTTTTTTTTTTTAATATTTTCTTTTCAACTGTTTTCTCTACAAGAGGAATACATTAAACTAGTCCGGGACTAGGTTTTAAAAATGTGCCACAGTAGCTAATTTGTCTGAAGTTGTGCCAAAGTAGCAGCTAAACTCAAATTATGCAGCTGCATTAAATCATGACGCAAAAAACAAAACAAATGCCAAGATGTTTCAGGCTTCTTAGGAGCATGGTTTTCTTTCCTTTGCTATAGACTATGTCATTTTAATGTCAACATAATAACACATTGAATAGGAAAACACAAAAAGTATAACAAGGTCTCTTTAAATTCCTGATGGAGTTAGCTGGGATAAGTTTGTTCTGAAAAAGATTTATATGAAAAGTGACAATTATGTGCAATGAATCAAAAAGAGAGCTGACACAGAACTTTAAGGCCCTTTATTATTTCTGAACAGTTGATCAGTCACAGATGAAATGAGTGTGAATGTCAGATTGAAGGAAAGTTACAGCAGGTGATCAACACAGCTTCTCTTCATTTGATGGTAAGAAGGTCTGGGGGGAGCTGGGCTATCTGTAGACATTTGGTCATCTGCCCTGATGAGACATAGGCTACAGTTCACGATTCCTCAATACTCATCTACAATCTAAGTATTAAATCCTCTTTGACCCAAATTTTCATAAAGGCTTCATCTAGAAAATATGTGACAATTTTCAGGATGTCAGGACAATTTTCAGGATGTCAGGACAATACAGCTCACAATATTGAGCTACTTGTTTACACTGTGCAAACAGCAGTGCATTGTGCTCCACTGAGTCGTATTCCAGATGCTCTCATTAATCCTTTATAGTTTTGGCACATTGAAACCAAGCATGTCTGGACTAGAAAGGTCCACCATGCAGCAGGAAATGGTACTGAGTGAGACAACACACTGCATCATTTTCTCAAACAGTGCAGTTCACGTTTGTGCCATACTCCCACTGCATGACCAACTATTGCAAGGAAAGAAAACCAGCAGACATAAGACAGCACGTGGAAGCAATTATTGCCTCTTCCTGGTGTGTAATCTGCCACAGCAAATACAAGATTAGAAGCACATGTTTGCTGACAGGCAGAAAAAAAGAAGCACCAAATCATTCTCATCTATAGAACTTTTTTCACGCTCACAGTTCCATCTAGTTACTATGTTAAATAAAAAGCTGAATGAAACTTCTGCTGTGTTCTTATGTTTTCAGCTGCATGTCATCTAGGCTTCTGAAACTCCTCTTTTATGTAAGGGTGTATCCCACAAACTCTGACAACTGCAGTGATCACCACTGCTAAAGAAGAGCAGTTTGGACCCTTTAATAATGAACAACTAAAGGCCATCTTGAACTTTCCATTTATAAGTTAAAAAAAAAACTGTTTATAAACAGCTTTCCAAATTCTTGGCACTACACAATTGTTTTGATGAATTTCAGTCAGGAAATTGATCACGTCACAGTAAACTGCCTTTGTCAAAATCACACATCTAAACACAGATGGCAGCAGAGGATCTCAGTGCTACTTTTGACACAGTCGAATTCTACCTGACAGACAAAAAATACTATTTGTTAACTGGTAACTATAGATTTACTCTAACAAAGGTAATATGGAGTTACCCAAGGCTCCATTTTGGGGCCCCTGTTGTTCAGTTTCTACACGCTCCCATTATTTTAGATCAAGAAAACAAGCTAAATATTTTATCATAATTGTGCTGATGACATCTGTTTATATTGGTAAAAACTGTAAACGTTTCCTGAGATGACTTTGTTGTGAATTGGTGCCATACAAATAAAGTTGAATTGAATTTAAATCATGTGTGAGTTACCGTATGTATTCTCTTGCCTGAAAGTTTCTTTGAATCATGTATTGCAGATTGAGTTACTTTATGTGTGAAATGTACCATAGAAATAAAACTGCCTTGCCTTGGTTTGAGTGGCAGAAAACATAAAAAGTGCAGCAGGGCCTTTAAAGTGCCCAGAAAATTTAAATTACATCTGAAAAGACACAGTGATCACCCTCTGAAACATTTTTTTTCTGTATTTGTTTAGGCAATTACAAAATGCTGGCAATTAATGTGTTTATGTTCCATGAGTGTGACTACTTACACCCACACAGTGCAATCAAAAAAGTTTTCATGCTTGTGTGGGAGTGTGCTGGTTTGGTAATCTGTATGTGATTATATGTCTGACTTTCGAGTAGGAATTTGTCGCTCTGTTATTTGGAATTATAACCTATTATCCCTTATAAATAAAGCTTCATGAGTGGGAAGTGGACTGATGCCACATGTGGTAAAATGGAGTTTCTTTAGATGGAGGATCAAATTAGTGACCATATTTCAATGTTAAAGTGCAGACTCCATGCAAGATCAACTAAATTCTTTTGTTACGTCCAAACTCTTTGAAACTGAACTCACCATTTCCTGTCTAGCAGCAAAGAAGCAGGAAGATAATGCATTTCCCAGATAGACAGATGTGGATTCTTTAAAGCACAGTCCAGAAAATGAACACATTCCTTCACATTCTGTTTCTGTCATGGCTTTGGCCTCTTCTACCTTCAAGAACAGGATTTGAATTTTCTTTCTGAACACCAAATGCCACCAAACACCTCCACATGTATCTCAAAGTCTGCCCTTACAGTTATGAATAATAACAGATGGTGTTTAAGGTTTTTCTATGTAGTAATTGCCTCCTTCTTTCATGGAGGATGTTACAGGGTTGGCAGAGCTTAACATGGACCCCTGCTTTGAAGAAGTCATGATGGTTCACAGCAACATGGGATAAAACTCTGTGTGAACATTATGATTTACAACAGCCTGTCCCACCTGTGGCTGCCTGTTCCTAAGCGGTTCTGGAGGTATTAAAAGGGGACCAATCCATAAACCAGAAGGGCTTGAGAGAAATGTTTCCAGTGCGGTCAAGTCTCCCCAGAAATTGTAAAGTCTGTCAGAAAATACAATACATATTAGTTCCACAATCCAGGCTTTAAACTTTTGACTTGCCTGTTTTTATGAATGTGCAATTATTTTGTGTTTGGTAGCGTTTTGTCACACTACTGTAACTACAAGCTATGAGTGTAAAACTTAATACTCTGTGAAAATGAATATTTTTGTGACCCAAATCATGAAATAGGTACGAGTTAACCTTATCTTTGTATATTGTTATAAGCATGACCATTTTAGCTGTTAACTGTGAGCATCAGCAGGTAGGAACATAGTAGGAAAGTAATCTTAGAGGCAAGAGAAGCAAATAAAGATTGTGAAGGATAGAATTTAAACCAATGATCTTTAAAGGTGCAATAAGCAGAAATTCATAATTTCTAGATTGGAGGAATTAAAAAATGGCTATGTGAAGAGCTAGAGGTATACTTTCATCTGGAGTATAGCATGATTTCACACACCGTATCTCTGTGTTGATCTCCAGCCCCGTGCTTACAAGCGGGTCCGGCTGTGCGTTCATGTACATTCATGTGAATCGCAGCCTCCTCTCCTCTCTTCAGTCCTCCCTCCCCATAAAAGGCTTCAGCCAGCAAGCAATGGCAGCGCATATTTTCGAGGCAAAATGGCCAGAGAGAGGAATGAAACATTGACCTGTAGACGACAGGAGCTGACATTATCGTTAAAAAAAAACAATGGTCGTTGGCAAAGAAGTTGTCGGATAAAGAGAGGGACATAACCTGTAATAACACTGGCCTTGTATTTTCAAAGAGGAAAGCCCTGTGAGAGCAAAAGAAGCTACAATTTGACTTGAAGCTAGCTCTTCTCCTTTACAGTAACAACATAAATTTACAAGTTAGTTCGACATGTTTCACAAAATGATGATGTTTTACCCAGTGTGCACTTTTGTTTGCGAACAAGGTGAGTGGGGGGAAAAGGTAGAGGGATGTGTGCGCATTACACAATTTGCTTTGGTCTACAGGCAGTGCACAGCAAACCTTAAGTTATAACAATTTAGGTTATTACCTCTTTAACTTCACAGTTGTGAAAAAGTTGTAAAGAGTTGCAATTGTTGATATCATCAGGTCACAAACGTGAAAATGTTAGCGTGCTGTATCTCTATAAAAAAAATGGAGAAGCAAAATGTAGGTAGTGTAACGAGTGGCGCTGGAGGTAGAGGGCAGTGTGTATGTGTGAAGTGTAAGTGGGTATGATGACTTGTCCAGATTACGTGAGTGGGGTCACCTGTGGCGGAGCTGAGTGATGAGAGGTATGAAAAGGAACTGTGTGAGTGTGGTCGGGGCTATGTAGAGTGGAACTCGGTGAGCTCAGGGAATCGGTCTTGTTGAGAGGGAGCTGATCGTAGCCAGGTAGGGCTGCCAGTGGTGAAGACAGCCAGTGGGCCTAGCGGGTTAGAATTAAGGTGGGGGGGGGGGGGGGTTAGGAGCTTGACCTTGCCACTTTCCAGTGTGAGGAAGAGTCCTCCTGCAGTCCGTGGAGGTGTCTCACAGCACCGGTCCGGTATTCCCTGGAATTGTCATTTCTGTTTGGCCGGACCAGCGCTAAGCTCAGACCCTGGGGGAGGGTCTCAAAACCTGGGCGTGTTAACTTGTTTTTTGATCTTTATTTAGTATTAAGTGTGTGTGTGTGGGAGGGAGGGGTCTTAATGGCTTTATATAACAGCCGTTTAGCTCTTAGGTTGGCGAAGCAGTGGTAGAGTGGAGAGCACTGGGCCAGATGTCCACATAGCTTGCCTATTTACCACAGGTGTGGTTAGATTCTTCCTGTTCGATTATACAATCCTAGTGTAGTACCTTACTTCACCTTACGTTGAGTGGTTTGCAATGTACCCTAAAGCAATCTAGATGTGTGTTTGAAAGCAGCACACCTCCCATCTCTAATGCTGTGGACTGCTCGGGCAACAGTGAGCTGTTCTTACTTATGAAATTAAATAATAAAGTGTTGTTATTCCTCTGACCTCATTGTGGTCTCTGTTCCTGGCGTAGTAGTCTTCAGAAGGGATTCCATTAAATTGCTGAGCATTACAGTATCATACAACTTGTAAGCCTTTATTATGGTGGCCGGGAAGTGCAAAACAGTAAAGTAAGTAAATACTTTTACATTTTTGCAATACACATTTACATCCACTACAACATTTTACATTGTCACAATGCACGTTTAATCATAGAAACCATATTTACATTTACAAAAAAAAAAAAAAAAAAAAAACTACGGTGCCAAAACACTTTTACCAAGGGCTAAACAACTTTACATTCCAGAAAAATAACTGTACAAAACATGAAACACTTTTAGAATCCTTGATGCAAACCTATACGTGCAACTGCAAAACACTTTTACAAAGTTCTGAACACATTGCTGAATCACTTTTACCAACAACAAAGTAACTTTATAATTACGTGAAACACTTCTACGAGTTTACCGAAACACATAGATAGGTGTTTTTATGGTCGCGCGGCATCTGCGTAACCGCTGTAGGCTCGAGGTAGCTCCGCAGAGGCTTGACTCGCACCTCTTTCAGACCTGATGTGCACCCCTGCTACGCAGACGGTTACACGGAGGTACTTCCTTGTGATTTGCCAGTTTGGGATCACGTGTTGCCAGATATCTGGATCTTCTCGCTGAATTTGTGTGGTAACCACTGTTTTTAAAAACAATAACCAGTGGATCAAGTTGATGAGAGGCTGATCGATTTATTTCTTCATTTTCTTTCACAAGCTAATAAAGACACTGAACCATACTGGACGCCATTGTTGTTTTAAAACAGAAAATACCTACCAAAATGAAGTTAACCATCAGAAGAACTCCAGCTTGGTAAGTTAACCAGGTTGGAGTTCTTTTGATGGTTTTATACCACCCCTGCTGCCACCTTCAGGTTAGTAATAAACTGCAACATGACACCAAAACAACGTGTACCCCCTTCGCTTGAGTGCAAAAGCAAACATGCCAGCATCAGCTATGCCATAACTGACCGCACGCAGACGCCGCATGAGGATAAATCTGCCTTTAGAACCATAGACCGTATATAAAATATGGACGGAGCCTCCGTGACATCACCCATAGGTTTCTGAATAGCTGAAGCTCATTGGGCAGTTCCCACCATCGCCATCTTGGCAGCTTCACATGTGTCATCATTCCCAGAAAATCCTAAAATGGGCAAAGAGGTGGAGCTGAGTAGGGGACTGTGAAGGTGGGGGTGGATTATTGACACCCATCAAACTCTGAGCTGCCTGTAGCTAAGAACTAACCCAGCTAACCAGGAGCTAATGGTGACTAACCAGCTAACGGAGGTAGGCGGGCTAAAGCTAAGGCACACCGTTAGCCGGCTAAAAACCACGGCTGTGCTGCACTCTCCCTTCTTGCCACAGATACCAGATACCTGTCAATCAAAAGGACACGCCCCTAATTATGCCGAATTTCAAGATTAAATAACATGCAAACGGATAAGTTAGAAAAAAGTTAACCCTCCTCACAGTCGTCATGAAGGTAAACTTGACCTATTATTCCTAAAATGTTTTTTTTTTGTACCAGGCTTCAAACATGTTTATTTCTGCTGTGACGTTGGTCTTTTTATCATGGGAGTCTGTGGGGATTGACTCTGTTTTGGAGCCAGCCCCTAGCAGATAAAGGGTGAACTGCAATTTTTTGCACTTCTGCATTGGTTTCACATTACACCGGCGGAGGTTGCCGCTTGTTTAGAACATGGGCAAAGGCTTCAAAACACTTTTATTGAAAAAGCATTTCTGATAGCTATCAGAATGTGTGACTGTACCTGCATTATAATGAACTCAGACTTCAATAAAAGTGTTTTCAAGTCTTTGCTCATCGCCTAAAGCCTAGTACACAGGTAACGATTTTTTTAATCTTATGAGATTTTTTATGTGGTCGAGACCTCACACGTTAAGATAAAAAAATCAGTTTTGATCATGATGTGTGTGGTGTGCTCTGATAATCTGATCATAGAACAACACACACATGACGATGCTGTCCTGCAACTCATCTACAATCTAGTCCTCTGAGCAGGACAAACCTCGAAACGTAGAAGAAGAACCATAGCAACAACCAGCAAAAAACGAAGAAGAAGAAACATAACAACAACCTGAAAACACAACACCCAGCATGGAAGAGGATATATAGGACGAGGGAATGATGGTGGTCTTGGCACTATTGTTAATGGGCAATTACAGAAATGAAAAAAATAACAGACTGGAGATGGCGTGAACACAGACTTTTTTTACCTTCTTGTTCCCCAGACAGCTCGCTCTCTGATTGGCTACATTCCGTGCCACGTCACCATCCACGCAGTCACAAAGTCATCGGCTTTGCTCAGAAATTGGTTCTGAAATGTTGAACATGTTAAATATTCTGTCGGCTGTCAGCTATGACCCATTTCGGAGTGGAATATCGGGACAAATCGGCTCGTAACACACAACAGACTAAATGATAATCGGACAGGGAAATCTCACGATGATGGGGCGTTTGCTGTCTGAGGTCGGGAAGAGGCTAGATTTTGGTGAAACACCTGTCTTTGTAATTGTGTTTCTTCAACTTGTAAAAGGGTTTCGCGTCCATGTAAAGTTTCTTTGTTGGTGGATAAAAGTGTTTCAGCAATGTATTCAGAACTTTGTAAAAATGCTTTGCAGTTGTACATGTAAGTTTGCAATAAAGATTGTAAAAGTGTTTCATGTTTTGTATAGTTGCTGTTTTCTGAAATGTAAAGTTGTTCCTCCCTTAGTAAAAGTGTTTCACAATTACACTTTTGTTTTGTAAATGTAAATATGGTTTCTATTATGTAAATTTCTATCGCGAAAATGTAAAAGTGTTTCACTCGATGTAATATTGTTTTGCGCCTCCGACCACCGTACTTTATTGTGAAACTGCTACATAGTTGCTATGAGTATTTAGATTAAAATTAAAGTTTTACAATCTGTCATGATGACATTTTATTTCAGTTTCTGTCTATCTGCGAAGTTACAAAACTATTAACCTGAATTTTTTAAAACTCCCATTAGGTTAAAAAGGGAAACATAAATGATTTAGAACCATTTCTTATTTGATATAGGGCATTAGTCTTTGCAGAGGACTTAGTTGGCTTTTTCACAAAGCTTGTTTTTATTTATATTAATTGAAATAAATTAGATCGGTCTTAGAGCCCGGTAACAGTCAAAGAGAGCTTTGGTTCCTCTAAACAACTCAGGAGGTCACTTAAAAATATTTTTAATTTCTGGAGAGTCTCTGATATATTGATAACAAATTTGATAAGAATTTGAAATATTAATAATTTTTCACTACTATTAAGTTGTTACAATTTTCTTCAGATGATGAAGAAAACTTTGACAACCTTGACAAGTGATGTACACATTATTGTATCACAAAAACACAATGTTCTTCTAAGTTACACTTTTCTGCATAAAGAGAACCTTTAATTAATGCTAATAAAAAATGTTTTAACATAAGACTTTTAGTAATGCATATTCCTACTCTGTGCTTAAAATTTATAGACATTTAATCTGGCACCACAGTGAGAAGAAAAACAAGTCATCATGGTTCCCATTAATTTGCCTTTGTAATTTACACAACTTTTAATTAGTGTCTCCATCTTTTGAGAGTTAACAGTTGCTGTAAATTTATACTTATCAGTTCAAATATTATTAACAGATAGTTATCGTCATGTTTCTAACACCAAGAAATACTACCCTATGTGTCTCCTTTGTCAAAGGAAAAAGTGCACCAAACTGCAGTAAATACAGAAATTTGCTCTCCACAGTATATGAGATGTAGTGACAGTTGCACAAATTGAAAATTTTATTTAACTAAATACTAAACAGCTACCACTAAATCATGGTACTTGTGAACATTATGAATGACCCACGCTTGAGCTGCTGTCTGGCTGACCTTTTTGGGCAACTGTACTAACATAATGGTGGAGGTCAGGTGAGGTTTCTTTGAATTTAAATTGCGCTCTGCTCTTTTGAAGATGCTGTAATCTTTAAATCATTGAATTTTGCACTGCTGAACACAGTTAGGAATGTTGCATTGCTGCTAACAGACAGTCCTAAATGTATGTCACCACTTTTTAGAGACTTAAATTACACCATAACACCCCATAAACGCACTTATATCACAGATAATTAATGAATTACCAGAGCATCATTGAATTTACTAACAAAGTATTTGTTGTATTCCTTGTTATTTAAAAGTGGTGCCAAAATACAACTCGCCATACATGGCTGTGTGCACGTGAGTGTGGTATGTGTGGTTGTCTGTGAATGGAAACCAGGTGCTTTGTGCTTGTTGTTGTGCCGGCTTGATGTTGCATCGTCAGCTTGGTGTGTCTAGAAGTAGCTTTAACGAGCTCAGCAGGACCCTTCACATCAAACGCTCTGCTAATGGCTGATAAACTCATTGGGCTTGGTCAGGCCGGACAACAGCTGGACACTTTTACATCCTAGGCAGTACAGCCAAACTTCAGTGTGCTTCTCAGACCCTACATTCAAAACCTGAGCCAAGTATTTTCATGAGATGTTAAGAGGAAACGGGTTTCTGGTTTATGGGAAAGCAATAAAATGTCAAATCCATGATGGGTTAAAGCAGCATCTTGTTAAAAAAAAGGAAAAAAGAAAAGAAAAAGGAGTCTTATGTGAGGTAAAGAATGACTAAGGCAGATGGAGAAAGCCATGCTGGTGTGATGTCATGGTTTTTCTACACAAATACAGACAGACAAAAGTACGAGTCATCACTGGTGGAGAGTGCAGACATAAACACATACGATAAAATAGTTTATCAGGACAAACTAAGTGCAGTGATTTATCTCACGTGTAAAGAGGAATAAAGTTTCAGCTGATGCCGTGGTTCATTTACAGGTTGTTAACAGCATAAAAGGTTGTAAAAGTCTTTAATTTTTGCTGTCTATGACTGCCTGCAAATAATCTCCAGACTACCAAAACCACAAACTAAAAATACAAGTTGTATAGAAGCCAAAGTTTACTTCAGCAAATCTTTGTGCTCTGTGGGCTGAAAATACTTAACTTTCCCTGCATTTATTAAAGAGATAAACATATGTGCAACCAATACTGCCTATGATGAACGTGGAGGAGAGGAATAAAAAAAAAAAAAAAAAAACTCGAGAGGCAGATTAAGGTTTTGAGGAGTGATGTTTAATGGGATCATGACTATCTTTGTTGGAGGTTAAAATATTTAATTGGTTTATGGGACAAAAAAAGCACAACCAGAACCACTCCTACAATCACTCATCCAACTAAAAGTCTATATATTAGATTCACCATCAGGGCAGACAAAAGCCCAAGAACCACTTTTAGCAGCTCAGTTGTACAAAGAATCATTACATTTGATAAAATGACAGATATCTTGCATTGTCAAAGGTTGGGAGAATGGCTACCACATATTATCTACCTCATTTCATCTGAACACTCTGTTCCTAACAAACCATTTTCATCTCCAGCTTATCAAAATGATTTATTGTTCTCTTTGTCTCCTTTCACTTATATTTGGGCAATCTCTTCCCTCTGATTATGTTATAGCTGGTTGAGATCAGTGTTACTCAGTGAGAGAGTAATAGTGACCTCAGTCTGACTCATTGGTTGGCATTCATCTGCTCCCTGGACCACAAGACGTGCAAACTGACAAAAAGGCTGACAGAAAAGACAGAATACTGCTGGATAGACAGATGGACAGAGAGACAGAAGCACAGGCAGACAGGGTCCTACAGTATGTTTGCCCCATGACAAAGGAAGTGTGCAAATTAGTGAGGGAGAGAGGGCGCACTGTGACCTCATTGGCCAGACGGTTATTGAACACGAGAACTCGCCTACAGTCAACGTCACAGCGTACTAGTTGTAGAAGAAGCCAATCGCTTTCCTATGTAGATCCTGGAGAAAAGAAGAAAAGGGAAAAAATTAATACATGAACCTGCAATAAGCACATCTTTCAAAGTAGTATGTCAAGTTGTTTGCTGTGATGTTTTGATAACAGAATTGGGAAAATATTTGGTTAAATATGTATAAATTTGCAGCACACACCTTCTACAAACTCTAGACTTGACTAAAATCTATCCTCAGCAGGTTTACCGTTCACCCTAACTGGATATACATAGGTTTATTTGCGACCTAGGATGTACTTAAGAATAAATTAATTTTAAAGACAACCTGCTCAATGATTAGTAATAGATTTAGCTAACGCATGCTAAAATCTTATGCATCAAACTATCATAAAGGTGATAGTAGTGCCATAGATCTTAAACAGCTATGTCATTTTACTGACAAATTTCACTTAGTGTGACAATAAATTTTATTTTTGGTGCAGACATAATACCCTTTTTGTATTCTGAATTAAACTACAGCTGTTAAAATAAATCTCTACTAAGCCTAGACACAATCTGGTAATTATAGCGAGCAGAGCCGAAAACCGTCAACCATGTAATTATGGTACAAGTCCTCCGCCACCTGAGCAACAATAAGCAAGATGTTAGCCTCCTCAGTCTTACTGATTCAAGATTTATATGTCCCACTGGGTAAAAAAGGACCAAAAAAGTAGAAATTGTATTTTAGATTGAGCAACACAGAAACAAAACTGTGGATAAGTACTACCGGATTAAATTTGTGCCAACACATATAATTTATCTGGTCTATTACATGATTGTTTCACAAGCAATTGTGATATAGTGCTTTCAAAACACATTAGATCCATTTACAAAGTGCCTTTTCTTTAAAGAGTACCGACATATCTTTGAAAATACAAACCGAGAGCTGAAAAAGCAAACTCTATTATGTGAGAAAAAATTATTTACTCTTTCAGTTTTCTGATTCTGATGCAGTATTCTTGCCACACTTTTTCAACATGCATCTTAATGTAATAAAAATGTAAACAGTTCCCTTTTTTTTTGCATAAGACCCATTAAGTCCATTAGAATTCTCTTGTTTTAGGACTCATCAACTAAATTTTTACAACAGACATGGCTACTTTTGTCGTTTCAAAATAAGAAAACAGAATAAATAATACTGAGCAGTAAATCCGCCAACTCTATCGGCCGCAGTCTTCTAATATAAAATAATTGATGCATATTAAAATTACAAAAGATGCGTTTATATCCATGAGTCTCACCCGACTCCAAGTGTGAGCAAGTGTGAAGCCAACAGCGAGGGAACAAGGATGAGGAGAACATCAGAGGAGAAGATTCCTCTCTTCATCACCTCTGTCTTCCTAACGCTGAGGGAACTCTGCTGCTTCGGGTGCTGAAATACAAACTCTCTGCAGAGAAAAAGAAGCAAAAAGTGAGAGATAAAAGATGCTTGACAAAGGAAGACTGAATGGGGAAAAAATAGACAGAGATAATGAGAGCACCAGAGAGAGGACTGAGAGTGGAGGGAAGATACTGACGGTCTGAAACCAGTGAGAAATGCTACCTGTCAAACAGACTTATTTCAGTGCAGGAGATTAAATGTCAAGTGTGGCTGTGTAAATAAAAATGAAAGTGATTCATGTTCTTCGAAGGTAAAATCAGTGAAGAAAACCTAAAAACAACTCATGCTGTTAAAGTCAAACCAAATGATCACAACAAGCAATGTAAATTTTGAATGTTTTGAATAAACCTGGCCTATATTTTCAACTACAGATAAAACAAACAATAAAATTAAATTTTAAAAATTACATCTTTTTTTTATTATGTATAAATAAACACATTTTTAGAAGGAGGCTATAAGGTTGACATCAGCTGTGATTGAATATACCTTTCCCTGTGTTTGCATGCTTTTGATCTTTATTTAGCCATAGCTCTTTAACTGTTGCGCTACTGTTTTTTTTAAGTGACTCTAATGTATTTTATTACAAATTTGTAGAAGTAAATAATGAATGGTCCCATTCACACACATTCACACACTGATGGCGGAAGCTGCCATGCAAGGCTCTCAACCACGACCCATCAGGAGCAATTAGGGGTTCGGTGTCTTGCCTAAGGACACCTCGTCATGAACTCGACTTGGCCGATCGAACCGGCAACCCTCGAGGTTACAAGACGACCGCTCTACCTTGTCGAGCCACGCCGCCTCCTGTAAGTAAACCTGCTTGAGCCACCTCTACCACTTGGTTTGTGTATGTAATACCAAAATTAAGTGTTTGTTATCCCACTGTTTTAAGTTTTTTAGCTTTGTGGCTCAGCAAGGTAGAGCAGTCATCTTGTAACCGGAGGGTTGCCAGTTCGATCCTCGGCCAAGTCCAGCTCATGTCGACGTGTCATTGGGCAAGACACCGAACCCCTAATTGCTCCTGATGGGTCGTGGTTAACGCCTTGCATGTCAGCTTCCGCCATCAGAGTGTGAATGTGTGTGAATGTGATGTATGATGTAAAGCGCTTTAAGTATCATCCCAGGTACAGTAAAGCACTATATAAATACAGACCATTTACCATTTATACTATTAACTGTTATCCCAACCATTTATTGAAAACCTTTGATATCAACAATATCTTAATATCATTGTCTCAAGGAAATAAAGAAATTAAAAGAAATCTTTTAATTTTTTTTCTGAACATTAAAGGATTACGCTGTTCAAAGCTGTTCTTTGGTGACTTCGGCAGAAAACAGAAATAAAACTGGTCTTACTTTGGTGGCATATTTTCAGGTCTACTGGACCAGTCCCACACCCAGTCAGTATCTGCTCGCCGCTCGACTTCCTCCTGCAACACACAAACATGATCTAAAGTCTCATTTCTCTGCAAGCTTTGCTTTAGTTCAGGCAAATACATGCTGTAGTAAAAGATGGTCAAAAGTCCATGAAAGATCCTGGAAATCAGTCTCTCCCACACAGTTAACAGGCTTTACAAGTGAGGTGGCATTCATACACTCTTTTATACACAACACTGACCTCTTCACTACACTTATTTACATGACAATTTTATTTTATTCATTTATCTCCTCCTACTCCTTTCTTCATTGTGTTTGGAGTTTAAATTAAGGTTAAGGAAAGGTTATTATTAAAATAATAAGTAAAAACTCTCAAAATGAGTTTGGGAATTTGTGAGTCTGACACACTTGTTAAGAGTATTTCAGTGTTAGTGAATTTGGTCCAGTTTGACATTGATTTCAGAAATAACTGTAATATTAGAAATACGTCATTTCAGCGTAAGAAGTGTGATCTATAATTTGAAATATTATCCATATTTTGATTCTTGACAAAATGAAAAAGATTATACTGTGGTTGTAAAATCAAAAAGACTCAGACATGTTTCCATCTTTGAAAGTGAATTGAAGAATTAAGGAGGAGTTGGTGGGAGTAAAGGCTGCACTGCTTGTGATTGTCACTCAATAAAGAAGAGTAGTTCAAAGAACAAACAAACTTAAAGGATGGGGGTGGTCTCAACAAAAGTGGACATCCCCACAAGGCAAATGGAGAGAGCTTCAAGAATTGCTTTCGCTTTTGGAAATATCTGGCATAAATTTGAGTCAGAAGTGTCACAAGAGTGAATCATATAATTTAAATTCTTACTAAGTCTGACATGATTTACTTTTTTTTCTCTTTTCCCCTAATATTCACCAGGTCTTCTTTAAAACTGCTAAAAAAAAAACATCCAAAGTGAATATATAATTTTTTTACACATTATTTCAAAGTTTTTATTTTTATTGTTACCACTTCCATTCACCATTTATCAGTAACATCTCCTCAAGGGCAGCAGGAGAAAGCTGAATAAAGTAATAATCCCTTCACATGGGTTATTTATTTATTTATTTTTGCACTTCCATCTGAAAAAAAAGTCCCAAAATCTGGCGAAGCATAAAAATAATTTGCCCCCTCTAAAATAAAAGTAACATTGAAAGTAAACAACAGCCTCATAAGTAACAGATTTTATTGAACCTGTAAAATCTCTGCTGACGACAATGAGCTCAGTCTACAAATTTGTTGCAGTAAAAATGAAACCAATGAAAGGCAGCAGGAGGCAGACTCTTCAGTTAATGCGTCACGACTGGAAACGCTCCAAACATTTAAATGTTTTGTTTTTCTAACAAATACAACTAGACTAAGAACAGGAGGCTCCAGACTGGAAAAAGTGAATAAAATGAATACCTGTATGGGGACACAGTCACTGTCCTGCTCACTGCTAGGTTTTGGGGAATCAGTGGACTGTGGAGTCAGCACCTGTGGAGGACTGACAACAAACAGTATAAATATTCAGCAGCAACAAACAAACAGAGTAAGTGAAGACATATTGTGATAAAAACAAAGAAAGTTCCACTGAGCTCATAATAAACTTCATGACTGTGCAAATGTTTTCTACACAGTATTGTGCAGCTGTCAATCCCCAAACATCCAAACAAAACAAGAACATCTTTCTGCATCTTCACCTGTCTCTACTCCTCTCACACTCGAGCTGCGCCTCCAGAAGGATCCTCTCCAGCTCTCCCTGCAAGGCGGAGGAGATGCTGTCCTGTGGCCCTGTCAGACTCTCCCTGCGGCTAACGGCTGCAATCAGCTCCTCCAGCTCGACCCAGGACCCTGATGAGGGGACAACATGGCAGTATGCACTGTGTATTAGACTGATGACCCATACAGAGTCATGATGAAAAAAATAAACAAATGTATGACAACTGATTGTTTGCACGGAGTCAAATTTATTGAACAGTTAACTTTTTTTTTTAGCCCATTTTGGAAATCATTTTCCAGTAATGACAATATATTAGCTTTAGCATTGATCGTCTAAAAATGAGCAAGCAGCTGAACATCATTGTGCACATGTGTTGTTTCTGTCTTGCAAAAATGAAGCAAACACTGTGTTTGTAGAACAAATGTATCTGATGTTTTTTCCAGAAACAGGTGTGGCCTAAACAAATCACTGTGCTATTAGATGGTGGTACAAGCTTCATTGTGTGTGGCTTTAATAAACAACCATATACAACATTTTTTGTGTTTATTTTACCAAAGATTAAACCAAGTTTATTCTCCATATAGGAGACATGAACTGAGGTTCAGAAGAATGTGTTAAACAATTTTCAATGAAACACAAATTTATGGTTTGCACTATTCGTGCAGGAATGATGCAACTGATGGAAAACAATGCTTCATTCCCACTGAAGACACACAATAAACTTGTCTGCTATTTCTTTTTTTTCAGATTCTTTTTTTATATTTGTAGATATGAATAATAAAGAGGGCAGAGTGGCACAAACACTAAAACAGATTCAGGGTCTTGAATAACTCTTCAAACTTAACAATAAAGACATTAAACAAAATTTGAATTTCATCTAATTATCTGTCCATCACTACAATTTCCATCAACCACCAGATTAAATCAGTGTCCGTGTTATTTTAACAGCTGTTGTTGTGGGTTAATTAAACTCTAATGTTGAACTTTTTGTGAGGTCAGAACCCTGCACCAAGTATAAAAAATACACTGAATTTTAATGTATTTTATTTAACATTTGATGTCTTTCACTGACCAATGTAAGAAAGCTGAACTGTATAAATATATATTTAGGAATTTATTGTTCTGTACTTTGTCTGCAGGACATTTATCCAAAAAAGCAAATGCAGAGAATTTTGGTAAAGTTGCAACAAACTGGATATATATCTACTGGTTTAGGCTGCATATTGCAACAATCTTAATACCCAACCAGATTCCAGACTTGTTGGAGAAACTAAAGAAAATCACTCAGTTCTGAAGAGAAGTGACAGATTTAGTATGGAGAAGAAAATGAATGGATGTCCGTGTGTTGCTGTGCACATATGGTGACTCATAAACACCACAGATGCCCTGACGTGACACTAGATGATCTGGAGGACAAGGAAGGATGGACTATGGCGTCATGACACCCATGTAAACACAGTCCTGCTATCAATAAAAGCCAGACACATTAACAGTGTCTGTATTTTTCTGTCGATGACTTCTGAAAAAATCCACAGCAGACTGTATGAATGAGTGGACACACAGGCTTACTGGGTACAGGAAGAGATTTGCACATGCACGCTGGTGTGTATGATGTGCACAGGCCCACAGCTAAACAGTGGGGCAGGGCTAACGCAGGCTGACAACATGCTTGCTTACGTAAGATCTTATTTTTGTTTCAGATTAGCCATTCACCCTCTCCCTTCCTCCCCTTGTTTCTGTTGCCATGTTGTGCTGCTCTCTGACATCGCTAGCATTTGCAAGGTATCTCACCTTATTTGCCTTGTAAAGTATCCTTCATTACATCTGATCTCTCTAATCTTCAATTTACCCAGGTTTATGACACTGTGTAATCACAAAAACAGCAGCAGAGTGGGTAGAAACACAAGTAGGCACTGTGCTGATGGGGGGTGGGAGGGCAGAGAGAACTGTGCCATTGCCCTAGTTATTTTTCTACAGAGGGGAGTTATGACATAACAAGTGCGTTGCTGCCTGACTTATCTGTCGCCATTCTGCAGCACTAAATCAGTTTCTATTGAGCAATCATGGACACATTCATCTGTGCTGCTGCCAAATCAGCTTTATGTAATGTGGACAAGACCTGGATGCTGGAAGACTCAATGAACTGCAGCGTAACAGATTCCCTTTAGCTTTGCCAGGTTATGAATGCCTGTTTAGAAATTATCATGGTGGGAGGTGGAGTCTCGTTGTTCTGGGAGAGAAGGGAATTTTTCCCTACTCCAGATTTTATGGTTTACAAATATGTTTCTTGGTACCGTGAATGAAAATGAATGACAACTGTCTTAGAGTGAGTTTTTTAAAATGTTCAGTGGAAATACTCATATTTAGAATAAGGGCACTTTACACTGAGCTGTAAAAATTAGAATACAGATCAATAAAACAAACATAAAATCTGTCACATTTTCTCTTTTGTTTACTTTTTTAAACCAGTGGAAATCTAACTAGGAGCCTATCATATGTGCACAGAGATGCAAATTACATCTGAAACTGTCTCTTTCAGCGCTGACAAGTTCATTCTTGGCTGTAAACCGTATGTTGTCTTGGTAAAACTCCCAATTAAGTAAACCTGTTCAAAATGATGCTGTTTGAAATTTATAGAGTAATGAGTTATAATTGGTCATTGGCATTTTAATAAGGCAATATTGGATCATACCCCTCCCAGCTCCCCCTGCCCCTTCAATATTTTTCAAAAGTCCATCTGTGTCTGCCCCCCCATCACATTGATCCACATGTTTTACCCAGCACCCTCTCTGCCAAGCAATGTGCAGCCTGTACAGCGGAGCTATAAGTGTCAGAAAATCTCCACAGCTTAATTGGCTTACAGAGATACAAACAGGTGAGTCAGGGAATCCGTTTACACAATGACAGTGTCAGTGGCAACAACAATGACAACTGTAAAAGTGGCTGTGCTTCTTGTGTCTGAGGCACCTGCTCTCAGTTTGACAGGCTGTTAGTGTGATGTCTCCACTGATGACAGCACATGTTGAATATGTTCCTATCAGACCTGAAAACACACTGAGCCATTGGATGGTGTTGTTGTTCTCTGGTGTTGTCATTTTTTCTTTCCTCAGATTGTTGATGTTTACATCTTGAAATAGGAATGTAAAACGATCTGTGCACACATTAACTGATTTTCTATCTGTTTCATTTGAGGATCAAATCTAGAAAAAGCTAAATCTAATAGCCTATGATGGAGCAGCAAAACAACGGCCTGGTCTGTGTATAAGCATCACTTACCGTAGAGTCCGTCCTCTGGTGTCTGCGAGCCGGACAAAGACATGCTTGAACGCCGGGGAAAGGCTGGAGAAAGCGCTCGGAGAGATGCTGACACTGACCGGGGAGGACACGGAGGTGAAAATAGGTTTCTGCCTTGCACCGGTCTTTCTCAATCACTGTTATGTTTGGATTCTGGGCACCGACGCTGCGCTAATCCGCGGCCCCCCCGCCCAATCTGCACTCTGCCCCCTCCCCCCGGTACCCACGTGTCTGGCGGGAAGAGGTAAACAAACAGGCTGGAAGCTCATCAGGTAAAGAAAAACCACCAGTATTATAACCTAATGTACTTGACTGGCTAAAAGTTAACCATTATTTGCTTATATGTAGAAACGTCAAAAATTAAACATTTTGATGCTGCACATTTCTGACAATCATGTCCAAGCGCCCCTTTATGGTGCCTAAATAAATAAATGTAATTTTACTGTCTTTTTAAAGCATTAAAACAGCAATGATTTTAATTATTCAAATTTCATTTTAATTTAAAACAATACAGGCAGCAAATATTTCAATGCAGAAAATTTGTTTTGTTGATTACTCGGCTGTTAATTGCTTTCATTCTTTTGCTTGTTTTGTCAGTTTTTGTGTGAGTGTGTGTTTATATGCAAAAGAGAAAAATACAACAACACAGAGAAATATATAACAATGAAATATACATAAATAGCTCAATAAGTAATGAGAGTGAGAAATATTGTGAATCATTATGTTTAGTTATTTGGATATAAGTGCTCCCTACAATAAAAGGAAAAAAAAAAATAGTGAGATGAATAGGCTCCAGACAGATTGATATTTTTCATCCTTGTTTTTGTTGTTTTTTTTTTTATTGTAAGGTACAATCAAACTCATTTAATCCAGCAGTAACAGTAAGTAGGAGGTTTGGTGTATTTCCTGTCTAGGAGCACAAGTTATTTGGAATTTAAAGAGGTGAAAGCTAAAAAAAAGACTCACTTTGTAAAGGTAAAAAATTTAAAGCAGAGCCAAAACACGTACATCTCAGTGGGGACTAATTCACATCTCTTTCATAAAGGGTCCATTTCCAGTTTAATTTTGATAACCTGACCTTTGATCTAGTATACATAATGAATTCGCTTTAGCTGGCTAAGATGCAGGATTGGATTGAGGAGAAAATCCACACTAAAAATTATCCCACTCATCACCCTGAAACTCAAAACTTAGGTCAGCCTTTTTATGTTCATGTTGAATTATTTGATGCAAGCAAAACTTAAAAACAAGTCATGTGTGGCTTTAAATTAGAAAATCATGTGCATAAAATAATAACATTATATATATATATATATATATATATATATATATATATATATATATATATATATATATATATATATATATATATTAATCCCAGAGCAAAATTGTAGTAGGGTTTTTAAATTAGTTTGTTCAGTTCAGTGCAAGAAACACTAAAGCAAGAAACAAAAAACATGCCACATTCTTAGTGTGGAAGTTCACACCATGATTTTAATCAATGAAGAATCATGTTGAAATAACTTTTCTTGTGTTTCTCAACCAGAAAATGAGGAATTTATATCAATAGTGCTGATTTAAAGTGTAATGAGCTGCATATCTTTTGCCATATAATGGTTCCACATTACTACAGGACAAGCTCTAGAGGCCTTTGTGTTTGTGTTGTATCCCATGGCTACAAAGAGTGTATAGCTGGAAGTGATTAGCTTGGTTGCACTCTGCAGTTTCAGTCATTAGACGTCACTCCATCCCACACAATGGACCTTCAACTGCCATGTCCTAATTATATTACAAAGAGTTACCTGAACTTGCTTTGTCTCATGTTTTCTGCTGCAGGAGGATCATCCCTGTGCTGCCAGTTTCACATCTTAGTGTGCTTTGTTATATTATGCTATAGGATGTCACAGTGTCTTCTTTCCCTTTATTGTGGTCTTAATTTATATATATATCTTTTGGATTAGACTTTTATTTAACCAGATTAAAAAATCCTATTGAGATGAAGGTCTTTTTTTCAGGGTGACCTGGTCAAGAGGTCAACAGAACATGTCTTAAAATACAGATTAAAAATACAAAAACCACAGATTAGGAATCAATACATTAGTAAACTGACAGTGAATGAAGGCAGCAAATACATAATTAAAATCAGGTTAGAAACAATTAAAAACACAGACACTGTTCATAAGAGTATTGCTGTCTGGAAAGTAAAAAAAAAAAACAAAACAAAACAAAAGGTATTAAATGAAATGAGTACAGACATTTCATTTCAGAATTTAAGAATTCCAAGCTGCAGGGGCGGCATCACTAAAAACTTGTTCTCCAAATTCGGTCAGGACTCTGGGCTGGCCTGACATGATGCCAAGAATAGGCTCTGCAGGGGTCAGACCATCTGCTTTTGTGCTCCATGTTTTTTTTTTTATGGTCATAGATATCTTTATTTTTTTGTTTGGGTAGAGTGTCCTGCTGACAAAAATAATTTCGGGCCATCTGCACGATATTGCATTATGGATAGGCGTTTGAATTTTTTCACCATACTTCATATGCACAGGTGTGTTTCCGCTGTTGATCTGCAGTTTACTTTGCAGTCTACAAGACTTTTTTATGTACATAATTTGGCATTGACCGCTTTGAAGCTAAATGAAATATTTATCGCATAAAGGTAAATGGAATGTTGTTGAAATTGTTGAAAGAGGATTACAGATTATTTTCTTGGCTCTATTGACAGAACATCCAAACGGACTGGACTTCTTTTTTTATTTTTTTGTTACAATAATGATGAATAGAGGCTGGCTGGTCCAAAGCCTCCTGCCACATCAAATTTATGTTGACCCATTTCCAGAGCTACTCAGCTATCAAAGATACTGCTTTTCTCCTTTTAATGTGGGAGTTATATAGTCATGGATAGGTTGTTTTACTGTAGATGACTAACCAGAGAAATAAATCAGCAGAAAAGCACAGCATGAAAAAGAAAAAAAGAAAAGATATAAGGAAAGCTAAACTTGAACTTAACGAAATAACAGATAAAAATAAAAACAATTCTTGGTGTAAAGACTTTGTATGGAGAAATTTGAACATAATAACAAACATAACAAATCTGGAAGGTTCATGACTAACTGACTTTTTAAATTGCTTATTGTTTTAAAACTGTTTTCAAAACAATGAACAATTATTTAATTATATTTTATCATATTATTTATTTCCCGGTTGATTTTTGTATTTTTAATGTGTTGCTTTGTCCATTTATGTGCAGCACTTTGTTTCGGCTGTGGTTGTTTTAAAGGGCTATATAAATAAAGTTGAGTTGAGTTGAGTTAATCAATTAAAAACAAACAAGGAGAAAACAACAATCTTCTCTGTCAAAGATCCAGAAAGAAAATATCAGCTAATTATCAAGATAAATAACACATTTAGAGAATTCTATAAAACATTATACACATCACAACCAAAAACAACAGATGAGAATATTGATCAATTTCTTGGTAACATCAAGCTTCCAAAATTAAAATATGAAACTAAAATGACCTTGGATTCAGCTCTTTCAGTCGGTGAACACCATGAAGCTCTCCAGCATATGTCCAACAATAAAGCTCCAGGTCCAGATGGTCCAGGTCCAGATGATTATCCAGCAGAATTCTACAGAGTTCTTGACAAATAGCACCCACTTTCTACAATATCAAATTAGAAATAAAGGAAAAACAAAAAATCCCTTTAAATATGAACTTAGCTACTATTACACTATTATTAAAACCAGGAAGAGAGCCAACATTTCCATCCATTTACCACTAAATTTTAATAATAAACATAGGTCTTAAAATAATCAGCAAAGCTCTGACCAGAAGGATAGAAAAAATAACCCCTCTAATAATACTTCCTGATAAACAGGCTTTATTAAAGGTAGATGTTCCTCTGACATGCGCAGATAACTTATTATTCCACTCTACAGGATCTGAATCCAGTTATTTCTTTAGTTGCAGGAAAAGCATTTGACCGAGTAAACTGGAAATTTTTTTGCAACATTAAACAAATTCGGGTTTGAATCATTTTTCATAGACTGGAAAAAATATTATGTAGCAGTTGGTTGTCTGGTGTTCTTTCAAAATAAATAAATAAGATTAAAATAAATAAATAAATAAATAATCACATTATCAAGGGGAGCCTTACACCCATAAAGCTCCCCTTGGTAAAGCAAATTTGTTAGACACAACACAGCAGCCAGACCATAATTCTGCTGCTAACAGGACAAGTTTAAAAAAATAAATAAATAAAGTATCAGTAGTATCAGATTTTTCGATAGGAAACAATAAACTGCTTTCTCTTCAAATACAACACAGTGACATCTTTATGATGTGATGTGTTTTCCATCTTTCTGTTTTAGCTTTTCATTTAAACAATATTAATATGCAGGTAAAAAGTGTAACAACAGCAGTTTGGCCCATTAATATTTGTTTAATATGGAATTTATAAGAGCAAACTGTTTGCATTTCACGTATCAGCAAAATAGTTTGGGCAGTAAAGGTATTCCATCATCTGGTCAAAATATTTGTGATTTTTAGCAAATGAGAAGAAATTAACAGATTTCTTAAATGTCATATGTCATTTAACTGAACTTTAACTGCCTTTAACAGCTACGTGAAATAGCTTTATTATTATTATTATTATTATTATTATTATTAGTTCACCCCTAATAGAACAAAATTTGATTTGAGTCAGATTTTAAGAGGATATGAAATTTGCTTCGCCTGCTGTTTCCAATTATTGTGATGAAAATATATCAAGCTAATTATTAGTCTGAGACATTAGTAATGGCTCCCTCAGGACTCAAGCATTTAAATTTTTCAATGTTATTCTTGCTTCCTCTCTAAAATTGTGATTTTTTTTCTCTCATATGTTTAAAATTTGTGTAGGTGTGTGATTCCCATATACCCACCGGATAATATTTACCTGATGTACAGTTCAGACACAAATATCTGTTCTGTATGGATCCAATTGTTTGGTCAACCCTTAGTAAACACATTCATGATATCTTCTTGTTTAGTTTGGCTTAACTAGTCTTGTCAATAGAGTCAGGTTTTATAACTCTGAATATGTGTGTGTTCCTTTAAAACAAGTGGCATAGAAGACATATCACAATCATTTTGTCCAGCACACTGAAAAGCTAAACATTCTGCAACCCTGGTGGAAGGAACGCTTTCCGTGTGATCTGATTAACATTACTGCTTCATTATTAATTAGATGATTATTTTTATAATAATCTATCTGATTAAAATGAATATGCTGCAGATGTGGCCTATTCTTGAGGCATGTAAGAAAGTGTCTTCTTCTCTTAGATGCAACATTGGTTATTTTTAATGTTCTTTGCATCCCTTCTGCTGAGATTTCTTTTTATGAAGATTCTTCTCAGTAAAGGTCAAACAGCACACGAGTGTTTGGCTCTAGTCTGAATCAGAAAGAGACATTTTTTTTCTTCTAGACCAAATTAATTAGTTGATGCTTTTCTGTGTGTTGCTTGTTTGTTTCAGTTTCCATCATTAGTTGTCATGATGATACACTTTCACAAACAGTGAACCGACTATGTGATACTGAAAATCTAGAAATGAACAAGATTTTTTATTTCTAGTAATTCATAATTAACTTATTAATTATTTGTAATTAACATGTTAATTACAAATAGTTCATTTACTTGTGTGTTTCATGAAAAGGATGACTCTATCTCTAAAACCTATAACTGCTTCTCTCATGAGCCATGCTCCAACGTGGACAGGAAGGTTTAAGGCTAGGCAGTCCATTTCCCAAGGACTGGATGATCAGGAGGTGGTGAATTTATACCCGTTAATCTCTTATCCAGAACATAACCTGCTCTGGAGCAGGTTAGCCGTTCACCATAAGTTACCATGATGATTTACGGTGTAAGAAGTGAATTGGTGTCGTAGTACGGAAAACCCTGGATTTAAACCCTGAAGTTACCTTTATAAGAGAAAATCCAGCTTTGTAGTACATGCCTCAGGAATCTATGATCCAATTTTAACAATGACCAAATGCACTGATCAAATTAAAGATTGGATGTGCCAGAACTTTATTCGGTTAAATGATAACAAAGACTGAAATAATAGTTTTTGGAGCCAAGGAAGAAAGACTAAAAGTCAGCACTCAGCTTCGAATAGCTAAGATAAAAACTAACAACAAAATAAAAAAATTTGGGAGTAGTCATGGCCTCAGACTTAAAGGTCAGCAGTTACATTAAGACAGTTGTGAAGTCAGCCTAATTTCATTTAACAAACACACTGAGGATTAAAAGACTGAAGACTCAGCAGGATTTAGAAAAACTTGTCCATGCATTTATCTTTAGTAGACTGGAATACTGTAATGCTGTCCCTACAGGTCTCCTTAAAATGTCCATCAGGCAGCTGCAGTTAGTCCAGAACACTGCTGCTTAAGTCCTCACTAAAACCAAGAAACTGGATTGTTTTTATCCAGTCCTCAGATCTTTACACTGGCTTCCTGTCTGTCAAATCCTGTTGTTAGTTTAGAAAGCACTGAATGGTTTAGGGCCAAATACATTCAGGATCTTCTGGTTCATTATGAACCAACCAGATCCCTCAGGTCATCAGGATCAAGTCTACTTTCTATGCTCCTCACATGTGGAACAAACTCCCAGAAAACTGCAGATCTGCTGCACCTCTCTGCAGTTTTAAATCAGAGTTAATCAAAGCAGTTGTTCATTCCTTACACTGTAATCTTATCTGATTTTTCTTTAGCTTTTATGTCTTTATTTATTTCTTTGATTTCATGTAAAAGTTTGTTTTAATGTATTTTTTAATGCTTCTTCTGCCCCCTGCTGTAAAGATTTTAACGTTTTATGTAAAGCACTTTGAATTGTCTTGTATATGAAATTTGCTATGCAAATAAACTTGCCCTGCCTTCGATAATGTCCTCTGATGTTTCTTTGATTAAACTACCAACTGTGCGTGTTCAAAACCGGCCACGAGTTGCTAGTATGTGACGTGGTTCGTAAAGAGTAGCTCAGCTACAACGTGACACACCGTTCCAAAAGCAAAAGTTGTGAATTTTAGGATGATTGCTGAGTAATGACGACTCCAGGAATGTACATATAAATGCCACTATGCCATCTAATGGGTCAGAAATACACAGTTTTAAAGTAGGAAAAATTACACATTGCAACTTTAACATAATGTAAATAAATAAACTAAAATAATTTGCGTAAATGCATTAGCGACAGTGTTATATGTCAGAATTATTGTAGTGCAACAGATGTCCATCAGGGGGCAGAAGATAGGAATCAGATTATATACAACATGGTTTTAACAAAGTTTTACCATAATGAAATGCAATAGGTTCCAGAAACTGTATGTTCTCTCCGGGTACTCCGGCTTCCTCCCACCGTCCAAAGACATGCATGTTAGGTTAATTGATGACTAAATTCTCCCTAGGAGTGAGTGTGTGTGTAAAAGGTTGTTTGTTCCCTATGTGTTGGCCCTGCGATGGACTGGTGACCTGTCCAGGGTGTTCCCTGCCTCTCACCTGATAATGCTGGGATAGGCTCCAGCTTACCTGCAACCCTTAATGGACTAGTCGGTACAGAGAATGAATGAATAAAATATACATTACCAGTCAAAAGTTTAGAAGCACTTTCCCATTATATTTAATGGAAAAACTTGTCCAAACTTTTGACTGGTGGTGTAATACCATTTTAGGGTTAATGGAAAAATCCAAGATTTTATGCTTTTAGAGGAAAAGGTCAATTTAGGTTTATACAAAGTGAGGGAAAGTTTTGGTTTTTAAGCTGTATTTTAAGTTTTTTTTTCTATTTGTAACTCATCTGTATGTATTCATACTGTGACTTTAAAATAAATAAATAACGATTAAGACTTTACCTTTTCAGTAAAAGGGGTCTGTGCAAATTGTACCAATTATAGATCTTTCTAGGGAGTTGCTATGCTAACATTTGTCTGTTCTAAAGCCAAGTACATTTACATATTATATTAGGAACAGTAATGCTTACCATTATACAATTATGGCTTCATAGGTTTAAATTAATATTAGTGCCAACTCTCTCAAAAATTGTTGAAAAAGTCACCCTTTAATCTTTGGCAAGCCGTTCAGGCTGCAGAATACCCTTTGATGTGTGCCTTAAAAACATCAAATAAAATAAGCTAAAGCAGATCCGAACGTTCATGGTGGCTGTATCAACACTTTATCAGCACCACGTACCTGAAACTTGCAAGAACTCTGAATTTTCTTTAAAGAACTTTATCGAATTAGATCAAGAATGTGTTTTAGATATTTCTGTTAGTGTTTTTATCCAGTCAGCCGAGGGGCAAATGATTTATCTGTCTTTGTGTTACAGCTTTAAGAAGCTTGGCATCGGTGGCATCAGCAGGGCATCACTCATGTAGCCGAGAGCAAAGAGAGATACAAAACAGGAGCAAGCTCTCTATACATACCGTTCCCCTGCAAAAAAAAAAAAAAAAAAGAAAAAAAGAAGAAAAAAAAAAGTGCTCATTAAAGTCAGTGTGTTTACCCCTTTATTCTGATGCTTACTGATACTCAACAGCTCAGTAAACATGCAACCCTTCAGGGTCAAACAAATAAATTGAATTTAAGGGAAGATTATTTTTTTCCTTTCCTCAATCGTTTGGAAAATGTATTGTAATGCAACATTGCCCAACACTTTATGAACAACATCACCACCTGGTGGAAAGAGCTATTAAAAAGCATGGTGTCCTGAGGCAGTTTTTTTCAGCAGCATTAAAAACACTAGAAAAACCCCCATGCTGAGTAAATCTAAACTGGTTGAAGTACAGATGGTTTACAGCCTCTAGAATATATTCGCTTTCCAAAGACTGATTGGGGGCAGACAAGTAGAGCAAGGATTAACAATTTTGCAATGTATTGTTAGTGCCCTCCAGTATGCAGCAGCAGGGAGAAACCTTTCTGCTATCACAGTACTTGTTCACACCCATTTATTATGTTGCCAAGCAGCTTTTCTCTTCTGACCTCCAGCATTGTTTCAAAACAAGAGGACAGACACAAAAAGTTATTATTCATCCCAGAAACAAAGCAGGAAAAGTTTCCTCATCCATCATAGGAACTTAAGATCTTTGACAATGTCCAGGGCATAGCTCAGATCAAAGAGGGAGATGTCAACCTTACGCAGGTCTGGCAAATGACTGGCTTGCCTCGTTCATCCATCATGCCTGATACTGAGATAGCAAAATAATAAAACCTTTTCAGGTAATGGCTGCAGTTAGATCTCACCATTAGACAT
Source organism: Melanotaenia boesemani (assembly GCF_017639745.1). Classification (NCBI taxonomy): domain Eukaryota; kingdom Metazoa; phylum Chordata; class Actinopteri; order Atheriniformes; family Melanotaeniidae; genus Melanotaenia; species Melanotaenia boesemani. Next base: position 10,725,560 of record NC_055700.1, read on the forward strand.
GTCCTCTAAACCTGCAACCTTGTATTAAGCCATGATTGATGACTTGATCTGAATGTACATTATAGGATCTGCTTAAAATTCTCTTCTGTTTTTGTGGCCAGGCAGACACAAAAGCTGATTAATGAGAGTCAAGGAAAAGTTTTAGACTCTGTAGGCACAGTGAAAACAAGATGTGATTGAATATTTGCAGGAAGGCTTTGGGTTAGTTTGATAAATATTAATTAAGAGATCATTGTCTCAACATGAAATGTAAAGTCAAGGTAAGAGGGAGGGTCAGTAACAAAGCAGTGATGAATGCCTTTCTAAAAGATTTCAGTAACAATTTACAAAAATGGTACAAATCACACACTTAACTATTACATAACTCATGATAAACTAATGCATAATTAAAGCAGGATTTTCACCATAACCTAAAAGCTGAAATAATATTATTTTTTTAATTTTTTTTTTTTTTTAAACGCAAACTTCAACCTAATCATGGGCATAAAAGTCAGATAATCACCAAAATCAGGGAGCATCAAACACAGGACTATGAGTAGCAGAGAAAAATTTCATGCCAGTCCATTAAATAGTTTAATACATTTAACGTGACATAGACAAAAAGAGTCATTTCTCAGGTCGCACAGCTAAATATTCCTAAAATCTAGGTATTATAGGTAAGCAGTGTTTATTATAGCACTAACATATAATCAAATTACCTTGTTTTTTCATAAAATAAGAACAATTAAAACAGTATAAAAACGAATAATCTATCATTTCACATTAATATATATATATATATATCAATGATTATATTGACCAACAACTCCTGAGGCAAATAAAATCCAGTAGGATGTGTTCTAATCTGAAAAATGACCCATAAGTGTCTTCTAAAACTCCCCCTTTCAGATTGAGAAGAAACATAGTGTTTGCAAATCTGAGCAAACATGATTCTCAAGTGTTTCTGTTAACAATCTACAAAACTCGTCTTAAGTAGAAATGAGGAGGAGTGGATGGAGTAATACAGCACTTTTAAATATAGGACGCCTCAATTTTTTTTTTTTTTTTTTTTTTTAAACCTCTGAGAAAACTTTTAATAATTTCCTGGTTAGATTTAAACTATTTAACTATTCGGTTTTATATTCTTGCAAAGCCTGGAGAGTAACTGAGTTGGCATTTAACTGCATATTTTAGCCTACATGTAAAACAGAGAATGTGACAAATAACATCCTGAATCTTGGTTGAATAATAAAACTAGTAAACTTAATATACATATATATTAAAAAAAAAAAAAAAAAAACAAAAACGATTATGACTTACAATACACCATGTTTAAACTCATTATGAATTCATTCTAAATTACTACAGTGTTTGCATGCACACAATATAAGATGAAGTATTATTTGTCAATTTTTAAATACAACTGTCTGAATTTCTAAATACAGCTAGACTAAACTGGGAGAAAAACAGTTTTTCATCAAAATCTTATCATTGTTATCCTAATTCTTTTTAATTAGTCTTTTTTCTGAAGGGCCTTGCTATCAATCAACTGATATTTCTTTCAACCAAATAAATAAAGCCTAAATGCCCCTTTACTGTGGTGCTGTTTATCCCAGTCAACCAACATTATCATTCTAGTTTCATTTCACTATGCAGTGTGTGCAGAACTAATGTGTCTATCTCTGAACATTATCGTTAGGTTGCTCAAATTGGCTTGACCGTCACATAACTCCATTTTAATCCATAGTGGACATGGCAGAGAGCTTCAAACATCATCAATATATAATAGACAATCTACTAAAAAATCACCCAGAACACTGCCAGCAGACACTCTTTGTTGTCTGTAAATTCAAGGTCCTCTCTGTAGCCAGCAGGCTACTCCGCCTGTTTAGACAACTCATGGAGTCTGTCCTCCTCTAATTATACTCCGCTGCTCCATCTGCTGCTTCACCGTCCTGACAGTCTCCAACAGCCACAGACGTGCTAACATCACTCTTCTTTCAACTCTCAAAGACATCAAAGTTGCTGCAAGTCATACAAAGCAAAGCTCTCTTTGCAGCAAATGACCCTGAACACCCTATTTAGCTCACGTGTCACTTTGCTTTGCTTCCCAGCTAAAGGTTCAGATCCATAAATATATTGGTATCCTTATACAGCGGTTTTAGATCAGTCTCTCTTTAAGATTCACAAAGGTTCCAGGTTTTATTTAACAAATAACGTTTATGTTAAGTCTTTAAACAGTCTTATAGATCTACTATTACTGATACAAGTTAATCTGCAGATTAATATTTAAGATATTACAAATTTAAAAAAAAAAAAAAAAAAAAACCACATTTATTAAAGTAGATGAAGATGATATAACAAGATCCATCTCAACAAATGGCAAACACAATAAAGAACAAGAGACCAGAGACCGTCTGTGTACTTTACTTAAGTATGTTTAAATTCTATTATGACTGAAGTAGTTCATCAGGTTTGGGCTTTCTGAATCAATGTTTTTAATACTAATTCATGTTGGGAATGCTAAGCCATTATGCTACATGCTTATTTTGCTTATGGCTTATTTTTTGCTGGCATACGAACATAAAAAGCATATGCATATTGTTAACTGAAGATAAAACAACTTGGTTGTAACTGGATTATTTTTAAAGCCCTCTTCAGGTATGTGATGGTAACATTAATAGCTTTGTCAGTCCTCTAAGTTGAACCATTCTGTCATTCAGTCAGGAGGTGACTTTCTTCGTAAATGTTCTTCACAGCTTAAGGCAGACGTGACTGCAAGAAACAGACCCACAGTGTGTGCACAGAAGTTAAAGTGATGTATAGCACAACTTACAGAATCAAAGTTTTCCTACATTATAACAATATATAGATGAGTTGTTCTAGTTGAATGAATAATAAATAAACAAAACATGACATCCTAGTGTGTATGGATGAGTATATTAGCATGTTCTTATCACAAATTCATGGCTCAGTGAAGATTCATGAGCTGTAAACTACTTTAAAGTGAGCAATGAAATTGTTAGAAGATTTGTATTTGCTTATATGTTCAAACCCTGTTTATAGACGCACAGAAAGAAGTAAAACATGTGTGTTGTCAACAGTTGTGCAGGAATCTACTAAAAGCTTGACCACATTCAAATCTTTGATCATGTATGACAGATTATTATATCCCATTATAAATCAGTGCTGCACTGGATGGCCTGTCCATTAAGCACATGCTCTAAAATCAGTGTGAATAATTGTGTTCTTTCCTTGAAATTGTGTTTGAAGGTTTTTTTCATTTCCTGGAAATTGGCTCTGAGAGTGTAAAAGTAGAATCATGAGAGAGATATAAAAAAAATATTCATTTTTATGTTAATGTAAATCTGATAGACAGTGAGGAAAGAGGATAAAATAAGTGAACAGAGAAGATAAAATAACATGAGATGTCTTGCCTTCTAGCCATGTTGGTTAGACTTTGTCTCTTAGTACCTGCTGTGTGGACTGGTTTCTACTACCTACTATATTGCCTCGGGTGACAACAGCCAGTAGTGGTAAAGGGGTCGATGTAAAAAAAACAAAAGGAATAAAACTCAAACAGAGCAAAACCATGTGATATATGCAATCCACATTGGTATTTTGCCCTTTAATTTGCATGCACAACACTTACGCATGTAAATCCAGAGAGGCCTAAAAACAGTGCAGCTTAACCTTCGATGACTATGGGTCTGCCTCTGCTTCAGAGGGCCATTGTCCATGTGTCTCTATTATCCTGCTGGTCACGGTTCTTCAGCTCTGCCCCCGCTCATAAGGGAGATATCTGTAGAATAATTCTACCTGTCTGTTCCTATCTCCTTCTCCCTCCTTCTCTACCCTTCTTCCTCTCCCTCTCTGAGCCTGACCTTTCTGCATTCCTTTCCAGCTGACCTTGGTGTCCTGTCAGCTCTTCCCCTTCTCCCCACCTCACATTACTAACTGCTCTCTACCACAGTCTCCTCTAACCACCCCATGCACTTTATAACCAAAACTGTAAGCCTCTTCCCTCATTGTCCCTCAGTTACACCCCCTGGATCACTGAGCTCCCCTCTCTCCTCCTCTCCCTGTCTCCTTCTTTACTCTGCAGCTGTACATACTCTGCTTTTTAATTAGACAGACTCACATAGCTCCACCTCCCTCTGCCTCTTATACTCTCCATCCAACACTCCTTCCCCCTTCACTCCCTCCCTTTTGCTTACAAGGATACAGGGGCTTGCATGACAACGGGGAGAGGAGGTCATGATGGAGAGATGCAGAGAGAAAGTGGGAGAGAGAAAAAAGGAACAAGGCAGGGAGAACTGAGAGGAGCATCTGAGAGGATAACTGCTTGTTTGCTCACTCTTGTCTTCTTGCTCCCCCTCCTGTCCTTTCACTTCCACTCACAGCACAAACGCACAGACAACTAGGTAGGCACAGCGAAGCGCCAAGCTGAGGGATGGAGAAAAAGGTTCCCACGTGAAAGGCATGTCTCTATGGGAGAAGAGGAGGGTGAAATAGAGGAAGACACAATAAGAGGAGAGGAGAAAAGAGTTAAGGAGGAAAGGAGCAGATGGACTCAGGAAAGGAAGCCGTGTGAAGCTCTCCCAGCAGCAGTGACAGAAAGGTGGGGATAAAAGCAAGCATGAGAGATGGAAGACTGGGAGGAAGCAACGTGAAGGAATAGCAGAGAAGAGGAGCGAGCGCTTGTGGGAGAAAGACAGCGCAGAGGGCAACAGGAAGAGAGAGATGTGGTATGTGTGACTCACTTCTGTGTCCTGATGGAAGATAGTACAGCAATCTCCCCGGCAGCCTTCTCTCAGCATCACCATAGAGATAGCGAAGTGAGAAAAACCAGCAATGAGGACAGATTTCTGTCTGTTTTTATTTTGTGTTGTACTGTGCTTATTTTGTTTGGTCTCTTTGCATTCCTCTGTATTCTACAAAGAAAGGCAGAATTCAGTGTGTCCTTGCATGCGTGCATGCACGTGCATGCTTTCATTTTGTTTATATGCATGGTAGGTAAGAGTATGTGCGCTTACTTATACTGACAGTGGGGGTGTGTTCAAGAGCTCACAGTGCACCTTTGCTTGTGTGTGTGAAATCTTGTAGAAATGGAATGAGCGTTCGTGTGTTTTGATGCTAGGATTTGCTTTACTGCAGGTGTGGGAGTTATTTTCTGAGTATGTGCAGGTTTATGAGAAGCTTTAAATAGTGAGGAGCTTAGATTGCTCTGTCAGTGATGTAGCTTTGCAGATTCAAACAGCGTGCTTTCAATGCATATTTTTAATGATTCGGACTGTGTATGTGTGGTAGGTGTACACAGAAAGTTTGAGAGGGAGGAGGTACTGATGGAGGGAATTCCATTTGAATGGATCTTTGTGAGTGCATGCAAGAAAAGTCAAATGGCCACACAAGCATATACTTTTTGCTGATACTTCTTAAGTTATGTGTGAAATAATCAATGAAATTTAATAGTTTTAACATGCTTGAAGTTATAATTACACCGTTTAGCTTACTTATAGTGTGCACATCAGTTCATGTCTCTCAGTCGCTCACACATGACCTAAATATTGATGTACAAGCACACTCTCATGCATGCACACTGTCACATTCACATTTGCACACACATGGCATTGCTTGGTGAAGGAACAGTAATAACAAGTCTTTCCTCTTCTTCACTCTCTCCCTCTGCCTTACACTGCTGTGTCTTTCTTTGCATCTTATCTCATCAGCATATATTTTAAAGGGTCAGCTATCGCTATAGTCAGCACACATTGCTCACATTGCTTATAAATCTGTTGTCTGTCTCAACCTAATTTTCTCTCTTTACCCAACTGCAGTTAAAATACCCATTTCTTATTCTCCAACTTTCATTCACTTTCTTCACGATCTGAGATGCTGTCTGTATCCTGGTGAGGTGTTTTAACTGGGCTGACAGCAATTTGGCTTTGTAGGTAACGCACTATGATGTACTCTTGGGACATTGATAAGGACAGGGACGTGGCTGCACAACAGTCCAGCAGAGAGAATAACCCCCAGGGGGTGGACTGTGTTGTTCATGAAGCATCTTGCTGTGCAGTGGACATGTCAGTCTGACCACCTGTTCTGCTTTGCCGCCATGAAATCACAGAGATCTGAGGAATATTTAACTTGTCTGGAATGTGTAGCAGTGTAGCAAATACAAAAGCAAAAGCATAACCAGTTACTGAAACAAGAAAGTGAAGCTCAAAAATAAGCTTAAGAAAGAAAACAAATTTACTTATAATTGCTTGGGTATGATTATCACAATCCACTGGTCTACATTTAAGAATTTCATATTAGGTGGAGGATTTTGGTTGAAAGAGGACAGATGGAACAAATGACTTCTGGCACTCACCCCCTCGAAGTTAGGAGGCATCCTTGAAGGACACTAAAACAAATGTGATGGCCTTTTCAGTTATATAAGAGCTCATTTATTCATATTTAGCTGAGTATTTTCATGTCACACTCCTGATAGTATTTTGGAATATTCAGTAGAAATTTGAGATTTTTTGTGTGTGTGTGTGTGTGTGTGATTGCACTCAAGTGCAACAAATTTTCCAGGTGTGGACATATGAACTTCTTTAACCGCCTTCCAGACCTATGAATTTTACAATGTTTTCAAAGAGATTTTAAAAACTTCATATGAAGTGAAAAGGATTTAAAATGAGTATCAGGCCAGAGGTGATTCTACTAAAAATGGACATGCCAAAGTAACCATGAACTAAATTTAGCAAGAACTTTTTTAATCCACCTGGGGGCAGCAAAAGAAAGTTGCAAACAGAAAAAGTACATATCGTTTTTTAGAAAGTAGCTAACCAAGCATTAAAAATTGGTTTTGCTAGGAAACACATAAATCTTCAACGTACACACTGAAAAGTGTCGTACATACTAAAACAAGCACATTCCAGCTTTCACACACAGTAAAATCTATTATGAATGAAATGAAATGAAATGAATGAAATGAAATGAAATGAAAAATACTTTATTAATCCCTTTGCAGGGAAATTCATGACTTGATTTATAAATCAAATGGTATCACAAATGATGACAATGTAATGCAAAAAACACAACCCAGTTATTTTAATTTCATTTTTCTGTTTTCTTTTTCCAAAAAAATAAATTTTCTGTCAGACGTTATCATATACGGACTTTTGGTCAAGAAACCCTGTAGCCCGGTGGTGTCCTATTGCAACATGTAGGAACCCAATTAAAAGTCCCTCAATTTGTTACACAGATGCAATCACACTGCAGCCAAATTTTCTCTGCTGATGATGTTATTGTTGTGGCACAGGTTGTCATGGTAACCCACAAAATGGAGCATAAGTGCAATGAAGTTGTTAATGTCAGATCATGATGATTTCTGAGAACTAACCAAATAGCTTAGCTTTGCTAAACAAATAGTGATGACAAATGACAAAAGCAAACAAACAATAAAAGAAACCCAGTGAAATTAACGTTTGAATAATGACCACATAGGTCTTCTCTTTCTATAACTTGTAACTGCAAAATTTGTTGGTCACTTAAAATAAAGACATGGACATTTATTGGTCTAACATCAGCACTGACTGACATTTGACCAAGCAACTGTGGTGGCCGACGTTTGATCATGCAATTACTGTTTTACACTGACTTTGCCCTGAAATCAACATAGTTAGCAATGAACGGTTTAACTGGAAAGGGGTTATTCTTTCACAGAAATGGTCTTTAACATAAAAGGTTGTGATAAAGGTTTAATGATTAAATGATGTGTAAACAAATTTGAGCTCATTTAAACATAGTGTGATTACAATACTTTAAAACCAATTAAAAACCTACACAATAAAATGTGGAATGTGGATGAATGCGAGTGAGAATGCATTGTTATTTTTGTTACTCATGATGACAAAGCTGTGGCATAGCTACGGAGCATGTGAAGTGGACATCATGCATCGTTATGTTTAGACACCATAATGTATTCTAGCTTGACATCTTTTTTTATGCACATGCTCAAAACTAAAGAATCAGCCTCTAAAATCATATCTCAATTCATTTTTATGTTCATAACCAAATGCACATGTTTGTCCACTGCATGTGAAAAGAAAAGGTCGGTTTGATTTTGCCCAGGGGTCTAATTTCAGCACAATACCAGCTCATTAATTAGCAGATCTTATATTCAGCTGGAAACTGAAATTCTCCAGGTAGGTCCATCTTTTCTCTCTTTTCCTTTCTTTTTCTTTCTTTTCTTTTTCCTTCTCTACCGGGTGTGACAGTTTTAGCTTGAAAAAAATAAAATAGCAAGCAGAGGTAACAACAGAGTGAATAAGATTGCCTTTATGTCCTACTCACAGTCTCTCAGCTACATTGCTGTGGTAACAACTTAGGATGTTTCCTAAAACAAGAGATAAGTGAGACTGTCAGTGCTAGAGGACTTTATAAGATCATTTCTGTGAGCAGACCTGTGAAACCAGTTGGAATCTTGAAGTCAGATGCTTGGACCAATTTGACAAAACTTTATTTTGATTGAAAAAAAGGTTTCTCAGATGCCACTATGGAATTTTGACAGTAGCTAGTCCGTTGAAAATGGCTTACTGTGACTGTATAGAAAGCTATTAAAACGTGTTTGACGGGAATAACAATGTCTGTACGTTCAGGTTAATAATGACTTTAGAACTGTGATTTAATTTTTATTTGTTTGGATAAAATGGCTTGTTGTTAAGGATGATCGGACTTCAGATGAGTGTCAGCAATGAGGAAATTGTACTTTCCAAAACTAATAAATGCATTTAGCTACTTTAGTTAAACATTGTGCTCCATTATCTCTAATACAAATTTTATGTGTGAATCTATAGAAATTTCGGCAATATTCAATTCCAGCTAAGGCATTACTTGTGTATGCATGTGTATCAGTTTAAAGAGAAATTTTCATACACACACTCTTTTAAAGAGCTTACATGTGCACTTTTTAATGTGCTTGCTGGTTTTATTGTATCAAATGAAATGAAACATCCCCCATGTGAGACATTTTGTGCAGCACAGCAATGCTTACCTAACAAAGTAGGCATATACAGGCAACTCCCAAGGAGCTGTTCTTGAATTGGAGATCTCTTTAGACAAGAACGAACAAACACCACAGTGGCTCACGCACATTGCATCTGTTGTGAGAGCTGACTGTGTTGTAAATTCCTCTGACAAAGCGCAGGTATAACTCTTACCCTCCTTGTGTTCACAGGGCCAACAACTGATCATATAGCTTTTCTTAGTTCCTCTCCACTTCCCTCTTAAATGCCCTGACACACTGATGCTCCTGATTTACCACTTCACTGAACCCTAACCATGACATTTCCTCTGCTGCCAGGGGTTGTTCCCTCCCGCTTTGTACCCTGTCCCCTACCTCTGCTGGTCCATCTCCCTCCACCCCCTCTCCCTCTTACTTATTCAGATTCCTACCCCTCTCAGTTTGTTATGTGTCTCATAGCATCTCTAAATATAACCAAACATGTCTTCCTCCTCTCCTCCCTCTTCCTCATTCTGCCTCCTCCTCATCTCAGTCCTGTCTGACAAATTTAGGCATGCCTAGACAATCCCATCTGACATGACTTTACATAACAATTCAATCCACAACACCTTCCACCTCCTCGACACTTTTGAGACCTGAAGGTTTGTTATTGTCATAGATGCAATTCCCAACATCCCTTTAGAACTCAGATTTAGAATATTATTACATCTGCGCAACCAGAGGCTTCATGTCTTGTATTTTGAATGCATGAGATAGGTTTCTCTGAGCCAGTGTGGCTTAGAACAGGAGGATCAGATGTGACCTTAGAATTACCATCACACAAACACAAGCATAAAGCCACACACACTGGAGAGGAGATAGAAGCCTATATTAACTGTAAAGCCTTCTCTGAGACATCGGCAGGAAGCAAGAGTAAATCTTAAATAATAACCACAAAGAGTTATGACCCCCTACTGACATTATGCAGTTGCACACCTTCGTCCTCTTGCCTGGTGATTTATCTCTTGTCTGCCAATAAAGCTCAACATGGAAATGTCACATGTGGAAAAAAGACTGGCCTCAGACCCTGGAGTGAGCCCCTGCTGCATTAAGGTCTGGATTCATTAAACTGTCGGCGTAAATTTTGATCCGAGGGTAGTTTGCAGACCAAGATAGGGTAAATGTGGAGAAGTAGCAGCAGGAGAGATTGCATCCGATCAAGTGATGGTGGAAGTAGAAAAAGGAAGATATGAGTGACGAAGGGGTGAAATGAGCAACACAGACCCAGATGGAAGGGAGATGAAAGAAAGGCACGCTCAGGGTGACACCCTAAAGAATGAGTGAGGGTAATGGTCCTACAGCGTGTGGATGAAAATCAGGAAAATCTGTCAGTTTGAAGGTTGAAAGTAGAGTGCTTTCTGTGAGAGATACTTAGGAAGAGTGACGACCGGAATGAAATACAATATTAATGGAAAAAACAAGAGGGGTGGAAGCATGATTTTATCCAGGGAGAGCTGAGAAAGAAAATCACCATCAAGTCAACAGTGTGGCTCAAAACAGGTCAATATTAAGCTAAAGATAAACTTTTGCCTTTATATTTTATTTAGCCTGTGTAGTACAAGATTCAGTCCTCCTTGCCTGAGAAAATGTGTACCATTACCCAGAGTGATTTGGCCTTTTATGTGATTCATAGTTAAGCAGCTCATTGGCATACACTGCAGTGATAAGAAAGCAAAATGAGAAAGAATTCTGTAGCTTGTTTCTTAATCCATTATCGTTTGTATTTTCCCTTAAGGCTGTCTGCTGTGACTGTAATCATAATTAATCCTAATAACCCTGTTTTTAAAGAGGTTGACGAAAGGGTGTGGTTGTAACAAAGATCCTCCTTCTCAGAGCTACGGAAAGAAGGAGCAAAAGAAGGGAAAAACAGTGGACGTGAATAAAAGTGGCAGCCCCTCGGGTATCTCGCTCCCTAAATAACCTGGGAGTTGTGAAGGAGTCACTAATTACCCCTCCCACTGAAGATAAGAGTACGGCCAGTCAAACTCGCACCCAGAATTAGCGCACGGGCCTGTCAGTGTCAGGGGCTATCACTGGGAGATAACAAGGAACAGATCCATAGATCGTGTAAGACAAATGACAGCATCATGCCAGACTGCCAGTAGCACAGACAGAAAGTGGAAGTGATATATACATATCAAAGGCATACCGAAGAATCAGAGTGACGAGAACATACTACTAACCACAGCATGGCGGACAGACTGTCACAAAGTGACCAAATGAATCAGAGAGGATGTCACCATGGCAGATCATCAAGGACTGATAACAGGGCCACAGACTGTTAAAACAATGGAGGAAAGTACATATGTGTAAGACACACGCACATGTGAAATATGATAATCACACTGTATTCTTATGAGCTGAAATAACACTGAATTCTGCTGCTGTTCCTACAGTGTAGCTACTTTTAACAATAGCTAATGAGAGAGAGGAAAATCAAACAGACATAAAATATAAGTATCCCCTTCAGCCAATGTGAATAGGCCTTAATTACAATCGCTTTTCACTTGTTTTGAGTGTATATTTCTCCACTGCTTTTCTTTTGCCACTTCCAGCCCTTCATCCCTTTTCTTTACTGACATATTCTTCTTCCTGTCTTTGTTGGTTGTACTCATGCATTTAAAAAAAGATGCCTGTCTTATATCTCTCTCTTTATCCTGACAAACAGGACATTGTTTTTCAATGGAAATGCAATAATATAGAAACAATTACAGTCTCTTGCTCACTTTCTTTCTGTGTTTTTCTTCATTCTTTAGGAGCTCATGCCAGCTTCAACTATGAGAGAATGACTCAATGACAGAGGAGCTGACAAAACAAAGAAAGAGAACGTGATAAAATCAAAACGGAAAGAGACGGCTTAAAGAAAAATTCCAGAAGACAGACCATTATGGGGAAGCGCTCATGCCCATCACATACTTTGACCATTCGATCTCCTGAGGGCTGAGAGGACAAAACAGGTTGGAAAGGGCGACCTGCCAAATAGATGAGCCAAAAGATGGACAAAATGCATTACCTACCTGTCTTCTTATTTGCATTTAACATCTCTGGCCTCAATAAGAGTTCGCCTCCATGGAAGCTTAAAGAGAAATGAGAATAAGAAACAAACATGCACAACTTCATATGACATGAAACAGTATGGATATCAACATCTTAAAGAGTATTTGAAGCTACACATATTTATTTTTGTACACGTAAAGGTAGAGATCCATAATTTCTGCTGAAGTTATCATTAGTAACTGTGATCTTTTTTACTTTCTGTGCTTGATATTGTTTCACCTTAAACTGTGGATGTAGTTGTCCATCTTTTTTTGAGGACAATCTTCTTTGCAAAGGTGTACAAAGGAGCAGAGCATCAAAACACAATCCTCTAAAGGGACTAATATAACTTCTGTCTGTTCTGTGTTAAACCTGGAATTCAGTCAGTCAATTGTACAGATCTCTCATTGCTGTGATGAACAAATAGTAAGAGAAAGAACTTTCCTTGACACACTAACAAAACAAGTTTTTCACAACTGCAAACTAGCCTGCAAAGCCTGTGGATGTTGGGGAGCAAGGAAAGGAGGCTGGAGAAATGGTGAGCAAAGAGCCCAACCACTTGCTCACGCGCCAAAACAACGGCAAGAGCTCCTTGGCGGACAAGCTGCCTGGGACAATGACTGTGCGCTCTGTGCTGCTCAATAGAGACTCTCCAGATATTGAGAGTCGCCTCAAGCGGCGCCGTAACCGCACACACCAGGTTCGTTTTAAAGACCTTGAGGATGGCAGCAGCAGCAGTGGTAACAGTGGAACGGGTGAAAATAATGGTCATCAGAAGCCTGCCACAGACTGTGGAAGCCCCCATCCACTTCGCAAACACAGCAGCAGGACACCCAAGCCATGGACTGAGAGGCTGCATCCTGAGGGTCTACCTGGCCAAACTTCTGTTGTGGGGGCTGTGCGTGGGGACATGGCCAGTACTATAGAGAAGGTTGCTGCTTTTTTAGCCAGGGCACCTCCTCATCCACTGACACCTGGTCCTACACGTCGATGCTGGGCACCACCACAAACTAACTCCCTAACTTTGCCAATGACACGCCGGCCAAGTACAAGCACCAGCACAGGCATCCAGACATCGCCATGCCTCAAAAAACACCAGTCACTTTCTTCCACTCACACACGTAGCCATAGCATTGGGGACTCAGTTGGCGTAGATGGGGATGATGAACATGACTCTCAAGATGAGTATCTTTCACATAACCACGTGTTGCTGCCTGGGTCCAAAGATCAGAGCAAACCTCCTGCCACTGGGGATAAAACTGTGGTGGAACGAAGATCTAAAGTATCAAGGACAGACAGTAAGTCACAGGTTACTGTAAAAACCTCAAGACACAGCTGTCCACCTTCTGTCCTTCAGAGCACTGAGCCATGTCACTGTTCCTCTGTAGCCTCCAGAGATGGACCCAAGCGTCAGGGAAGCAGCACTCCATCACTGGTCAGGAGAAGAAAGCGACTAAACAGGACAACAAGTGATCCTGGAAAGGAAGTGCATTACTGCACCACTCCCACACAGACTGAAAGTCCTTGTCCATCCCCTCCACCATCAAATACTAAACTCTGTACAACTCAAGTTCAAACTGAGAGCCCCTCTCCACCTTCAAATTCAAAGTACTGCACTGCCCAGAGTCAAACTGAGAATCAACATGAGGGTTCACCTTTGAGTGGTGAACAATGCACAACACAGAATCAAACCACCAGTTCTGGTCCAACCCTACCTCCAAATACTGAGCAGTGCACCACTCAAATACAAACAGACTCTCCCTGTCACGCTCCTCCAAATCACGAACTGTGCACTACGCCAACACAAACTTACAGCTCCTTTGCTTCCACACAACTGACTGCATCACCCAGCTTGGTGCAAATTCAGTCAGACAGCCCTGCATCCCTACCTGCAACTCAAACCCCTCCCTCCTCCCAAATTACTACTGTGCCTTACTGTATTTCTCCCCCACCTACAACTGCACCAGTACAAACCCTTGAAGACTGCACTAAGCCACCTTGCTCATCTTCTTCCTCCCCTTCCAAGCCAGTTTGCACCAATCCTCCTCCACCTAATTCCTTATCTATTCCTTCCTCCATCTCTGCACCTACTGCAGCCCAACACCCTATCCCTTATTATACTGTTGTGTCACCACCAACAACCCTCAGCACAGCCACTGTCTGCTCTAACCTTTCTTCACCTGCACCACCATGTCCTTCACAAAATTGTACTTCTCCTACACTAAACCTAATATCATCCCCTTCTTTAACTTGTTCAACTCCTACCCCAACAATAACTCCTATTTTAACTACTACCCAAACAATAACCTCTAATTTAACTTCTACCCCTACAATAACTCCTTTTTTAACTCCTTGTGGCCCTGTTAAACATCCAGCCACTGATCCAAATATAACACATCAGCCATCATCAGGTGTATCAAATGCAACACCACCCACAAGTCTAACACCATGTACATTTGTGACTCAAACTGCCCTGTCGTGCACCTCCATATCATACTATACAACCACACATCCAGCCGGTGCCCATGCGCCTCACTTAAATCCAGCTTTACCCTCTTATGCCACAGTCATACAAACTGTTTCTCACTGTAACATCCCATGTCAAGCTCTTCAGAATAACTCCTCAGCCAATACGGGCATAACCCCCTACTCCTCCCCAGTGCCAAAACTAAAATCTTGCACTTCTCCACCTCCACTTTTGAAAACTTACGTATCCACTCTTCAAAATGCCCAATCTTGTGTGACTCCCACTAAAGCTGTCCCTCTATATTCTTCCACATTTCGTGCTGCGCCACCCTACACGCCCCCCTCTCAGGCCCCCTACAATGCTCAGGATAAGAGGGGCATTCGACTCCCACCTCCTCCCCCACCTCCCCCACCATACACACCACGGAAAAAGGGAAATGAGCCACAAGGTCCTGCAGTCCGAACACCCATGCTCAGGGTCTCTGAGAAGGAGAAAGATAAAGATAAGGAGAAGGAGAAAAAGGAGGATGCAAAATGTACAGACTCACCTAAGCTCTGTGAGAGAGCCAGCTCTCTGAAGCACAGAGCTCAAACCCCGCCAGTTGCTGTGATGAAGGGAGAGAGGCCCTCGCCTGCCTCCTCCCCTGCCAAGGCCTGTTTTAAGTCCAGCTGTCTTAGCTCAGCCCAGGCTCAGCTTGGGGTGCTACACAAAATGCTCTGCTCAGGAGCCAACGCAAGACCCAACACACCCAACAGCCAACGCACGCATCCCCCAAACCAACAGGGTTGCTCTGGAGGCAGGGGCTGCTCTGTGTCTGGTGATCAGCCTACAGCTGGACCCCTGACTTCCACCCAAGCTGACACTCTAAGACAAGTCCAAGAAATTCTGGGAGGGTTGATGTCAGGGGCCAGGTGTAAGCTTGACCCATCAAGAGTGACAGAAAAGCTGTTGAGTCCTAATGGGCCCCTGCATGACATACGTAGCCTGCAGAACCAGCTCCATAGCCTGGAGGGGGTCCTAGAGACAAGCCAGAACACCATTAAGGTTCTGCTGGATGTAATTCAAGATCTTGAGAAGAAGGAAGCAGAAAGAGATGGGTGAGTAGTACTAATCTCTTTAGTAAAATGAATGTAAGGAAAGTTCTAACCACAGATCACAGAACATGATTTAGCCAATGTGTAGTGAAATCTATGTGACAGTACTAAAGCTCTTGAATCAGGTAAGACTGCTTTTGGGTCTGCTTATTCAATTTTACACATGTGGAAGGCTAAAAATTATACTTAAGTCTTAAACTAGCAAATTTCAGACAGGATATTAACCAGGATTATGGCTTTGTTATGTGAACCACATGCCCAAAGTGGTGTCCAAAAGTAGCGTTACAGGTAGCGTGAAAAGTGCCATAGCCCAAAGAGTTTTAAAGCAGCCTTGTTTGTGCCCAAATCCAGCAAGAATGCCCTGGGTCATAAGAGGTGCTATCCCACATCTGAAGCTGTAACTGTAAAATGACTGGAACCCTCACGCCAAAGGAGCTGTAAACTCAGGGCTTACAAGGCCTCTCCAGGACCAGGTGTAGTGGGAAAAACCATCCAGTAAACATTACTATGCAGCATTCTCTTTACCATGCAAATAACTTGATGGAGAAACAAAGGGAGGCAAAAAAGAATCAATAGTTGGACAGTGTAAATTATGAGAGTTTGGTATTGTGAAGACTCAGAAAGCAAATGTCAGCATGTAGCCTAAATAACTGCTGTTTTATTTGAAGACAGTTAATTTTTCTATGGAGTATCTGGTTCATTTCCCACAAAAACAAATGAGGGACAGACGTGATATTGTAATTGCTGCTCTGCACTAAAAGATTGTCTCCTCACTCCTGGAAGGGAGTAGACACGTGGAATGTTGTAGGCAGATTATTCTTCACCAAAAAGGGAATATCCACAGCCCACTGGTAATAACCTTCCTGCATCCTGTGCTTTGAATATTACAGATAGATGGTTGTTGTGCTTAAGCTTTGCTGTGAAGCAGCTCCGCTATTTATAGCCAATCCTGGTATTGTAAGCATTGTAAATACGAAGCAATGTAGACAGAACACAATGTAAATTGGGTTAGAACGGGAAGGCAGGAGATATAAACTGGCTAAAACAGCTGGTTGAGTGATGGGAAGGGAAAAGAAATACCACTTTGAATCCAGGAGGGTCTGAAGTTATTTTTATAAAGTCTCATATCAGTCTTGCAAGTCTTAACTTGCAATATGCTAAAGAATTTATGTCATGTCAGACTACAGGGAGCTATTTGGGACTCTGTTGGACCCATTTTTCATCAGTTCTTACTGCCTGCATGCAGCATGTGTCCATGTGTCATTGGCTGTTGTCGTTTTGGCGGTTTCAGATGCTCCATGCCTCTTAATGTAAACCCTTTACCATATCCATCAAGTCTTTAATTAATCTGCTTCCTACTTTGTAAGCTGCTTAGTAATTTCTCTCGTCTTATCACTCTGAAATAGTACATACGTGATGAGGGGATGAGAAAAAATTCTTGGATAGGAAACCATATACTAGGATGGATGTGTGTCTATGAAGCCAAGGAAAGGCTTGACTGATATTTGTGCAGCATAATCCAAATCACAGTGTAAACACAAGTGTGAGCACTATACTATATGTGAAGGAGAGGCCTTCAGTCTCAAAAGTGACACATCTTGCGTGTTCCAGTACTAGAATTCAGCCATTGGTCTTATGCATTCAGACTTGACTTTCACCTCATAAGCATTATTTTATGCCTGGAGTGACACAGTGACTCATGGTTTACGTAACGGACTGAGCTTGTTGGAGGGGTATTGTTCATTAAAAAATTATCAAGGGGGATTTCAGGGAGGAGATTGCGGGAATGTGTTAACATGAAAATTATCTTCAACAAAGGAAACTCTTTATGACGGTATGGGCTCACACAAATATTCACTAAACATGTCTCTTTTTACCCCTGATATGTCATTTCTGCTTTCCAACAGAAGACATTCTTACAGAACCGGACAGGATATTGAGAACTGTGGGACCTGCAGGGACTGTGCCTGCATCATCTACAGGTATGTTGATGAAAGCATGTGTGAATTCCTGCATTTTCATTGCCTGATTTTTTTTCACATGAACACTGAGAGCGCAGAGCTTTTTTTTTTGTGTGCATCACGCTGTCATTTTGCATCACATCAGTTGTGAAGATTCAGTTTTATGGCTTGGTAGGATTGTCATTCTGCTCTGTGTGACAGCACAGTCGGATGCAGCACTTTTGAGTAGGGCAACGCATTGCCTAAACACCCCTCCATGTTTGATTGCTAAACACAGTTATAAAAGATGTATTAAGACTTATCACGCACATCCCATTGCTCTTATATTTAATGAGGTGAACGACCGCACAGATGTAAGCTGTGCCCACTTTGTTCTACATAGGGAAGCACACAAATGCATAAATAATTTTGCTCTGGGATTTAATTTGAAATTATTCATTGAACAGAGATTCACACTTTACACAAGGGTAAAACAAACAAAAAGTATGGATTGCTATAAAACTGAATTCACTTAGTTTTAGATGATTAAACTTAAAAAAGAATCTGGCAGAGGAAGGGAATATATAAAAGAGTGTAGGGATACGAGGGATGACAGAAGTGCTAAGTATTAAAGCACAGCTCTGATTATTAAAACTTTCATGTAAACAGCTTAGAGGCATTATATTACTGCAACTATGTCATAAATCTGACAAAACATAACTCAATTAACAAGCCAAGATCCATCATTCATCTTTTTAATTGTGGATTGGAGCTGAGAAATGTGACATGTCCACAGCTTAGAGTGATTGCTAACCAACTCAGTCATTTATTATTGATTATGCTGCAATGCTAATAAGGTGTTTCCCACAGTTGCAACATATCTTCAGCCCCATTACAAACAACCAATATTATAGCTAAAGTTCAGTCACTCCAAACTACATAGATTGTTCTGTTAAAGTACTAACTTAATCTTTTCATGCTCAGTAATTTATTTATGCTGTGTTTGCAAACCTTCAAGAAGAAAGGAACAGAAGAAAAAGAGGGGAGAACAAGAAGACAAGCAGTTGAGGATAAGAGAGGGGAGGGGAAAAAAGGAAACAGATTAATAAATAAATAAAAATGATCTTAGAGAAAAGATCTGAGATTTGGAGATAGAACAAGAGACAAAGACAGCACAAGGAGAAGAGACCCATAAAGCAGATGATTCATTCAGAGACTAAATATGGCCTCATCTTGAGAGATTAGAATATTACTGCTCAGGAATGTCACTGTGAAGCTGTGATGGTTCCTCATCTCGAGGTAGGGGAATAACAAATGGTATTCTTTACATTTCACTGTATCATCATGTATTTTCTCCCAGATGGCAATTCTAAATAATTTTACTCAACATTACACTGCACAGCTGGCATAGCAAGGCACATTTTTATGGTCAAAAGAGGACTTATCACTCAATCATCTGTCAAGTAGAAGGGCTTCTTTCATGTTTGACTGGAGGATTTTCCTGCTTCGAAAGGGGAGGAGATTCGCTTTCCTCCAAGCCTCAAGATGAGCTGAGTTTCTAAAGAGAATTTGGCAGCAGTCGGAAGGAAGGTGAAGATAAAGTGCAGCCCAAAAATGAAAGAGTGATAGAAAAGCCTCAAAATCTGACAAGGCAGATTCCATCAATTAAAAAGCTGCTTGAAATCTGCTTCCTTAAAGAAAAAGCACAGCTCAGCACATAACACCTTGTCAATCTACACGGGGACCTCATACAGAGCTATATGAAGAAAATAATTAATATATCTCTGTACAAGTATATTTATCTTTGACCAGTAATCCACTAACAGATTTGACCGGAGTTAATCTAATCCCTTAGAGATTTACTGAAGTAAAGCCAGCAACAATACAGTAAATACAGATTTGATGACTAACGTAATGGGAAAATTGTCAACGGCAATAAAGAATTTCCTCAATTTCAGAATCCCAAGACACAACTCTCATTTCAAACTTTTTTACACAAATGAATTAACCAAAAGCTACACATTTCTTTACCTGGATTATTTTAGCATCTCTTAACGCATTGTTCTGCTTGCTGAGTGGGGCTGGGCTCAGTGCGAGAACTGGCACCATTACAGCATCTTTTGTCCCCCACCAGTCTGTTCAAAGAGGCAGTAAGTGTTAGCATGCTTCATCTCTTCCAATCAGACTCTTTAGCTGTCACTGCATGTTTGTGAAGATGGCAAATTGCTTCCTTTTGGTCCTTTGGCTTGTCAGTTTCAACTGGTTTAAAAACAAAACAATCATCAAAAGGACATCTTCTACTTTTTGCACTCCTCTATGATTTTATTTGCTCCGAATAGATTATATTAGTAGAAAACATGCTCAGTTTACTTACAAAAACATTATTGCAGCTGCAATGTTCCCTTCAGAATTCTAAATTTATACAGTAGCTACGATAGTCACATATTTATTATTTATTGTTACCTCAAAGCAACCATTTAATCCCTGCATATGGTATGGAGCCTCTTTCTCAGACCCCCAGAATGGCCACAAAACACTTGTTTCAAAGAGTTTTTTTTTTCTTTTTTGGCTGCAGCAGAATTCTGCTATAAGCTGTGAAAAGAAGGAAATGAATGACAACTTCTGTTGTAAAACCTTTTTTTAATTTTGTTTTATTTTATTTTATTTAGTTTTATTTTTTTTAAGAAATCCAGTACTTTAAACCTTATGCAGTTCTTACTTCTAACTTCCCACAGGCTGTACTAGTTTTACATTTAAGAAAGTAGACGTAAAGAAATTAATCTTGCAGGTCATTGTTGTTCCCTCTCTGCTGTGCTTCAACTCCATCTTTAAAGCCTCCCAGTGTCTAAAAACCCAGGTTATTAACCCAGTCGAAGAAGATGTTGCATTTTTATGTTATGTTCACAGAAACCAAAATGATTTCTGTTTATTTATTTTTTATGATTTTTTACTTTTTAAACACAAAGGCGATCGTAAGTTGTTTTTTTTTTAAACAAAAACAGGAACATATTACCACACAGGTACTATGATGGTTATAACTTGATTTTTCCTGTAAAAACTCAAGATTTTTGTTTGTTTTCCCCCTTTTAGAAATACCTGGTAAAGGATGAGAAATAAGATCCCTTTTTAATTTGAGGAAATTGAACATCTTCTGAGGATTTAGAAAGAAAATAACTGTGAAACGTTTAGATAAATAATAACTGGTTGGAAAATACATGGTTTGATGCTCAATACCAGCCTAGTCACAAGGGAAAACACACTGTACATATGTATGAAAAAAGGTACCTAAATATGTAAAATGTATGTAAAAAATCAACATCATACACATTGCACAAATTAAAAAAAAAAAGTCATGCCGTACTTTGTCATGATTTTTTCAAAACACAAACAATATAATAAATAAGAGGTAGACATTAAATAGTAATGTTTTATATATAAAGTCATTATGATACATTTATATTTAAGTATGTCATTGTGTGTTTGTACACAGAGCTTTGTTCTCCAGATACTCGGGACAGTTTTCAGGGCATAGCTTATATAAAAATGCTAATGACACTTAAAGCATGCAAATGCAGTTACAAGTGACTAGAGTGTAACATTTTGAACATTTTGTTCCCAACCAAAACTCATACGTAAGCGCTTCATTTGTTCTGCTTCTTAAGTTCTTATATTACAGGATGAACAATCCATGATAGATCTGATGTTATTTATCCAACACAGTAGCACATTTACTACATAATAATGGGTGAATGAGTGTGTGGCTGGGCAAGATTGTTAATTAGTGAGGTTTATCGTGATTTTTGCTCCCTGTTATTCTTTTCACTGATAGCAAACGTGTTGTATGAAACAAAGCAGGGAGGTCTAACAAGGAGATGTTGTGCTTAATCCCCGTGGAGTGTATGGAGACAGCAGCCTAATCAGATCTGTATTCTGCTGCTTTATCTCAGCAACTGCACTGTCTATTGCTTGTTCCCGCATTTTGCTGGAGGAGTTCAATGGGCCGCCAGTCTGAGATGGATTAATGACTCTCTTGACCATACGTTTTCAGCTAAACTTTAAGTCCACTAAGGTTTTTTTTTCCTTAAACACAATCCGTCATCGCCTTCACGGAACCCCTGATAACTGAGAAAAAGACTGCTGAGGAAGCTTTCTTGTTTTTTCTCTCATTCCTGTGAGTTGACTTATCTGTGGCCTCATTTCACACTCATATTGTTTTCTTTCTATTTCTTTCATTAACTGTCATTTTGCCTCTTCATATCAGTGAAATGCATATGTATGCCAGGGAAAGGCGGTGGTGTTGCAGGGTGGAGGATTCCTACTTGGAATCTCTAAAACTAGTATGATAAAGGCTACAGAGGGGTCCATTGGGAAGGGCTTGAGACAAACATTTTGTGACAGCGCCTACAGTAACAACTCATCACTCCCCATTTTTCACACACCAATCATGAATCAGCGCTTCCTGACGCACATCCCCACTGACACAACATTGCATGACAGACCACAGAGTGAGTTGGTGGAGCATAAAAGACTGTGGAGACTGGACATAGCAAAGGAAACTGGACTGACTCTGACTGCATCTCAATATCTCCACCTTTTTAATCCCCACCACATGTCCCTCATAATGTCTTGAGTCCCCCACTGCTTCTTTTGTCACTGTAGTGTGCAGTGAAATATTCATCCACATTAAAAATGAATTGCAGCGGCTTTAAAAGATTTTAAAAAGTAATAATAGTGTTAAAGGAGACCTGGAGACATCTCATTGGCTGTGTGTGGGTGAAGGATAGCTCCCAGACACATTTGTCCAATAGATTCTGATGACGGAACAGCACCGCTCACATGATTAAGCATACAGTGTTATACAAGATGACTTTTGGTGGGTATTATTTGATTGTGTTGGGAAACATCAAGCAATGGTGCATAAAACCTCTTGAAACAGACATGGAACACAAAATAAATAAACAAAATGAAAGAGGAAAAATGTGTACCTCAATCATGAACAACCTTTTGAACGATGCATGCTTAAGGCAAAATGTGTAGTTACATAAATGTAATCAATAGATTTTAAGCTTTTTTTGTGTCCTTGTATATGTGTGTTTCAACACCATACACACAAAAACCCTCCAAGGAAAAATCCGGTATTAGAGCATTTCATAAAACAGCTGTGTATCGACAATTGCGTCACATTTATTTTTATGAAAAAGTCTGCATGTGGATGGTGGAGGGGTTTGAAGGTGGTGCTATACCTCTAATTCACAAGTGGTAAAGCCAAGATTGGGGACCCATCTTGAACATTTGTGTGTCTGTGTGTGTGTGTGTGTGTGTTTTGTTATTACTTTGAAGTGTTACATTTGCTTTCTGTTTTTTTTTAAACACTAGAAAATCATTGTTTGCTCTTTAAAGTTTGCACTGAGAAAAAAAATGCATTTGCATGCATTTCTTCTTTCCCTTAGGACAATAATAATAAAAATCTGTTGTTGTTTGTTTTTAATAAATTGTAGAGATAATATAGTAACAATAATAAAATGGTCCAAATTTGAAAGAGTGATGAGATAAAAATCACTTATTTTTGGTAAAACATACCCAAATCAAGTGATAGCGATGACCTCATCAGGTTTATTTCCCAGCATGACTTCACACTTTCTGTTACATGACTACTTCATATTTTTTCAAAGAGACAGGTCTGCCTGGAGATTCCCAATGTGCATATAAGCTCTTAAAGGTTAGTCTTTAGTGTTTTTGTGGATCCAGAAAAAATCTAAAAGGCATAGTTTTGGATGGACTCGTCAGGCATTCTCAACTAGCAAGTCTCAACAGTCACTGTTGTGCCTCAAAAATAAACCTAGCCATAATAACAGTTACGTGTGGGTTTTCTCTGGCATTTTCTAAGTCTTTCTGATTTTGAACTTCTCAACTTAATCTGTCCATCAGTTTAATTTAGAAGTGATGTGTGTGCTTACACTAAATATCACTTAAAGTCTAACAAAATATTCATTTGATCCAAATGTCAGCTCTCTCAGCTATAACTGAAGGATCTAAAGTATTTTTATTAAAATTGTGAAGCGCTATGTGGCCTCTTTGAAACGTGTTGTGGTGAAAAGATATGTTTAATATGAAAATGTTCTTTATAAATCTGATGTTAAATTATCTTGGCTGTTTCTGGGGTGGGAAGTATTGTTCTTGACAGAGGAATTTGTTGATTAACCTTTTGTTCCTCACTGGAATGTCTCCAACGATAGTTTCAGTCTTAAAAAGTCTATAAAGTCAGTTTATTTGCTGTGAGATTCCAAATTTTTTCCAATTCCTTTCATTTATTCATTTATTTATTTTTCAAAGCTGCATTTAAATTGAGTGACTACAGCTTTCCCAGATCTGTTTCCAAACACTTTTAAACCTTTAGAAACCCATTTATATCAGAATTTTTCCAACATTTTGCAGACAATAACATAACTTTTGTGATTTAATCCAACTCATTATGTTGATATCGAATGTGCAAAGCAGCCATCTGTGTTCTTCACCAGTTATACATTCTCTAAACAGCATGTGATCTTTTTTACATCCGTCAAACTGTGAAGGGCTAAACAAAGGACTATGGGAAAAGGGGCATACTTTAAAGTGGAGAACCTGGTAAGAATAATGTAAAGTGTCTTTGCTGTCACTCAAGTCAGTGTTAAGAGCTGTGAGCTGCGGTGCATGGAGTCCCCATTCATACTACTCCTGTCCTCTATAATATGTCTCTGTCTCCTTCACATCTCCAGAGTACGAACTCTCAGCTTGGGCTCAAGTTCCCTTTCACCAGCTTTGAATCACCTTTCCCATGTGGTACAGAAGGGCGTAGCGGCCCAATTCAAGTATTCTCCACATGGTCCTAACACTGTCCTATAACCACTGACAGCTCCTCATTGTCCTGGTTTTATCCAGAGGAATATGCCATTTTACAGACCTTAGAAAGAGGCAGCTTTTCCATAAGATTGCTTGTGTCACGTCCTCTACTCTCCCCCTTTCCCTCCGGTTTTCAATGCTGTGAATAGAAATACATTTCACACCTAAATGGGGATAAGGAGAAATGCAGAAAACTGGCAGAAAAAAGGGATGAGAGAAGCATCATGAAAGAGGAGGTGAGTAGGAAAGGCAGTGACTTACAGGTCTGGTTTTATTTAGTAAACCAGCACCTGGCATGTTTCAGTGCATTTTCATCTGGGCAACCAAATTCTGCGCTTCAGTAAGCAAACAAGCAGAAAGTTGTCCAAAATAAATCTGTGTCTTAGTGTGCGCACATTCAACTAAGCTCCTCTGAAACACAGTGATGTGTGAGCAAATTATAGATGAACTTCTCATGTTCACAGTCGGGATATTTTGGAACCTGTATCTTGCCTCCAGTCTTTCATTAAACATTGACAATTCTCTGCCATTATCATAACAGGGAGAGAAAGAGACGGCTGAAGAGAATACTAAATGAATTCTCAGGAAAATACAGAGGTTACAAGAAAGCAAGCAAGATATGAGGAGTGCATTTGCGTGTGAAGAAGCTGCAGAGTAAAACTGAACAATTAAACATAAGTTGGTATATTACTGTAATAGAAAATCCTCTGTGTGTGTTTCAGAGAGAGAGAAGACTTGTTTGAATGTGTCAAAGTCCAATTTAGCCTCTTTTTGTTCAGAAGAATCAATCAAATTTAAAGCCCGATCCTGAAAAAAAGTGTTTGGTAGACAAACAGGGGTCGTAGTTTTTCATGTCAATGACATGTTTTAAATTACATTAAGGTTCAAAGTGATTAATTGTATCACATTAAGTGATAGGAGGTAGCTCTGGCTGTGATGTAAAGGGTGTGTCCTTGAGTTCTCAGTCAGGTTCATGGCTTGCATGCTACTACTTGCTTTAATACAGTAGCCATGACTGCTCTGAGGTGAAAACCACAACAAAAAATGAATTATTACATCCCATTTATAGGAAAAAAAATATGGATAACAGTTATTGTGATTGAGCAGAACCCAAAGGTGTTGCAGCAGTTTGATGTCATTTCTTGTCTCTGCTTAGAACTGCTTTCATCAGTCCCTGTAAGGCCCTTACACACCAAGTCAACAAGCTACCATCTGGAACACACGAAACATCTGGAGCATCTGTGAACATCTGTATTTGCCATGTAAAGCAACATCTGTACTGTCAGACCATGTCAACATTATTTTCCAGCTGATTCAGTATGTTGAACCAGCACCAGTTCTGCTACTGAGAGATACATGCTGATTAGCTGGTCAGTGAAGATTTTTTCTTGTCACTTTCCATCTCTGACTCCTATTTCTTTCCAACACCAGCAAAGCCAAGTGTTGCTGCCTCTACTCTTGCAGCAAAGGCTTGATGAGTGAACGACAGTGTTGTGAGAATTAGCTAAATCTGCTTTGCTCATGTTTTTATCTACATAGTTTTCCAGTTTACCTTGTTGTATGCCATAAAGAGTATATTGCTCCTATCTGGGCCAGAGAGTTATGGGCAGCTAGATGTGGTTTCTGTGGTTTGCTTGAATGCTATTTCTTTTTTCTTGAGGAGATCTAGAAGGGAGCCCTGTTGCCACTGCTGGTTCCTGGTGTCAGTTTAGTGTGTAACAGCCTCATATCCATGGATACTTGCAGTGTTCCTTGTGCTGTTTTCATCGCTGCCCACTGAACACGATGATGCAACCCTGAAATTGGCTTCCTATTTTCAGGTTCCTTTGTGGAGACAAGCAGATAAGGACCATTTAACTACTTTTTTAAGGTGTGGACCACATTTTATTCCTTTTTATCTTTTCTCATTAGACTGAGCAGTAAGTCATCCCACTTCCAAAATGCCCCATTTGCTGTGATTCACTCCAGACCAGCTGAATACATTTTTGTTGTATACAGTAAATATTTTTTCAGGAAAAAAAAAAAAACAACTATAAGAATACAATCAAGATTGTCTTTTTCTTTTACTTTTGGCGAGATACTGATCATCATAATGACAACAAATTTTTCTGCTACAATCTAACAAGGCGGTGGAGAAAATAGAAAGAAAAAAAGAGAGTTATGAGAAGTCAAAGAGGTAGATTCTCCTAGAAAAAAAATCAATGTTCAGATATTCTATTTAAGAATAATATGATAAACCTCTAAAATATCATGGTTCATATATGCTTCAAAGAAAAAAAAAAGCAGTTTGAGTCTTAGTCGCCAAGCTTTCAATAACAACTCAGTTATCAGTCAATCCTGGTGTCCCAGTCAGTCACATAATTCTCTCACAACGCAGTCTGGATTTCTTTTCCCTGATGTTTTATAGTGTCAGGTTGTCCATAACTGACAGGAAATTGATCTGACCATGACCAGATTTCTTCTTTATTGTTCATCTTCACAGTAAGAGAAACAGAGGGGCTCCCGAGATAAATATAAATGCTAAGACAGAAATAAAAGAAGAATAATTGCTGTTGTGTTCTCAATTTATCTGCATATAAGAGGTTTTCGTCTCTCCAAAGAAAGATTTGTCAGATTTGTGACTCTGACCTTTTGCTAACAATCCTGTCAGGGCTTTCAGACCTGTATGGATTGAAATGTTTGAGTATCTGTATGTGTGTGTACATGCTTACTGCCTCCCCCGTGGATGAAGCTGATAATGGAGAAGTAGTGTGCATTAAATGTGTAAAGGGCAGGGCACACAGTTCTTCTGCAGTAATCCATCTTTACTTCAGGGCTGAGCTTTGGAGCAACAGGCATCTCACAGGGGAAAGGGAGGAAATACACTGTTGGCATGACTCTTATTCATATGAAACTACAAAGATGCAATGTTCAGCCAGTGGGAGCATGAGATTTCCACAGTTAGAAAACAAGAAAGAAAAAAAGAAAGAAGATTATTTATTCCATACACTCTTTTTCTTTTGCAATGAGAAAAAAAATGAGAAGTGTGTATTGTAGCTGTGCATACATT
The DNA here is from genome assembly GCF_017639745.1 of Melanotaenia boesemani. Taxonomy (NCBI): domain Eukaryota; kingdom Metazoa; phylum Chordata; class Actinopteri; order Atheriniformes; family Melanotaeniidae; genus Melanotaenia; species Melanotaenia boesemani. Next base: position 10,753,056 of record NC_055700.1, read on the forward strand.
TAAAAACACTTTTGTCTCAGTCTATTTATTTGAGATGTGAAACCATAAAATTGTTATGTTCTTACAATTGTGTTTTGGCCACTCGTGAGTTTGTTTATGTGAGGAAATGACAGATATATTGTAGGCCTGGGTGCGAAATGGAGGGAGAGGGTGACACACCAAGGAATAAGAGAGAGTGAAAACCCCTGTTCATGCTGTTTGGCAATAATCACTAAGTCAAAATCATGCCAGCAGTGAGAGCCAGATGGTGCCCATCACCATTGTGCATTGTCTTTTAAAGAGGGAAGAGAGAGGAAGATCAAGAGTGGCATATGGAACAAGGAAGCACTGCCTAATGTGGATGACGTGTCATATCACTATAGGCTCACACCCACAGCTAAATTAGATTCCTAACGCTCATCCACTAGCATCCGCTCTTAATCTTCTTCCTGCTTTACACTGTCAGTATTAGAGATAATCAACTGATGAGGTATTAAATGCTGATGGGTAACCTAAGATTTTTTTTTTTTTTTTTTTACTAACCCTTAATGTTGTGTGTATCACTATGCAATTGAAGTCTATTAGTATGGCCATCAACTGTATTAGGTAAGAATGAATCAATTATCAATGCTATGGGTCGGTTATTGTGTTTTAAGTTGCCAAGCAGTAAGACATCCCTTTGGTTTTCACCTCAAACATTGTCTTAATTTTATGGGTCAACTTTAAAACTTGTGAGACCTGTACTAGCTGGATTTTCTCTTATCAAGGTAACTTCAGGGTTAACCCTGGGTTTTCGGCACTGCAACGCCAGTTCACTTCTTATGGAGGTAAATCACCATGGTAACTTACACCGAACGGCTAACAGCTCCAGAACAGCTTATGTTCTGGAGAAGAGATCAACCAGTGTAAAAGCTCCACCTCCTGACCAATCAGTTGTCTTGTAAAATGGCCTGCCCAATTTTAGAAGATCCGACACTGGTATAAAACCTTGTAATTGACCACTTTAAAGTATGGTTTTGTAATTGTTCTTGATTTGTTCTCAAGTCCTTTTAGCTCCACCAGGGTTGAATCTGAAATAATGAGGTTAATAATAATTATCACACATGTAACAGAACTGCAGAACCATGAATTTATGAAATACACAAGTACTCGTGCCGTCATGGTGAGGAATTAATATTCCAACACAAAACCCACAGGGTTGCTGAGTCTCAAAAGGACTCAGTGGAAAGTATAAAGGAAAGGAAGGGCTCTGAGGAAGCAAAAGATCTGAGCCATAATAAAGTGAAACATTAACACCTAAACCTGCTACCAGAGGATTCCACTGTAGGAGGTACACTAGGAAACTAAGACTGTACAGTACTTCTGGATGGATATGATAAAATATGTAAGTATTTAGAGAAGTTAAGATTATGGCAGACGGATGACACCAGCAGCATTTCTAATAGTATTAAATGCCCCTAAATCAAGGACGTTGGATTTCTGGTTGCATTTACCCTGAATCTACCTCTACCAGCCATCTCCATATTCCTCCTGAATGGGATCTATGTTGCAATATTTTCACTCAGTGCTTCAGACATATGCAGGATACATAACAAAGAGATACCCATCAAAAATGTGCAAACTTGTGGTTTAACAGAAAGAATATTCTGATAATGAGAACAATCAAGAGGTAGATGTGGCTCATGTCTGGAAAAAGCTCTGGGGAGTGGAAGGGAGTGTACTGAAACTGGACCATCGCAGCTTAGGATATTTCTGCAATGCAAAACATGGTGGTATGTCCAACCTTTATACTGTCTATGATAGCTATGGATCATAGTAAATAGTTTCTACAACCAATTTATGAGAAGGGCAGTCTGTGTTTTCAATGGTTCATTCAGAACATGCTAAATGAAACAAATGCTGTTATTCTCATCTGTGAACACATTATCCAGCTCATCCCAACACCAACTTCTATCCACTGATAGAACCAGCGTTTAATATATTATTAAGAAATAACCAGAGAGGTAAAATAAAAACTTCCTTTAATACTCAGAAAGCTGCGAGGAAAATCTCAACATATAATATTGGTCTGTGCTTATGAATGGGTGTGACAGAAATAGAGATGCATTGATCCCAACTCGTGTTTTTGTTTTTTTTGTTTTTTTTTTGGGGGTGGCAAACTGCCATCATGCCGTTACACCTCTCTCTTTCACCTCTCAACAGCCTCTTATCCATCAGAGCCTTCCGCTCCACTAGCCATCACTCAATATCTCAGTGGTGCTGAGGATGAACCAGTAAGGTGTGCAACCAGCCATTTCCCTTTACCTTTTCAGTCCCCTCAGCTAACTTACAGCAGCTTTGTAATTGTAATTGTCGGGTGAAAAGTGGCTAAACTTTTTCAGCAAGAGGAAAACTCTGCAGGGCTTCTGTGTGCATCATCATTGAGCTTTGGATGAATATTGATTGTGGGCGGGTGATAAGGGAAAATCCTGGCTTGAATGTTGGGACAGACTGGGTGAGCACACCTCATCACATATGCTGCACTAAATTTGGCCTGCAACAGCCCCAGGAGGCCGAACAGTAAAATTTGCTCCAATTTTTCTCATTAAAGTCACTTAGCTCAACACAAATCTGCAATGATTTGTGTTTAACTACTGTTAGACACTAAAGCTTTGTTAATACTCAGACTTACACTTCAATCGAATTGAAATGACATGTTCAGCAGTCCATGGCCCACAGTAACAGGGGCTGTTAACCACTCTTGCTCAGAGTTTCCTGGTCAGCGATACAGAACCAGTGCTGAATAGACAAACTGCGGACATGAACGATTTGCTACTAAAACCCTTCTCTTTCGCACTTATGATATGTTAAGGTCCCTAACAGCTACTTCCTATGTATAGATATAGCAGGGTAGATGTTTTAGTATACAGAGTGTCTTCTTTTATGTGCCTCTGCTCTCTTTTGTCCTGCTTATTTTACATTTGCTAGGCCAAGTCTCATAAAAAGCATTAGTGCACCCCAAGTTACGTTGCGTATTAATAATATGCATTTTGTACTTTTGCATGGTATTTCATGTTATGTAATGTGAGAGAATGACACCCTGCCCTGTACTTTTACCCTCCCTGACCCTAACCAATTTGTTTTGTTATTATAACGACATGAAATGACAAACCAAAAGTGCCCAAAGTGGTGTGCTATTTGTGCACATTGCCATGAAGTCATTTGGGCCAACAGGCACGCTTTTGTGCAAAAATGCTAATGCAGCTCTTAGGGAGAGGGTAGTCGTAGTGTTTCCACCACTGCTAAAAAAGTCTCAGAGCGAAAGATATGACCTGATTGCAAATTGACCACTTCTATTTAAGGTAAAAGAGATTTTACTTTTAGTTTTGTTTGCGTCTGAGTTTCGGGTGATCACGGTAGTTTTCAAAAATGGTAATATCTGAAAATCTGTGATTTTCAGATATTTAAATAAACCAACTATTTTCTTTAGTTAATTCCTTGTCAAAATTCAAAGCTGACTCTAACACGTTACACGTAAATGCTACAGACCACCAACAGGTGATGTTTTATTTTATTACTATAGCTCTCTGTAGCACAGCATATGGCTGCAAATGTTCACACTGCCTAGTCTACAAATACAAGGGCTCCATTTATAAACTGAGAGTAGGGATTTACAGATTCATGTATGGTTGTCTTTTTTCCACTAACTCATGGAGAGTTATGCAGCACACCATTGTGCTCTAACACTTTTTATTCAGGAGCAGTTTTAACTGGTTTTTAGTCGTGCATCTTTTTATTACACCTCACAGACCGCTGTGCACATGCTCTTTATTGTTGTTCATACTTCATTCATTCATCCATTTTCTATACCTCTTAGCCTAATTCAGGGTCAAAAGTGGAGCCTATCCCAGCAATTAGCAGGCGAGAGGCAGGGTACACCCTGGACAGATCACCAGTCCATCGCAGGGTGTTCGTTTTTGAAATTCAACTCTCCCCTCAGGTCATAACCCTCCTCATGTTCTGTGAAAACTCTTTTAATTTTTTCTGGTGATAGATTATTTCTTCCTTTGAACGTAATTTAACCAGTTTTAAATTTGACCAGATCCATAATTTTCAACAGATTTGAGTTTAAGAAAAATGAGTTTGTCTGCTTCCGATATCCAACAATATGAACTACATTTATTTCTCTTATTTCTAATGTCCCTAATGGCTGTTGTGTGTTTTTGTATGTGTCCCACTATATCCCCTACATGAATACAAGTATGATAGCATGACAAAACATGTTGTTTTCTGGTTCAAAAGTTATCTTGTTTTTAGCAATACTGAAATATTCTTAAGGGTGTATTCACACCAGATAGTCCACTACATTTGGTACAACTGGGGATTCAGTTCAGTTAGGGGTTGCAACATTCTTCTTGCCTGAGTTTGAGTTCACACTGCACTTACCCAAATGAACCAGGTCCTTTTAAATATATTTCTATCTGAACTTTTAATATGTTCCCATTCCACATCCGACTGTATGCCATTTTTCCCAGCCCTATTGCTTTGCATGTGCATGTGGTTTGCTGTGTGCTGTAGTCCACTTCCTGTGTTTGATTCACTTGAAGAGAACCTGAGAGCCAAAGTTCACTTCTTTGATTGACATCAAAGTTCATTTGCACATTCACACCTCCCTAAACAAACCAGACTTTCAGACAAAATTAACAAGGATTTGAATCAGATCCACTGGTGTGATTGTATATATATTAATATATTTACTTCCAGAAGATTTTAGGGTCTAACATCCAGAAATTTATGGTAACATACTCTTTCTATACATATTATTTCGATACATATTATTACATGCTTATTATTCATCATTACTTGTAAGTGACTGACTTATTTTCCTTTTCCAAACCACATATTTTTTGTTTTGTTCAGCTTTAAAGACAGTTTTTTTCTAATTCCACCAGTTTAAGAAATACTACGTATGTTTGGACCTTAACATGTGACAGACGCATTATACTTTATGACACTGCATCACACACCAACAACTCTATATCAGCTTCATGCATGATTCAGCAAAGATACCAGAAGACATTATTGGAGGAAATGAAAAAAGAAAGTGACAGAGCAAGAAATAAGATGTGAGTCCACATCGGACTGACTTTTCCTGACTGGAGAGAGCGCTCAGAAGAAACAGGATGCAAGACGGATGCTGAATTAGTCTTCATTAGGGGGCGTCAAAGCATGAAAATCTGCCAAAGTTCAGTAGTGCTGCTGTAAAAGTGCAACATTTTTTATGGCTTCACAGGTTCTCTCTGCACACAGGTAGTTTTGTGTTTTGCACCAAAATTAAAGTTGAGCTGTTCCATGCAACAACAACAACAACAAAAAGATTTTGTTTTGTGTTTGTGTCTATCTGTGGCCATAGAAAAAGCATTTGTGCCAGCCCATTTCTTCCTCTCACCTACCTCTTCCTCTGTTATGCTGCATTTAATAATATAGTTGCTCACAGCAACTCCTAATGGAAGCCGTTATATGATAGCAGCATGTGTGTGCAGTTACCTCCAAAAATAAACAAGTAACAAATGTGAATTCACAGCAAACAACCTATTTTTCACAAAACAAACCCAGGTTGCTCACAACTGCCAGGCTTGCCTACGGCTGCTGGTTCAGTGCACCTATTCTTGTCTCATTTATACACTTTGTACAGCATCTTCCCATGATGGATTGTGCTCTCCAGAGCATTCACAGAACTGAGTGTTACAGAGCACAGAAGCAAGTCAAGTTTTAAGTTGTTACAGGCTAACTTTGATTAGACTATAAGCTCCTAGCCTACATCTGCTTTCATTTTCTCATCCTTAGCCTATGCTTCCTCAGTAATCAATGTTAACCTCCACTGCTCCTTATTTACAAAGCTATTTGATGCAAAGGATTTTATGTGATCTCAAACTATTATGGTTTTTCATCTGGTTTGATAAAGAATCAAAAGGCAGTTAAAGTTATTTAGAAATACAAAGTTTGTCTAAATTGAAGAAAAATTAATAAAAAATTGCATCCGGGAAAGTGCCAGAGTTCACTAATAAGTTACATTAGTTAAATCGGTTTGGCTAACTGGTTTTTAAAGAGAGTATACATTATAGAGAGTATACTTCGTTAGACAATTGAAAATGAATGTGAGAGAGGGCAGACAAACAGGAACCTACAATAATATTCAGGCTGCACAAGGTTAAAATCATCCACAACAGGTTTTCTTTTGTTTATTCTGAATTGCTGCCAAGAACTTCAACTCTTTGTTGTGAAGCCAAATGTACTGACCTTGAAAAGTCACAAAGCTTCCAAGCACAGATTGTTTCAATACATTATATTCTTCTGTCTTATGCTAAGAGGTGTTGTGGTGTAATGTGATCTGACTGCTGATGATGTGCACTTAAGACTTTTAGCATCCAATGATTAGCATAAATTATATTGTTGTGTCAAACCCTATTTGTGGATGGCATAAATCATATAATGATGTGTCCCCGAGGATTTAGTCATGTCTATAGCGCTTTCCTCTCCTGCTCAGTCACACAGTGTCTCCTCAGAGAGCTGTTCTCTGTCTGTTATAGACATTTATCTCTGTTACTCTCTGCCTGAGTCCACTATCTGGTTAGCAAAGCTTCTTGTATCTTTAGTGGTTTAATTAGATTTTTTCCAGATTTCTTTGAGTTTGACGTATTAAGGTTTGAAAATGACTGGTTTCTGGGTTTCTCCCTAGTGTTAAAACTCCTCTGATAATTGTGTGGCTGCACTGGGACTGATGCCAGTTCAGCAAAACTTGCTTGCAGCCTGGCTGACTAGGTATCGTGCTGGAGATCACATTTTAATTATCTCATGATCTTTAGATGTAATGTAATACCTCATGATCACAACTTAATTATCTAGAGCTCATTTTTCTTTTAAAAAGCTGTCATCCTGAGATACCATTTTACTGCTTCTAGATAAAAAGAGACATTGTTTGAAATCTTACTGTAAATTACTCATGATGAGACAAATGAAGAGTCACTGACAGAAAGCCTCCCTTGGCAGAAAGTAATGTTTACCTGGTTATTGGGAGAAAAAATATTTAATCTCATTGGTTTCTGTGGTGTTAAGTGGAATACAGTAGTGGTTCCAATCAGTGACTCTTGTTGACTAAATGTCAAAGAAAAGAAAATTATTCACCACTAATGAAAAGGAGGCTAAAAAAGACAACACTTACTTTATATTTGCTAAATTATATAACTGTCCTGGGATACAACTGTATGAACTGTGAAGCCCAAAGTTGACATGTTATGGAAAATAGTCTGTCTGTTCTAAAATAAATTGCATAAAAAGAGAAAAACCCACCTGTAGTCAAATATAGTGGAGAATGTGTCATATTGTGGCTTTGGCATCTTTGCTGCCTCTAGTCCTGGAAACACTCAGCAAATCAAAGGATGGATGAAACCAAAAGACTGTTGCGGAAGTTAATACAATCCTTTGGTTTTGCTTGGACTAATGCAGACCTGTTTCAATTGGTTCACAATGAATTAGCTTGAATTGATTATGTCTGTAAAGTTACTTGAGATGACTTTATTGTAAATTGAGACTATATAAAATAAAGCTGAATTGAATGCCATGCCTGCAATTATTTATTTTTGATGCTTTTACTTATTCTGTTATCAAATCATGAAGCTTGAGTTCAAATGATAGCAAGTAAATTTCTCTCATCATACCGAGAAATCGATTTATGATGATAGAAAGTTTTTCTTTAGATTACCCCCTAATAGTAATTTAGATTACAAGATAATAAAGGTTAAAAAGAAGAAACAAAAGAGTTAGCACTTAAGTTAAGTTAACAGTAAGTTGAGGCAAACATATAATATCCTGTTGTCTTCCTGGCAATGGCTGTCCTCAACTTATAAATAAATACCTATATGTTTAATTGTAGTTTTCCATAAATTATCAACACGTTTCAAAATGGAATATTTTACCTCATGTCAAAGAATTTCGGCCCTCTAATCTCATGTCATGCAGGACTCATCCAACATAAAAATAACTCAAAAGTAAATGGACTGTCCTAAACTCAGTTCTGGCCTTATTATCAAAGAATGCCTTTGAATACTCCAGAAAATTCCAGTTTTAAGTAGGATCCCTCCAACCTTAACATAACTTGAACATATAGGAGAAGTAGTACCATGTGAGGAGGGAACATTAACCTTTTAGAAACTTGTGTAATTTGTTGCCAAATATTTTGCTGCCAAAACTTGTATGACCTTTTGTATTTTTATGATTAAGATATGAAATGCATTTTTGTTGTTGTGTCTTATTAAGTGGACTTTTTAAAAAAAAATATTTTAATCAAACAAAGCAGGTTCATTTGCATTTGCTTTTAGAAATTCTCAAATTTCTGCTCACAGTTTAGGCAGAGACTTTGTTTCAGCGACTATTACTGTGAGTTCTTTCTAGGAACTGTCTGATTTTACTGTTGTTGTAATTATCCTTTCACGGTTTAAATTCTTTTACTCTGCAGCATTTCAAAGTTATGCTTAGAGATGCTTTTTCTTGCAGCTCACTTTATTAAACTACCTTGAATGACTTCTGCTGAGTAATGCTCCAATAGTTCTACTCATCGTGTACTTTTAGGTGTTGAATGATGTGTTACTTTTTACTTCAGGAGAAAAATATTCACAGGGGTTATACTTGCGACCAAAGAACAGAAATCAATTTGGCTCACACGCAGAAATGTACACACAGAGTGAAAACAGGAACATTTATTAATGCACTGAAATAATGCATGAATTGGTACTTGAGAAACAGCTTTGCTTAAAATCCCTCATCCGGCTGCTGTGTTTACTGAAATGGATGAGCTCAACAAATCCCACCTGGGTGGATCATTTACCAGCTCCTGGGAGGATCAGAGTTAGATTCTTTTGGACACTGTGACACTCTTTCTAAACTCGGTTTTAAATCCCAAATCAGTGAAATCTGAATATTAATGTTATGCAAAGGACCTCGATTTTGGACATTTTGAGAATCTATTTCAGAGCAAACCTAGGAGAGGTCAGCATGTTGTTTCTGAATAGACATAGAAAGGTTTGTGGTTGCATGTGTGAACATGAAGGGATCTGCTGCAGCCCTACTGATGTTAATTAACATATTCACACCTTAATGGGTGTGGTGGCTTTTCATATGGATCTTAGCAGAGATTGACTTTTCATGTAGCTCTTTTTTAGATGAAAAGCTGTTTTTTCCCCCACAGATATTAATCCTATACAAGAGAAAAAAATTGCAACGATATTTTGAGCTGATTGATTTGAGCCTTTGTGATACTATATTTCTGCTGAAACTCTTTCCTCAGAGGAGGTGAGATGGAGAAAAAATGATGATCTCCTGCTGGTGCAGCTGAATGAATGTTTTATGGATGGAGGGATGAAAAAGAAATGAGGCTCTGCCCAACCTCTTGCTTATAATACAGTTTTTAAAAATTGTTTTCAGCTTGTCAAGTTTGAACCTATATCCATTCTGACTGTATCTAATATCCTCGTTATCGGAAAGTGCAAAATGGTGCAAGCATTAAACTTCTTTTCCAACAGCCCACTTTTCATTTTACTGCAGTGAAAATAATGGCACTGTAGACAGAAATGTAAGAATAGAAAGTTGCACAGTTCAAATTTTTACAATAACTTATGGTTCATTTACTTTTAATTTGTAACAACAACAGTAATAAAAGCCTTGAAATCCATTATGAGGTAGAAACAAATCTGCTGAATCAGTCCCCTGTAAAGATGTGCTTGTATCGTACTGCTGCACAAGGTCGCCATCTTCCAAACTGAACAGCTGTAACAAAGAATTTTTTTTTTTTTTTTTTTTTTGATGGAAAATTGTGTGTGAGTTGAGGTCACTCATAGGGAATAGATAATACACACAAACTCTAACACCAAGAAATATAAACTTTTACAGCTAATGTGAGTTGACTTTAGAGTCACTTAGATCCTCCCACTCAAACTGTGTCATCAGAGTTGTTTCAGTACACAGGAATTGTTGTGCAGTTAGATTTGTTTGTGGGGGAGGCATAAAAATGATGAATAAACCTTTTCTGCTTTAAATGATAGTTTAGGGCTTCAAATGTTTAAGTGCCACATATTTAAATCTATTAAATATCAGATACAGCCTGATATAGTACACAGCACCTGGTGGCATTACACAGTCCAGACAGTAGGTGTTTGGACCATTCATCAGTCTCTGTGATTTGGTGCATTTGATTTGCAATAAACCAATATGTACATGCCAAGTTTAAGATTTAATTCAAAGAGATATCCACAAATGTTAAAATGTAGGTGGCTTGCCAAAATCAACAGCTTGGCTGGAGGTGTGCACATCCTTGGAAACTAGAAAATGGCAAAGGAACTGGTAGACAGAGAAGCACAAGCCTTGAGGATGATTAGAAAATATTTGGCTTGGTAAAGAAAAAAAAAACTTTCCTGATTGCACTGCAAGTCACGAATGAGCCAGGATGTAGGGGGGACATGTTTCCTGGTTAACAATCAACAGAAAACTCCCTGAGCAGAACTTAAGAAGTAACAGTCCTCAAAAGAGTTTTATGGCAATAGTCTCTCCTACATAATTATTCAAGACTGACATAAATCTTCTTGTATAAAAGCTGAAATAAGCACTTGCAGTGTTGTATTTATTATGCTGTTTTTAACGGAATTTGGTGAGGCACAGAGCCTGAAGCGCATTAGAGATAAATTTGTATTTATTTGTATGTATACAGAGTTATAAATTTGCCATATTATTTTTGGATATCACTTTATGTGTACATTGTATATTGTACAGTACATTTACCACTCCTTTAGTGACTGCTTACCTTAATGAAATAAAAACATGCCTGGGTGTCAATCTCTTCTCAGCCCATATTTTCAGGTTTTCTTTCAAGAAACTTACTGAACCGCCTGACATACTGTCTGATCTTAAGTTTTATGTCTGACACTTAAGGTCATGTCTGAAACATTAACCTCTGAACATGCTAAGGTCATATTTGATCAATCTTACATCACATGCTGTTCACATGATATGAAAAAAGAAGAAGCTAGCTTTCCAGTGAGCTTCCAGGTGACACTTTCGTTAGCCTCAGGTTAACACAGCACTACAATTTTACCTCTCTTCTTTTCGAGTATGGCTTGCACGATATGCAGAACACACCTAATTTACCCACAGGCAGGACCTAGGTTTGTGAGTAGTTCGAAGTCAAAATCACAGAGATGTAAGCAGAGAACTGAAGAGTTGGAAGAACTGTGTTAGGTTCACAGCTTCCTGCCTTGCACGGTTTGTGGACTCAGTGTGCAGATAATTAAGGCTGAGGGTGGGCAGCTCCCTACAGTGTCAGTGTGCCTTGATCATGTAACTGTAGACCGAGGCTATTCATTTTTACAAGTAGGGAACACAGCAGAGGCAAGGCAAGAGTCAGGAGAAGCTCCTTGGGGAGCTGAGCTATATGGTGGCACAAATAGAGAAGCGGGGAACATGAGGGGATGGTATATTTTATTTATTCTATTCATTTCGTTGCATCCATGACTTACTTTTCGCCTGACTCATTTTACACAGCTATGGAGTTGTTTTTTTCAACCATAATGCAGTCGCCGCTCCCTCAAAGAGGTTTAGTTGAAGTGGCTTTTTTTTCCTACCTGCTGTAAATATTACGGAGGGAAGAAATCCTCTCTACTGCTTTCTGTACCCACTCACTTTTTTCTGTTCCCTCTGTCCACATTCACTGCCTGCACTGTGAGTCTGTCTGGACTTACATGGGCATTTTTTTTTTTTTTTTTTTTTTGTGCATTAGAATACCAGTGGGCATCCAGAGTGGAGTGGTGAAGTGACTGAGGGAGTGGGAGTTGTAAAGCTAGATGGAAAGGAATGAGAGAGTCCTTATTGTTCTTGCCTGAAAACTTTAAGACCTAATGCTGCTGAACTTTGTCCTCATTGCTTCCCCTGCATCATTTCTTTCCTCAAATCCTCAACCAAGAGTTTCCTCTTTATTTCCAGCATCTGTGCTGTGATTAGAAACAGCAGCTAACTAGGCCACTGCGTAATAAGCAAGAATAGCAGCAAAGTAAAGAGAGTAAAAAAAAAAGAGGAAGAAGAATCAGTTCGAGGGGAGAATGCTTACCCGACACGTAACTGCTGACAGAAGTAAATCTGGGAGCAAATATTTTCTTTATTCTTTTATTGCAGATGCATCCATTTATTATTGCTTACGTTTACCTATAGCTTCTGCAAAGGTGCATCAGAGTTCACATCTAATTTCAGCAGTGAAACCTTCGAGCTACGCTGTCATGTGACTGACAATGCACCTTGCTGACTTTTCTTTTGGTTTTTGTAAACTCCAGCTCTTGAGTCACTGCTGGTGCCACAATTCTGTGATACGCAGCATTTTAGAACTTGATTATCTTTGTCAAAAGCTTCAGTGTTGTCTGCAACAAAGTGCCAGATACGAGATTCATCATTTCTTCTCACTGATGCTATTCACACTTTCTTTTCTAACACTGTGCAAACTTTTTTGATTATTTTTTCTTTGTATTTCAGTGGTGTTTAAAGCAAAGTGTAATTGCTGGTTATTGAAGTTAAAAAGGCAGTGTGAAAATTCCTCCCCTACTAACCCAAGATTGGAGTTTCCATTGTGTTTATGGAGACCCCACTGTGACTATCAAGCTGCCTGTATATATTCGCTTTTTATTTATTTCTATTTCTTTGTTGTTTTACTGTTTGGACTTTTCACAAAACTTGATTAAAAACTCAAGAGAAGTACACCTTAAAGATATTGCAAGGTTTGCTGTTGTACTTTGCAATTATACCAAAACAAAGTGTGTAATGAGCCACGCCTCTCTCTACGCTTTCCCCCACTCATCCTGTTCACAAACGAAATCAGCAGTGTTAATAGAGAACTCCCTGTAAAATCCATATCCTTTCTCCTCTTTTTCATTCTGTATTTCTTCCTTTCTCCATTAGATTTGACTGTTTTTTGGTACACTAAACAAAATGTATCCTGGCATCAATAAATGCAAATAATGGGAGAGAATTCCTGACAAGATGGAGCTCCTATCCTCCCATGCAACTCGTACCAGGCACGATTTACCTTCACTTCCTCTGTAGAACTTAAATTTACTTCTCCACTGAATTTTTCTTGGCTGCTTTTACTAAAACAGTGATGCTAGAAGTGAAGCACCTAAACCAAAAGGAGAAGTGGATGTAGGGGAGACAAACCTGGATCTCCTCTTTTACTATCATGTGTTTATCTTACAATTATGGACTGTTTAGTTAAAGCTGCTAATTATTACTTTTATGACAAAAATGGTGGAGGGTGGAGAAGTTATAGAGCCTGACAACAGCAGGCAGCAGTGACTCCTATATTATTCCTTCAGATGGAGAGGTTGAAGTAGTTTGTTGCTAAAGCGGCTTTTCAGATTGTCCAGTGTGTCATGGAGGGGGTGGGAGTTGTTGTCCATGATTGCCAGCAGTTTTGCCAGCATTCTTTCCCCAACCACCTCCTCCAGAGTGCCACACTTCATGCCAAAAAAAAAAGCTTTTTCCTTTATGAGTTTGCTCAGTCCTTTACTTTGGTGCTTATGCCCTGACTGGTAAAACATGTCGAGCATCCGGCTGCATCTACTGAAGGACACTGAGTCTCTGCCAGAAGTAAAGCTCACACAGCATCTGTATTTGTGGACCACTCCAGTCTGTGGTCCAGTTGAACTCTTAGATACTTGTATGATTACACAATTTCAACAGCAAACCCACTAATGCAGACACAGGAGACTGAGGGTCAATTCCTGCCAAACCACCACTATCTCCTTTGTGTTGGCAAAATTGTTAAAAAGGCCTAAAGACAGCTAAATACTGGTGTATTGCCAAGATGTGCAGGATGTGCCAATTATTAAAAGACTAAAACAATAAGTAGAAATGTAAAAAAAAAAGACACAAATGCAGAGAGCTGCTACAACAGGCTTCAACTAGAGCGGCGCCCCCTAATAGCAACACATATGTAGCTATGTGATCTATTAAAGCCACTCGATGGCAACTCTGTATGATTTTTTTTCCTCTTCTTAATCCTCAGCATTAGTGCCCAGACCAAGCATGACTGAACTACACTAGTTTAAAAGTTGTATTTATTTATTTATTTATTTATTTATTCATTCATTCATTTTTCTATATATGTATGTTGTCCCTCACTCTTAATGTTTAATTCTTTTCATCCATTTTTGCTCTGCACTTATTGTCTAATTGCACTGTTTATCTATCTATCTATCTATCTATCTATCTATCTATCTATCTATCTATCTATCTATCTATCTATCTATCTATCTATCTATCTATCTATCTATCTATCTATCTATCTATCTATCTATCTATCTGTTTTGCATTTTTATAGATCTGTGCATTTTAATTAATATTCTAAGATGATATTTTTTTTTTACTGTTGCCTTCAAGAGACCAAAGGAAATCTGGTTTTTAGATGCACATGATTGACACTTTGCTGCCCTGTCTGTTTCTTTTCTCTCCAGTGTAGAACATGACTTTCGTCTGCAGGAAGGGCAGGTGGTGCGCACTTGGAAGGTGGGCGACCCTCCGGAGGGCTCACCACAGACTCCAACTCCCCAGCCCGCAATGCCTCACCAACAAGACTCTCCACAACCAGTACGACCCCCTGCCACCACCAAGAAGAACAGGAAAAAATGCTTCTGGTTCCTCTGAGTCCCAGAAGAGAGAGAAAAAGACATTTTGATACTGTAATGCACTGCACGCCCTTCTTCAAAAAGGATAACACTTGATTTGTTTGAAAGAAGAAAATATTGTGAAATGAACTGGAGGATTCAAATCCAAGCATAAAACAGTGGGAAGATAAAGTGCGATAAAGGTTATGATTTTATCTGTTTCTGTTAGAGTTGATGAGCTGGACTAGACGGCACATGTTGTTACTGTTTTCTTAAATGCCTCTTCAGCACCTACAGATTTTTAACTGGTGTAGGAAAATAAAAGTGCTGAAGTCAAATAAAAGCAAAAGTTCAGTCCATTAAATGACTCACTGTTAGGGAAGCAATTAGGAGATATAAAGAGAATATATACTGTCAGGGGGGCACATAACAAGAGGCAATGCAGCAGATAGGATGGAGCATATTTATAAAGGATTAGATTAATAGATTATATGGTTACAGAAAGAAAGAGACAGAAAAGACAAATTAATCTCCATTAATGGACTAATGAGGGTCAGAACACCAGCTTTTATATTTTAAAAAAAGAATTATTATGACCCCTACTTAAAACTTTTAATATATTGTAACTGAAAAAATACTACATGTGTCTACATGCACATACATCACACACAAACACAGACAAACAAATAAACTGACATATTTACATAGAAAGCATATGTGAATTGAGAAAAGGATGAATTAAGTTCTGTATATATCAGAGCTATTCTGCTTGGATGCTTTATTTCAGATATGGATTACTGCTCTATAAAAGTATTTTACCACAGCCTGGTGTGTGTTGTCATTCAGTTTAAACATGTTTGCAGCCTTTAATGGTCAAAAGTGAAAAAAAAAAAAGTTTTGCTTCATTTAAAATTCATTATTATTATTAAGTAAAAAAAAAATGTGGTTCTTGTTAAGACTTTGAAATATAAATTTAAATCATCAAAGAGAAAGAAGTTGGAAAATAAGTGGTCAAACTGGGCAAAAATAAAAAAAAATAAGTTTGGGAACTAATCAACGCATAGCATAAGGTGGACGTAGCCATCAGACGTTGCTAAGCGCTGGCTCCAAAATTTTCTTCGACACCAATGGACTCATTCAGAAAGCATCAAATTCCTTCACTATAGATGTAATCCCGCTGTTCAGGTTATGCCTCTCTCCAACAAAAACATCCATATTTAAATTAAAAAGATTTTAGGCTCAAAAATGCACAAGTTTCTGTATTGATTTATAACTTTGCTGCTTCACTCTCTCGACCAGATATGGTTACTAACAGGGTAATGGCCGAATACCGAACTTAAAACTTCATGGCAGCAGTTACTAAACCATTAGTGTGACATCATGGCCACCATGCTGACTTCTTATTTTCAGTGCAAGAAAACAATTTTAAAAAGCTGCAGAGATATTGAATGATCTCACATTTTAAAAGAAAATCAATTGCTCACTTGTTTGCATGGCTTACAGAAGGTGGTGCCAGCACTAGTAGAGAAAAACATGTGATTCTAAATTGGCCTTTGGAGTGAGTGTGAGCATGCATCAGTTGTTTAACTCTGTTGGTCCTGTGATGGACTGGCAGTATGCCTGGAGGGTAGACTATATTGCCTATTACCTTGTGTCAGATGGGATAGGCTCCAGCCCCACTTTTGAGCTTGATTTGGATAAATCAGGTAGACCAAGTGGATGGATGTTGTGTATTTATTTATTTTAAACCAAACTAAATCTGACCAAGCACATTTGGTACCTTAATCAAACCAAGAAGCAAAGATTATTGAAACAAAAAAACTACAGAAAGTAATAATTGTAGTTTTCTAGGCTTGTGTTTTTGTTAAATCTCTTACATGCAAATACAACTTAATGTGCAAATAAGGGGAATCTTTAGAAACGTTGGGAAACTGTTTTCTATCAAGTATCTAATCATTTAAAATGATTTTAAATTCTACAAAGTAATACACCCTTTAATTTCTTTCCGCCAAAAATACAGCATGATACTATGATGGCACAAGGTGCTTCTGTGTCAGAATGTGTTTTATCTGTCAAGGTAAACAACAGATGTTACTTTTTTAAATCCTAAACACAATATGCAAATAACAAATTCTTAATTATTTATTCCCACTTGTAAATTTTACAAAGAGCCACAATCTCACATTTGTTCACTGTCTTTGTTTTCTTTTGCCACAGTAGAGGAATGTTTTTCACATAATGAATTTTTTGTTTATTAAATCACCGCATTTCATTTACGCAATTTAATGTTCAAATTTACAGCTGCTGAGCTGATCAAATAGACATTTTAGTGTTGGCAGAATGAAACAACGTTGTCCTGAAGCAACAGCACAAGAACTTAAGACACTACAGACATTTCCCATGAAAGCATGACACGGTGATTATAGAGCAGTACTTGATGAAACTAATAGTATTTTGGAGCAAGTCCACTGACAAAGCCTAATATTACATCCTATATTATTGCAACTGACAACCTCATATTTGCAAATGCTAATATGTGTTTTTCTGGCATTTGCAATCACCTATTCTGTCATTCAGTGAGTTTTTGTGTAAATGCATTTGGGTATATTTTATTGTGATTCATTATCATTAGGACGTAATCACCTCTGAGGAATAAAATCTGGAAAATGATTCATTTCCAGGAAAATTTCAAGCATTTCACAAACGAATGCAAGTAAAAAAGAGGCTTTTCAGTCCTCAGATGGTGGTTCAGGCAGCCCGCTTTCGTGGACACTCCAGGGCAAGTCTCAGGAAATTAAGCCTCAGCTGTTTGATGGCTGTGAGAAGCCCCAAATATTACTACTTAGTAATTCATGACACACATAAGCTGCTTCTAGGAGCCTCTGAGGTGGCATGAGATCCTGGCCTAATTTAATTCCAAACTTTGCAAAGTGTTAGCTCTCAATTTATTTGCCTGCTTATTTGGATTGGTACAACTACTGCCAGCTCCCTCTTCGCCTCAAACAAAGCGGTTAGAAACAGACTGTTGTGTTTTTGTTGGGAAAAGATTTTGCAGGCATCAGTGTCAGGTAGCAGTCCATGCTCCCTCATGTGTTGCTCATGTGTTTCCTCTTTTTTTATTTTCTTGGATCTCAGGACATAAGTGCACAACTGTGTTTGATTACACATGAAAATACTCACATGCAGAAGTATAAACTGTTTTAAAGGCCGCATGACAACCTGTTGGGATTTTTTTTTTAACTCTGGGAGAGGGCTTTGCATGTAATGTTGGGAATATTTAAATATTACATGTGCCATGGTACTCATCAATACCACTTCTATTCCTCAAAACTTGAGGACATAAAGTCACAATATATCAAGGTCCTTGAACTTCTCTGTTATCGTTACGTCCCCTGACTCTCTCCCTAGGGTTCCTCCTACTTCTTTGAAAATACTACCAACAATCATCAAAGAAAACTACATGACAACTTTAACACTTTTAAACAAGCAACAGTAGAGCTGGACAAGAAAATGAGACTCCAGTGTTTGCTTTTTAAAAATTAAGATATTTGCAGAGCAGTGCCAAATTTCCTGAGTGCAATGTCATGCTCTTATTATGGTCTGTAAATGTACAAAAATATAGACTTTATATTTATATGGATCCATATAATTTACATCTGAAGAAAAAAAAATTCTGAAGGCATAGTGGCTTTTATATTGATGTGGTGGTGCAACACACTCATTTACATGTAGTGGAAATTCTGGTATGATAAGATGTTTCCTTACCAAAGAAATCTATGTGAATATGAAGAACACAGCCAATTTCACTAGAGCAAGAAGGTACAGACAAAAGTAATCGAAGTTAGATTACCCAACTAAGCCCCCTTTGCAAAGAATTAACAAATGACTAAAAATGATCCCATTTTAACGCTTTAAAGTAGAACTATATAACTTTTTTTGAACTTTGATAGTACAGTGACAATCATTACGTTCATTCCTGAAGTCATCATTGTCCAGCAGTGTCCCAAGGCCTAAAAATACACTTCAACAACTTTTTCTTCTAGGACGCTGCATCACTTGACAGCTGGCCATTTTGAATGTGCACTGTTGCTGATTAATCAAAGAGAATATTATTGCGGGAGAGAAGAAAGGAAGGGGCAGCGAGAGATAACACAAAAGTCAAGATTGGACCGACTTTTACTGGCTGTAGAGAACTCAGTATACATGTAGGACGCAAGACCAACACCGCATAAGTCATTGTTAGGGGGTGCCTCACAGAAAAAATCTGCCAAAGTTCAGTAGTGCTTCTTTAAATATAAAGAGTTTTAATTGTTCTTCAACTTGCATCTCAACAAAAATGGTTCCTTGTGATTGATCTTTGTACTGTGAAATAAGAATTTATTGTCTTTATCGCTGTAACAGATAAGTGCTTCTTTTTAACTTGTCACACAACGATTTGACTCTGACCTGCTGTGCTGAACTGAGATGTGGAAGTGGTGAAGCCTTTGCTGCACGTACGAGCACTTTAAAATAAGCAACACATTTGCACACAAACCCTGTGACACACACAACTGTGCACACAATCTCACCCCTAACATATTGTTCTCAGACCAACACAATGCATTATCTCCCCCGCAGTTGTTCTTCTCTCCATCACAACCAGGCACACGCTCCATCCTGGTAGCTCTGTGTGTGCTGTGCAATGCTGAGAGGAGTGTGGAGTTGTCAGTCATTAATTTGCTACAGCACAGCCTGTAATCCTGATGACAGAGCGGAGCAGGCTTACAGAGAGCAGAGAGGATCTGAGCCCAGCCTGGAGTAGGGAACAAAGGAGCCAGAGAAGACTGGCTTTGAATCTACAAAGAGAAAGGAGTGTGTGTGTGTGTGTGTGTGTGTGTGTGTGTGTGTGTGTGTGTGTGTGTGTGTGTGTGTGTGTGTGTGTGTGTGTGTGAGAGCAGGGATTCTGGGGTGAGCCAGGTAACTATTTTGTCAGCATTGCTGCAATGCTGCTCCAGAATGCTGGCACACACAAAAGAGAGAGAAGCTTTACATGGAAAGCATTTACAGCTGCTGGGGTGTGACACTGACACATCAGATCAACCAACTCTGGTCAAGACTGGACATTGTGGAGCTCTGGAGAGATGCAAAAGTCTGCATAGAAAGATAGAGAACAGGCTTATTTTGAGGGCTCTTCAAAGAAACATCAAGGGTCAAAGTTGGCTCACGCAATTCGGTGCAACATCAGAGGAGACTCGGCTAAAATTGAAGGAGAGAAAAATAGCCGTGTCTCGCGGCATCAACAAGCATGCATAATGGCCATGTGGAAACAGTTATAACTGCAGATGCATGCTGAGAGGAAGCAGCAAAGCTAATACTGCATGAGTCATTGATCTTAGGCTGCTATGGAGGTATTATGTTTCACTTCACCACATTACAACCAAAGAGGTCATTTCACAGTCAATCAGTCTCAGAAGTCAGAGGTGCTACATTTCGCACTCCAGTCCCGAAGCAAAACAATATTATCTTAAAGCTAACACAATAAATGATGAAATACAAGCTGTCTCATAATGATGCTGATAAACAAGCCCCAAAATTGCAATAATACTTTAAAGAAATTTACTTTCTTTGAACTCCGATAGAAGGTTCATTAGAGACCAAATAAAAGAAAATATGGATTGAATGTCAACTAGAGTATCTAAAGTAAAAACACACAGAAACACATGGGTACATACTCAGGCCTAACACTTCTGGATTGCAGAGGCATTAAACACCAACACACGTCACTGGGAAATGGTAAATAATGGATAAAAAAAATTCCATTTTTAAGATGACCTGCCAAGTTTCTAAGTCAAATGTGATAGCTGTAAAATTGGTTTAATAAAATATGAGCTAAATTCTCCCCTGCCACTGCAGTCACTGATGCAAAAAAGGGCAATGAAATGTAAATACGCTGGGATGGCGAGGACACAAAAAAAGAGCTGTGACACAAGAAGCGCAAAGGAATATGGTCTGATATTCACGCAGAAGTAATGGGAAGACGAAGAAAAGAAGTGTAATTTGTCATAAAGCTGTGTTTAGTTTAGGACATGGTGTCATAGAAACCCCCCAGAGCAGACACACACAGTGAAGGTTTTGAAAAAAGAAAGTTGCTTTGTGGCAGGGCTCTGACTGAACTCATGTTGGAAGAAGGTCAAAAGATTCAGACAAAATTTCAAAATAGGAGTTTGCATGGTTGCTGTGGTGACATTTAATTAGTATTTATTTATTGACTTTGTTCATTCTTTAACTTGAATTTTTTTCTATGCTTTTGTTCTATGAGCAGCAGTTCAATGTGCACAGTTTATACCAGAAATACATTTATCATTTTATCTCAGAAGGAAGACTAGTGTGTTTTATTAGGGTTATGGTGGGTTCCTTTCTGTGTTGGAAAAAGAATATACATTATTACCAAGGCTTTCTATATTAGAAAATCTCCAGTATTGTAGAACAGTGCTAAAGATTTTCTCTTGGCAGAATAAAAACATCACTTAGAAAGTTTTTCCCCACATTCCAAGTTAAGTTTTTATTGGCACTCCTTGCATTTTCAGATATTTCTCACATATATGGCCACTTACTAAAAGTAAAAATACACTATCAAATAAAAAGACAAAGGAAAAATATTTATGCTGTACATTATTTCAACTTAGTGTGTTAAATTTCCTTTAGTTTTCTTTGTTTTCTGTGTACTGTAGAAATTCCAGCAACAGTCTGGACAATTAATTTCCTTTCATTCTTCTTTTATATTTCAGGTATTACTATTGCAAGCCCATAAATGGCTACAGTTTTACATTAATCTGTTTTACTAGCATAACTAAAGTAATGATGGTTCGTGCTTAGCAGAGGTTTCGCTTTTTTTTTCTCCAGATAAAATGCCACTATTCTACAATAGTGGATATTTTTTAGATCTACCTGATATTACTTAGAATAAATAGGCTAATTAAATAACTGCTATTATCACAGCTAATAATGGCTGTGTCATGGCCACATTACCACCTCAATAACTTCACCCCTTACATAAAACCAACACAATGCACAGATACATACACTTAACATGACTTTTGAAACTTCTTTAAAAAGAAAGAAAGAAAGAAAGAAAGAAAGAAAGAAAGAAAGAAAGAATGAAAGAAAGAAAAAGATCTATGAAATACAGGTTGCTTTTGGACTGGATCTTTAAAAGTTGCTGTATTATCAGGGAAATCAAAAAAATATATATATTTTCATCCATCTTGCTTTTATCACTTCCTACTGCATCAGGAAGGCCCAGCACGATTAAATCAGGTCATCATCAGGTTAAAAACTAGACTATCAAGAATGTAAAGGCTCCTTGTGATAACAACCCAATGTACCAGACCAAAACTATGATATGATGTTTGGTCAAACTCTCAAACATCTTTTTGGGAATTCAGAAGTTATGATATAGTAAAGATTTTATGTGCAACTGGTCACATAAATAAGCAGCTGTTTTAGATGTTAACAGAATGATAACTTTTCTACATACATATGTTTTTTCTTTTTCTTTTTTTTTTTCTTGGTCTTAAATGGCCAATGTAGCAAATGTTGTTTGCATCTTCTTTCTTAAAATTTGTGTTTATTTTATTTTATTTTATTTTGTGTATTACAGCCAGGTATAACATAACTATGCTGCCACCCTCCGACAAAACTAGCAGTTTTGATAATTTGCTTTAAACCTGTTAGCAGTTAAAAAATAGATTTTTCTCAGTGACTTAAAGTTTTGCTTCAAGTTCATAAAGCATTTTAATGGAAATACAACATATGTGTTTGCTCTTAAAATAGGCCAAATAAATGAGCCAACAAAACTATTAAATTCCCATTTCTGATGATATTCAGGTCTTCAAAATGTGAAACAGAAATGATGCCATATAAAAGAACTTATTGAAGAGCAGAACATTTTGAACAAAGAATAACAAGAGTTCAAGTGTGTGCTTGCCTGCAGGGCAGGCTGTGTGCTCACCAACACATTTAACAATTATTTTCAGGGGAAAATGTCACAGAGAAGAGTTTTCAGAACATCAAAGTCAGCTTCTCTAAAGACACGTTAGATAACTTCAAAGTGTTGTGTCTGCTTTGCCAAGAGGTGTTTTTCTTTTGTCTTTTTCTGCTAGCTTGTTTTGCTCCTCACTGTGGAGAAGATGATAGGGACTGTGAGAGCATGTTGCATCATGAACCTGTTCTTTGTAATTTACCATTCAACAACACAATGGACATTAAGCACATCTTCAAATGCCAAAATACTCTGACAGGTGGGCATCCCTGCAAGCTGTTTTCTCCCACTTATTTTATTATTGTCATGAAATGAAATGAAATGTGTGAATGATGAAATTTTATTATTTCAGAATTTTTCAGAATAGTCTTGCAATGGAATGACTGCATATTACATTTACTATTTTTTTTTTACCTTAAGTTTCTTTTACAGACAATGAAGAGCTTTTCTACAAATAAATGATCACAATGTGCAATCAATGCATATATGAACCAGAAATATTACTAAAAATAAAAGCCACGCTCTTATACTATATCATGGCATAAGCACTTTTAATAGTTTTTAACTACAATTAGCTTCTTCTCTTTTTGTCCAGCAGTCTAGATCCAATGCTAAGTGACAGCTGGTTGTAAAATTAAATATTTCAAATTAATATCCATCTGGAAATACATAGGTATACAAAGGCTGATAGAAGGGCCAGCTGCTGCCTCATCAGAAATGATCAGCTGTTGTGCTGCCTTCATTTCCCACAGCATCAGAGCACAACACAAGACTGATGCCTACAAGTCTCCTTAATTAGTAAGGCAGCATGCAGTATACATACCATTATGAGCCTCGTCTACCAGATGCAAATATACTAGTGGCCTAATTATTTGACTGATCAAGTTGCATTAATTGAAATAACTATCTATGAAGATCAGTGTCTGGATGTATTATAGAACAATCTCCGTGGTATTGGCCTGCAGCCCATGCGGACAGCACAGAGTCACAATGTGCAATCAATGCATATATGAACCAGATAATGCTTGATTACATTGGTGAAAATGAAAACTCTAATCTTACCAATCTATCAGCAGCTATCGAGAAAATTATGGTCTTAGATTTATTTTAAACTTTCTTTTCTTGCATCTCTTTTTTTGAGGTGAGTAACAGCAATGAATTAGAATGACTTCCACTGTTTTGGTGCGATTGCAAAGCCAGATGGAGACTTGCAAAACATTTTCACTAATCTCACATCTTTTGTGATAAAGCAACAAGATTAAACTGAAATTAACTGAGCTTCTGGGGTGTGTTGCATCACTTGTTCTGGTTATCCTCCACTTCTTATCATCTCCCTTTGATTTTATGTATTGCAGTATTGTGGATAGCAATAATAACCTTTTCTTGGCGCTGGGTGAGAAGATTTGCTGCCATAATGGTAAATGCTACAATATAATAGGATAAAAAAGTAGCTTTTTAACTTCTGAGATACATAAACTGTTTAATTTAGTCCATACCCTCTTTCAGAGTTTAGTCACTATTAACAATATGGAAAGCAAGTTAAATGTTAAATACAGTGGCAGTAAATTTAAATGAGCCCTTTTGGATGAACCTATGTTTAAATATTTAAATAAAAGAAATAAATATGTTAAAATATGGCTAGATGTTGTTTTCATTGTCTATAAAGAAAAAAACAGAAATGCACAAACCAACCCAAGACTTAATGACCAAGAGGCTGTGCTGCAAAATGAAGCCATCTGAGGGTTTTATTATTCGGTCAATGGTCTGACAACATATTTGGAGACAGAAACCATTCGGTTTTTTGTTACCATAGATGTATATGCAGTTAAAGTGATTCCAGAAGCTCAATGCACATGCACTGAATGCAGGCTCACACAAAGGAGTCCACAAATCATGATGCAAGGTTTTATGGAGCATTGTGTTCACAGGATGACACTAAGGAGGAAGCAAGCACCTTAAGAGTCAACAACCCTACAGGGGAAATGTTTATTGACCAATGAAAACAGCAGGAAAGAGGCTTGCTTCTTTCTGCCTGTAGGCTTGGACAGCTTGCTGGCATTGAGGGAGAAAATGAAATCCCAAGTTGAACTTAACGCAGGAACTCTGAAAGACAGCTGAGATTAAGAATAGAAGCAGAAAATGTGTATTTGTCTCTTAAGCTTGCTTCAAAAAAGTTTATGGCTGCAGAGATCTTTTCTGTTTAATAACCTGTGAGAATGGAAAGAGATGTGTACACCAGCTCAAAGATAAAAAATCAAGTTTGAGCTATCATTATGTTCACATTAAAGACACAAATTTAGCATTGAGTTACTGTTTTGGTATATGGCTGATCACAAGGTCTGTTTTATATTTAATCATTTTAGGTCAGCAAAGGTCTACTTCATTCCTTTACAGCTGATTGTGTAGTCCTCAACACACTTCACAGGACATAGAAGAATCTTTATAATCTAAAACCTGAAAAGCTTACAGTCTTATAATCAGGCAATTACTTTGTAGAGCTAGTCATCTCTCTTGGTTTATCCCAGGACCTAATAAAAAGTTACTAAAACAGCACGATCCCTTCACCTCTAAAAACAACTTGCTTTCAAGCAATTTCTTGGCCAGAAAAAAAAAAACACTGTTGTTTCTTTAAATCTTGCAGAAAGTAAGTTGTTGTTTTCCATTTTCATTAGCTACTTGTACTAAGGTAAGCTAATGTAGCTGAGTCAGCAGCTAGCTTAAGCTTAAGCTATATATACATACATGTAAATATACATAAATTAAACAGAATACAGAAAACATTCAAAATGAAAAGCAAGACACAAGAGACATGGGGGGATCATAGGGAGTACCAAGAGTTTGAAAAGAATAGTTATAAGTTTGGATCTGAATAGTGGAAGTGAGATGATATTGCAGCAGTCAGGGGGAAATGGGTTCCATAATTGGGGAGAAATCAATGCTCTGCCCCTCCATGCAAGTAAGGCGTGAATGGGATAGAGTGAGACAGATGGAAGAAGAGGATCCAAGAGCACGTTAGCAACATGGATGAGAGCTGAGATATATGGAGGGGCGAGATTATGGATGGCCTTTTAAGTAAGTAGTAAATGTTTTAATTGAATGTGGTATGAAATGGGAAGCCAGTGGAACTGCTGCAGGACAGCTGTAATGTGGTGGGAAAATGGAGTCCTAGTTAAGATTCTGAACCATTTGCAGTTTGTGTAAAGTTTTGTGAGGGAGACCAAGTAAAAGGTGAGTTGCAGTAGTCTAGGCGAGACGTGACTAGACGAACCAGGATAGAAGCAGTGTGGGGTGTGAGGTAGGGGCATATATGGTTGATATTGCAGAGATTAATGTTTTTTTGTTTGTTTGTTTGTCTGTTTGGTTGGTTGGTTTTGGATTTTTTTTTTTTTTTTTTTTTGTTAAGGTACCACAAGAATGTCACGTGATCCAGTCCCACCAGCATGAACACAGATAAAAGGATAACAGTGATAAAACTGCAGTAACTAGATCAGCTTTAGCATGGTTGTTAAGTAAACATATATTTTTAGAATAAATTAGGTAGTATATATCTGATCTAATCATTTTCACAGCACCAAAACAGAACAACTAGCTTACCTGGCCTACTGTCAGGTTCACTGGAGACTTAAGATCTGAGACTTTCTCCCAGTTTCTGTTTGATGTTGATGGACCACATAAATCCAGAGATATGATAGTTTGAATTTAATTAAACAAAATTTTTTATTCAAGCTTAAAACTGGGATGAACCGGTGTTTGTAGGTTATTATTGTAATGAATATTACTTTTTTATTATTAAGACTTTATTATTTTTGTGTATTTTTGGTCTGATATGTTAATAAAGTGTGTTAAAGTGGGAAAATGATAAGATAATGGTGTGGTTATGTTGAAAAAGTGACACTAAACATAGGTATTGGAAACATTTTTCTATATGGTATATATCAAAGTCAAAGTCTCAGAGCTCTCAGGATTATCAGGATGTTGTTGAGGGGTTACAGCTGAGTTGTAAGTCAACGTTTTAGGTGATAAACCCCTTTCACAGTGCAAGCAAATTAGCAATACAATAAATAATATTGTTGTCTGAAATTATTAAATCATTATTGCTCATGCTCTAGCACAGGGGTACCCAGCTCCGGTCCTCAAGGGCCACAATCCTGCAAGTTTTTGATGTGTCCCTGCTCCAAAACCACCTGACTCAAATTGATGAGTCATTGTGCAAAACTTAATAGGTTGTTGGATCTATTTAGAATAGAATAGAATAGAATAGAATAGAAATACTTTATTAATCCCTTTGGAGAGTCCTCAGGGAAATTTGGGTCATTTGAGTCAGGTGTGTTGAAGCAGGAAACATCGGAAAATCTGCAGGACAGCGGCCCTCGAGGACCGACTTTGGGCACCCCTGCTCTAGCACTACTTCATAGACTTTCTTCAGCACTGTACCCCTATGAAATATCCTCTGACCAGAGCAAAATATTGTTGAGAATTATTCCAAACATGACATGAGAAAAACTAAAATATTCATATATGTGGGTTTTTTTGTACTTTTCTGTTGATTTTATTCTTGATAATTATTTTATGACTCAAAGTTTTATTCTCTGATATTTTATTTATCTCAAGAACTTTCTGCAGTATTTCATAGTACTCCCATTTGAGAACCACTGCTCAGCCAGGAAGGCTGAATGAGAGCTGAGATGTTTGGAGAGGTGAAGCTGAATGCTAGCATTCTTGTTGAACATTTAGATTTTTTGTGTGCTTGTTTTTGAGCAATTTAATGTTAAACATTTCATTGTTTTTATGCTCAAGGTGGCAGGAGAGAGACAAAACTAGTGAAGGGAAAATGAAGGTGGAAGGAGCAGTTACAGTAGATGAAGAAAAAAGAAGGCAAAGCAACAGGAGAAGGCAAAGACGGATAAACTAAGCTTTATAAAGTTTTTCATTCTTTCTTTCTTTTTTTTTTTACCTCAAATGTAACCTTCCAAAAAACATTAGATATTAGATCTAACATTAGATGGAAGGTTATACATCATCAAGCATTAGATGCAACATTACACTGTTTAAGCTGGATTGCAGTTTGTCAGTCTCCACCCTTTACGGTCAGATCAGTAAGACTGGAACCCCAACAGTAGGGTCCCAAAAGAGTAGGACGAGACAGATTTGCTTATTTTGGCACCCAAGTTTTTGCCTGTGGAAACTAAACGAAATGTATATTAACCTAGACCCATTAATGGAGATGGGGCTTTGAGGAGAAAGTGATAAATGTGGTTTTGATCCTGTAACTATTCACCTAAAAGTAAAATTTAAAACTTGAGACCCAATACAATTAAGCCTGTTGCATACTCTGCGAAAGCGAGAACTTTTTTCATGTAACAAGAACAAAATCATGGAAATCTTGCGGACGTATTTAGGGACATCTTGCAGCTTGTTCTTGACACATCAGCTGAGCAGAACTTTCTTCTCGTGGGTCTCTAAGAGGTATTGTGTGATTGGTCGGACATCAAAGGTGGGCGTGGTTAACGCAGAAAAGCTTGGAGTGGAAAGTTGTCACTTCTGTTGAGCAGAAATGTAATAACGCTGATAGGGGTTGTGAGTTTCTTTTTATGAAAGCTAGGGACAAAAGTAACAGCCTAATCACCCTGCTAACTGATGCATACAAATCTAAGATTAAAGCAAAGCTGGTTTCTAAAATAAATTCATGCCTACAAATACTTGAGACCCAATTGACAAACTAAAATAATAAAATAGGAAAAGGAAGCAACGATTGCCATATCAGAGAAACATTGAAACATTTGCAGAACACAACTGAATACAGCTCCGGTCACTAGAGGGTATTCACATGGAAAATTATTATTAGATTTTTTTTTACTACCCCAAAACTAAAACTAAAACAGAAAGGCCAGTCTGAGTATGGACATTGTTGGAGACAATATGAAGAACTGGTAGCTCATCACTTTCACATCTTCTGCGGTTGCCTTGATATTCAACCATATAATATATAGGAGACAAATTGTAGAAGAAAGTAACCCATGTAATGTGTTTTGAATTGAAATATAATTTTTGTACTATTTACTTGGAAAATACTCCTACATCTGTTTCCTCCGGTGAATGATACTTAAATAATATTTTGTTGGGAGCTGATTGAAAAAAAGAGAAAAGCTGTTACCAGGAAATGACTAATGAAAGAACCTCCAGCAAAGAAAGAATTGATAGAATAGCAATGGAAATATATCAAATGGAGAAACATTTTTCTTTAACCTTAGAATGAAACAGTTCCATAAGTGCTGGAAGAAATGGGAAAGCTATGGGGCCACCATGTCATGTACTAGTTAATATCTGCAACTTGATGTTAATGTGGAGCTATGTATTTTGACAGAAAGGTATGTGCTTGCCTTTAACACCAATTAATCCAATCCAAATAACGTTTAATGCAACTTTTGTTTTTACTTTTTGTTCTGGGTCTAAAATTTGACAGCAGTCAGTTTGTGAACATAAAAATATTAATAAAAAAAAACATCACATGCTACTTATGAAAGGGAAAAAGTATGACCATATATTATGCTTCAAATCAAACTCTTTGTGTTCAAATGTTTGTACTTTTATGTCACGATACTCTGCTGTTTGAGATTCTTTGGTGCAGCTTCACACACATGTTAAAGAACTCTAGTAAAAATTAATCCCTAATGATGTTGAAATTGAAAGAGTGTCCAAAATTAAATTTCTTGGAGTAATTATAGATAACAAAAATGGATGAGAGGGAGAGGCCGAGATGGAAATGAAGGTGAAAGATAATAGTTTTTTAGCTTGTCCTGTTTTGCTTATTTTGTATGATGGTGTTTTTGAATTGCTTTTATGGTTTTGTAAGATTTTCATATTATAGAATTAACTTCTGAAAGAAGACAATATTGCATTATGAAATCTTTTTCTAATTATTTATGTTATACATTAGAATTGTATTGTACATGACTTGTGTAGATTTATTGGTTACTGGATTTCTTATTTAGCATTTCCAAGCATTCTAACACAGTTTTCTGACCACGTAGCATGCTCATAAAACAAAACAAAATTAAATTAAATTAACTTTTTTTCTTGTCTTCTGTCCATCCTCTGTGTCATTACATGTTACTTTACATATTTCAATTATGTTTTCAGAGATCTTGCGGATCTCTGAACTAGCCAAATGCAGCAAAACAGAACAGTACCTCTGGAAATCGTAGGAGCAGAGTTGTGTAGTGTAGCTCATATGCGACCAGTAAAAGGAACACAGAAGAAAAATAAGATGCTGCGTGGTATTTAATAGCCGCACAGACCACCACCATCTGCTGTGCTGCCTTTCCTTCTGTCTTTTTTCTGACAATGTGAATCTGAACTCTGCACTGGCTTCTGGTGTTGTCTAACACTATGCAAAGTAAAACATGTAAATGTAAATGTAAAACTGCAAAGCACCTTTGCAGTAATATTTGACAACACTTGAAGCAGATGTACATATATACACTGAGTAAGGATAAATGAGCTCAAATGGACACAAAGGTTTGTCTCTGGGGTGGTACCCTCAAAGGTGCGAATCTTGTTCATACCCTTGTTGTTTGTACCTTATGAAGACCAAAATTGTACCTCTGGTGGTCTCCTTGTACCCTGATTTAAACAAAAAAAATGTCTGTGCCAAACTACAGGCTAAAACAAAGATGATGCTTTTTCTCTAATTAAACATGCATTCACCTGCCAATGAGCACATATCAGAGGCAACATAGGGTTCAGCGTCTTGTCCAATACATAGCCTTCTGGGAAATCCTCGACTCAAACCACAAACCATCTGACTGCCAGACAAACACTCTACATCCTGAGCTACAGCCACCCCAAAAGCAAGACAATAATGTAAAATGTTTAAAAAAAAACACATGTGGTATATCATTGTACATAAAAAAATTAAATCCACAAATTAACCTTCTTTTTCTTTCCTCAAGACAGCTATATAGCAGCTTATTAATATGTGCTTTGAATGTATGAGGGAACTGTAAAGCATATCAGTGATGATTATTTAACCTTTTTTCCTGTTTTCCCACACACACTACCTTCTAAGATTGTAACAGGAAAGAGTAAACATGTCTAATGATAACATAGGAAGAAAAGAAGTTTAAAATAGCCATGAAGTCTAAACTTGAATAAAAAAGAAAATGCAAACTAAAACACACACACACACACACACAAAAATCAAAATATTCTAGACATAATATATATAATATATATATATATATAGTCATAATATGTATTTCATATAAAACAACTCAAGTACTCAAGAAAGAAAGAAAACTGTCCTACAAAAAATATAGTTTACATCATGTTATGATTAATGTATGTATTTATTTATTATTCATTTCACAACCGCATGTTTTGGGCCTGAACAATCTCTCCAGCATCTTTTAAATCATTCATATCAATGATGTTGTCAATGCAACATGTTAAATTACCAAAGCCTATTTTCTCCTATCGTCTCTTATATCATTTGTCAGGCTGAAGATATAGAGAATCAATTTGATTAAACTGGGACATGTAGACACATCGTGAACTGGAATACCCAGGTGAGATCATTGTAAGGGACAGACTAGTTGATCTGTCGCTCCCATGTTGAAGTAATTTGATAGGTGATTGCTGGCAGTGAAACAGAGTCAAGTCTTGACAACTTCAGCTGGCAAACATCATTTAGTTTCTGTAGAACATCAGTGTGTTGGCAGCAGTAGTCTTTACCTTCATTTTTTATTTCTTTTTAATTCATATTTTAAATTAGATAGTCCACAATGATAAGCACCTTTAGCAGAGCTAGCAGCAGTCACAACTTGTGAAACTTCTGGTTAGAGTCTAATTGAGGAAACCTGTTATAAATGTTGGCAGTAATGGTGCGATTTTTCATGCTGTGGATGGGAACTCTCCTTCAGCTTTCTCATGCAACAATTTACACCAACAACTGGGCGATAAAAGTAAGAGGGGACCTTGAGTCTGTGAACAGAATCGCAGAGAAATATGGACTTACCAACATGGGTCAGGTGAGTGTGTTCAAACATCAGGAGCAGACAGAAAGAAGACATCAGGCTTTTTTTTTTTTTTTTATCTATCAGGGTTATGTGACTGTAAATAATTTCTTAGATGGTTGTATCTAAGCTAGCAAGTGAAAATGAACAGAGGATGTAACATATAAAAGGATGTAACACTGCCTATAATTCAATCACTTTGAATGACACTGAGTCAAAGAAAATGTTATTAAATATTCACAGTTTTACATTAATTGAAATTATTGTGCTCTAATATAAACAACTAGCCATTAACATTTAAATTAATTTAATCTGAGAAATCAGCAGAGTTCTACTTAGACTTCTAAGAAGGAAACATCCGCCAAAGTGCTTTAGTATTTTCAGAAATGCATTTAATTGTATTGTGCTGGCAGACATTTTCTGAGGAATATTTTGGATCAGGGCTATTCAGTTCGGTCCTACGAGGGCCACAGTCCTGCAGGTTTTCAACACACTCAAACATGCCTGATTTAAATTAAATAGATGCAACAGCTTCTAAATTTCTGTACAATGACTCATTAAATTGAGTCAGGTGTAGTGGAGCAGGGAAACAATGAAAACCTGCAGGACTGTGGCCCTCGAGTGACCGAACTGAATAGCCCTGATCTAGATCAATGAATACATTTCTATTCAAGTGGAAGAAAATAAAAGCTCCAAAAAGAGATGATGAAAACATTATGGACCCATTAGATGGAGCACATGAGGTAAAGTAAGCTTCTGCTAAGTTGAGATATTTTTAGTTTCATAGTGTAGACTCAGATTTTACTTCTGTGGGATATCTAGAAAGAGGGAAAAAAACTGTATATAAAAAAAGATAAAACAAATCAGCAGCTGCTCATCAACAGTAGAAACCTGTCTGGTTTATTTAGTTTCAGCTGTCTAGAGAGAGCTAAAAAAGTCCTAATTTATCCTCAAGCCTCTTAATTTAATCTCTGCCAGTTAAGCCCTACAGGACTAAGATCCTGAACCTAATTACTGTTTTATTCAAGGTTGCAAGACCCACAGAATGGTAGCATAAATAATTTATTAAAGCAAATAAATAAACTGAGTAATAGGGCCCATGAAAATTAACGTGTACTCCCTTGGGTTTGATGCTGTAATGAAACTTTCAGGTCTTGGATTTGCTGCAAGTAAAATGAAGCAGAAAGCTCAAATGAAGTTATATAAAATACTTTATTGTTCTAAAGGAAGAAATTTAAAGAAACATTTCACAGCAGAGTCCCCTGGGAATAAATTAAGGTCACAATTTACTGCAAAAGAAAATGGCCAACTAATGACTTTTTGTAAGAATTGAACATAAAAGACCTCATTAAAAAAAAAAGAAAAATCTATATGACCTTATCGACACAAATCCACACGTGCATGTGGAAGTCAAACTCACACAGGCAGCAGTGTGGCTCAGGTTGCCCTCAGCTGAAAAACTATCACAGGTGTAAGGTAGCTGCCTGAACGAAAGAGGCCAACAACTGTTTCATAATTCAACAGCTGTTTAGAACAATGAGAGAAAGAGATGAACTGCCCCTTCACCTAAAAACAATAAATACATATTTCATTTAGAGGATTTAATGTCTGTCTTACTAGATTGGAGACCTGAAGAGCTACTACAGTTTCCGTCACCACGAGACAGCAAATCGTTCCACAATATGCAACAAAGAAGTGACTGGACGCGTTGCCAAGGAGACCGAGGTATAGTAATGTGATATGAGGAGAGATGGACGACTCTGCTGGATTATTGATAAGCAGCATGTCCACTCCCTTCCTCACGTTTGCTGACCGCCTGCACACGACACCATTAATTACAACCCCACCCCCCAAAAAATGTGAAGATGACAAGAGTCAGAGCAGAACAATAAAATGTCAAGTACCCATCACATTTAGAGGATAGTTGCAGTGTTTTTAGATTAAATTGGAAAATCAACCTAATTTCTGTCAAACGAAAAGCAAGAAAGGCAGATATACAATGACATGTCCATGACATGCGGGGCAGCATGGCTCAGTGGGTAGAGTGGTCGTCCTGCAGCCCAAGGGTTTCCAGTTCGATCCCGGCCCTGAGCAAAACACCAAGCCCCTAATAGCTCCTGATGGGTCATGGTTGAGTGCCTTGCATGGCAGCTTTTGCCATCCTTGTATGAATGTGTGTGTGAATGGGTAAATGTGATGTACATGTAAAGCGCTTTGGATAAAAGTGCTATATAAGTACAAACCATTTAAAGAGCCCATATTATGTTCATTTGTAGGCTCCTCATTTTTTCTTAATGCAGGACAGAATATCCCTACATTGTGAACTTTGTAACTCTGCATTTCTTTAACATGCACAAAAAGGTTCATGGCAAAATAAAGGAAACACAAAATATGAAATAGGTCATCAAGGTAACTTAGCATTGGACAAAAAGAAAACAAAACAAAGGCAATTGCAAACAAAAATATGTTTTTTTGGTCCTTCATTGTGAATTATGAAGGTAAACTTAACCAATTTTGACCTGACACAAGTAGTATAGTGGATGTTTAATGAGCAGTTTTCACACTGATGCTAGGTGTGGAAAGTCATCTAGTCAAGATTATGTACAGTAGTATTTAAGACTTTTTAACAACAGTAAATTGTGTTAAAAGACACAGCTGGATTGTGTTGTCACACAGAAACTGCAGCAGCCCTCTTAGTTACTATAAATGAAAAGAAACATGGCTCTTTCTGGTGTAACATAGAAGAGATCAGAATTGTAAACTTCTTCATGTATAATGGACCACAGATTTATAATTAGGAGTCTGTAAGATGTCAAAGAGACCAGAAGTTGGCAAGAAGCTGCAGATATAACAGCCACATGCAAGAAATTAGGCCAATTTTATTCAACAGAATATTGTTCTCCTAAGCTGAGTGGTAATGTTTGTTATAACTTGTTATATAAAAAAGGTCAGATTGAGGAGAAGGCAGAGACAGCAAGAAGTAAATAAAACCAAATGTTTACTGATGTGATCCTTGAAGAAACCAAACTTTAGTCCTCCCAGGCTATAGGTGTCTGTGAATGTTAGATATGGCAGCTAACACAGAAAATCCCAGAGTCCGAATAAATCTTGTACTGAACAGTTGTGGCTGAACAAAAGCTTGGCAGGAACTCCCGTGGCTGGTAGAGATCCTTCCAAAATAGACAGATGTTACTGAGGTAAAGGCAATGCAGCAGAAAAAAACAC
Organism: Melanotaenia boesemani; assembly: GCF_017639745.1. Lineage (NCBI taxonomy): Eukaryota > Metazoa > Chordata > Actinopteri > Atheriniformes > Melanotaeniidae > Melanotaenia > Melanotaenia boesemani. The sequence continues at coordinate 10,787,966 of NC_055700.1, forward strand.
TGGCTCAATGTGGTGTGGTATGAACTGCTCCAGTCTGGACAGGGTTCTCACACTAAAAGAGGTACACAAAAAGACAAGTCATTATAAAACAAAAACTTAGATTTGGCCAGCATTGTATCACTCTGGTGAGGCAACAATCTGACTCTGTTGAGACTGCAGACTGGAGCTTAAGTAGGCACTGGTAGGTGATCTGCAGCAGGCGACATACTAACCAAAAACAAGGTTCCTGACAATGTTAATGGTCAGTGTGGCAACTTTTAAATGTTAACTAAAATAGTCACCTATCCTGTACTTCACATTGCTACTGGCAGGCATAGCTAATGATTTTGTCATTAGATCTGCAGGTTTTAGTATTTTAATAAATCATTTGGATTAATAAAATACTTCTTTAAGGTGCATGATAAAAAATTAAGATATAACTGTAAGTATGGAAATGACTCCTTGGAGTTTAGGTATAAGCAGGGACATATACTGTAGAAAATTAATGTGTCACTAAGATTTAATGCTAGTTGTTACAGAAGTTACTGAAATATTTAAATTGTCATACAGATTTGGTGTCCCTAGCTTCGCCCCTATCATGGCTAAAGCACATATACCCTGTGTGTTCATTTTAAGGTGGAGTGGATCCAACAGCAGGTGGTCCTGAGAAGAGTAAAGAGGACCTCCAAACATCATGACATCTATCCCACTGGCATAAGGACCAATCAGTTTAACCACAGCCAGACAATGCACCTCAATGATTCAGTGTTAAGCAGCCTGTGGTACATTGTAAGTTTTATTTCTCCTTTACTAAATTCTGAAATACAGATGTGTAAACCCAGACAGACAGAAACTAAAATAGATTTATTCCTTGCTCCTAAGGGCCAATGTCCTACTATTTGCTCCACAGCACTGCAGGGATGACTCCGCAGGCTGCCTGTCTCATATGAACATTGCAGGAGCCTGGAGGAGAGGGTACACTGGGAAGGGTGTGGTGGTGTCTGTCCTAGATGATGGCATTGAGAGAGAGCATCCGGATCTGAAGCCAAATTATGTAAGTGCCCTGGGATGGGACGCTCTTCTTAGGAAGGGGACATTAATCATAAGCAATTTGGCAGGGCTCTTAGTGGAAGAGCGCAGAGCTGAGACAGATATTGCAGGCAGAGCTTTTGGGCCAAAGGTTTGGAAAGGCCGGCTAAGAGTATTGGAATGGACATTAAACGTCTGATCCACTTAACAGTGAAGGGGAGTGGTGAATAATGCTCTTTGTCTGATTTGTTTGATGAAATAGAGACAGATAGTTGCTGGCAGCTTTTATATGCTGCTACTTACTTTCTGCTTGATTTAGGACCCACTTGCCAGCTATGATGTGAATGGACAAGACCCAGATCCCTCTCCCAATTATTCCTACAATGTTGCTAACTTGTGAGTTCTCATTTCTTTATTTCTTTTTGCACCTGCTCTGCTGCTTCCCCATCATAATTTAAATTTAATTAATGCATGATTCAGTAATTACATGCACGTATGGATATGCAAATTCCCCAGTCTGAATTTTGTCTTCACACTGGTCTGATGTTGTGGAAACAGCCTGTCTTTTCTTCATGCATATGCATCTAACCTGTTGTTCTGATCTTCTCCTTTCTCTGAAGCCATGGGACTCAGTGTGCAGGGATTGTTGCTGCAGCTGCAAATAACTCTCAGTGCACGGTTGGAGTATCGTTCCATGCACGGATAGGAGGTGAGTCCATGTGATGGCATAAAAGTAGCATTTTAAAGGACTTCTGCAGGTTGGAGAGTTGTGGTGGATTCAAACTTTTGTTGCTCTTTTCTCACTTTAGGGATCCGTATGCTGGATGGAGATGTAACAGACATTATGGAAGCCCAATCACTGAGCTTCAGGCCACAGTATGTTGATATTTATTTAGCCAGCTGGGGACCAGAAGATGATGGGACTACTTTGGATGGACCTGGATCTTTAGCCCGTCTAGCTTTAAAGAGAGGCATTCAAACAGTGAGAATGACAGAGAAATAACAAGCTTTGCTGATGTTTATGTTTATGTCACCTGCAACTGTATATTTACTTCATTTCCTCTCCTTTATTTTCTCCTTATCAATACCTTGATATCAGTAGGTCATTCATATTTGTCTGCTTCCCAAATTAATTTCAGGGTCGGCATGGGAGGGGATCTGTCTTTGTTTGGGCTTCGGGGAATGGAGGGCGAGAAGGTGACCACTGCTCCTGCGATGGCTACAGCAATAGCATCTACACCGTCTCTATCAGCAGCGGCAGTCGCCATGGAAGCCAGCCAGATTACCTAGAGCGATGCTCCTCCACACTGGCGGCGGCTTACAGTGATGGGAAGACAGAGGAGATGGTGAGTTGAGAACAATGAGTAAGATTAAAAACATCTCTTTATCTGCAGTGTGGCCATTTAGTGTCAGAAGACAAGCACAGGCCTTTGCAGATTATTATCCTTTCTATGTAAACTGAAGTCTGTTTGATCAAATAATTTAACTTGTCTGTTTCTCTTAAATACACTTCTTGCATGCAGTACATTAAAGTTAAAATCCTTGTGCTTTTCTCATGAAAAAGTCCCATTTGTTATAGTAAATGTGTCCTCGTGCATCTCATATAGGATCCTCTCTGATCAGACAAACAACAAACAAACAAATCCACTTTTAAGAAAGTTACAAGAGTTTGCAGTACAAAAATAAAAGGGATAAACTCTGACATATTAAAAAAACGAAATGATAGAAGATGTATGTCATTTTTAAGAGATTAAAATGCAGAGATATAAGATAGATTTATTTACAGCCAAGCCAAGTACCTTAACTGTGTTACTGGAAAATGTTCATTTTCAGTGTATTTAAATAACAAATAGTGGTGAATCAAAAATTACTATTTTATTGTTATTATGAAAACAAAATTTTAATTTTACAGGTCTTTCAACGCCAAAAACGGTTGCCTTGATAATACAGCTGTTATCATAGTTTACAGCCCATTTATTTTTTTTAATAATTTCTTAATTATTTCAGTCCATCACTGACTAGAGTAATTTATTTTGGTTCAATTATTATGAGGACTGGTTAATTAAATAAAAATAACAGAAATAGAACTGGAGAATAGTTTAGTAAATAAGCAATTGATTAGTCTTTAGTGATAATAAGGATGAAAAGAAGAAGTAGATAATGATGAGGAAGATGATAATGATGACCCTGGTGATAAGGATGAAGAATGAGAAGACATAGAAGCAATTTTAAATATTGTTTTAAAAATTATGAGGAGAAAAAGAAATTAGCGGCTGAATCTGTCAACTTATTGTAAAATCTAAAACACAGAAATTTTTTGGGAAACACTAAATGCAAGGACAAACATGGCATATAAAACAAGGACATACAAAACTGAGAGTGAAAAATGAAAGTACTGTGATTCAGAGAAACATTTTTATTTGTTTGCTTGTCTCCAGCAAAGCTGATTCATCTATAAAAGGATGGAGCGTTACAATATCTTAGTATCACCTTTAAAACTAACAGCATGATTCAGAAGTATGTTCTGTCCATTATTATGCCAAATTTTAAAATCAATTATCTGTCATTTTTTTAATCATGCCACCTGTAACTTTGATGTAACTTTAAGGATCGCTTTGTAACGTGCAGCTGGATCTAACAGCAGCTCTTCCTTGTCAGCTCAAAGCCAGAAAACACACATAAGATGGAGGATGAGAGAGTATGACTGCGATGCTCTTAGACATCCTTCAGTCAAACCAAAATGTCTCAGGATTACTTTCTTTAAACTTTCTTCATTTGATAAAATAATATAATTCCTTGTAGCAATCAGTTTAAAATTCTCAACATCACACAGTAGAACAAATAGACTTAAAAGTTGGGCGTCTTGTTTATTTTCCTTTTTCACTTCAGCAGAATATTAGCCGTTGCTTTGTGGTTTATTTTACTGTCAAAGCTACCAATCCTGTCTGCCTGTAATCCTCTTATGCATATAATAAAATAATAAAAAAAATAGCATAAACTCTTCAAAGAGAAAAATCCCATCTTTAAACAGCAGCAGGTGAATACAGTTAATTACTGAAAAGCTAATGAGATGTGTTGTCCTGGACAGATGACACTGGGACCACTGCAGAGCTGCAAGAGGACTCAGTCAGGGACTTCCTTCTCCTCCGCTGTGGCAGCTGGTGTCATTGCTCTCACTTTAGAGGCCAAGTGAGCAGCTCTCTTACACAAAAGCCATACATTCAGGCCATGTTAAAACCATCAAATATAACTGTATACAGAGACCATATTGTCTCCTTCTGTTTGAACTTTTTACAGCCCCTTTCTGAGCTGGAGGGACGTGCAGCACATTATTGTCCGAACATCAAAAGCCCATCATCTTATAGCTTCTGACTGGCATATTAATGGAGCTGGATACAAAGGTACCATCAGATATTTGTTGAATTTCTAAACTGTCTTTTCTTTTCATTTTTAATATTTGCGAGAAGTTTAGAGAAAACTGATTAGATGACATCTTCTGGATCAAATCAGCTCAAAACTCAATATTTTGGTAATATTTCTCTTTACTTTTTTTAGCAAGTAAAAGTTTAAAAGCATAAAGCAGTGAGCATATTCTAAGATAATGAGGTAAAGTGAGCAGAACAGCAATAAACGCCTACAAAGTCTCAAGAGGGTGCAAAATCTGTAGAAGACTCAGTGCCCTTCATAGCCCAGTTAATGTGATGTGTGTGTCACTATGTCTATCAGTTAGCCATCTGTATGGCTTTGGCATGCTGGATGCTGAGAGTATGGTGAAGGAGGCTGAACACTGGAAACACGTTCCCCCGCAGCACGAGTGTGTGGAGGAGGCTGCCATCCAGCTGAGCAGGTATTACACCAGCAGCACTGCAAGAGATCTGTGTTCCGAGCCGGATTTCCTCTCTTCTATCACGCTTCATCTATTCCTGTCTCAGTTCTCACTTGGATCTCTCTTACACTGATTCTCACGCACTTTAATAGGCGTCTTTTTCTTTGGTGTAGCTCTTCTTGTAACTCTCTCCTGCGCCTCTTGTTTTCTGCCTCGCCTCTTATCTCTGCCACTTGCTGTGTCTCTTTATTCTCTTCCCCCTCTGTGTCTCATGACAGGATTATTCATCCTAACTCGGTGCTGACGTCTGTGTATGAGTCTACAGGCTGCTCCAGCAAGGCCCTGCAGCACGTTGTTTATGTGGAACATGTTGTAGTTCGTATAACCATCACTCACAGTCATCGTGGCGACCTTTCCATCACACTCACATCCCCTTCAGGCACTGTGTCAGAGCTGCTAGCAAACAGGTAACTGAAATGCCACACCCGCATTTCCAGTACATGGTGTTTTATATGAGTGATAATCAATAAGCATGCTTGTTCTCATTTTGGCAACTAAGAGCAAAAGTAGATTTTGGCAAACACTACTACAAAAATCACAAGAGTGATGCTCATATGGTGTTTCAAGGGAACTAGTATTTGGGTGAGTTCCTGGCTAAATGAAGTGCTGGCAAGTTTTTAACATGCAGTGTCTTACTTTTAATTAAGTCCTAAAATAAACCACAAATAAGCAAAAACTAAATGTTGAAAATGGCTGATAACTCTAATGATATTTTCAAGATCTCTGGAAAGTTAAAATCTGTATAGCTTTTTCAAATATGCATTTCTAAGTAGATTATTTTACAGTATTAATATGCATTAATAAATCCATGTAGCTCTCAATACATATGTGATTCAAAAGATGCCCTGAATGCTCACGTGTAAGAAAAGCACACTAAGATATTTGAATCATCATGATGTCTCCGTCATTGTCAAATCTGTCATGGATGAGCTTAAAAAATGTACAGCAATCACAGTGAATGTATTTATCTGCAGTCATGATAACTTTAGATTGCATTTTTTTTTGTTTGTTTGTTTCATTTTTTGTTTTTTTCCTTATTAACCCAGACTCAAATTTCCTATATTAATCCATCCATTAGAAGTCATTTGTAATTATCAGTTACTATGTCATCACAGAATGAGTGATCGTAGGGGAGTAGCTGTATGCTTATGGTTATGTAATGTTTTGGTTTAGGCCTCTTGACAGCTCTACTGAGGGATTTCAGAACTGGGAATTCATGACGACTCATTGCTGGGGGGAGCAGGCAGCAGGGGAATGGACTTTGAAAATCAAGGATATGCCCTCTCTGAAGAGAGACAGCACTAAACAAGGTATGCTTATCCTCCTCAGTATCATAAAAGCAACTAACATAGTTTGCAAACGTCATGGGACAGGCGTGTTTACTTGATCTCTGTTGTTTATAGGAATGCTGAAGAACTGGTCTCTGGTGATTTACGGCACTGCAGAGCAGCCTTACCTTGAGCATCATCGACGAGCCCGCTCAGTCGAGATTCCAATGGATGAAGATCTCACTGAAGGATACAACGGTCAGTGACACACTCCACTTTTCTATGAATTTTCCTATAAATGTGAAACTAAAATAGCAATCTGACTAACTTCTCAGTTCATGCCATGGTGATGCTGTGACTTTGTGTCTATCCAACCTTGCAGGACCCTGCGACCCAGAATGCAGCGATGATGGTTGTGAGGGGCCGGGCCCGCAGCAGTGTGTCACATGCCTGCACTTTTTTCTCAAATTCAAGAATAATTCAAGGTCAACCTGATTACACAGAACAGCACAGTTAGAGGATTCAGAAAGCATGTTCTAAACCCTGCTGCTGGAGCGCATACATATTATATTTGTAAATCATCAGCATTTATTTAGTAGACATTTTTGCAAACTACGCTAAATCCCACAAGCTTGTGTGTTTTTAAAATAAAAAGGTTATTAAGGGGGCAAAAACATACCAAGATTAAGTAGTGATTTTCTTTTATCCCATTCGTTGCAACAGTTGTCTCTTGTCTTTTAAATTCCTTGTTTTAATCTTGTCCAAAAGGTTGTGTGTATCGGAGTGTCCACGAGGGTTCTGGGGTGACCGTCGCCGTTGTAAGAGGTGCTACTCCTACTGTGAAAGCTGCACAGGAAGTCGCAACAACCAGTGCACTTCCTGTCAGCCTGGTTATTACCTGACAGATGAGACCAATACCTGCACAGCCACCTGTGGGGATGACTACTACCCTGATCATGGTTGGACTCTTGGATTTTAACTAATCATCATAACATCTCATATAGAACATATTTGTCAATAATTATTCAGAAGAAACATCTTTGAGTGAGCCTTGAGGGATCCATATTTAGCAGCATATGATTGTACTCATAACCAGTCTGTTGTTTTTAATCTAGTTGTGGCTCTAATGTGTAGTGACTGTGTAGTTTTTTATTTCCCTACAGAAACAAACACGTGCAGAAAGTGCAGTGAAAACTGCTTGAAGTGCACCTCCTACAGCATCTGCACAGAATGCAAACCAGACACAAGGTGAAACAAATTCTCTGATGATGCTTGAATTAACTGCTCTGTAAACACTGCTCTCTCTCCTCCAACACTGAGAATACTGATGTGCACACACCGCCGGCAGCAGCACATCAATTAGAAAACGCCACAGTATTTTTGACTCTGTGCCATCGTTACCTTTTCACACACAACTCACAAAGATAAGGGTTTCTTGAAATCTGTTTTGCAGAATCATTACTGGGGAGTTCAAATTCACTGTAATGTTAAGTAAAAAGTGTTCACTGACTAAGTTCACCAAGTGTTTGTGGTGGTGTGCTGTGGGTTGGAAAAGCAAGCCAGCAGTCTGAAGGCAGTGACTCATTTTTGTGGTATCACATGACTTACTGAGTGTGTCATGGTGCCAGATGCTCTCTCCGCCCTCTCCAGTCTGCAGGGGAATCGGTGCCAGCGTAGCTGCATAACTGGATTTTACCATGACACACAGGACAGTATATGCAAGCCCTGTCATGAGGCCTGTGCAACCTGTGCAGGTGAGAACAAGGTTAAGGGGCAGGATCTGTGTGAAAATGCATTTCAATATCTAAAATTCACAACACAACTCTTATTTATTTCATTTTTTTACAACTTAAAATCCTTTGTTTTAAAGTGTATTTTTGCTTAATGTGGCATCAGGTGCAGGTGTTGAGGCATGTAGTCACTGTGCAGAAGGCTACTTGATGGAGGAGTGGAGGTGTGTGTCCTCCTGCAGTGCTGGCTTCTACGCCACAGAGCCAAGCCCCGAGATAGCTGATGGGCACAGGATATGTAGGAGGTGAGCTCACTGGTGTGTGTTCAGGTGTGGGTGGTTTGTTTATCGGCTGACGGCAGGACTTATTCTGGTTGTTGGCTTCAGCCTGTGTTTGCGCTTGTTTTGGCACTTCTGTTTGTTGTTGTGTGCCTGTATGTATTGGGGGTAGTTATTTTCTCTGGGTTTGTCTTGTCTGCTGGTCAGCAATGTGCATTTGTTGGTTTCAATGTGTGTTCAGTCTCTGTGCTGTTCTCCTCAGGTGTGACGCCAGCTGTCTCACCTGTGTGGGGCCGAGCAGGGGGAACTGCAGCAGCTGTTCCAGTGGTCACAGCCTACAGGAGGGAGTGTGTGTTGTTAACACTGAATGCACAGACGGTCAGCATCTCCCTGCTCTATTACATGTTGGCGTAGCACTGCTGGATAAATATAATGCAGCCTTTACAACTTGTGTTTACACTTCGCCAAATGTATTTAATGCAAGAACACAGATAATATGTTATGTTCACACAAGCTACTAAAGTTTGCTTATGACAAAAATGACTTATTTGCTTTTCATATAAGTCTACTGCTGTATTATTGCCTCTTTTTTCAGAGACTAAGTCAATCATAAGCCAGCTGTGTTTCTTTGTAATAACAAAAAATGCAGGGTTGTTTGGTTTTATGCACCTTCCACTCTTTGGCATCTGACATTAAACCATCAAATGTGCCTCAGACTGTTTTTCATTTCTGAGTCAGCATGGTTCTCTTGCTGTCTATCAGGAGAGTATCATGATAGTGACGGGGGGTGCCGTGAATGTGATGCAACGTGTTTGAAGTGCACAGGGCCACGAAGCGAAGACTGCATCAGCTGTGCTTCTTCACGGTGAGTTAGACGTTTTTGATTTAAGCTCTGAGGGGAAATCAACGCATCCTCTGTTTATCTGAGTAATAAATGTTATTTCATCAAGGTGTTGAGTAGCAAATAATAATGTTTCAGAAATATTGGTTTAGATATCATTAAAGCAAATAGAATGCTCATTCATTCTCTATTAATGAAAAGTTTGATTTACACATGTTAATCACAACAAACATAACACAGAAATTAAAAGCAAACTATTCAAAACTTTGAACATGGAACTGATGTTTCTGGGCTGTTGATTGTAAGGTTGACTTTTATAGAATATATTTAGTGAATGTGACTCATTTTTAAACAAGTTGTTATTAATGCTCATCTTAAATGAATCAGATGGAGTACAAATGGATTAATAAATGCATGCACTTAAGTTGAATGTCTATCAGTTAGTCAGTGTAAATAAGATGTGTATGTAAAAATGGCGATAAGAGGGGAGTCGGTACACATTGCTGTTGACTTCCATTTCAAGGCAACAAATTAGAAGTGATTATTTAACTTTGTACTCCCAGGTCGGGAGCTCATATCATCAATAACACATCTTTTACCCTGAAAGCAGGCGAGAGAATCTCTTAAATCTGAGTAAGGTGAACTTGAACTCATCATGTGATGCATCGCCTCTAATTTACATGGTTTTGATTAAATTGTTTTTCTTGCACAATTTCATGTTAAACATACTCAGATTTATGGAGTTAATTTAAACTCTATAAACTTAAATTGTTTCAGTTAATTGTACTCAGTAACTCGTGTTTCTAAAACTGATTTTTTGAGGCAATGAGTTTGTTTTTGTTTCTTTGTTGAAAGCCAGCTTGTTAGATTTTTACTGTGTGGGATTATATCAGCATTTGCAGTAAATATTTTCTCTCTCTACAATCCCAGTAACAAACAGGGGCCCTGAATCTGTCATGATCTGCGGGTTTTAGTTCTGTGTTTGGTCTAATTCTTAACAGATTTCCATTTGTAGTTTTTTTCACCTCATGTTGGTCTGTAAGCTTTGTTTTCTGGTATCATTTACATGCTAGTTAGTCTTACTACTTGTTTTATTTTGTAGTCTATTCCCTTGTGTATTGAATTGAAATTAGTTCCTGCTCCTCTTTTTTGCCTGGTTTCCATTTCCTGGTTAACATACTTGCTCCTTACTAATCAGCTCCCTCTGTATAAAAACTCCTTGTTTTTATTTTGTAAATCCTAGTCCACCTGCTCCTGCGTTGTAGTCTTGCATTTGGGACCTACCTCCTCCTCGTGTCCCCACTATGACCCATGACAGAATCAAACATCATTCAATGCAAACTTACTTTGCTGTTTTTAATGTTGTTTTTTTTTTGTTTTGTTTTTTTTTTTTAAAAAAAAGCCCCTGTATTTGCAAAAAACAATCACAAAAAAAGAATAGTACAGCAATTTACACTGTAGATGAAACAGTTTGGTAGCACAAGGGTTTATTGTGTACTAGGGCTTACAGATGTGGACGCAAGATGTGGTACAAGCCTTAGCTGGCCAAATTTTAAGAACTGTAGCTTAAAGAGAATTTTAAAACAAGGGCTCAAGTAGAGCCGTACTATGCAGTAGCAAAATTACATTTAGTTTAAAATTTATTCTGATGTAAAGAACATTAGAAAAATTGCTTATATGCATTGTGCACAAACGAACTGAGGATGCTTTAAAAAGTAAAAACTGGACTAGCCTTTTATTTAACTACCATCCCCACTCCCTCCATTTCCTCTCCCTTTGTTAACTTACTCAGTTACGCCTGTGTAAATGTGCCACATTGCTAGCCTCTTAGCATGATTGCCTGAGTCATATTTTAAGGTTTTATAGGCAATGATGCGCAGTCAATCAGCAATATTAAGAGAGTACAGTTAAACAGAAATCACAATTTAGTCAAAATATAACTTAGAAATTGTACTATGAGGCTAATGATATGGTGCATGCTGGAATGTAAGTCAGCTCTGCTCATTTAGAAAGACATGATTCATATGTATTAATTTTTTCTCTCTTTTTGTTGGGGTGGGGGGTGGTTGGCTGCAGGGTTTTAGAAGAAGGCCAGTGCATGGTGGAGTGTGGCAAGGGGAAGTATGAATCGGGTGGACAGTGTCACCTGTGTGACCATACCTGTGCCACATGTATAGATGCGGGAATTGCCAGCTGTACCAGCTGTGATACAGGTGAGGAAGAAAATGGTAGCTCACACTGTGGAAAAGCATGTGGGTTGAACATATGAGCTTATAAGAAAAATACCCTGTAGTTTTGTTGTACTGCTGGGCCAATTTAGTCTCATAGTATGGGTCCACTTGTCTCCATAGAGAGAAGGGTCACTGCAGATTAATTATTAGCTGTAAAGAGGGATGATCTTTATCCTGTGATGAAACAATTTTATCCTGTCTTAACTGGAGTGGCATTCTTGAAGAATGCCACTCCAGTTAGGACACCCCTTTCCACTCATTTTGAATGGAAGGGGGGTCCTGTATTTTGAATTGCGCTTTAGGTTTTCATCACACAAAGAATGATAAGCAGTATCTTGACTTTAATACTGTTCTAGTCACTAACTGTGGCTGCTTGGTCGTGATTTAATGGGGTTTTATTGCTTTTCCACTGAAATAAGCTCCCTGATGCATCTGAAAATGTTGCTTATGAGACCAGTGACAGTGAATCAATACTTTTTTGTCACTACAAGTGATCCATTTCATCCTACAAATAATCATTTAGTCACTTACATTTTGTCCAGTAGCTTCATTGACTATGTAAGCCCTTTAAAGCTTAAAGCTTTGTGTATTGCTTTAGGTTAATAAAAAAATTAATGGTATATAACCAGGAAGTTAAGATGGTATGATTCACCTCAATGATACCCTCTTTTCTGCTCCAGATAAGTTTGGAATAGAGCGTTACCTGTATAACAATCTCTGCCTGGACACCTGTCCTGAGGCCTTCCACCACACCAATGAGAAGACCTGTGAGCCCTGTTCAGAGCACTGTCACCTCTGTACAGGCCCCAACCAATGCCTGAAGTGTAACTCCTTCTACTACATCTCCGATGGACAGTGTGTGAAGCTGGAGTGTGGTGAAGGTAAACAAGGTCACAGCATTGTTTGTGAGGCAATTTTTTGGGTAACTGTTGTGTGAGTGACCTTGCAGAGTGTCGTTTCACTAACGTCCACTCACAGCCCCCTCTCTTCCTCCGATTTCAGTTGTTTTGCTTGCTGCACCTTTCCCCACAGTTTGTCTGTTTTCTGTGTTTTCAGGGGAGGTGGAGGACCCAGATTATGATGAATGCATGGCGTGTGAGGAGGGCTGCAGAAAGTGTGTCTTGTGTAAGTCACAGTTCAGCAGCTATAATAGTTTTCCCCAAGTGAGCACCCCCTGTAGATGACTGCGCTCTTGTGCCGGCGTGTCATAGACCATGTTCAGAGGTTTTTCCAGGTAGCTCCTGTTTAAAAGGAGAGCTGAGTGTTTTTGTCTGCTTTCAACAGATAACCCCAGGCACTGCCTGTCCTGCATTGAGGGCTTTTACAAGTAAGGCTGTGTGCCTCGCTTTGCCATGTGTGATCTCACCTCTGCGCTCACTCTGCCTTTCATTTCACTGCTATACCTGAATGAAAAGGCTTATTTTTGCCACGAAAGCAGAGTGGATTTCTGTGTACGTGCAAGTATCGACTGCTGCTTTTATTATCAGCTTTCAGGATGGCTGCTACAAAAACTGCCCTGCAAAGACATACAGCGTGGAGGAGGAGATGACTTGTGTTCCATGTGATGACAATTGTGTGAGCTGTGATGAACATGAGTGCTACTGGTGTGAGACCGACCTCTTCTTATCAGGTAAAACTGTATTTTTGACATTAATGGAGGTTCTTTAGTCAAGCACCAAAGGTAATCAATAAACATTATTATGCATGACATATTAATATATATTTTTTCCCTGATATATGTTTTTCTCTACTTCTTTTCTTGTGTTTTCTTTGGTTAGGGTTCCTTTTTGTATTTATATGTTAATTTAAAAAGGCAGAAAGAAGTGCATGGTAATAAATACATCTGTGGTTTGGAGTCTTTTGGGCTTTAAAAGGGCTGCCACCTCAGTGCAATACAATTTTTTTCACTTCAACATTTGTAATTTTCGGCCCCAAATGATCCATCAAAACATCCTGAACATTTTGTTCCCTCCATGAAATAATACTTTAAACACACTTTGATATGTAGAATCAGTGAAGTTTGGTTTAAAGTGAAGCACAGCCACCCAAAAGGGAATCTTCTCTTCTTCTGCAGAGGGGAGGTGTGTTTCAGTATGTTCTGATGGTTTCTACGGAGATGAAGACTCCAACGACTGTGAGGAGTGTCACTTGGACTGTGAGACATGTAGCGGTCCTGAGGACAGTGACTGTCTGTCATGTGAAGACGGAAAGATTCTTCAAAATGGGGAATGTGTGTTTGGCCATGAGGCCTGCCCCATTAAGACCTTTCTCAACGGTGAGCCTACTACTTATTTTCCACTAATCTAACTGTCGGCCTTTAATGAAGCAGGGATTTAGGCACTTTCACAGGGGCAGGGAAGAAATCTTGGAGGGTAATTGGTCTGTGTGCCTCTTTCCCTCATCCTGCACCCACTTAAGTACTAAAAGTACAATAAATGTCAGACAGATACAGAGTTTTAAATAATTGACTGTATATCCTGAACATTTTGTTCCTCCCATGAACAGGCTTTAAAACAACATAGTAATTAAAGTGAGGCAAGACATCTTAATTATAGGAGCTACAATAACTCTGACAGAAGTGCATGGGTTAACACAAAGTCTGAAAATGAACACAGAAGTGAAGTTAGTTTTACTCTTCAAATCTCAGCAATGACAAAAGTTGATAGTTAAGGATAAATTGTTTACAAAAGATGGATGTTATCAACTAGTGTCAGGAGAGACGTGCAGCACCACTGACAGTTTCTACGTTCTGGCTCTTATGCAAAAGTGTTAGATTAATATTGTAATAAGTTTCTAAGAAATTTAATGCAGTTCAAACTAGGCCAAGAGGATAAAGTAGACCCTGATCTGTCATCTCAGTGACACAAAAGGAGGAAGAGATAGGACACCTCTGAGTCTAGACACTGGTGGTGAATCAGCAGTTAGGAAGTGGTAGAGATGTCTGATTAGGCTTCCTCTAGCAAGTTAGATGGGGAGAAGACAGGGGCATCCCTGTTAGTTTGGAGGAGAAATGACAGGACAGAAGAGAGTTTTAAAGAACAGAGATCAGACTTAATTGCTCAAAATGTAATGAAAGATAATAATCAGAACTTTTTTCTCAAGATTAAGTTAGTGTGTATTTATCTGAAGCACTGTTTAGCATAAATAGGTATGAAAGTCCTTCAGGTCTCATTTTTTTCTGTTCTCTATAGAGCTGTAATAAGAAACTACTTTATCACCCACTATGGTTATATGATGTTCAAAGTGTTGTTTCCCTCCAGATGATGGGGCATGTGAAGACTGCCACCCATCCTGTGAGTCCTGTTCAGGAGAGCAGAAAAACCAGTGCACGAAATGTGGAAAAGGTGTCAATCATTCATACCTGCAGCAGTAATTTATTATTTTCATGCTTACACCACTTTAAATCAGCTCTTTTAAAGCTAATGTTTACTGCTTGCTGTTTTCCCCTTCAGGGCGTTTTCTAACCATGCAGCAGACGTGTGTGTCGAAGTGTCCGGTGGGCTTCTTTGCCAATCGGCTGAGCGGCAAGTGCGAGGCGTGCCCTGTAGGCTGCTTGCAGTGTGTGGATGCTCAGAGCTGCAGTCGATGTCAGAGTTCTCGGAAAGCTCAGTTATTCCTCCAGGATGGACAGTGTGTTCAAGAGTGTGTCAGGTCAGGGGGCAATCCTATCTCAGTTGGTTTATTTGACTCATTTAATTGGGCTTGTATGTTTCTTTTCAGCTCTGCAAATATTCTTGGTTTGACGAGTTTTAACCCTGCAGGCAGAATCATATAATCATTTCTCCTGAACGTCAAACCAGATGTATTAGAGACACATGCTCTGAAGTGCCAAAAATAAATGACACAAGACATATTTGCTGCTGTGATTATGCTGCTTCTTTCTTGATGTTTATATGCCATCAAGCTGTGACATACTTGAGACTGGAAGCGTCAAACTGTCCTGTCAGAAGCTCAAAAAGCACTGAGAGGAGTATTTTAATTTTTCAACTGTGGATGTTTTTATCATTTTGTTTTTAAAACATCTACAATTTTTTTTTAGCCATTTGAGTATTACCTAACCTCAACAGAGTTTTCTGGATAAATTTCTAGTTGTCCTCTTTATTGTGCAGCAAAGAACACAACAACATGTCAGTCTGCTTGTTTACCCCAACGGCAATCATGACAGCTTATTTGATCTTTTTCACATCCGAAAAGAGGAAATAAATGTCCAGCTAGACATTAATATGAGAAAAACAAATAAACTCAGGGAAATAAAATTGTACTTATATGTAAATTGTTATTGTTCAACGTTCACTGCCATGTGCTTTATTAGGAATATGAGAGACATGCAGTATGTGTATATTAAGCAGCCTGCTCTGCAGAATAAAGGCAAATCAATGCAGAGCATGCATGCAGTAATTCAGTGTATGGTAGTTTGTTTGTTAATCCATCTACTGATCTCTGATTGGATATCGACAGGGGTTATCCTGCAGGCCAGCTGTGTCTCAACTGTGCACCCGGCTGTGCATCCTGTGAGAGTAATACCACGCACTGCCTCACCTGTGAAGAGCCTCTCCTACTACATAAGCACCTGTGTGTGGAGGAGTGTCCTCCAGGGCACATTGTCCGAGAAAGGGAGTGCCATCATTGCCCAGCAGCCTGCAGAGAGTGCAGCCCACTTGGGCTGTGCACAGGTACCAAAACACACTGCAAATCAGGTCAATGTCAGCTCTTGGGATTCACTCACAATGTGTGCTTTTGTAGTGATGTGAATAAAAAAAAAAAAAAAACTGTAATGGCTCTTTAACCATTTAAAACAAAAATCAAATTGAAAGAAAGAAAAGAAAGACAATATAACAGATGTTAAATGTGCTTAGAACTGTGTGATGTTTGTTATTGCTTGATTTAAGATTTCAGATACCCAATTGTTCATCAGCCCCTACATTGTTGTTGTGTTTTTTATGATAATGGCAAATTTTTTCATTGGGTTACAGATCTGAACAAGTTTAGCCAGTTTAGCACCTGCACTGTTAGTACACAATGATGTTCTTGCTTTTGCACGATTTTCCTATTAACCTCAATCCATCCTGAATAATATACTCAAATATCGTTAACTCTTTGATGCATAGTGTCCACTACAGTGGACACATATTTAAAGGCTGTTTTTAAATGTATGCATGGGTGTGGATCATACATTAGCAACTCCATTGGACCTCAGTGAGTCACCAATACATACAGCCATGTATAAAGAATAACTAGTTGATATAGTATTCATACATACGTTGTAATTACCAAGTTTGCCTCAGTGATAAAAAGGACAAGAAAATGATCCAGGTGTTTATAGAAAATTTATATTAATATGACAAGATATTATTTTATAAATATTTTCATAGATAAAATAGAAAAATCAATACACTGAGTAAAAGTTAGCATAAGATTGAAAAACTAAAAGACATCAATCTGCATGTCTGTAGAAGTAAAATATTTTATTTAAAAAAATGTGGTACTTTTCTGTACTAATTCATGCACCAGAGGGTTAAAAATGTACTTTTTTTTTTTTCATGGTAGATTTTGTAATTTGTATTTGTGAATGCAGCAACAGTCCATGTTGTTATGAAGGACCTCACAGAGAGAGAACTGAAGTGACAGGTTTATTGTGAACCAGGTTATCACATCCAGAATATTACTAGTTCCAAAGATGGTGCTGAGTCCAAGTAATTAGCTGGGTCAGTCGGGACGGGGAACAGGGGAAGTTCAGGTAGCTTGAACGAGGTCCGACGGAGACTGGTAGGTGAACTGGAGCTTATAAGGACTGGTGAGACAATGGGGAACAGGTGTGGCAGGTTGGGTGGATTGAGAGCTGGGATCAGGGACAGGTGTGGAGGATCAGGGGAGTGCTGGAGGAGTGGCAGGACAGACTGTGACACATGTACTGACTGGTCTCCAGTATGTCAGCCAGCCTGCAGGGATCTTACCTTTTGAATTCTAATACTTGTCTTATCTGAATATTTTTTAAATAAATCTGTGGGACTTGTCACAGTAATATGTTTGGAAACTTTTTGTTAGTCAAACATGTTGCTTACCAGCTGGTAATTAATCCAAAGGTAGTCCATGTATCAGGTTGTGACTGAAAAATCAACAGCTGAAATGAAGACTAAACCTGGTCCATGAAGATTATAGGGTCAGTTTAATTTGCAATGTTTTACTGCAATATTTGTTTACAGGAAAATTAAGTTGGCTTGACAAAATTTATATTCTTTGCCTCACCTTGTCTTATTTTTTATTCAAGGTTTGTCATTTTTCTAACAAATCTGGTCATTTTTTCTCTTCTTTTTGCAGTTCTCTTCATGAGTTTGAAGCACTCAGTTTAATATTGATTAGCTGTAACCAGTGTTGGGGTAGTTACTCTAAAAAAGTAATTAGTTACTAGTTACTCATTATTTCTGTAAATTGTAATGAAATTACTTTACTCGTTACTGCATTTGAAACGTAACGCCACTACTTATTACTTTACCATATCTTAATTCACCGTGTGGACAAACATCCAGGCAAGCACACACACAGGCAGCAGCATGCGTGCACCACTTTAAAAGATCAGAACTTTACACGTAGGCAGACACGGCCCAAGTAACGCAGAAAAACATGTTACTGTAGTCCAGTAAAGTAATTTCGTCACTGATATTTTAAGTGTAACGCACTACTTTTACCCAAAAAAGTAATATCGTTACTGCAACACGTTACTTTGAAACGCATTACTCCCAACACTGGCTGTAACGAATCATTTCTCCATATATAGTTCAAAAGCTCATCTTTCTGCAGGCTGTGAGGAGTATCACTTTCTCCATGAGGGCCTCTGTGTGCCCAACTGTCCTGAGAGGTTTTTTGAGGACAGCGAGCAAGGGAAGTGTTTGCATTGCCACCCTGACTGCGCATTGTGTGATGGGCCGAACAGCAATGATTGTGATGCCTGTGTGGATTCTGAGGCCACCCTGCACAATGGAGCCTGTCTGGCTGCCTGCCCCTCCCATACATATAGGGATGCTGTAACAGGAGAGTGTAAAGGTATACCATCCTTCAAGCTTTGCAAAGTATTTAGTAAAAGGTAAACTATTTTTGCAGGCTTTTTGGGGGGCAAAAATTCCATCATAGAAGACTAAATGTATCTTACTAGCAAGAAAAAGCTCTCAAGTAATTAAACTGAAATCACAACTAAAAGTATGACAAAGACAGCTCCATCTATCCTAAAATGATGTGTGTTCTGTACTGTAGAGTACTCCTCATGCATTTTCTAAATTATTCTCTACTACGCCTGAGTGTGTTTCTTGACTTCAGCTCAGACTAAAATAGCAACACTTTCAGATGGTTAACAGGCAGCTGTCAAACGATGGAAACTGCACAGTGATGCCAACAACAGTTCCCTAGAGAAAGACACATCGCTCTGGTTTTGTTTTTCAAAAACACAGAGGATGGTGTGTTCCTCACAAGAAAATGTTGTAGGCAATCACTGCTTTTTCTTTCCTGCTGAAAGTAGCTGCCAGTAGAAAGATATATAAAAGGAAGTGCATTGCTTTGCTGCAAAATGGAATGTAATTTTGCAGCAGAAAATGTTTTATAGACCATATACTCAAAGCTCAATGTGTGAAAACTATTGGATAAAATGTACAATGCAGAACGTATTTGACCTTGTATGGATAGAGTTTTTCAGTTACCATTCACTGTAGTTATAATAATCTTTGTGTATTTCCAGACTGTGATGCATCGTGTCTTACATGTTTTGGGCCCCACGTGAGTTCCTGCACCAGCTGCAGAGACAGTCAGAGGCTGGACAGCAACAACCACTGTGTGTCATCAGACCACAAATGCTCAGCTCACCAGTACACAGACCAGGACGGGGAATGCCACCCTTGCCACAAATACTGCCACAGGTGTTCAGGTCCAGGCAAAACCCACTGTCTGAGCTGCAACCAGGGACATCTTTTGCTTAGTTAGTCAAGTTTGTTTTTTATTCATTTTCTGAAGTTCTGTGTGTCCTGGAGAGCTCCTCATGCTTATGTGACATGTTTGATTAACTGCATGATCCTGTGTGTTTGTTGGTACAGATGGCACCTGTGTGGATGAGTGCCCAACAGGCTACTATGAGGAGGAGTCAGAGCAGAAATGTCAACTTTGTCATGCTTCCTGTCATACTTGCATTGGAAAGCAGAGCCATCAGTGTCTCACCTGCAAAGCCCACCTGTTCCGAGAGGCCAAAGAATGTGTGGAGACCTGCCAGCATGGGTAGTTTAACCTGCTCACCATCCAACTGTGTTGCTAATCCATCACATTAAATGCAGTGGCACCGAGCTGTGATTAAGAAAAGATCAGTTTGGCAACATAATGTCGTTGTGGACACTAAACTAAAGCTGGACAGATTTGGAGATGCAGGCTAATTTAGCTTTAGATTAAATAGCCATTCATGTGGTCTGGTTCAGTAATTGAGAGAGTTATATTAATGTGCTGTTAAATTGATGTGCAGTTAAACACTCAAAGAGAAAAATAACAGGATACAAAAGCTACATAAGTACCTTACAGACCTAAATGCAAACACTGTGTTATCCTCAGCAATGAATGAAGTGCTACAAATGCAGCTCCTCTGTTTTGTGTTGGTCTATGACATATCCAAGTATTTCTGGCAGTCTATATGTAAGGCTGTGAAAAGGAATTTCCTCTTGTGCACGAACAAACCTCTAATCTCGTTTCATTTAATTGAATCTCATCTATCACAACTTTTACCATCTGTCCCCTAGTCACTATGGAAACACTGCCTCAAGGATGTGTGAAAAGTGTGACCCAAGTTGTGGTGAGTGCATGGTGGGTGGGGAGGATGGCTGCCTGAGCTGCGCTCCCGGCCTCATCTACTTGCGGAAAGAAGGCCGCTGTCTCCCTTCATGCCCTCAGGGATACTATCATGATTCTGTGCACCGGACCTGCGAGCCCTGCCATGCCACCTGCAGAACATGCTCAGGTACAAATATCCATTCAGTAGTAATTTAATGGATTGTGGACACACACACACACACAAACACACAAATCATGTACAGGTTATGAGATACTGATGACGTTTTCTCTGTGGACTGCAGATGTTAAAGTGTTGGAGAACTGTTCTCTGTGCCCTTTAGCAGTGTTATATATAGTGCAGTCCCATGTGCGCTGTGTATCCTCAGAAAACACACAAAATTAAGCCACAAACGATGAAACTGTTGATCAGTGGTATAGGACTGTTTCTCACTTCAGCTTCCTTATTTTGTATGTGGCTTTCATTCTTATAAGTAGACTAACAAGTTCAATTAGGAAAACTCTGAACATTAATATTGATTAAACAAATTGTGCTTTGTGGAGATACAGTTCAAAGAATGAAGTCAAACTCCTCATTTTGCTTTTGTGGTTCTATATTTTGGTTGCAGTTCTGGCTTTGATTTCATGTTATTTTATGTCAGCCCCTCCCTTTTAAACTGTTGACCCTCCTGGTGCTTATTAAGCTTCTGGAGAATGTGTAACAATTCGATCCAGACTTTCTTCACAGTTGCTTTTCACACATGCACTTCACAGCTGGAGATTCTGTTCTAAAGATGCTCACTCACAGCTGGAAATGCAAGGAATGGCTGTGTAGAGCGCATAGGAAGACATGACAGAAATAGTACATGGAAACTGTATTTTGTTTACAGCTTGTTGAGAATGGCTGACAAAGCCCTTTTCATGTTTTCAGTGCTTCATGTTTTTGATCAGAAAGTATTATTTAGTATGTGGAAAGGAGCATGCAGGTCAGATTTAAAGAATATAAAGCATGTATTTTTACTAACACATTCACCTTTTCGCTTGCAGATTTCCTGGGTGGAAATTCTTTGCAAAAATCCAGGATGAATGTTGCAAACTCTTGCCCTCTCAAATGCAGGCCCTCTGAAAGATGTTTGCCAAGTTTTAAGGCTAAAGAGCATGTGTGAAAATTGCTCAAAAGAAAGAATTCCTGCATTACATTGTGAAAAACAAAATGAGAGATGGTGGTACAAAGGCATCCCACTGGAATGAAACCAGAGTCAACACTGATCTGACATGGAGCTTCCTCTGTTCAAGCACTCCCATTTAATTCTGATTTCAGTTTTGGTCCTGTTAGTTGTTTGTCTTAAATGGTTGATACTGTAGTGTAGCATCCAGCTGTTCTCTAAGTTTTTCTACATTACTTTTGAATCTTTGCAAAGGATGCACAATTTTAAAAAGAGAGTGTATCTTTTCATAATGTAAGGGACATTTACCAGTGAGTTCTTATCTTCTTGATGAGGAACATAAGACAGTATTTCCAAAACAGCATTTTGACTGATTAGTGTGCTGACCCCTGCCTGCCACCAAAAATTCTAATTGTGAGCATCAGACCTCCATCATTAACCAAAGGAAGAAAGCAGCCTGGTCTGATGAGCCATATTTTCTTCACATCATGTAAACGATGGCGCTAATGTTCATGTTTAGCTCAGGGGAAAGAGGGCAGCAGGATGCTATATTGGTCAAAGGAAGCCAGCAGGGTCTGGATAATATTTTTTTCTTGGAAACCTTGGATCCTGGCAACCATGTGCATGTTAATTTAACATGTGTCTCCTATCTACAAATTGTTGCAGACTGCGTACAACCTTCACAGCGTTAGTATTAAGTGAATCCTGTTGCCGTTTGCAGCAGGATAATGCAAAAACTGCCAGGAATGTTTAGATGAACACTTTACAATTGTGGAAACTTTTCAGTACAGGATAGAAGAATAATTAATGTCATTCCTTTTTTTCTATGAACTGATATCTTGGAGACTTTTAAGAGAAAATAGCAGATTATTACCACTTACCCTTTAAGTTGACATGTTTTCACAGAAAAAGCCTCCCAGTCCTGTGACTCCTGCTACCCTGGATACCTGTTGTCAAATGGCAGGTGTGAGTCCATGTGCGATACTGGCCAGCATCCTGTTATAAAGGTAACAATATTTTTCTGTATTTTAGTTTCACAAATACTAACTTTTTGATTAAAAACCCATTTAGCCAGTCCCTCAACGAAACAACTAATAACTACTAATGTTTTGGCCTCAGGTGTCATGTAATGTAATTCAGACTGGCTTATTACTCCACCAGAAGCTGTTTCAAACAGCAGAGTGAAAATTATTACACTGTCTCGCTTTCTGAATAAATCTTCCTCCTCCTGCTGTGAGGCAGCTGATTGAGACTGTTTGACAGGTGGAGATGCATGTTAATTGACTGCTGCGAGACTGCTCATCATTTTTGCTTAACTCTTCAACAAAGTTTTAGAAGCAAAGAAACAATAACTATGATATATTTTTAAGAAACGAAACAAAAACTGTAACTGTTTATCAGTCCTCTCTGTTTCAACTCATCAGGGTTCAGGCTACGCTTGTGAAGACTGTGACAGCTCCTGTTTGGAGTGCCGGGGACCTGGTCCATCCAACTGCACTATGTGTCCTGCTCAGGCAATCTTAGAAGCTGGGGGGCGCTGTCTGATGTGTTGCCGCCATGAAGAGAAAAACGAGGACATTGCATTGCCACAGCAGGATTGTTGTAACTGCACTGAAACCCGAGGTTGGCTGTTCTAATATCATGCTTGTTGGGTCAAGGCTGGGTGAGATGGTGATCTTTGTCAGGTTTTTAGGGATAATTAATTGTTTCTGTCTGAATTTATGATAGCAATATCCAAAAGCTCTGTAGCTGCAATTATACGTAAAAAGCACAAAGGCATTTGCTAAATTTTCCCAAGATTTGCTCCAAAACTGAAAGTTAACTCTTGAAGTTATATTTATAAAGCCAATTTTTCTTAGCTTGATATTTTTAAGGTCTGTGATTGAAAGTTTCCTTCCAAAAAGAAGACTGAGAGTTGTGATTAACTATTTAAACAAGCTTTATACTTTGAGTTTTTATCAAAGAACCAAGTGTTATATAATGCATTTGTTAATCTCTTGAACTGATAAATCAGTCAGTTTCGTGTTGGTCCAAGCCACAGTTGAGCTTGAAATTAATGTTTTTCACTTCTCAAGCAGGAGTGTCTGGAATAACTCTTCTACTTCACAAACTCTATTTCTTTTTTTTTCTTTTTTTTTTTACTTTGAAAAGTTCCATCCAAAGCCCCAAGATATTATTCAATTGTTCGGCAGCCTCAGAAGTATTTTTGATTCTGAGAAAACCAAAGTTCATGTGTAAAATTGGCAGAGTGCCCTTTGAATTTTGTCATCTTGTAAGCCCCATTTTATCTTTCCATTTAGACTGCACAGTAAGTGGTGCAATTGTTCTCTGCAGGAGAGTGCATCCTCAGTACCAACTTGCCATTCAGGAATGAGGAGGAGGAGGAGGCTAGAGGTAACCTGACAATCTTCATAATCACCTGCATCCTGCTTGTGCTGGGGCTCGTGGTAGTCGCCTTCCTCATCAAACACTCCAGGTCCAAAAGCATACCCTCGGACCTCCCTCCCCGTGGATACGAGAAGTTGGGCTCTGGCAGAGGATTTGGAGGTGGAAGCAGACATGGTGGCTACAGCTCTTCTTCTGCATCTTACAGCGGGAGAGGCAGCTCCTCTGGAGGCCGATTCCAAGAGACTCAGCTGGTTGACATCAGTGAGCGTCGCTCAGGGAATAAGGATGATGATGATGATGACGACGATGATGAGGACATTGTTTATATGGGCCATGATGGCACCGTGTACCGGAAGTTCCGGTACGGGCAGCTGGGGGAGGACAACGAGAATGAGCTGGAGTATGATGATGAGAGCTACACATTCCGATGAAGCATAAAAAGTTGCCTTCTGTTTTCTTCTACAAGCTTCTGTCTCTCTGATTCCCTCCTCTCTTCTGTTTGTCTCTTCCTGCCCTCAGGGACAGACCTATTTATCCTTCACTGAATGAGCTCAAACAAATGAGACGTGAGAAGCTATTTATAATGATCTGCATTTCATAACTGTTATCCATTCACAAAATTAAATATGCTGCAGAAACAAATCCATATTCAACATGCATGAAGGGGGTTGGTTTCACTCTTTTCTTTTACGTGTGACAGTTTTGGATATATTTACATGGCCAAAGCTTCAAACAATGTGGCATCCCCCAAAACATATTACACGAGTAGTTTAATTGGTGTTTAGATATATTTCCAGTATACAGCAGTGAATGGAGATACTAAACACTGACAGCAGAATAACATTTTAGCAACTACAATGCATTTCTCCACACTGCAAATGTTTTCCTTTCAGTTAATATTTTAGATTAAAGATAAAAACAGAAAATATGCATAATATACTTGTTGATTAGGCTTTGTTTTTTTTTGTTTTTTTGTTTGTTTGTTTGTTTTTTGGCTTTATTTGAGTATGACCTTATGTGTATATTTATTATGGACATTTACTAGTTTTTGCTTTTCTGACCTTTTACTTGTTGTAGTGTTTTGACTAGGATTTGAAAATGTTGCCTTTTGCTGTATCTCATGAGTTTGTCATTGAAATTTAATTTGACAACGTGTTATTCTGTTGAAATAAAAAACACTTTTGAAAACAATGAGCTGCTGCTTCACAAGGTGGAAAATTATTCATCATTTGGCAGCAAAGCTTCTCTGACCAATAAGACATGACCACATTTAGGCTTAAATTTCTTTTTTATTGAATTTATAGACATCAATCCATAATTTCTTTGCACATCCTTAACTCCATTAAAGACTCGTGGCTTAGAGGACCATCAGATATCTAATGAGGGGACATGCACAGATGTACAAATACACACATGCATGTGGAAACACACAGAAGATGTTGTGCTTTATTGAGGTCCCATTGTTACGTTCATCTGAGGTTTCTTCCTGATTATCCAACTGAGACTTTATATTCCCATTTTATTTTGACAAAGAAACATGCACACACACAAACACACCCACACGCACACACATCTTTAGAACAAGGCTAGAAATATATGCTGTCATACCACACTGACAGCTTGATTTCATATTTAACTTGCACTTGCTTTGAGTCATATCAACACTATACAGTTGAAGTATCTATTTATAGGTTTATTCTGTAGGACAAGATAAAGGTTTGAGTTGCTTAAATGCAAGCAGGTCATCAGCTATGGCACAAGGTTCTAGGCAACACCTTGTCTTTTTTTGTGTAGCCGGTTGACACACACAAGTTGTCTGTTTATCAGTAACCAGTAAGGGGAGATATTATTGCTTCACTGCTTCTCATGCACACAAAAAAACTATAGTCTACAAATTGATTTGTGCAGTGCATTGTCTGGTGTGTAATTGCATTTTCTACCCTAAAGTAAACACTGATGCTACTCTGTTGATGCTGGCACGCATCACACTTGATTATATAGCTCTTAGGACTCCAAGTGCACAGTACAGCAGATGCTACAGCAGCAGTAAAGACTGATCTGAGTGTTAACAGGAACTACTGTAAATTGTTCATATTAAACTCTAGTGTCTAATTGAGAAACAGTGACACACACATACATACACACACAGGCTGCACTTTCCAGCTTGACCCATTCATTAAAACAGCAACTTTTGAAGATTGAGGTGTCCCATCCATTCAGGATGTGTGGGTTTACGAGCTGCCGGCACCAGCGTCGCCTTGTCTGCTGCAAAGATGAAAATACAAAGCAGAGACATTAAGGATGGGTGTGTTTATGTATTGGTGACAGACTGAAGATACAAGCCCATTTGTCTTCCATGTGTGAACTTTAACGCCTCTGAAGACTTACTCTGTTCTGCTTGCCGCTGTTGGCTCAGTCCCCTGCAGAAAACTATTCATTCTTGAAGGAAAGAGACAAATGGAGAGGTTGTTCTAGCAGGATTTACTGCTACTGTTATATGCTTCCATGAACTGAATTTGAAGACACATGCAATTTATTTATTTATTTATTTTATTTACGACTCAGTATGCAATTAGCCCACCAATGATTAGTGTATGAAGTCTCCAGCTTTGTTATTACATCTGTTATCAGTGAAATAAATCACCATGTAATAAGGAGACGCTCATTTATTTTACTGTATTGATAAATGAGATGAAAGCAGTGCATTTAGCATCTTTAGCAACTTTTTTTGCATTTCTCTACTGTAATTTGAAACTCCAGTGTTGGTTCTCATCCAGCAGAAAAATCTTTGATCTTAAAGTGAGCCATAAATGAGCTTTCCAGCCATGGATAAAACTGAGGCAGGGGCCACTGCCTCCACAGAGGAGGTAACAAGAGACAGGAGAGTCAACACTTACTTTGAGTTCTCTGCTGCTTCCTTCAGTTCCTTATCGAGTCTAGGGGTGAGAGTTCAAACAGCAAGATGAGTAATAAAGTCATTAAGACAAGTCAGGCTTGGATGGGGTAAAGGTGGTGCTGCATTCAGGGACTTCGAGAAACTCACTTAATGATGCATTCTGGGATCTGGATGGAATCCATCGGGATGAGTTCCTGCAGCTCATCTAAACTGTTCACATACCTAATCTTACTGCTGAACTTGGCACTGCAGAAAGAAACACATATAAACATGTTTACATGCTTTCCAAATTATTATGGCAATTTACACATTTAGACATGTATACAGCTTCATATTATTATTTATATTCATATAAATTTTTGATTATTTTTTTATTTAACCTGAAGGTTTTTGTGGCTGAAAGTGACGAATGACAAAGCAGTTTGACACTAAGTCAGAAATGTTAATCACAAATATTTGGAGTTTGTTTTTGCTTATAATTGGTTATTCTTTTCCAGAAAACAATCTCAAAGCCTTTATGCACATTTGCATGAATCAGTTCTTACAAAAGCTACCAAGCTTGCTGCATGCCTCCACCAAACTTTTAAGCCACTCTTCTTTTGCAATGACCTCCGGGTCCTCAAGGTTTATGGTTTCCTTTCCACCTTTCTGTTATTTAGTTTCTCCAAACATTCAGGTCTGGATTCTGGTCCAAAATACTGACCAGACAACTCAACTCAACTTACTCACTTGTCCTTGTCTTATTGTAAGACCTGAAGTCTGAATTTTTCTCCAGAATCTTAAAATACTCTTCTTTAAAAGGTTGCTTATCCTTTACAAAAAGCTAATATGTAAAGTTAAAAAAGTTTTTGGAGATGAACTCTGAGGTCAAATTAGTCACAAGTTAGGTTGTTTAGACACATATGAGGCTTCTCATAAACACTTGGGCCCCAAAATGCCACACTGGTCAAGTAAGAGGATTTTTCGTCCCCCATGTCAATAATCTAAAACAACTTCATGATAGCAAATGACAGATAAGATGTTTACGTTAAGACTCTCAAAGAAAAAAGCTACATGCAAGACAATTATCAAATACAGCAACAGTTAAGTGCCAAACATCTACCAACTCCCTTTTTGGACATAAAACGTCTGTTTAAATCACCATAAGAAAAAAAATCTCATTTCCATTTTCAAAATGATTTACAGAGAATAATATCAGCATTCTGGAGAGACAAAGCAAAAGTTCAGATGTGATACATCACAACTTTGCAAAGCCTTTCAGATTTAAAGACCTGGAAAACAGTGACTCAGAATCCTGAATCCCAGTGGAACAAAAAGTCTTCTAGCAACTTTTAAAAACCCTGTGGTTCCTGAAATGAGAAAGTGGGTTTTGTTCTTTTTGTTTTGTTTGTTTGTTTGTTTTTTTCAACAACACAACATTTAATCATGTTTTGCAATTTGTGTAATTTCCAGTCAGAATATAACTACAGGTCTAATAAAATTCCCAATTAATCAAGGATGCAATTCTGAATAAAATAATGCATTAGCTCTAACAGAATAATAAAAACAGCAAATCATATTTGCAACCAGTCTGAAAATCTCTTAAGTCTTAAAAAGTTAAAGTTATTACTACAACAGTATTTACTAGCATTCACTCAACAAATGTTCATTGTATGAAAGTTTTAATAACATTCAGTAAATCTGTCTGAAATGACACAATCCAGTATTTTTGTGCTGTGAAATTTGTTTACCTGATGAACGGCTTGGTAATGGCTAGAACGGTCCTGATAAACCATGAAGGATGAAGAATAATGAAGGACTTCAAATTCTTCCTGAGCCTGAAGATAACATGTCTCGTGAAACAGTGCACATGTTCACTTTTACACTTGAAAGATACAAATTTAACTCATAGTCATGAAATGTCATCATTAACTCACATACAAAAAAAACCTGAGTAGTATCTTATCATAGATAGAGGACAAACCTTCTGTCAATCATTTGATAGCATTTCTTCAGCCAACCAAGGCCAGGCATTCTTCTGTGAGGAGTGGCTCCATTCAGATACACAATCATGTAGTCCTCAGCCACCATCAGCTCCAGTGTGCTGATCACATAGCTGAAGTCACACACAAGGATTCATATCTCCATCAGTTCACAGGACCTTACATTGATAAACATTCATTTCTTGGAGTCCTACCCTGACTGTAAACTAAGCCTTCAAGAAAATATAACAGCTCACTTCATGTGGGCTTTTTTCCCCCAAAATGGAGGCAGGTCCTTACACATTTATTTGTAAATGGGAGAAGACGTACAGCTCACAAGACATAGCTAAAAGTACAATTTCAGACCCTCTAGATATCCTAAATATTACAAAATATTATAAAAATAATAATAATATATATAAAACAATCTATTGTTTGTGCACTTGTGCAGATGCTTTAATCTAAATGCTACTTTAAGCATCCTAGCATGCTCACATTATCATCATCTTCATGTTTTGCAGGAACATTTCAAGGGAACCTGTTCATTATATTTAAAGGTCTATATTATCTTATCTTAGACAAACCACCAGAGCAGCTTTGCATATTTTTTTGCAGATTGAGTTCATCATATTAGAGACTAATTGTTTTAGCTCCTTTCGCTGTAAGGTTCTGCACTCTGACAAGCTTCTGGCTTGCACTCCCAAAAAGAAACATGTTTTCAATGATGTACAAATATATCACATAACTTCAAAGTTAAATGCAAAAAGCAGGTTAAATCCTGTAGTTGTGGCTCAAAGGAATCCTGCTTATTAGCACTAGAGTTAATGCAAATTACAGAATTCTGTGAGAATTAAATTAAATTTACACATCATCCTCTGGGTAAGATAAAGAGCTGAAGCTATAGTAATGTTATGATAATCCCTTTAATAATTTTTTCTCACCCCCAAATTTAATCATTCTAATGGTACTAGAAAACAAAAACGAGTGGATCCCTGAAGTCATTAAACCTCTCCTTTAAGAAGCAGAATATTTGCATCTATTATACACTACCAGTCAAAGGTTTGGACACACTTTCCCATTAAATCTGGAGGCAAAGTGTGTCTAAACCTTTGACGTGTGAAAGTGTGTAAATAACCTAACAGGTGAGATATTTTGGCCTTTGTTCAATGTGCTACACAGACCAACAGATCATTGCTTTCCCCATATTGTTAGTGATATATCTTGACAGAAGGCTTAGTTTTGAAGCAAAAAAAATTGAGAAGATCTTTCTGCAAATTTTAAAATTCAGTTTTTCTTGTAAATTATTGACTTTGCTGTCAAGTTTGTAGATATTTGATTATTTTAAAGGCATGTGACTTGAAAAGGTTGATGCAACATGTGCATCACTCCTGTTATGAACAGTGAAAACACGGCATGTTGCATCAGCTGATGATTTGTTAATATGGCATTCAGCTCTGGAGATGGTACTACAAGAGAACACAAAAAAGGTAATGGAAAATACTACAATGGCAGTATCTTTTATTTGTGTAGACATCAATGTGGGTGATGCAGTATTTACACTAAAAACAAGCAAGGAAATAAGGAGCATTGAACCTATTATATATTTTAGTCAGAAGATTCAACATATTATTTATGTATTTGGAATTTGTCAATATTTTGGAAGAGAGAAGCAACTTTTGTACTGAACCTAAGATATGAGGAAACAGTAGACAAGTCTTACTCTAATGTGAAAAAGTCAACTATCTGCATGTTTGAAATTTCACTCCTCTGAAGTCAGAAATTGGTACAAGTGTTGCTTCATGGGAGATCCATTTTGAATTTCCTCATCTTTCCTTCTTTACATCAATCTCAGAAGCTCAATCAGACCACTTTCCAAAATCCAATTCCCCGATTCAAACCCCAAGAAACTGCTATCTCTTTCTCATTTCTCTCGTCATTCCCCTCTGTCCTCTCTGTCAGTGGGGAATTTTTTTTGCTTCCTTTGAAAAAAGGAGTTGAAAATATCCTCAGCCACTTTCTTCAATAACTCCTTTAACTTCGCTGACTTTGGTTTCAGTCTGACTCTTCTGTCGTTTTAATCGAATGTCCTTCTTCAGCTTACAATCCAACACTGCTGATCCACTTGTTTTGTGACTATTGTGATCATCTCCCACTGACAAACTCTGTACTGTTAAATACAAAGCTACACCTACTCCTCCTTGCAAGAAAATCAGACTTTGAGCCATCTGGCATCAGACACTGCAGACACTACTGTTTACCTTCTCTCATTTCTATCCAAAACTCTCAGACATGCTAGCTTACGCAATATCTCTCACAGACCAGCCAGTGGGATCCCAACCACACTTTCCAGGCATAAAATACAATCCTGCCAGCAGAGTGGAGCTATAAACACGGCAGGTCTCTGGAAATAAGATTTGTTTCTCATCATTTTATTTGGAGAGAGGCACTGAGGCTTCTTTTAGATGCAATGCAACATCTTCACACACATAATAGCTTAATTCCAAAAGATTTTGATGTTCCACCAGTAGCCAACACCGATTGGGAGTCAAGTTTTGTGTAGTTTTGCATTGCCTGTCGATGGGATTCCTTGTGTTTCATAACAAAGTGAAGTCTTATTTCATTGTTTAGTTTGCAGTCATGTACTTGTTTGTGATCTTTTGATTCCATATTTTATCTGTACTGTTTTCTGTGTTACCATTCTTTAATATGGTTTTAGTCACAAAAAGTCACTTCAGTCCCAAATGTCTTAGACTTGTTTGTCAAATTTTACATTCCCACTGGAGACCAAATTTTTTTGTTTGTTTGTTTTATTAAATTCCTTGCCAATTCAACAGAATATATTTGGCCCTGCGGTGTCATTCAGTGCCAATCAACCTGTTTCTCAAAAACCCTTTATTCTTTTTTTTTGGTACACCTCCAAAAACCCTCAGGAAATCATTTGCACCAGCACGCACACTGCCAGTCAACTTTGACTTCAGAGAAATAAACTTCCTGAACTAATCCATTTGGACGCTGCAGAGACTAATCAACTTCACTTTATTTAGATCACAGTTTTCAAACACAAATGCAACACAAGGATTAACACAGAATGATGAAATCATGGCAATAAAATATAAACGATAAAAAATGTAACAAAACAAACTGCGGTAAAATATTTATGTAAATGAAAGTAAAAGAAAAACATCAATTAATAAGTGTACAAAGGATAGAAAAGACAGAAAGAGCATATCTAAAATAAGAAAAAGAAGTGCACCAACAGACTAGATAATTAAAGCTTTTTCTTCTTCTTAGCAAAGAGGGAGTTGTAGCTCTGCTCCCAACAGGCTGCTGGTTTTACAGAAGAGGAATCTGATAACTAAAAGCTCTTCTTCTTGTTCTAGTTCTAGAAATTATGGGAACCACAAGTAGAACAGGGGGTTCTTCTGGGGTTATGAAAACCAACAGGATCTTCAGATTTTTGTACAATATGAGGATTTTAGATTATTTTATTATTCTTACTGGGAGCTGGTGTTGAGAAACTGCAGGAGAAATGTGATTTTTTTACTGGTGGTGACAGAACTCTGGCCTCAGCATTTTGGATCAATGATTGTTTTGACACTTTCACACAGATAAAATTAGATCAGATGTGATAAATACATGAACAAGTTTCCTGGGAAAGGTTTGGGAAAGGGTACACCTGATTTGGGGAATATTATGCAGATAAATGTGACGCTCTACAGTCCTATTTAAAACAAGACTTGATAAGTTTCTGGCCTTAAAACTCTGTACTTCAGACTGATTTTGATGGCACACTGACATTCATTATGTACATTTCTGAAGCCATTGTTGCACTGCAACATCCCAGGGCTGAAAAAAACCCACATTTAACAATGTGACACACACTGGCAACTGGATATCAACTCTAGACACTACACTACCCATTTTGAATGTGGACAATGACTGATGAAGCAAAGAAATGCAAAGGGACATTTTTGGAAGAAGTAAAGAAAAACAGAAGGAAAGTGACAGAGCAGAAGATTTATGTTAACTTGCTGGAGAGAGCTCAAAGAAGAGACAGGATGCAAGATGGGTGCTGAATTAGCCTTTGTTAGGAGGCACCAAAATGAAAACATCTGCGAGACTTTAGACCTTTATTATGTTTGTATTTAAGCATTTGCTTAAAGCATGCAACTTTAAAAATGATTAATGATTTGTCATTAGTATAAACTACGAGAGGCCATAGGAAACAGGGCAAAAAAAGAAAATACTTACAGGAAAAGGTTCTCCATTATTTCATGGTATTCCTCTCGGTTGCTGTCTGGCAGGAAACAGGCAGCAAACACTATGATAGCATTCACTCCGTTGCCATAGTAGCCTTGAATACAAAAAAAAAAAAGAGGACACAAAAAATGAAAGTAGTAAGAGTCAACTTGAATGTTTTGCTTTATAGGTGAAGACTTGATTTGTCTGTTATTTCCCTTCTTTTTGTTCTTTTTATCAGTGAGTCTGAGTTTCTTTTGTCTGTCTTTCGGTCCCGTTTCATCCAGCTACTCTTCAGATTAATGTAATTTCCTTTTATTCACCAACCCATTCATCAGCGGATTCAGAGTCACTGAGAAAGAGTGTTTTCTCTAGATGGCATTGCTTCTGATATTGATTTTTCAGTGACAGATATCTCAGTTTATATGGGATGTCTGTGTTTCACGTAAGCCCACAGCACTGAGCAGAGTGAGGAACACTGTAGGGTTAGTTTTCTGTTCATTATTGTATATGATCAGTGTTTACACCGTGTCACTAGATTACCAGAGGGTTGCCTGCAGCCATGAGGACCTCTGAGAGAAGGGTCTTTAGATGTGAAACTAGTAATATGTGACCCTGTATCTTTCTTTGTTCATTTTTAGATTCTATTAGCTTATCAAGATGCCTGGCCTTCTAGCATAAAAGAGAAAATACTTTTCAAGATAACTGATGTCACTTGGACCTCTTATGTCTTAAATAGAAACATAAATTTCCCTTTAATTCATGTAAGCATACTTGTAGCAAGCTGACACCGTTCATTAAACAAGCTGCAGCTCTGCCAGTGTGCATAACCAGCCCTGATGCAGAGGACACAAAATCAGACACAAATTTGGATTCCTTGAATTCCCACCAGCTGACTACACTGAGAACTGTACTTCCTTGCTTTGATGTTTCCTCATTATTAAGATAAGACAAAGATAAGACATGTTCTTGCTAGCTAAGAAATTATGAGTAATTGCGATAGAGTAGATGATAGAGACTTACTTTTTCACAGTTTTGCTTTTGTAGTAAGACAGACTAACTGCAAAAGAACATCTAACTTCTGCATAAAGACTGTGTTTTGTTTATCTAATTATGTAAATCTCATAATTATTTTTTAACCAAAATCACAAAAACAGACATGCAGGTTTTTGGATCTGGATGCACGCAGTCCCTTTAATCTGCCTTTAAGATAATAAACCACTCTTGATTTTATTGGCATTTTCTTAGGCAGAGTATATCTGAGAAGTATTTTCCTCTGTAAAAACAGCTCATATTGAATAGTCACCTCCATGGGAGATGACTCTCATGTAGGGTTCAATGATCTTCATGTTAATGCGGTGCTCCTGCTCCCCGATAATAACGGTCCTCCATAGCTTGCCATCCTGGCGCTCCTCCTCGGCGCTGTATGTTGGAATCGTATTGTAGGAGTCACTTGTCCCACTCCTGTTGGCTGCACTGGGATCTGAAATGGAAAAAGTCCAAATACAAATATCATTTCTTAAGTCTATGCTCTCTTGATGTCTCCTTAACACTGTGGCAGTGAGCAATGAGTCACCATGTAAAATAGCAGAACCCTGAAAATTACACAGCCAAAATAGAAATCCTAATCTAAAATAAACTCACTTAATTAATCAAAGCATTGAAACTAATCTTTATTAAAATATCTTCCATGGAAAAGGATTTTAAAACCAAAGGAACATCCGTGATTTGTCCTTTAGCTAAAATATTGACACTTAAAACAGAAAATGTGGAAAGGAAAGCTGCAGCAAGTGTTTGGCACATGACACATTCATTCTCAGCAAATATGACTTCACCATAATCATTTCAGGGCCATCATCAAAACATTGTTTGTTTCTCATGTGACCCACCTTCCCAGTCCATTTCATGATCAGTGTAGTCGAGGTAATCGCCCTCATCTGGAGTGTCGAGGTCATCAACATTAATGTCGAGGTCGTCTGGCGTCTCCCCCAAATCATCCTCACTCTGGTCCAGTGACAGGCTGATTCGAGGCGCAGAGAGTTTTTTTCGCTGAGTAGCCCCCCCTTGCAGGGGTAGCGAAGTAGGAGGGACTAGAAAACAAAACAAAAAAATCAGTGCAAGAAAGACATTTTTTAAATTGAGCCACAATGTTCTTTAAATTCACACTCACCTGGTCTGCTGTCGGCACCGTCTGAGCTCATTTTGCTCTCTGACGCCAGGTCCGACCACAGGAGGACCTATAGAGAAATAATTACATTATTTCACATTGTGATGGAACACAACAACATGAAAATGCCCAAATTTTTACGTAATCTATCTCCTGCATTTCCTCTGTGTGATGATTTATCAGAGTGAGAGTCGGGCTAATGTTATGACAAATTGTAATTGACTGGTATGTACGTGTTTTTAAGTGCTGAATCCCAGGGATATTTTGTCCTCCTAAATAACTTGGCTTCAGCTCTTTAGTCCCCTACATTACTTTTCCAGCTTTGGTAGCAATTCTGCCACCAAGAAATAAGCTTTGTAAGATGATGCACCCCCAAAGTTCCTTTACTATTTGAATTTTTACATTTAAAAAGTATATGGTGAACTTCAACAGGTCACAAAACATATTGACTGAATACATTTTTACAAAAGAATTTTGGATCACTTGGAAAATAAGCTGTAAAATTCATCATGAATAACCAAAAGGGCACTGAGGGCATATCTTCAGCTTAGACCAAGGAGTGTGCTTACACTGGCAAATATATACATCTGTCTCAGCAAGAGTAAATGTGTATAATGTTATAAAACAAAAAATAAGACAAGTTTTAACCTCACTACATTTAGGTTACATTTCAAAAGTCTGATTTTAATTCTAATGCAGTATTTCTATGTTATAGAATTGCTCTGCTTAAATACAGTACATACACATGTTATATAAGTTAGAATAAGAAATAATAAGTGATGTAGAAACAGGGTGTAGACCAGGTGTGACAAGCTGGCCTGTGTGACCGGCTGTAAACAGTGAAGCAATAAAAGCGGAATCGAGTAAAAAATTATTTTATTTATTACATTTCAAACGGACCAGGGGACTCACCATCCTATTGTGGAGCAGCCCAGCTCCACCAGCAGCAGCTTTCCAAATGAGTAAATAGTAATTTATCTCCTCTGATGCCGATTGGGCTAAACTACTTCCTGCTGAACAGAGTTGTTTCCCAGGTCATAAAAGAAACTCTATATTTTAGAAAACTCACAATATGGATCTTAAAAATATCCATAACCTGCCTACTTAAATAATTATAAACACACATTGTAAACTAAACCCAAACCTATTGCCCAACACCTAAAACCCAAATACTAATAATCTCATAGTTCAATAAATACCAATAAATAATCCAACATTTGTGTGCAAATATGCATATTTAAAGTGCAAATATGCATGAACAAACAGCCTACAGTGCTAATACAGTTAAGTTACAGATGCCATGTAACGAACTGCTTCTTAATTACACCGCAACTCAATGCGGTCACATGAGGGCCGGAACCTTGCAGGTTTTCAGTGTCTCCCTGCTCCAACATACCTGACTTAAATTAATGAGTTATTGTGCTGAACTTGATAGGTGGTTGGATCCACTGAATTTGAATCAGGTGTGTTGGAAAAAGAAGTGATTTCCTTAAGAAACGGGGGGAAAGAATCCAGCCAAGACTTGACACAGCACTCAAGAAATGAATCTGAACTCCCTTTTAATCCATCAAATTCTCATCAGAAATGCTCTCCATGGAAATGTGGCTGTCTATAGGCCATTCTTAAGGAAGGGAAACAAGAGAAAAGGCCGAGGAATGCCAAATGACAAAAAAACTAGTCTAGCAATCAGTAGCAACAGGTTTTATGGGCTGATGACTCACCAAATTTAAGACCTTAGCCCTATTGAAGAAGTATGGGATTATCTTGACAGAGAACAGAACAAAAGGCAGCCAACATCCATAGAAGGGCTTTGAAATGTCTGAAACGACATGTCTGAACGTATTGCTGAAAAATACTTAACGAACAGAACTACTTGTCCAACAGGATTTAGGCTGTTTTGAGGAATAAAGAAAGCCATACCAAATATGAACTTTTATTTTCATTATGATTGTACAAGCTGTTTTTGCCTTGTACAGCGTTTTTCCATTTATATTGACATGCTTACATAAATTACTTCAACTATTTTTTGTTTTCTTTGTCCAAGAAACATGCGGTGTCTCGAGAATTTCCTACAAAAATGTATAAGTGTGAACATCTTGTTTCTAGTCAGATAATGTAATGTTTCTCAGAGAGGGCTTTCATTGCTTTCATTTAACCAACAATAGATATCTTATAGAAACTACACATGTATAAAGTTGTTTTGGTTTTAAATATTTTTGTTTAAATATTAATGCTTAGCCAGGTTTATCCTAATCAGATGTGTCACACACCCTGTTTCAGTCTGAAACCCCAGAGACCCCACCCTCTGTACAAACCCTGACATGTCTTCACATACGTATTGATCAGGGCAAATTAAGCTCCATAATGAAAAGGGAGCCACAAAGGGGGAGGGGAGGGCAAAGATAAGCGTATAAGCATGTAAGGGAGAGAACACTGGAGGAGGGAAATGAGTAAGATTGAGGTTAAAAGGTCATTTTTCCTTGTGGATAATCCTTCTATTGAAAGTGGAGGAGGGGTAGGGTGGTGCGTACTGGAGGGGGGTCTTGTTACATCCTGACAGGCTCGTTCCCCTCCTCGCTTCCTAGTGCTGATTCAAATCGAATGACTGCATGCTTGCCTGAGCACAGATTGGGCAGAGATGCAAATTCACAGCAAGTCACGTGACATGCTCACTCGCATAAAAAAAACACATCCTTGTTCTTCCTCGCTAGAATTTCTGTGGAACAGTGGAAATGTGATTGCATTAGCAGCTGAATCAGAAAAATGCTGAATGTTTTAATTCTTGTATGCTGACGAGGGCTATTGATGAGTCAGTGTGTCTATAATATGTGCACACACACTTCCATACACAGATGTATAACAGCACTGATACATAGAACAATAAAAGAAGAAATGACATATTTTCTGCATCTTTTTACAGAGGATGCTGAGCTGCTTCTGATCTACTTCCACATCACAGCACAGGACCACAGTGCTGATGACAGCAGCCCCTCCCTCACTCTCGCTTCCTGACTGCTGGTTGTGATGGAGGGGGGGAAGCAGAACATATACCTCTTTCTCCTCTTTTTATCTTCACTGAAGAAACAGTTTACTCACCACTGCTAGGGCTCAGGAATCTTTGTCCTCCTGCGAGTCAGAGCATGGATATACCTCCCGTTTCCTGCTTCCAACCTCTCGATGGAGATGCTCAGCTTATAAACAGCTCACAGCTTCCACCATTTTGTGGTCACATGATCTGGGCCATTACCAAATAAGGGCAATCACCTGCTATAGCAGCTCTTCACACAGCAGCTTCCTAAGGCAGCGCTAATGAACAGCATATATATAGGAGGGTACATTTGTGTGTCATTATCTTTGACTGGAGGGGATAATCTCTGAGTATAGTGTTTGCGTAGGCATTGCTGTGTTAGCAGTGAGAAGAGCAGGGGACTGCTGTTAATACCTGACTCTTGTGCCTGGCTGTGCAGTTACAAGATTTTATTAGCCCTCGGGGAGAGGAAAAAAAGCAATAACATCCAAACGAAAATGCTGTCAGCTTTGTGTGCAGATAATATTTCCAAGCTTTACCATAAGCTACAAGAAAATAGTGACTGGTTCAAAGCAAACATCTGCAGCATATCACCCCACTGTTTATACGGCCGCTTCCAATGTGTCCTATCCAGTTTGAACTGAACTTTTCAACCTTAACCAAACAAACTATAACCACAAAGCAGATAAATATCAATAATGCCTGCACAATTTCTCCTTCAGTGTGTGTACTGTCTACAGATCTAACCTTACTGGAAGCCTCTTCGTACTTACCACTTCTCAGTCAAAACAGTAACTCAGTAAGACGGAGAGCAGTCTGCCAGCCCTCATTGTTGAGCACTGTTTGGTACAAAGGTCAATACCAAAGCATGCCAATCAGTGAGGTAAAAGCAACCATTTGTTAATCAGTACCATTTAGTGGTTGTAATATAGAAAGAAGTGAATAATGCACGGTCTAAATTAAACCTTAGTCTTACATACACAGACATGCATGTATATTTTAAATGAAAAAAATAGCTCAAATAAGGAACAATAAAGTACACCAGCATTCAGATTAAATGACGTGTTTTTTATTTGGTCAAAGCCAGTGGAATAAAGATAATTAGAAAAGTAAAATATTAGAAAAATATGAATAATCACTCATAGAAAGATAACTGAGGCACTCAGGAAAATGATGAATAAAAAGCCTTTATTGTATCATGGCTAGTCTAATAAAAACATGGCCATGCCAAATCGTTTCAGCCTAAAAGGCCTTTGTCAGGGCAAATGGCAAAATGTTTGTCAGGCAGCTCAGTTCATGTTTAAATAGACAATCAAAGACAGCCGCTCTGTGTGGGCAGGTAGGTAGTCACAATTTTTCACTGCATAATTAAACAAGATGTAAGAAACATATATGTAGACATACATATCAACAAGTGTATCTTCTTAAAAGTAGACAGAGATATTTTTTCTTTTTTCTAAGACACCACAGAGCTATTAGTTAAACAGCAAAACCATTACAAAAAGGAAGAAAAATCTAGGTCTCCATTTAAACCTGGGTAATGTGCAGCTTTCAATGTATAGATCCAAAAGGACTCTCTTTGGTAGAGTCTTTTTGAGCCTGTCTCCACCTCTGACTGAGTTTTCAGTATGCTCTATACCTGATATCTTCAATGAATTACAACTGCTATGATTAGCATATTTATAATAAACAGCCATAAGATATTGGGGGTTGCCAGTTCTTATTATGTTCAGCCAATCTTGCCTTCAGTTTGCACTTTGTTCTCCTAATATAAAAACAACCACAAGCACTTTCGAGTCTATAGAATACATATGAGGAATTGCAATTAATAAATGATTTTATGTCAAACTTACGACCAGATGAAACATTGGTGAAGTAGTTGACACTTATGTTACTGCAGTGGTTACACTTGTGGTTACCTTTTTTGGTTGAAAGCCAAGATTTTTGTCCTGTCGAGGATGAGATGACGTTTAACAAGTTGATCGTTTAAGGTTGGAGCTTTTTTAAAACCAATCATCAGTGAATATGTGGGGGAGCTTCCTGAAGAACACTATCACTTTTCAATATGTCCCAATTTTTTGGGGCAATTTGTTTAATTTGATTTGCTTCATTGCTATACTGTGTCACAAAATATATTTAGAATTTGGTCAATCTTTCTGTTTAGGAACCAACAACTGTTTGCTTTATTATATGCTTTGAGCAGTTTTTTGTTGATATCATCTTGTCTTAAATTTCTGACTCATGTCTTGTGCATTTCTCTCAAACTTTTCTTCTGTATCACATATATGTTTCAGCCTCTTAAACTTACCAAAAGGAATGTTATTTACTAGTCAAGGAGGATGAAAACTATCAGCTCTAAGAATTGTGTTGCAATCTGTAGATTTTCTAAAAATGCAGATGTGTAAATCCCCGTTGATATCCTTTGATATTTTAATAATAGTAATAATTACTTTAACAAAAGAGAAAAAAAAGGAATTGTAGTTGCTGACGGGGTGTTTTTTTTACTTCCTCCTCAAGGAGCTGCAAAGCAGGCTGAGTCACATTTTTTCTAGATAGTTCCTCTACCAGTCTGATGCCGCCTGCTGATTTAAACAGTACTGTCATACAAAAACAGTCAGCATTTACAAAACTAACAATGCAGATGTCCATTTTTCCTTAGTAGCAAAAGGAAGCATGTCTACTAATAATTTATGATCACCTAATTTGCAATTAAATGACACTTACTGTCTGATATAGTTGAGGTAAATGTGTCTTACCTGGCTGTGCTGTCTGACTTTCTCACTTTGATGTTTCTGAACATCATTTAACTGACAAATTGTCTTTAAAGCTGTTACAACATTGGATTCTAACCAGTATTTGTGTTACT
The DNA here is from genome assembly GCF_017639745.1 of Melanotaenia boesemani. Classification (NCBI taxonomy): domain Eukaryota; kingdom Metazoa; phylum Chordata; class Actinopteri; order Atheriniformes; family Melanotaeniidae; genus Melanotaenia; species Melanotaenia boesemani. The sequence continues at coordinate 10,828,712 of NC_055700.1, forward strand.
GAGGGTGAGATAATTATTCTGTGCAGGCTTATTCGAGGTTGAACCTTTCGAGGTTATCTCTGAGGAGTGTATCTCTGACTGCTTTGAAGACAACGCGGATGTTCTCCGTGTCTGTGGCGCAGGTGTAGTGTGAGTAGAGAGGTTTATGGCGCCCGCTGTGCCGATCCACGTACATTCTCAGGATGAATTTCTTCGCTGACTCAGCATCAGCTTGAGGTCCTATGGGAGCGAAGTTGGTTCAAATTAGTGAGAGGCTGCTTTAAACTGGTAGAACTTTGAAGAAATGTTAAGAAAAATGACCAAATGAAGGAAGATAAGCCTCATTTTATTATTAAAAAAAATAAAAAAAATGTATTCTGTGAGATTGAAAAACAGCAATTTGCGAGTTGAATTTTTATTATACACTTTTTGATCTTTAGTCCCTAATATAGAGCATGTTTAGATCTTCTCGCATTGTTAGTGGCACTGATTGCTTTTCTTAGATTCCTTTTCTGTTTGTTTGGCCTTTGCCTTTTTTTTGTTCTATATTTCAGTTACCCTCATTAATGATTAATTTTGTTCTGTTTTTTCCTGAACCTTGAAGTTTTACTTCCTGGTTTTATCTGTAGAACTTGTATCCCCTGTGCATCTTGTTTAGTTTTGCTTCCTGCTTTTCTTTCACGTCACATGTTTCGGTTGTTCATTGTTCTGTAGATGGTATATACTACCAGGTTTCAACTTTCCTGTAGTTTCTGTCGTGTCTATGGATTGTTTCTTGTTGAGCTTAATGTCCTCGAACTAATACCTTTCAGCATCTTACGGCCTTTTTTTTGTTTTAGTTTTTTTTTAGTTTATTTATCTATCTATCTATCTATTAGATGTGTCCTTTGTGCTCCTGTGTTACTCAAACTCCAGCCACCCTGGAGACCATTACGTATCTCTAAGTCAAGCTGATTAGTTTCAGTCAAATGTGATATCAAAAGCTTACAATACTGTCAACATAAAATATTCAAATCAAAACCTAAATGGTAGTTTCTTTAGAAGTTTTCTTCAAATCACTTGTATTGTCAAACCAATACTCAAAACACAAAGACATAAACTTTACAATAACTTCAAGAGTCCTTTAAATTTGACTCAAACAAGTAAGGTAATAAAAAAAAAAGAAACTCAAAGAATAAAACATATTTTGTGAAAAGAGAGCAGGCTTTACCTGTGTATTCTGGGAAGTAGGTTGCCAAATGCGACTTTGTGATTTTCTCCTCTAGCAGGTCTGTTTTGTTCAGAAAGATGATGGTGGAGGACTCTTGAAACCACTGGCATGACATGATGGTCTTAAACAAAGCGAGGCTCTCAACCAGTCGGTTCTGAAAAAGCAAATGGGAAAAGTTTAGCTAAAGACAACATATCACCCCTTTTTAAAGCAGGAGAACAGATACAGGAAGAGTTACTGAGAGTGACTGCATTGCTACATTAACATACATCGTTTTCACTCTCATAAAGGACTTGATCGAACTCGCTGAGAGCCGCCAGGAAGATGATGGAGGTGACGTTCTCAAAACAGTGTATCCATTTCTTCCTTTCTGAGCGCTGGCCACCCACATCCACCATCCTTGAGACACATGAGTGATACAGTTTAATATGCATTACAGAAAACTTTCAATTTAGAATTAGCTTAAATTATCATTTTTGGCATCTAACATGGCAATCAGCAATTAATGACTACTAAATGGTTGCAAGCACATGCAGACTATTCTACTCTATACACTGCTTTAGCTTTAAAATAGCTTTACATTTGTTCTGACCAGATAGTCAGGTGTCGTACTGTACCTGAAGAGAACTTTTGACAGGTCAAATGGGTACTCTATGATGCCTGTAGTGGCAACCCTGACCCTCAAGATGTCCTGCAGGGTGGGAATGTACGCTGGGTCTGCGATCCTGTCCATGTCAGTGAGGTAACTGAAAGGTTAAGCAATGCATCCAGTTTACTATCCTGACAAATCTAACCAGATAAAGGGAGACATCTTACAGAAATTGGAACAACTTGTTTTTTTTAGGTTTATTAGCATATATCTCACTCTGTTAAACTGAGTTTATGAACTCAAGATAAAGCATTGTGAAAATATCTAATATGAAATACATAAAGGACTTACTATTTGGCAGAGTCCGACAACTGGTACTCCCTTCTACGGTCGTAGCATTTTTGAATACCGTGGTCATTCCACACTCTCTTAATGGCGTCCACCTGCCAGGACTCCAAAGTAGACACCTGGGTTGAATCCACTTGGCTCAGCTTCTCTGCATGGCTCTGACACAAAAAAAACAGCCACAAGGCACTCAACCTAAATCGAGCTTTCATTTCCTGGAGGAAAAATGTGCACTTTCCTGAAGAGATGATTTTTGTGGAAATATTTATCACTTTTAGGCAAGCTGACAGTGTAACCGGGTATAAATCATCATATTTGTGAATATATTTATACTGTCTGATGTCATTATCTTTTTTTATTTTTTTAACAAATGGTTGAGAT